>NC_072377.2:37865000-38490000 GCF_028885625.2 Pongo pygmaeus | reverse complement strand
ACCCCTTAGAAGAGCATGTTTCTGTCCCCCTGTTTATCCTTCCAGCATCATCCCATACCATGTGCCCTCCTTACATTCTACATTCCAGTCATACTTAAGAACTTGGCAGGGCTCACATTTATGCCATTCAATACCTCTGGGCCTTTGAACCTGCTGCTCCCTCTACATGAAATGTCCTTCTCCCTACCCCTGCCTGGCTCACCCCTACTCATTCTTCATGACTCAGATCAGCTGAGACACTACCTCATTTCTCTGGCCCCGCCCCAGTCTGGTTAGGTGCCCCTCCCTCTAGGCTGCCCTGGTGTCCTTGGTGCACCTCAATCTGAGCACCGCACACCTTGTATTTTAATTATCAGTTGGTTTGTCACCTTGTCCCCACCCACTTGAAGCCAGTAAGCAAGTTCTTATTCCTCTGGCATCCCAAAGCTTAGCATAGTATTACCAGACATCTAGCAAATGCTCAAGCAATGCTTCTTGATGAATGAATAGATGAACTAATGAATGATGAAAGAAAGAAATCAAGCCAAGATGTCTCATACAAACAGATGAGCTCATCAAGAAGCCAGCTGATACTACTGAGCCCTGCATCTTGACTCACAGCATCAGTACTCCTGCCCCAGGCCCTGGATTAGCACCTCCAGGGCAGGACTGACTCTCCTGCTCACCTCCCTCACGCCACCCCACCCCGCCTTTCAGACTTGCTCCCTTGTCCCATTTCCACCTTGTTGCCCGAGTTCCAGCCCCTTTGACTCCTTGCCTGGGTCTTAAGTCTGCCCCTCCCTCCCACCCTCCCACCTCCCACCTCCCACCTCCCACCTCCCACCTCCCACCTCCCACCTCCACTCCGTCCTATATGTGGCTTCACAAGGGGCCTTTGCTGCACATGTGGACCTGCCTTCAGATCCCCTCTATGGCTCTACTTCCTCACATCTGTGCTCCTGAGCTTCACCTTCTGTCTCTAGGTTTCACGTCAAGTTTGGTGGTTAAGAGACTGGAGGCAGCAGGTGGATCAAACCCTCTGTTCTCACTCCTCTCCCGACTAACACTCCAGGCTTTCCTCAAGGAAGCAGAAACACTTTCAAACCAACACAGCACTCTCCCAGGCTTTTGCTTTAGGATCCTTTACTCCTGAGAAGTCATGATGCTGGATGAAGTATGGGTGGTGATGTGGATTCAGAGAGTATTGTAGATATCACTTAATACCAAACACAGCTACCATTAATTACCAGTGATGGGTGTTTCCTCTGTTTCAGGGACAAAGGGAAAGAAGCCTATGTGTAACTTTATTTAATTCTTCCTTCAGTTCCGTGAGGTAGGTATCACGCTTATTTTCATTTACAGAGGAGAAAACCTAAGCCCTGAAAAGTTCACAATTTGCTCAAGATTTAGTCAGTGGCAAAATAGGGATTTGAGCCCTCCTCCATTTGACACCAATGCCCAAGTTCTAATTGGCCAGTACATGTACAAAAAATATTAAATAATGTTTAAATCAACAACAAACAATATTTACCATAATCACTGAAAACTAGATTATTACTACTTTATGACCATGGAAGATAATGTATCAGAAATTTAAATGTTACCACTGAAAACCAAGCAAAATCGTATTTGTAGTTCCATATATAGATTAAAAAATTCTGGAACTCTTTATTGGATAGGGAAGATTAGTGCCACCTTCAGCTTGGGTGCATTCTGAGGGGTAGAGGGTGACCTTCCCAGAAGCCGGCTGTTTCCTGTCTGTCTCTTTTCCCGCACTGACACTCCGGAAAGTGGCATAATGGTAAAAATCAAGGGGACTGAGTGCTCAGAGCCACAGAAACGTGTTGAATTCAGCGATTTCACTGTCACTTCCTCCCCTGACATCTCTCCTCTCAAATGGAGTCCTCAATGTATTGTAACTTGTGATAACCCTTGCAATTTGTAGTAAAATACCACACACCATAAATCTTTGTATTTCTGTCCTTAAAGGTCTTACCATCACCACTTCAGCCTTGCATCAAACTAGGGCAGATGCTGAACATGCTCTTTTCAGAGTAGAGAAAGAGTCTTTTGCTTTGTTTTGTTGCCTTGTGGAAGTCTGAAGACAAGTCAAGATGTTTATCTCTCCTGCACTTCATTTCTACACAAGTTAGTGAGAAACAGAGTGGGGGGAATTGCTTTCTTGGAGTAGAGGCCAGAGTGACCTCAACAGTCTCCCCTAGGCCCTTCCCCCACCATTTTTTGGGTGAAGCTGAGTGCTTTGCTGCAAAATACCCCCTACTTGGTGTTTGCCTGGATCTTTCTGAAATGCAAAACCCCTTTGTCTGCTCAACACTGCTGGTGGCTTTATGCGAGCAGTGAATTCACATCTATAGAAGAGAAAATCAAGGCTGGTTTATAGAAGAGAATATATGCGAGCAGTGAATTCACATCTATAGAAGAGAAAATCACTGAGCCCAATGAGAAAGCTCAGGCGACTTTCAGGACTCTTGCCTTCTTCACAGATTGCCAGAACAACAAACTTTCATCTTACAATTGGTATCATCATTATAGTTTTCATTTATATAGCATTTTGGAATTTATAAAATCTCTGTATGCCATCATTTCTTTTAATCTTCACAACAACTCTAAGAGGTCAGTCCTATTATCTCCATTTTACAGACAATGAGACTGGATTCAGAGAGTTTCTATAACTGCCCTTGTGGGCAACAGTTGGTCTGATTTCCCTCATGAAACGCACCATGACTTTATATGGTTCTAATCACCTGACTCGTAGACACAGCACCACTAACTAGTTCTGAAATGAGCACCTGGTTTTTCAGATGTTCAACTGCCTTTTCCATTCCCTCCATTCATAGTCTGTCACCTGAATGACTCGTCCCTCAGTATCCATTCTCTCCTTTCTCATAATAGAATCCCCATATTTCAGTTGAGCCACTCAAAGACTACATTCTCAGCCTCCTTTCCAGGTGTGGCCCTATGGCTAGATTCCGTCCAATAGGTTGTGAGTGAGAATGCTGAGGCCAACTTTTGAGATATCCCTTAAAATGAAGGAGTGTGTTTCCTTTCCTCTTTTCCTCATCTATTGGCTAGAGTGTGGATGTGGCAATGTAAGCCATTCTGGACCATGGGCAGGAGGGCACAAGGGGTTGGCAGAACAATAGGTTGGAAGGAGCCTGGCTCTCTGATCAAGTGAAGCCACCAGAAGGTGACATCCAGACAGTTCCATGGGGGGAATGTAAATGCACATCTCATTAGAAACACTGTTAATTTGAGTTTCTGGCCTGTTAGCCTTATATCTATCTAATACATGACCAATATATAAAACCAACCTGGGTTACCATGTAAGAGCCCAAGAAAAGATGAGACTCTGTTTTTTTTTTTTTGAGACAGAGTTTCACTCTTGTTGCCCAGGCTAGAGTGCAATGATGCTATCCCAGCTCACTGCAACTGCGTCCCAGGTTCAAGTGATTCTCTTGCCTCAGCCTCCTGAGTAGCTGGGATTACAAGCATGCACCACCATGCCCAGCTAATTTTTGTATTTTTAGTAGAGATGGGGTTTCACCATGTTGGCCAGGCTGGTCTCAAACTCCTGACCTCAGGTGATCTGCCCACCTCAGCCTCCCAAAGTGCTGGGATTACAAGCGTGGGCCACCACACCCAGCAAGACTATTCTTTACTACGTACTTTTCACTTTGCATTGACGAAATCATGTTGAATGGTTCTGAACTGAAGTCTCAGACTCTGATTTCAGACCTCGCCTTTACCTCCTTACATGATGCTCTTCTTTCTCCTCCTACTGCTAGAAATACAGATCATTTGCCTTCAGAAATAAGGCTAGAGGCTGTCCTATTCACTAGTTCAGATGAGCACAGCTGAGAGGAGGCATGAATTGAGTAGAGCACTGGACTGGTAGCCAGGAGACCCAGGTTCTGCTGCTAACCTAGCTGTGTGGTCTTGGAGATGCCACTTAGCTTCTCTGGGCCAAAGATTCAACACTGAAAGTCTATGATTCTTCTAAAACAACCTTCATTAATAGCTAGTAAACTTGGATTCAACCTCACAGTTGACCCCACAAGTCAAGGCTGGGCCTCAGTTGCCTTAGTGGCAGTTGGGACCACCTAGCATCATCCCGTCGAAGGCACTAGAGAAACAGAAAAGTGCTAACTTCCAAGCATCCTTCCTCCAATGCGCTGAGGATGGCTGTGCAGAGCAGGGCGGAGGTAGGAGTTGTAGGGATTTCTACTCCCTGGTCACAGGAAGTTATTTTCCAGAGTTTTGCTACAGGGGCAGCATTGGCTTTGGAGGCTGAACAAATCTTCCTTATGTGGATCTGTCCTGTGTACTGCAGGAAAGTTAGCATCCCTGATGCTTGTCCACCAAAATGCCCAGGAGGGGACAAAGGTACTCCCAGTTGAGAACCATTGCTAGTCCATCCCTTCATTTTTTTTTTTTTTTTTTTTTTTTTTTTTTTTTTTTTTTTTGAGACGGAGTTTCACTCTTGTTGCCCAGGCTAGAGTGCAATGGCGTGATCTCGGTTCACTGTAACCTCTGCCTCCAGGGTTCAAGCAATTCTCCTGCCTCAGACTTTCAAGTAACTGGGATTACAGGCACCTACCACCACACCTGGCTAATTTTTTTGTAGTTTTAGTAGAGATGGAGTTTCACTATGTTGGCCAGGCTGGTGTCGAACTCCTGACCTCAGCTGATCCACCCGCCTCAGCCTCCCAAAGTGCTGGGATTACAGGCATAAGCCACTGTGCCTGGCCCCATCCCTTCATTTTATAGTTGAAGAGAAATTCAGAAAAGATCAGTAACTTCGCCCCTGGTCACCCTTGCTCTGATGAGAGAGCAGGAATAAGTCTTCTGATTCCTGTAAGTTTTCTCTCTCTAAGTTCTGGGTCAACCAGTGGACTCTAAAGCAGGGTGGTGGTGCATCACCGGGGACAGCAAGACAATCCACTGAGATGCCAGAAGAAAACACATGAACTCTATTTCTGTTTTATCTCCTCCTTTAAAATTCTGTGAGATTTTATAATGTACATAATATATTAGTACAGTAGCATATGTATAATTTATAAATACATAAATATACATATATTGGTGCATGTTCAAATATTTTTTAACTGATGGTATGTATGATCAAAAAGTGTAAAGACCACCACCCTAAACATCCTTTTCTATTTCTAACTCTAAAAAATTTACCAAATTGCCCTGATTTGTTTTACTATTTTGTTTTCCAGGAGGAAACCTGGAGAGTATTACTTTAAGAAAAAGATAAGATGGGCTTGAAATGCTGCCAAATTGAAAGCTACTATAAGGCAGATTATCAAACAATGCAGCCCAACTCCACATTATCAACCAGGGTATTTTGGTCATTTTATCAGTTAAATCAGATTAACCATTTGTCAACCCACTCCCCGGTTTAGCATTCAATCCAGAAAACCAAATCTACCTTTTAAGGTAATCGGTCCTATCTTACTGAAAACGCAATCTGGAATTGTTAGAGGAAATAAGGGAGTGAGAAAAGAGGAGGTAAAAAGAGAGGGAGCTACCTCCACAGAGGTGGTCACTTGTTAAATATTTTCTCTCCTTTTCAATCTGTTTTACCTACTCTTGAACCAGAGCTTAAATTACTTCAACCTTCAGAGAGATTCCCCTTAACCCTACTCTGCCATGTGAGATGAAGGAGTACACGCAAGGATAAAAGTGGCTTCCTCTAAACGATTAAAAATTCACCTTGTAGATTCAGCTGTCTGTGCTTACACTAGAACTAGGCACTCTCCACTGAGCCTTAATCAGCAAGAGGGAGATGCAGGAAAATCAACATTTTGATGAAAAGAGATCCCCTGAATCCTGGATTGGGACAGGGGTTTAGCTTTTCTAAAACATGCTTACAAAAACTGCCTGATGATCAGGTGGTCCCGGAGAGAGGAAAAAACAGAGGCAACATGAAGAGTAAAAAAAAAAAACTTGCATGAGTAAAACAAATCTGCACAGCACCTGCCCCTTTTGTCATGCACAGCCAAGGGCAGCAAACACACATCTTTGCAATATGAATCATACTAACCACTTACTAAGCTCTCATTCTGTACCAGGTATCGTGCTGAAGGTTCTACAATCATTACCTTATAACTCACATCTTCATCTATAGAATGATATGATATAATAACTCCCATCTTTATCTATAGAATGATATAATATAGTACAGAGTTCCTAAAACTTTCTCTGTTCTTTCCACCCTTAGTGTGTCAGTAATATTTATAGCATCTCTATGCCAAAAGAAATGTCTAACTGTTCCATTTATTAAGTAGTTATATCCAAACAACTTGGTAATAACAGTTGATATGGTTTGGCTCTATGTCTCCACCCAAATCTCACCTTGAATTGTAATAATCCCCATGTGTCAAGGGTGGGACCAGCTGGAGGTAATTGAATCATGGAAGTGGTTTATCCCATGCTGTTCTTGTGATAGTGAGTGAGCTCTCACAAGAGCTGATGATTTTATAAGGGGCTTCCCCCTTCGCTCAGCACTCATTCCCTCTCCTGCTGCCCTGTGAAGAGGTGCCTTTCACCACGGTTGTATGTCTCCTGAGGCCTCCCCAGCCATGCGGAACTGTGAGTCATTTAAACCTCTTTTCTTTATAAATTACCCAGTGCCAAGTATGCCTTTATTAGCAGCGTGAGAATGGACTAATACAGTAGTTCACACAGATGTTGCTGTTTTCCTAAAAAATGTTAACTATTCTACTGTGCCCGTGTGAGCCTGCTGCAGAACCCTGGAGCACCCTGGCACACAGTTTGGGAACCACAGACACACTATGATATATGTCAGTGAGGAAACTGAGACCTAGTAAGGTTAAGCAGCTGTTTTGTTGAGATGCAGAAATCTGAACACAAGTCATCAGAATCCAGGACCCATTCTGCTATATCAGGCTCCTCCCATTCCCTTGCTGAATCACTGCCTTTATGTCTAGTCTTGATTTCCTCTTTTCATTCTCTTTATTCTGCAACTCTCCCCACCCCCCACCCCCACCCCCCCAAACACACACAAACACACACACACACACACACACACACACACACAGATTGAGAGAGAGAGGCATGTGTGGACACATTCATTCTCATTCATTCCCTGGGCTCAAACCATTCCAACTGGGATGTCCCTCCCCTGAGTCTGCCTTTCCAGAAAGTTCCTGCTTCGGTCCTCAGTCCCAACTTTCACCTCTTGACCACTTGTTCTCACACTCACCTCTCCCCCTTCAAACCTGTCTACTAAGCAGCATGTTAATAACAACATCTGATCTTACGTTGCTCCCTAATTGTTTTATCTGTGTGGATATGGTTTTCAGAAGACTGAAAGCTGCCTCCAAACAGGGACTGTGTGTTGTCTTGTGTTGGGCATAGAGTAGCCCCTATGCAAGTTTGTCAAAATTGGCAAGATGATCAAATGCAGAATTTGATAGCATACTCTAATGCCTAGATGTTGATAATGGAGAGAATATATTTAACAGGTAAATATCACCATCCACATGGCTTTTATTTGATCCTCACAAGAGAATAATTATTACACCCTTTCATGGAAAAAAAGTTGAGGTTTAGACAGGTTAAGTGACTCTGACCAACATCACCCAACCTGTAAACGGAAGAAACAGGCCTAAAAGTCCAGCGTGCTGGTCTCCCTCCCAGCCTTGTTTTAGATTTATATAGCAGTGACCTTCAGAGAGATGCCAACATTCAGCCCAGGTTCTGTGATGGGCAGGATATCAATTTCAGAGGCACCGTCTAGACTCAAAGGCATGTATCACTCCTGATACCTGGACTGGGTTCCAGGCCAAGCAGTGAGCCCTGCAGGACACCAGGCTGGGGTGGCTGGGGACACTACTAGGGACAATCAGACTTCTTGGTGAGGTCAATGAGCTTATTGAAAGTTCCAACCCAACCCATCACCCTTTCTTGAGAGAGTAAACTGCAGAGGCTGGGGTTGACAGCTTCTGTGGCCAATGCTGGGTGCTTAAGCAAAAGTCTATTTTGAGCTGAAAAGCATGTCATACAAAATAAAAGCAAGCTGGAAATGTGCATCTATTCCTTCTGAGTCATGAGAGCTTTGGTAGAACCAGCAAGGGCAGGGGCTCAGAGGTCAGTCAGCTCTGAGTTTACAGTTGATGCTGTTACTCACTAATGTATGATTTGAGGAAAGTTACTTCACCTCTCCGAGTCTCAGCATCCTTGTCAGTAAAATGAGGTCATAGGATAGTTGTGAAAATTAGGTGGCAAAGCAAATGTAAAGCAAAGGGTGGTGGCTGCCAGGTAACAGATGCTCAGTAAGTGATAGTTCCTTATCATGGATGACAAACAGGTTTCTCTCAGGTGCTGCTGCCAGAAGGCACGGATCAAATAGGAGTTAGCACCACCACCACCATTATAACAGTGTTATGAGCACTGGTGCTAACTCCTTGTAGAGCAATTCAAAAGGCTCTAGCCTAGAGTAGTGGCAGAATTAGGAAGGAGGAGGGGAGTGAAAGAAAAGAAAACACAAGATGCCTAAGGCCAGAAATTCACTCAAGAGACTTTGATGAGAAACAGAAAAGAAAATAGATGAGGACCCAACAATTGGTTAGTGGAAGGATGGGGCACTGGGCTTGAAAAAAAAAATAAACAATTTGGACCGTTTAAATATACATTTCAAATTACATCCTCTTCTGCACTGTGTCTTCAGGCAGCTGGGAAGATACAAATGCATCATATTTATGTATAAAGCTTTTATTAGGATTCAAAAAAAACAGAAATGAACTTTATGAAGAAAAGAAGGGGAAAAACCAGCTGTAAGGTGGCAGTTTTCTTGCATGATAAAATGGGGTTGAGTCCAGGATGGAAGCATTTGCACCAGGACTCTTTCGTCAGATGCCTATTTTCCAGAGATGTAGATGGCATGGTTCAGAGGAAATGTACATGAATGACATCTGGAAATCCTAAAGGACTATTACAAGCGTTAGTTATTATTCTTACATGTACAGTAGCACACACACCAAATCAGCAATCCGCCCGAATAGTGCCCACCTGCTTTTGAGGGGGCTGCCAGGATGGAAAGACTCACCGTGGTCGGGATGTCCCGGCTGAGAGGCACGCTGTGCAACTGCTCCTGCAGGGATTTATCTGCGCCAACCTCAGAGTAAAAGACCTTGAAAAGATGCAGACACCCTGGTGAGAGCAGAGCCCGTGCTTGTGTAAGATCAAAGGTTGTAATTGCACTCACAGTGGCAGCAGGCTCTGAGGTGCGTCGCCTAACGTCACGTGCACTAGTTCTGCGGGAACACACATCAGACCTACTTGGGTTGGGTGGGGGGTGTTGCAAACTCAGAAGCCTGCGGAGTCCAGGAGGAAGACACATATCAATGAAGTGAGATGCAGAGGTCTGGACGTGGCTCATGTTATTTTTCCCAAAATGCATGAGCCTCCCGGGTAATCTTTCATTTTCTCTCTTTTGATAAGACATGAGCCCAGAGATACATTCCTCTACTTTTAGAAAACAATAGGACGAGGGCCATGATCAATGGCTACTGTCCCTCGGTGAAATGGAGACAGTAGCAGGTGGTGGGATTGGGGTGGTACCGGGGTCTTACATCTCATCTAAAATGAGCAGCTCAGTTCCAGCAGGTGGATAGGAGTGTGGACCCAGTGTGGCCAGCTCTCCCCATATCCCAGACAGTGCACAACTCCAAACATTTATGTGAAATGTCTTGACTTCTCAAAGTTGACTCATTTCTAAAAACACTATTCAAAGAAAACATTTTGGTGAAATAATATCAGCCCAATTTGCAGCCTCTGACAGATAAGAATGCATTCTCTGCTGCTTCCTCCATTTTGTCTCCCCACCTTCTTACTTTACATTATTTTGTACTTGTTGACAACATTCCACAGTGATTTCCTGTTTCCCGTGTTCATACTTTATTTTCCAGATTTGACTATAGGCAATTGAATAGCAAAAACCATGTCCTTTTAGTTTATATTTTCCCACAGCTGAACAGAGAAAGAACTGGATAGATCCTAAGTGAGTAATGCAGATGTGATGTGACATTCAGGGCATTTACAAATACCCTTCAAAGTGGGACATTTCTTCTAGCTTTACAGAGGGAGAATGGGGAAGTTATTGATATGGAAAGATAGACATCTAGAAAAAGCAAGGATGAGAAAGATATACAGTCACACGACACACCCACCGAGGAAACTCCCATGCCCGTGTACTCACAGTGTATCCAAGGATGGGACTCCCAGGATGCCTTGGCATTTTCCACTGGATGCTGAAAGCCGTACAGTTCAATGCGCCCAGCTTGATGTCAAGAGGAGGCCCTACCTTGCCTGCCCCCAAACAAAAGAGATTGTGTTAGAGGCTCCACACATCCCACCTTGAGTATACTCAAACATGATTTTAGAGTGCATTATCTGACAGATGAAAAGCATACTTAAAGATAATTCCAGAAATGCAGTCAATTTCTGATACACCACACCTATCTCAGCTGACCTCACTCACTTTGCTATCCCTTCCCAACCTGGCATCAGTAGATAAATCAGTCCAACTATTGCCCTCATTCTCTCAGGTATCTTCTAATAGGTCAGGGACCAGCAAAGGGAGATTCAGGGTACCATAGACCACAAACACTTCTTTTTTTTTTTTTGAGACGGAGTCTCGCTCTGTCGCCCAGGCTGGAGTGCAGTGGCACGATCTCGGCTCACTGCAAGCTCCACCTCCCGGGTTCATGCCAATCTCCTGCCTCAGCCTCCCAAGTAGCTGGGACTACAGGCTCCCGCCACCACACCCGGCTAATTTTTTTATATTTTTAGTAGAGACAGGGTTTCACCGTGTTAGCCAGGATGGTCTCGATCTCCTGACCTCGTGATCCACCCGCCTCAGCCTCCCAAAGTGCTGGGATTACAGGCATGAGCCACCGCGCCCGGCTACCACAAACACTTCTGACTTGACTCTAAAAGTATAAAATGTATTAAAGTAAGATGACAGGCACATTTGTGTTTACTCAATAGCATATATGTTTTATGTATACATTACACAGATGCGTTTGCTTATATAGCTAGGATATTCCTATTGTGGGACATTTAAAAAATATAGTTATGTATAAAATGAAGTTTAAAAATTTCAAATGCTTTACTATTTATCTTAAGTAACTTCATAGTTATAGATGATAAGATTTATAATTATCAAATAATATATACAGGTTGCCACAATTTAGAAAATATAAAAAATTATCTCTAATTCTAATATTCAGAAATGAGTCCTGTTAGCATTGTGGTATATCTCTTGTTGGTCACGTGCAATTTTAAAAAAGTGTTTGTGTGTGTGTGTATGTGTGTGTGTTTCTATACAGTTGACATCCCTTATCTGAAATTTCAGATTTTTTTGGATTTTGGAATATTTGCAATATACTTAGCTGTTGAGCATCTCAAATCCAAAATGCTTCAATGGGCAGTTCCCTTGAGCATCACATTGGTGCTCAAAAAGTTGGATTCTGGAGCATTTAGGGTTTCAGATTTTTGGATTTGGGAAGCTCAGCTTTGTGTGTGTGTGTGTGTGTGTGTGTGTGTGTATGGAGTCTCGCTCTGCCGCCCAGGCTGGAGTACAGCGGCGCCATCTCTGCTCACTGCAAGCCCCACCTCCCGGGTTCATGCCATACTCCTGCCTCAGCCTCCCAAGTAGCTGGGACTACAGGCGCTCACCACCATGCCTGGCTAATTTTTTGTATTTTCTAGTAGAGACGGGGTTTCACTGTGTTAGCCAAGATGGTCTGGATCTCCTGACCTTGTGACCTGCCCGCCTTGGCCTCCCAAAGTGCTGGGATTACAGGCATGAGCCACTGTGCCCGGCCATGTGTATGTAATTTTTAAATTGTTTTATTATATATAGTGATTGTGTATATATATATACATGTTAATAATTTTAAGTCTTATTTCACTTAGTATATATATAGTACAAATAGCATATTTACAATCATTAAAATCATTATTTTTAATGGCTGTAAATTTTTCCATATAACACATGTGCCATAATAAATAGCATTTGTCATCTCATTATTGCTAGGCAATTTATTCCCAATATTTTGCTATCTTAAGTAATGCTCCATGAGGGCAGGGACCAGGTCTATCTTGTTCAGAGTACAGAAACTAGTAATGGTAAAAGCATAATAAACACTCCTTAAGTAAATGAACATTCTGCAACTTGATTTTCCACTTACTAATATGTCCTGGTGAGATTTCTTTTTAACTATTGCACGTAATTCTCCAGCATATCAGTTAGAATACTTTGCAACTCACAGAGATCTAATGTATCTATTTAATGGACTGCTGCTAGGGCTTGTCATCAACGTTTTTAATAACAGAACCCAAAGTTTTTCTAGTGGATCAAGTAATAGAAGCCCAGTGCTGTCAGCAGGAAACATGAGGCCAAAAGTCAGCTCCCCTCTGCCCCATATACACCTACGATTGTCACCACTCAGAGATTTAATTCTTAATGATCTCTCTGACTCTCCCATTAAATCTGTTCCAGATTTAATGTCTCATCTGATTGGCTAGACTTAGGCCATGTGGCTTCCTCTTGGCTCAACCAAGGGGCAGGAAAGGAAGGATCAGTCCTTTCTGGTTTCTAAACTGGGAAATCACAGGATGAGATGAGTTCTGGGAATTGTTCTTCCACCAAGCCCATCTACAGTAAAGAAGGAACCCCGCAGGAGGATAGGATCATAGAAAACAGTAGTGGGAAGTTGGATGGCCAAAACTCTGCTTTTCAGAGCAAGCGTGTACATTAACTATTACTCCATTGATTGACATTGCAGTTATTATCAAAATATCACTGGTAAAAATAATGCTGAAAAGAACATCTATATATATGTCTTTTTGCACACATGTGCCAGTGTTTCTAGGATGGATACCTATAAAATTTATCCAGTATATACATTTTCATTTTTACTACTAATGACTTATTGCTCTCCCCAAAAGAGTAAATGAATACATCTTTAGGTGCATTCAATTATTTATTTGGGTAAATTCTTAAAACAGAGCTCTTGTGTCTAAAATGGTATCTCGACCTTGACACTATTGATATTTGGGGCTGCCTAGTTTTTGTGGGGGCTGCCCTTTTGCATTATAGGATGTTGAGCAGCATCCCTGGTCTCTACCCACCAAATGACAGTAGTACTCCCCAACCCATCGTGAAAACTAATAACATGTCCACACATTACCAAATGCTCCCCAAGGGGCAAAACTGCTCCCTGTTGAGAATTGTTGATTTAAGGGAATGAATATTTTAAAGATTTCTAATAAATATCATCAAACTTACATTTAGAAAATTAACCAATTTAGAAGTTTATAATAGTGTACATGAGATGTATAAGTAACAGTATAAAGTAACACAGCCCCACCAGGTCTTACTACTACCACTTTTTAAAGAATTTTTGCTCAGAGAATAAAAAAATTTTTTTAAAAAGCCACAGACTAGGAGAAAATATTTGCAAAAGAAATATCTGATAAAGGTCTGTTATCCAAAATATGCAAATGCTATAGAGAAAATATTTGTGTCCTTCCAAAATTCATATGTTAAACTCTAATTCCCAATGTAATCATATTTGTAGATGTGGCCTTTGGGAGGTGATTAAGTCATGAGGGTAGAGCCCTCATGAACAGGATTAGTTCCCCAAAAGATACCCTAGAGAGCTCCCCCTCCCCTTCTGCTATGTGAAGACACAGCAAGAAGACAGCTGTCTATGAGCCAGGAAGTGAGCCTTCACCAGACACCAAATCTGTTGGTGCCTTGGTCTTAGACTTGTCTGCCTCCAGAACTGTGAAAAATAGATTACTCTTGTTTATAAGCCACCCAATCTATAGTATTTTGATATAGCAGCCGAACAAACTAAGATAACAAAGAACTCTTAAAACTCAACATGCTGGGCACGGTGGCTCACACCTGTAATCCCAGCACTTTGGGAGGTCAAGGCAGGTGGATCACCTGAGGTCAGGAGTTCGAGACTAGCCTGGCCAACATGGCAAAACCCCACCTCTACTAAAGATACAAAAATTAGCTGGGCATGGTGGCAGGAGCCTGTAATCCCAGCGACTTGGGAGGCTGAGGCAGGAGAATCACTTGAACCCAGGAAGCGGAGGTTGCAATGAGACGAGATCGCACCACTGCATTCCAGCCTAGGTGTCAAGAGCAAAACTCCATCTCAAAAAAAAAAAAAAAACCCTCAACAATAAAAATAAACAAACAATGAGTGAGAAATGGACCAAAAGATTTCATGACAAAGACACCAAAAGCAATCACAACAAAAGCAAAAATTGACAAATGGAATCTCATTAAACTTAAGAGTTTCTGCACAGCAAAAGAAACTATCAACAGAGTAAACAGACAACCTACAGAGTGGGAGAAAATATTTGCAATCTATGCATCTGACAAAGGTCTAATATCCAGCATTTATAGGGAACTTAGACAAATTTACAAGAGAAAAATAAACAACCCTATTAAAAAGTGGGCAAAGGACATGAACACACACCTCAAAAGAAAACATACATGCGACCAACAAGCATAACAAAAAAAGCTCAACATTACTGATCACTACAAAAATGCAAATCAAAACCATAATGAGATACCATCTCACACCAGCCAGAATGGCTATTATTAAAAAGTCAAAAAATAACAGATGCTTTGAAGATTGTGGAGAAAAGGGAACTCTTATACGCTGTTGGTGGGAGTATAAATTAGCTTAATCATTGTGAAAAGCAGTATGGGAATTCGTCAAAGAGCTAAAAGCAGAACTACCATTCGACCTAGCAATCCCACTACTGGATATACACCCAGAGGAATATAAAGCATTCTACCATAAAGACACATGCATGTGAATGTTCATTGCAGCACTGTTTGCAATAGCAAAGACATGGAATCAACCTAAATGCCCATCAATGACAGACTGGATACAGAAAATGTGGTACCTATACACCATAGAATATTATGCAGCCATAGAAAGAAAGAGATCATGTCTTTTGTGGGAACATGAATGGAGCTGGAGGATATCATCCTGAGCAAACTAAAGTGGGAACAGAAAACCAACTACCCTATGTTCTCACTTATAAGTGGGAGCTGAATAATAAGAACTTATGAACACAAAGAAGGAAACAACAGACACTGGGGTGTTGGGAACAGGCCCCCAAATCTGGCCATAAACTGGCCCCAAAACCGGCCGTAAACAAAATCTCTGTAGCACTGTGACATGTTCGTGATGGCCATGACGCGCACGCTGAAGGTTGTGGGTTTACTGGAATTAGGGCAAGGAACACCTGGCCCACCCAGGGTGGAAAACCACTTAAAGATGTTCCTAAACCACAAACAATGGCATGAGCGATCTGTGCCTTAAGGACATGCTCCTGCTGCAGATAACTAGCCCAACCCATCCCTTTATTTTGGCCCATCCCTTTGTTTTCCATAAGGAATACTTTTAGTTAATCTATAATCTATAGAAATAATGCTTATCACTGGCTTGCTGTCAGTAAATATGTGGGTAAATCTCTGTTTGGGGCTGTCAGCTCTGAAGGCTGTGAGTCCCCTGATTTCCCACTCCACACGCTATACTTCTGTGTGCGTGTATTTAATTCCTCTAGCACCACTGGGTTAGGGTCTCCCTGATCAAGCTGGTGTCGGCACTGGGGTCTACTTGATGGGGGAGAATGGGTGGAGGGAGATGAGTAGAAAATATAACTTTTCTGGGTACTGGGCTTAATACCTGGGTAAGGTAATAATATGTACAACAAACCCCCATGGCATGTATTTACCTATGTAACAAACCTTCACATGTACCCCCAAACCTAAAATAAAAATAAAAAAAGAAAACAAACCAAAAAAGAAAAATGGACCAAGACCTTAACAGACATCTCACCAAAAAAGATACCATGATGGCAAGTAAGCATATGAAAACATGCTCCACATCAGATGTCATCAGGGAAATGCAAATTATAACACCAATGAGATACCATCCCTGTATGCCTATTAGAATGGCCAAAATCCAGAACACTGACGACACAAAATTTTGGCAAGGATGTGGAGCAACAGGACTCTCATTCATCACTGGTGGGAATGCAAAATGGCACAGCCCCTTTGAAAGGCAGTTTGGCAGTTTCTTACAAAATCAAACATACTCATCATACCACTGGCATGTGTACTCATTGGTATTTACCCAAAGGAGTCAAAAACCTACGTGCACACAAAAAACTGCACACGGATATATACAGCAGCTTTATTCATAATTGCCAAAACTTGGAAGTAAACAAAAAGTTCTTTAGTAGGTGAATGGATAAATAAATTGTGGTACTTCCAGACAACAGAGTATTATTCAGTGCTAAAAAGAAATGAGCTATCAAGCCACGAAAAGGAAGCTTTTCCTTTTTCCTTCACTTAGCCTTAGAATAGGCTAAGTGAAAAGGCCTATTCCAACATAGTCTTAAAGGTGGCTGAAAAGTGGAAATAAAGATAATGGAAAAGATTTATCAGTCCCTTGTAGAACCATAAAATAATCAGTAAGCACAGCCTCATCCATAGTTTCAATCCTCAAAGTTTCCACGTCGAGGAAACTTCAGTGGGTATTCCTAAGTGAAAGAAGCCAATCTGAAGAGGCTACATACTGTATGATTCTAAGTCTATGACATTCTGAAAAAGGCAACAGTAAAAAAGACCAGTGGTTGCCAGGTATTAGGAGAGAGCAAGGGATGAATAGGCAGAGTTCAGAGGGTTCTTACGGCAGTGAAACTATTCTGTACGATACCATAATGGTAGATACATGTCATACATTTGTTTAAACCCGTAGAATGTACAACAGAAAAAATGAACCCTAATGTAAACTATGGCCTTTGGGTGAGAATGATGTGTCAATGTAGGTTCACTAACAAATGTACCACTCTGGTAGGGGATGCTGATAAGGGGGGAGGTTATACATGCATGAGGACAGGGAGTATATGGGAAATCTCTCTACCTTCCTCTCAATTTTACTATGAATTTGATCTAAATAGTCTTTTAAAACCTTGGCAAATTTGATCCAAAAAAAGGTTAAATATTTTAGCATCTTTTTTTGGCTATTTTTCTTCCTATTTTCAAGTATTTTGCACATATTTAATTGGGTTTTAGTTTTTTTCTCACTGATTTGTAAGTACCCTTAGTTTGTGAAAGATCTGAATTATTCACCTATATTTTCTCAGGTAGTTTTATGTTTGCTTCCCCCTGTGTAATTATCAAGTACTGGCCACATTTATTGCTAAGTGAAGAGGCCTATTCTAACATAGTCTTAAAGATGGCTGAAAAGTGGGGGAGAAAGATAACGGAAATGATTTATGAGTCCCTTGTAGAACCATAAAATAACCAGTAAGCACAGCCTCACCCATAGTCTTAGGAGTATTTCTTGCTTCCTTTGCTCTGGGAAAAATTGCAATTGATCAAGGCAGGCTCCTTGGGTCACTAAGAGGGTAACCAGTTCTTGTATCCCTTGTGTATCTACAATGGTTCAGTACAGAAAATAGAAACGCTCTAGGTAAACAGGAAGATGGGGTTATGGAAATTGGTAGAAAGACCGGAGAAATTAATTCAGGAGTCTCCAATGGCTCTATTAGAGAGAGACAGGGAGAGAGAGAATGAATGAGAGAATGCTATAGTGGTGATTCAGAACCAGGAAGCCTCTGCCTTCACCCTCACTACTGGCATTACTGCTGCCACAACTGCTTCCAGACACCCACAAGACTGGCGATGGGTCCTGGAATGATGAGTTCTCATGTTTTGATGGCCTTGCTTGGCTGGAGAAATAGCAGCAAGAAAACGGCCTCCACCCCACTCCAGCCTTCCCTGTCTCTCAAGAGTATATCCAATTGGTGGGACCTAATTGACATCCAGAATATTGGCTACAAGATAGTCTGGAAAATGTAGTTTTTATTTTCCAGCCTTTGAATTATAGTAATGGCATCTAGAAGGAGGGTAAAACAGTCACCCAGAAGGTGAACAAGCCAATTTAAGGTATCCATGACCTCTTGGCATCCATAAAAAGCATGAATTGTAATGTGCTACCCCCTTTACCTTCATATTCTGTAGGAAAGTATTTAAATCGGACCCTGCTGGGACCTGGTTAGGTATGACTCCTATTTTATTGGCATTTTCACTCATTTATTTGCTCTTTCACACACCTAACAAACATATTGAGCACCCTATACATACCAGGCACTGTCAGTCTCTACGTTAATGATGAAGAGAGACACAGGGACACAAATTAGCAGGATATTACGATTGGGTGTGAGAATTAGGGTTGGGAAGTTGGAGTACTTTAGTGGCCCAGAGCAATGACATACCAGGCTCTGTGCAATAGACCCATAGGAACGAGGCAGACAGAGTGGGGATGGGAAAAGGGTCCCAGGCAGAGAAAGCAGCATATACTCTTCCCCAAAGAACTGGGGGATGAACCACGAATATACAACTACTGGGACTCCATGGCTGGCTGGATGTGGGTAATGAAAGACAGAAAAAAAGTAGAAATTAGGTGACTCCAAGGATTCTAGCTTGGGCAACACAGAGAAGGAGGATGCCAGTCACTCAGCTGGAAGTGACTCAGCTTGACCACCCACGAAGTTAGAGGTGTGGTCGCCGACAGCTGGTGAGTGAGAGGTGGCCCAGTCAGACACTTGGACCAAATACCAAAAATATTCCAGATGCATCAGTTAAATATGGGATCTCAAATTATAGAAAATAATTGAATTTTAAAAATCAGACTTTTAAAATGTATTTACTTATTTATTTATTTAGTTTTGAGACAGGGTCTCCCTCTGTCACCCAGGCTGGAGTGCAGTGGTGTGATCTCAGCTCACTGCAGCTTCCATCTCCCACGCTCAGTTGATCCTCTCACCTCAGCCGACTGAGTAGCTGGGACTGCAGTCACGTGCCACCACATCTAGCTAACTACTTCTTCTTCTTATTGTAGAAACAGGGTCTCACTATGTTACCCAGGCTGGTCTTAAACTCCTGGGCTCAACCAATCCTCCCGCCTTGACCCTAAAAGTGTGGGATTACGGCCTGAGCCACTGTGCCCGATCTTAAAACCAGAGTTAGAGGAAGAACCTTTCTAAGCTTAAAAGAGACTAAAAATATATAAATTTTTAAGAAATAATGGAATCTACATCATAAAACTTTCATTATGCTCTTCGAAAATTACAAAAGAAAAAATTCAAACAATAGATGGAGGGGTAAATAATTGCAGCAAAATGAGAGGCCAAGGGATATCTTTATTATAAAACTCATGCATATTAATAAGAAAATTCAGACCCCAATAAATAAAATATGAAGAGACAATTTGCAAAAAAAAAAAAAAAAAAGAAGTATAGCTAGTAAACACACATGGGCAAATATTCAAATTTGCTAGTTACCAAAGAAATACACATTTCAAAAATTGAGATGTTTTCATCTATTAAATTAGCCAAAATATTAAAATGAGAGTAACACTGACAAGGGTACATCAGTGCACTACTCTCAAAAAATTGCTCATGACAGTATAAATGAGTATTCAGACATTGTGGAAGACACTTTGGCGGCAATATGCAATGATATCCAGGGCCATAAATCCATTCTTATCCTTGGGCCTCCAGAAATCTGATTATAGACAGCCATAAGGAAGGAATCTTAAAAGAAGAGAAGGCTACTAATATGGTTTGGATCTGTGTCCCCACATGTCGAATTATAATCCCCAGTGTTGGAGGGAGGGCCTGGCGGAAGGTGACTGGATCATGGGGAAGGATTTCTCCCTTGTTGTTCTCATGACAGTGAGTGAGTTCTCGTAAGATCTGGTTCTTTAATAAAAGTGTAAGGCACTTCCCCCTTTGTTCCTCCTACTCTGGCCACGTAAGACATTGCCTGCTTTCCCCTTTGCCTTTTGCCATGATTGAAATTCCCGAGCTTCCCCAGCCATGCTTCTTGCACAGCCTGCAGAACCATGAGCCAATTAAACCTCTCTTATTTCTACAGCAGTGTGAGAACGGACTAATACAACTACCCACATGCAGAGGTTCTTCATAGTACTACGTGTGATACGGAAAAACTATAAGCAATCTAAATATTTAGAAAGAGGGAAATAGTTAGGCCAAGTATGGTGTATCACCTGAATCTACTGGTATACACACAATAAACACAAGGTGTGCTTGTGGTATCTTGAATTGGACCCTGGAGCAGAAAAAGAACAGCAGTGGGAAAACCAGTACAATTAAATAAAGTCTGTGGTTCAGTTGATAGCACTGTACTATCACTAGTTAGTACTATCACTAATTCATTGTTTAGATTTGACAAATGTGCCACGGTTATGTAAGATGTTAACATGAGGAGAAATTGGTAAAAGGTGGATAAGCATTCTCTCTAGTGACTAGCCAACTCTTCTATAAATCTAAATGTATTTCAAAATAAAAAGTCTATTAAAAAAAGAGGCTTGTATGACACTGCGGCAAATTATGATGTAGTATTAAACAGAAAAGCATACTCAATTGCCACCAATACTATTATTACAGTTATTTAATATGTTCATTTGAAAAATAACTTGAAGGCAAGAGAAGAAAGCTAATTGATACATTAGGGTGGCTGAGATGAAGGACAATTTTTCTCCCATAATCTTCTATTTGGCAAGCTTTCCAGAATGTTATATTGTTTTCCCAATTTTAAAAGTTCACTTTTAAAAATATTTTTACATCCAAAGATCAAAAGACATGTGGGTGCGGGTACAACCACACTCCTTGGTTACTAAAGGAAATCTGCAAAATAACACTGCTTCGTGAAGTTTGCACCAGTTGGGTTGGAGCAAATGGTGCTGTCTCATGTTTGCAGTCTGTTTCTCTGCATTTCAGGGTAAGGCTAAAAATAGTTTGTCATGAATGATACAGATCTTTTAGCTCTCAATAACAAAAGGTAATGTACCCACGTAAAATACCCTTATGAGCCAGGCGCGGTGGCTCACACCTGTAATCCCAGCACTTTGTGGGGCTGAGGTGGGTGGGTCACTCGAGGTCAGAGGTTTGAAACCAGCCTTGCCAACATGGCAAAACCCCATCTCTACTAAAAATACAAAATTAGCCGGGCGTGGTGTCGCATGCCTGTAATCCCAGCTACTTGGGAGGCTGAGGCAGGAGGATAGCTTGAACCTTGGAGGCAGAGGTTGCTGTGAGCCAAGATTGCGCCATTGAACGCCAGCCTGGGTGACAGAGCAAAACTGTCTGTCTCAAAAGAAAAAAAAAATACCCTTATCGGTCAGGCGCGGTGGCCACGCCTGTAATCCCAGGACTTTGGGAGGCCGAGGCAGGAAGATCACGAGGTCAGGAAATCGAGACCATCCTGGCTAACATGGTGAAACCCCATCTCTACTAAAAAATACAAAAAAAAGTTAGCCAGGCATGGTGGCGGGCGCCTGTAGTCCCAGATACTCGGGAGGCTGAGGCAGAGAATGGTGTGAACCCAGGAGGCAGAGCTTACAGTGAGCTGAGATTGTGCCACTGCACTCCAGCCTGAGTGACAGAGCGAGACTCCATCTTAAAAACAAACAAACAAACAAACAAACAAAAAACCCTTATCAACAGACACAGCAAAACGAAGGTGCCCAGGAAGGAGGCTGTTAGTGCTGTGAACAAGGCCACAAGGAATTGTCAGTGGACAATGACCAAAGCACCATCAGGGAGGACCTGATTATAAAGAGCACAGAACAGGCGGCCATTTGCTCCTCTCTACTTCGGTGGCTGCTCATCAGCTAGAACAGGATTTTTCAAAATGTTTTGCTCTCTATGTCCTGGATTCTCGAGGACAGTTCTGATTCTGAATGATGGCTCACCATCATGTCCCTTTGGGCCCCCATCATAGCAGTGGAAGCCAGAGGGGGACTACCACTGGCCCTCACGGGAAGGTGGGCCAGGTCTCACAGTGTCTGGGAGAGGGGAGATAGGCCCAAGACCAGGGCTCTAGCACCATGCCCTCATGAAGATTCTGAGCAGAGCTGTGGGAAGCCCAGTGCTCCCAGCAGGCTGTCTTCACACACGCTCACTTGTCACCACATACTGAGTGGAAGAGTTTTTCTCTTTCTCAAATTAATATTTGTAATATTTATATAAATAAACATATTAATATATACATAAACATAACATTTATATAGTTCTATAATTATTATAATTTTAATTTTCAGGTATTTTTTAAAAAGAAAATAAAGGTAAATAAAATACAGCTAAAATTTCATACTGCATCTCTTTCCTCTTCCTTCCTGTCTTCCAGAGATAACAACCATTCTGATGTTATTGGATTTTATCCTCATGAAGTATGTACTTTTATCTGCATGTTTATTTTTCCTGGTATACCCTAACTGCTCATCAGTAAAGAGATGGATAAATTATGGTTTACCCATACAGAGCGCCAGTATCTTTACCACTTGAATTTATTTAAAAAGAGTATTTTGTATTTCTTTAAAAAGAGAAAGATCTATTTGAAAGGACAGAGAGAGGGAGGTGCCTTTGCAAATCTTAAAGCAATGCTCAAACCTTAGCCCACTTTTGATCTTTGTCTCACTCCTGGCCTAGAAATCATCTTTCTTTGGTTTCTAAATCTATCGCCACTTGTTCATGCACATTTTGGTTTCTCAAATGTTATTGCTGCCATCTTTGTCTGTTTCCTTTGTCCTGCTGGTTACTACTCTTCTCCCCAATTTACAAGCATTTTAGTGGGGACTGAAGGGACCAGTAGTAAGTATGTGTCTTCAACTTATCATGTTTGCCAGAGGTAGTGGAGGAAGATATTATTCCCACTTTACAGATGAAGAAACTGAGGTCTAGAGTCTGTTGAATGAGGATCTTGTCAATGGGACAGTGAGGAGCCAGGTAGAGAATTTCTTCCTCTCCCCTCCCCATCACGTTGATGTTCCTGGTGACTCTGCCTGGCCTCCCTGTTCTCAGCTCCCACTATACCCTCTTCCCTGCCAGTCATTGCCACATATATGCTGTGGCTCCCACACCCATTTCTCCAGCCCAGCCCTTCCCTTCAGAGGAGCAGGCCTATGTACCCAACTGCCAGGTAGACCCAGGTGACACTGGGCCTTTCAAATTTCACATAACAGAACTGAATTCGTCATCTTTCTTTTTGACCCGAGCCCCTCCTGTAACCCTGGTAGATGGCATCACCATCCACCATGACTTCCAGAAACCTGCAAGTCACCCTCAGCGTCAAATTGGTCACACTGTCTCCATCCTCTCCTCTTCAGGGAAGCCTCAGAATCCTGCTCAACCCTGGGCCTGGAGCAGCACTATTAATTGTTCAGAGCTGTGCATGCAGTGGAACCCACTGCCTTCCCCTGAGCCTAAGAGATACAGTTTCCCTTTCCACAGCTTCTGCAGCCTCTTTTGGAGAATGTGTGTTTGTAAATGAAACTTTTTTTTTTTTCTGTAAAGCAGTTGAGTGCAGCACAAAGGTTGGGGCCATTGGATTGGAACCCCTAAAACTTGTGTGGAGAAGGGCCTATAAATGGCAGATAGAAGGAAGTAACAGAGGCTTTCTCAAGCGACATTTGTATTTTGAGGACAACATTTTTCTATTTGTGTATTTGTTTGAAGTGTCCTTGAGGGCAGGGCAGGGCAGGACCCAGTCCAGGCCCATCTGAAGCTGTATTTGCAGAGGAAGCATATTGATTATATAGAAATTGTGTTATTGGGGTATGTGTGGAGGGGGGCGGGATAAAGGGAGGAGTAAACCACCAGTGGGACTGGCTAGAGCTAAGTTCTAGGTACAGAAAGGTGGTGAACCCAGAAAGGCCAGAGAAACCATCAGGCAAAGTCACAGCACGTGGTCTGGTATCACCATAAGAGATGCGGAGACATTAGGATATAGTCGCAACTGCGATGAGCAGATCAAAGTAATTCTCTAAATCTCTTCCAGACACCGGAGAGAAACATAAGAGGGAAACCACCCAAGGCTTTCCTCACATCTCTGCAATGTCTGAATCATCAGGAAAACCTTTGGCTAGGGCAAGTAAAGCTTTTTTTTTTTTTTTTTTTTTTTTTTTGAGATGGAGTTTCATTCTGTCATGCACGCTAGAGTAGTGGCACGATCTCAGTTCACTGCAACCTGCGCCTCCTAGGTTCAAGTGATTCTCCTGCCTCAGGCTCCAGAATAGCTGGGATTACAGGCATGCACCACCATGCCAGCTTAACTTTTATGTATTTTTACTATAGATGACGTTTCACCATATTGGCCAGGCTGGTCTCAAACTCCTGACCTCAAGTGATCCGCCCACCTTGGCCTCCCAAAGTGCTAGGATTACAGGCATGAGCCACTGTGCCTGGCCGAAAAAAACTCTTAATGAAACAAAATTTTTTTTTACAATGGTTATAACTCTGAAGTCTTCTGGGATCTTATCTATTACATAGAAACATGCTAGTGCTTCCTCAATATTAAAAAAAATCTAAGTAGTAGGCCACTTACGTGTGAGACAAGTAATATTAAGCAGTTAAATATAAAAATAACACTTGTTTCACCAATAACGGTTACAAATGATGGAAAAATATGGTACATAATAGAAAACTAGTTTTGAAGAAACATAGCATTTGAAACTAAAATAATGCATCTATACAATATGCCCTGAAGCTGTGTTCCTGTAAACTAGAAGCTATACTGCTTAAGAGATAAGTAAATAAAAAGGGTGTTTCTTTGCTATGAGGGAGAGTATGCTTGAGCTTTTTTCTCTGGAGGACTTTCAAAACTGTATTAGGCTGTTGCATTAGAAACTTCTGAATAATTAGGTCAATTTCTTATGGAAATTTTATTTCATAAAATACTTCAAATTCTGAGCGAAATTCATCTCTGATTCAATTAGTTTTATAATCCAATTCATAAAAACACTTGAAAATGCAAACAAAAATATCATCTGTGACAGAAATACATTGCTAGCTTTTTAGTTATTTGATTTTCACAGAAAGAACCAAGTTACATTCACTGATGCAATAGAGAATGCCCAGACTAACTAAAAATAGTCAGAAAATTACGAATAGGAAAACAAAAACCATATTTCCATCTGTTTGAAACTTGTTCCAACTATTATTATTAAAGCAGCACTATGAATGTGTAACCCAAAAAAAAGTGGCCACTGGAGGTACTTTCAAGGTGATGCCCTCAAGGCAGCAGTGAAAACGTGGGTTTAAGACACAGAACAGTGTTTGTTCTAGTTACCCGTGGATTAAAGAAGTTGCCAGTCACTAAGGAGCAGCTGGAAGAGTTTTCCAGATCCCTGCTGGCTTTTCTCTGTGGAGCAGTTACCCTACACATCACAATCATGCTTCCCTTTGAAATTCATCATGCCAGAGTGCAATTCCAAAGAATAGTTTGCCACTCCAGAGAGTAATCCATCATGCCCGAGTGTAATTCCAGGAAGTAATCCATCATTCCCAAGTGTAATTCCAGGGAGTAATCTACCTTTGTGGAGTGCTTTGGTTTCCTCATGTCCTAGTCAATGCACTGGATTAGGTGATCATAAATTAGAGTTCCTCCCTAAATTCTTCATGGGGAAGTATCTGCAGAGTATTAGCAGTGAGCAGGAAAGAGAGCCACTCGGAACAGCTCCTCAGGGCAGTGCTCCCTCAGACCCAGGCAAACGTGGGCCCTATTTTAGAAGGACCAGTTTGGATCCTCCTCTAGCCACACCACTCCCCATGAGTGGAGTGTGGACTCCCAAGCCAAGAGGACATTCCTATGGAAAGCCTGTGCTCCATCCACTCCTTGGGTACTCATGACCCTGGAATTCCCTGCCCAGAGAGTCCCGAGCCCTTTTCCTGGTCCTCAGTGGCCTTGTCCCTGGGCGTGTCCTTCTGAGGGTGAACTGTGCTGCTAGCCATGTGGGCCCTCAGGCAAGAGGGTGGCCAATGGGTTGCTGTGCTCCAGGATGGGCAGTGGACAGCACTAGCTAGGGTTGTGGGCAGAGATGTCCACGCGTGTGCATATGAACGCCCTTCAGGGAGGGACAGGGTGAGGCCTGGGGCAGACCAGGGCTCAGCAGGGCAGTTCTCTCCAAGTAGAAATACAAGTTGCCTCCTCTCGAAGTAGATATTCAAGGAGTCTGAGAAATTGGAATTTGAACCTGCTCTTTCTGGTCATTATGAAAGTGTACTATATATTTGTCAGGTTAGAAGGAGAGAAAATATTGTGTCTAATAATTTGTTAGCCTATTTGATGACTTGTATGTTTTAAGACAAATGTACGTGGGCTTCTATGGGAACTCTTGTGCTCCATGCACTAGTGTCAAGGGTAGGTCTGCACCTCTGAGTGTCACGCTGCTACACAAACTGGGCTCAGCTGGGTTGTAAAGGGATCTCACAAAGGATTCTTCTGGCCCAAGTGTTGACTTCCGGCAGAGAGCAATCCATGCTGAAAGCCTCTAGCAGTGGTTCCTGTTTAGACTCAGTTGGAAATCCCAGGGGAGCACAGATGCCACAGATCAAGAGCTGCTGGAGACAGTGGCAGCACCAAAGAGTTGACAACCTACTAGAGTCAGTCAACTCAGTTATATTAGAGAAGGTAAAGGCACAAAACCACTTCCAAGTACCTACTCTGTGTGGGAGCCTGCACAGTGTGACCTGTTTCTGTCATCGACTCAAGCTCACTTCTTACATCACGGGGCCCCAATTCCCGGGGCCATGGACCAGTACTGTTCTGTGGCCTTTTAGGAACCGGGCAACACACAGCAGGAGTTGAGTGGCGGGTGAGTGAGCCAAGCTTCATCTGTATTTACAGTCACTCCCCATCACTAGCATTACTGCCTGAGTTCCGCCTGCTGTCAGATCAGCAGCATTAGATTCTCATAGGAGCACGAACCCTATTGCGAACTGTGCATGTGAGGAATCTAGGTTGTGCACTCCTTATGAGAATCTAATGCCTGGTGATCTGTCACTGTCTCCCATCACCCCCAGATGGGACTGTCTAGTTGTAGGAAAACAAACTCAGGCCTCCCACTGATTCTACATTATGGTAAGTTGTATAAGAAATAATTATTTCATTATATAATACAATGTAATAATAATAGAAATAAAGTACACAGTAATTGCAATGTGCTTGAATCATGCCACCTCCCACCCTCATCCATGGAAAAAACTGTCTTCCAGGAAACCAGCCCCTGGTGTCAAAAAGGTTGGGGAACTTTCTAGAAGGCTTGTTGCAGATGTTATAGTCCATAGTCCTTACTAGGAGTTCCTATGTGGTCATGCTCCAGGCCCATGAGATGATAAGAATTCATATTAGGGGTAAATATCACCTTGACCTTTCCGCGGTGGTTCCTCCACACCTTCTTTGGAAAGGTGACCTTGTTCCAGAGCCTTGTCTCCTTTAGCAGACCCCAAACTCCCAGGGGGGTCCCAGGTTAGGGACCGCTGTGTTACATCATCTAAGAAGGCAAGCAGAAAAGCTGTGCATCTCCACCCACCAACCTCCTATCACCACACATATACACACACACACACGTAAGCATATGCACACATGCAGACACACATATACACAGGCATACACACAACACGCACATCCTCCCACCTCAAGGAGAAACCGACTTACAATCATTTAACAATTGGAGGAGGACAAAGAAGCACAGATTATGAAACCTGACAAAAGCATCTGAACAAGAACATGGTGTAGAAGCTTTAATGCTAGCAGAGAGTTTCAAATTCATCTAAGCCAGTGGTTCTCAAACTTCTTTTGGAAGCATCAGAATCACCTGAAAGACTTGTGCTAACTGCCTGCTGGACCCCAGCCTGTTTCTAATTCCACTAAGTCAGGAAGGGGTCCCAAGAATTTGCATTTCTAAAAAGTTCTGAGGAGGTGCTGATACTGCTGCCTCTTGAACCACTGGTGTAGTCTAATCTCAGATTTTAATGATGGGAAAATTAAAACTCAGAGAAGCTAGTGTCTTGTGTGAGGCAACAGTAGTTAGGGAGAAACTGGAATGAAGACCTTGCTTTATTGATCCCTAGCCAGGAGCTTTCTACCACCTAGCATGTTCTTCTAAATTTTACACTGCGTGATGGCTTCCAATTTTACCTGGGCCCTGTTCTCCATCCATACAGTGACCCCCAAGTCTTGTTGCTTCAACATAGACAGCCTCTTAGGAGACACCTCAATGGCAGTAATTCCTAATTGGAGAGGATGGCCCTAGGCAGTGTTTCAAATCTCTAAATGTCTGAGTCAAGAGCACTGTTTCATGGAGTTTAAAGAAGCTCCTGAGGTGGCCCTGACATGCCCCTGCTCCTGCCTGAGCCCCACTGTGAGTCCCATTCTGCCAGGTGATCTCACCCATTTGTATAGTGTTCCCAGGCACCTGCTAAATGTGTCTTTTCAAGTATGCTCTGCATATCTAACTGGACACTTCAGCCTTGATGGCCAACAAACACCCCAAATGCCAAGCGTTCCAGACAGAACCTATCATCTTCCCCATTCAGATCTCTATCTCCTCCCAAATTCCCCATACTCCTGAAATCCGGGAGTGTTGTTCACACCTCCTCTCTCTGTGTTCCAGATATGACTCTCCATGTTGCCCCCAATAGCCCGTAGAATGTCAACTCCACCAGGGCAGAGACTTTTGTGTTCGCTCTTTATTCCTGGCACCTACAACAGTTTCCGACCCTGAATAGGCATTCCATAAGTATTTGCTGCTGATTGACTAAATGGCTGACTGAATAAATCCCTACCGCTGTGACTCTATCCAGCCTCCCGTCAACCTGTGCTGACATCCCTCAACCTGAATTTTCTCTTCTAGGTACAAAGCCCACTAGGGAAAAGAAATCAGGGGGTCAAGCATGGGGTCATCTCTCCACATCAGACCCCTGTCTTGGTTGGGACCAGGCTCAGGTTCCAGTCATCCCCAGTCTGAAGGTCTAAAGAGAATGTTTCACTCCAGAGAACCCTGGGAGTTGGGGGTCTGCTAAAGGAGACAGGGCACTTCTTTCCAAAGAAGGTGTGCAGGAACAACTGGGGAAAAGCCAAGGTGATATTTATCTCTAATATGAATTCTCACCATCTCATGAACCTGGAGCATGACCACATAGGAAGGCCTAGTGAGGACTATGGACTATAACATCTGCAACTAGCCTTCTAGAAAGTTCTCTCAGATAACCTCAGGAACCATGGTTTATTCTCTCAGAAAGCAGCCCTCTCTAGAATTCCTCTGGCTCACTGCAAGATGAGTGGCTTTTTTGAGTTATTGTGACCACGCTGAGGGTCTTTCTTGAGGAAAGAGAGAATCACATTAGAACACCAGAGGGCAGGCACGGTGGCTCATGCCTGTAATCCTGACACTTTGGGAGGCCGAGGCGGGTAGATCACCTGAGGTCAGGAGTTTGAGCCAGCCTGGCCAATATGGTGAAACGCTGTCTCTACCAAAAACACAAAAATTAGCCAGGCATGGTGGGTGCCCGTAATCCCAGCTACTCGGGAGGCTGAGGCAGATGAATCACTTGAATCCGGGAGGTGGAGGGGATTACAGGCATGAGCCACTGTTCCCAGCCTCTGGTGTTTGAATAATTTTAGACTTATAGGAGAGTTAATATAGTACAATATACTAGATAGTATAGTTAGTATAGTATACTATCTAGCTAGCTAGTTAGATACTATACTAGTATAGTATAGTATATATAGCATATACTATACTCTCTAGCTATCTAGTTATATATATAGTATATAACTACACTATATAGTTAGTATAGTATACTATCTACAGTTAGTATACTATAGTTAGATAGTATAGTATACTATACTATCTATAGTTAGTATAGTATACTATAGTTAGATAGTATACTATACTATCTATAGTTAGTATAGTATACTATAGTTAGATAGTATACTATAGTATACTATACTATCACCATAACTCTCCTATAAGTCTAAAATTAATAAGTCTAAAATTAATCCAAAATAAAACAACTGAAAAAAATGAGGGTCCTTTCTTTCATCACTGCAATCCCAGCAGGAGACTCTCTTCCATGAGGCAGGGCCCATTTACCCAGGCAAGGGGAGCAGAACTGTCCCAAGTCCTGAAAATCAATAACAGAAACCTGGTATCTTCCCTGAGTGCCCGCTCACAGCCACTGAACAACTGCATTAACGCATGGGTGAGAACAACTTTCCTTCTTTCTCTCATTCTCAGGATCAGGTTTCTCTCCGGTTTCCTCCTGCCAACACTGGCCTCCAGCACATAAGGCAGCACATCTGGTGAGGAGCTGTCTAGTCTACACCTGCCTTAGGAAGCAACTTCCCCCTTACCCTCATACTGGGTCAGAATCTGGCCTCTGCAATTCTCCTGATTGAAGCTTGAAACATTTTGCCAAGTCTTCACCTGTGGCTCCTACCTGTAAAGCCACTGGGTTAGAAGAACATGGGGTTTAATAATTTAATGAGCCACACAACCTTGTATGTAGTATAAAAGGTTTGACATTTCCTGTCTTTCAAAGAATAGAGATTAATAATCATTTTTAAATGGAAAACAAACCAACCACATCCCTTTTCCCAAAAAGCTGGAAACTTAGACTCATGGTTCTGGGATATGAACTTGATAGGGATGATAACAGCTATAATTTATTGGCCACCATCTCTAAGCTTGGCATTCTTTGGCATTTTACAAAGACAGTCAGCTGCCCCCAAGCCTACAGGGCACAATTTGGAAAACAGAAAAAAAGATTCCCCTTCCTGGCAGACATAGACTCCAAGGCCAGGCACAAAGCATGGTGAGAGGATGTAATCCACTTCTAACCCTCCATCCCATCTTCACCCTTTCCCCGCCCTACTCCCTCCTGGGCAGTTTCGGTCTCAACATCTCATGGCTTAACAAGATGATACCCAGCTGAATTGCAGATCTCTGCCTTCTCAGCTGCATACATTATATAAGTTATTCTCTTTAATTCTTTCAACAGCTCTGCAAGGTAGGTATCAGTAAATTCATTTTTCAAATGAGGAAACAGAAAACAGATATTTTTTTGACATGTTCAAGATCATAGAAAGTCATCTTGCTGCATCCATGTGCAAGAAGTCAGGATTTAACCGTGGGTCTCTCTGACTTCACAACAGGTGTTTCCAATTACTTCCAGGATCACGTGATAGAATGGACACTGGAACATTCCAGGAAGCAAGCAGACTACCACATGGGGCAGTAATTGCTGGCAGAAGTCACATCAACCACTCATCCTGCTCATTCTGTGCTTGGCCCAAAGCAGCAAGTCTTCTCTTGCTATCATTTTTTCTTGGTAAGAACTCAAAAAAGTGACATAGGAAAACTCAGAAATTTTATTTCCTCAGATTTGAGGTTGAGGAGCAGACTGGCCTGGCAAGGTTATTCTCCAGAAGAGAAGCAGTGGGAGCAGCTGAGCTGGAACTCATGTCCCAAGGGTGTTCAGGGTGCAGTGAGGGGCATGCTGTGAGCACATGGGCTTTGGAAGGCAGTGGAATGTCATGGAATTGAGCCCACAGTATGGAAGAGATGCAGAATCTTTTTTTTTTTTTTTTTAGATGGAGTCTTGCTCTGTCGCCCAGACTGGAGTGCAGTGGCGCGATCTTGGCTCACTGCAAGCTCTGCCTCCAGGGTTCATGCCATTCTCCTGCCTCAGCCTCCTGAGTAGCTGGGACCACAGGCGCCCACCACCACGCCCGGCTAATTTTTTGTATTTTTAGTAGAGACGGAGTTTCACCATGTTAGCCAGGATGGTCTCGATCTCCTGACCTCGTGATCCGCCCGCCTCGGCCTCCCCAAGTGCTGGCATTACAGGCGTGAGCCACCGCGCCCAGCCGAGATGCAGAATCTTTAACAAAAATTGCCAAAATCACAAAAATGAGGGAATGAAGAATCATCATAGCTAAAATGTATTCACTAATGTCCGCAGCAGTTCTTGGAGCTTTGGATATGTTAACTCATCAATCCTCACAACAACTCTACAAGGCAGGCACTATTATTGTCCTATTTTAGGAGCCAGGAATCTAAGAAACAGAGAAGTTAAGTAGCTATTCCAAGGTAAACCAGACAGACCACGAACCAGGACCACTCCTGAGCCCGGGGCCCTTGGGGAGTAACACATAGAGCTTCACGTTTGCATCTGGTGAGGATGGAAATGGCACAGTCATGGGGACTGGAGCTGGCGACAGAATCACACTCCAAAGAGGTAAAAGGTTCGATCAGAATCCTAGAGAGAGCCTGGGGTTGCTCTGAGCCCTGAAATAGGGGTCCAAGCAAACCAAGCAACCAACCAACCAAAAAACAGGAGGCACCCCACGGGCTATACTAGTAATAAAATTAAATAAAAATATCAATAACTGCTTTAAGGACCAGATTCTGTGCTTAGGCTTTTTTTTTTTTTTTTTTTGAGACAGAGTCTTGCTCTGTTGCCCAGGCTGGAGTGCAGTGGTGCGATCTGAGCTCACTGCAACCTCCGCATGCCGGGTTCAAGCAATTATCCTGCCTCAACTTCCTGAGTAGCTGGGATTGCCAGCGCCTGCCACCACACCCAGCTATTTTTTTGTATTTTTAGTAGAGACAGAGTTTCACCATGTTGGACAGGCTGGTCTTGAACTCCTGACCTCAGGTGGTCCACCTGCCTCGGCTTCCCAAAGTGCTGAAATTACAGACGTGAGCCACCATGCCCAGCCTGTGCTTAGGCATTTTAAACATATGTTCTCATTTAAACTTCACAAGAAGCCCATTGTACAGATGGGGAAACCGGAGCTGAGAGAGAGATTAAATAACTTCCCCCAGTCACGCACCTCATAGGTGACAGCTAGGAATCCAGGTCAGAAACCAGCCTCTCACTCACTGGCTCTTTAGTGCTCTCTCTTGTTGGGGGGGACACCAATTTCCTCTCAAGCTTCTAATTTCAGAACATCTACATAAGGTTTGTTCAGTTGGGAGCAATAAGATCTTATAATGAATTGAGAAAGTATAAGAGCAGCATGTCACACATAAACTTTTTAAACACAAAATGCACTTATATATTGTGCAATGAACAGTGGTATAGCTTGTGAAGGGACAGAAGTTTCATAACATGGATGGTGCCTATCAGGACTTACGATATCCATAAGGAGAAAAGATATGCATGACTGACACAATAAAGCGTGATGAATTGTCTATTTTCTGGCACGAGCAAATCACGTCACAGGGAGTAGGGAAGAGGGGAACCATAGAGGCTAGAATCACTAGGGACTATAAAATCTAAGTTAGAAAATCAATACCTAGTAAATTAGATTTGAGATATGCAAAGTCACCTTAAAGAGATGGGATAATAAGACTTGAAAAAAGTGCAAGGCTAAATCATCCTGGATGCACCTTCTTGGTGTCCTAGCTGGTATCTATGTTGATTTTGGTCAATGCTCATGTAATACCAATTGTTAAGTATTTTGACTAGCCTCCTGCTATTAGTCAGGATAGCCTAGGTTGGCTATTATAGCAAATGACCCCCAAATATTGTGGCTTATGACAAGGATTTTTTTGTCATGCATTCTAGAAAGTCATCAAAGGTCAGCTGCAGCTCTGCTCCATACTGTCCCCACTGTGGGGCCCATGCTAATGGAATAGCCTGTATCTGGAGCATGGTGAAGCATGTGCTTACTGTTCAAGCTCCTTCCCAGTAGTGACACAAGCGACTACCACTCACCTTTCATTGACCAGAGACAGTCATATGGTCCCACCTGAGTTCAACAAGTCACCATTATGGATTAACAATAGCATTCTGCCAAGGTGTGAAGAAACACCATGTCTTTTGGGTGGGCGGTAAGGCTTCATATGGAATACAGAAAAATCTAAGTCAGAGAGGAAAAATATAGCAGTGCTCACCTAGGCCCTGTCCAGGGGACCCAATGCCTGGGAGCCCTTCTAGGGTCACATGTACATCCCTGAGGATCTCTTTTCAACATAGCAATCACTCTGTGATCTGTTCAGGGTCCAAAGACAGGCAAGGAGAACAAAACTATCAGGCATTTGCATACGTCTACTGCCCACATCCTCACATTCGCATAATGGTTCTGGCTCTGCCGGACTCTCTCTTGAAATAGTGGACTGAAATACCCTTTAACTGTAATTAAAACACCATGGTATTGGCATAGGAATGGACAGGGAGATCAATAGAACACAACAGATAGCCTTGGAATGTATAAAAACTTAATTTATGATAGAAAAGACATCTTGGATCAATGGGGAATGGAAGAATTATTCAACAGATGACATTAGGACAGTTGGTTAGCAAATTAGAAGAGAAAATCACTTTCTAGCTTAATTCATACTACACACCAACGTAACTTTAACTCTAAATGGATTAAAGAATTAGAAAAGTATCTATTGGTAAAGCCATAAAACAAGAAGATTCTCCTCATTCACACCCATTCACCCCAGCATAATTACTTTTAAGTTTTTGTTAATAGAATAAAGCATACACAAAACAGATTATACAACAAATTTTTTTAAAACATTTCTTTCTGTCAAAACAACAACCAAAGTTAAAATGCAGCCTGGGGACAAATATCTACAGACAGACAAATATTAATATCGTTTAACATATAAAGAACGAATACAAAATACGACAAAAACATTTTATGGTGCATAGAGAAAAATGGACAAAAGGCTTACATAGACAAGTTATTAGAAAAGGTAAAATTTAAAAACACAGAAAAACATTCAAATATTTTACATGAGTAATTCAAATATTACATGAGTAATTAAAGAAGTACAACTTATTGCAACCCTGAGGGCCATTGCTAACAAATCGAGACAACTTTTTTTAAATGATAGAATCCAGTTCTATAAAGGGAGTGTTTTCATATGTTTTGATTAGTTATTTTACTCGGTAAAACTCTTTTAGAAAGTAGGTGATGTATGATGACTCTTTAAAATATACTAATATGCCCTAATATTAATACTTCTCACAATGTATCCTAATGAGATAATCTCAGATATGGAAAAAATATTTTATGCATGAGCATGTTCATCTCAATATATTCGTAATACTTAAAATTTAAAACAGCATGAATTCAGGTAAGATGTTAAAGCAAATTATGGTAACATATTTGTATTTGATGGCCTATTACTGAAATGATGCTTGCCAAGAATTTAAGATAACACGTGGAAATGTTTCTGTTATGATGCATGTAAACAAGGCAGTCTATGAAATGAATGCATGTACAATATAAAATTATGTAGAGCCTCCCTTTGTATCTGTCTGAGCTAAAAAAGATTATGCACAGCAAAATCATGAGATAAAAAATCAGAAAAGATTAACTGTGTTTGGCTCAAAATGATTAATTTTTCTGTCTACTTTTCTGTATATTTTATTTACTTTTATTTTATTTTATTTTATTTTGAGACAGAGTCTTGCTTCATCCATCACCCAGGCTGGCATACAGTGGTGCCACCTCAGTTCACTGCAACCTCCACCTCCTGGGTTCAAGCGATTCTCCTGCCTCAGCCTCCCGAGTAGCTGGGAATACAGGTGCACACCACCATGCCTGGCTAATTTTTGTATTTTTACTACAGAGGGGTTTTTACCATGTTGGGCAGGAACTCCTGACCTCAGGTGATCCACCCACCTCCACCTCCCAAAGTGCTGAGATTACAGGTGGTAAGCCACTGCACCCAGCCCACATACTTTAACTTTTTTCTAAAGAGTGTGCATTACTTTTATGACAGAAAAATAAGCATCTTCATAATTGATAATAATAACTGAGTTTTGACTGTGTCAGGTGCCAAGCTTTGGGCACTTTACAAAATCAGGGCAAGTACCTACAACAAAAGGCAGAAGAATAACATCTAACACGTTTTAGATGCCAGAATATTCTAACTGATCCCATATATTTATCCTATAGGTGTTATTATCGTCCCTGTTTTACATATAAGAATGTGAGGTGGCCGGGCGCGGTGGCTCATGCCTGTAATCCCAGCACTTTGGGAGGCTGAGGCGGGCGGATCACGAGGTCAGGAGATCAAGATCATCCTGGCTAACATGGTGAAACCCCGTCTCTACTAAAAATACAAAAAATTAGCCAGGTGTGGTGGCAGGCGCCTGTAGACCCAGCTACTCGGGAGGCTGAGGCAGGAGAATGGCATGAACCTAGGAGGTGGAGCTTGCAGTGAGCCGAGATTGCGCCACTGCACTCCAGCCTGGGTGACAGAGCGAGACTCTGTCTCAAAAAAAAAAAAATCTGAGATACAGAGAGATAGAGTAACTTTTGCAAAACCACACTGCTGGTGAGCATGTGATGGAACCACAATTTGAACCAAGACAGACTGGCTCCAAAGCCAGCACTTGTAACCACACTATACAGAGATTATTGTATTTAATCATCACAACACCCCTGGGAATAAAGTAACTATTATTACACCGCATTATAAATGACAAAACAGGCTTTGAGAATTAAATGACGATGGTTACAGGGCTAGCAAGAATGGACTCAGGCACTCATACCCCAGAATCCCCTCCCCTTCCAAACCACTGGATTAAATTGCCGTGTGAAATAAACAATATATATGTAAGTCCCATACTTCTCTCTTTTTTCCTCTGCTGCTCCCTTTTTCTTGGTTAAGGGCATAGAGCCTCATTGCTCAGTTTGTCGTTTGTCCAAGGACCTCTTGTACCCATTCCTTCCTTCTGTTTCTTTGCATTGTTTGCATCCCCTTCTCATTGTCAGCAACTCTAGGATTGCCAACTTCACCTCAAGTTTGTGATTTGTTAAATATCTTGGTAGGGAGGGAAGTGTAAGGGCTTTTCAATGTTTTATAGATGTCTTTATTTCCATTCTTGCTGTCATTATTGCCAAAAACAGAAGAAACGAAAAAAATGCAAAAAACAGGCAGGTTTGTCCATCAATGGACGAACAAAGAAAATGTATACACACAATGGGATACTATTTAGCCTTTTAAAAAAGAAGGAAACCTTGTCATTTGCAACAGCATGGATGAACCTGAAGAACACTACACTAAGTGAAATAAGCCAGGCACAGAAAGACAAAGATCGCGTGATCTCACTTACACATAGGATATTAAAAAGTCGAACTCACAGAAACAGCGGAATGGCGGTTACCAGGCAGGGGCTGGGGGACTGGGGAGATGCTGGTCAAAGGATACAAAATTTCAGTTAGACAAGAGGAGTAAGTTCAAGAGGTCTATTGTACAACATGATGACTACAGTTAATAATAATGTATACTTGAAAACTACTAAGAGAATAGATTTGAAATGTTCTCACCACAAATAAATGATAAGTATGTGTGTTGATAGACTTCCATTAGCCATTCCACAATGGCTGCATATTTCATAACACCATGTTGTACACCATAAACAAATATAATCTTTGTCAATTTGTAAACATTTGAAAAATAGACAGGTGGCTGCTGTATAGGAAATGCGACCAACCCATGGTTCCAAGTGGGAGAAGGAATGGCAAGGATCCAAGCAGAGGAAGGGTCGCAGGGCAGTGGGAGATTAAGGACGGGGTAGGTGCTGACCCCTGCATCTCTCTAGGGCTGTCCCCATCACAAGGCTCTGTGGCACAGCCAAAGTGCCACCCTCAGATGATCATTTTTCAGTAGTTCTCACACGTGAACAACTCTTTGTGAGAAGGAAAGAGTTTATTGGCCAAACTGGCTTAAATAGTGGTGTGTCAGGTCAAGTGCCTGCGAAACAGGAATCTTAAGAAAGATCTATATCACTACATCTGCAACCTTGTGTTATGTTCAAAAATCGCCTGCAAATTCAAGCCACAAGGGTACATATGGATAATGGCCTTAATATTTATGTTAAGGCATTGGGAAAAAAATTGATACTTTTTTTTCTTTTTGGGAGTTAAATTATAACACTCAATCAGAGAGATTCCTAGAAAAGGAGGTAAAAGAATGAAGAAGGTAGGAGGGAAGAAAGGAAATTGTACAGGACTCATGGGTAGAATAGCTTCATATGAAAATAGCTAAACAATAATCTTAACAGTTTTTGAGCCCTCTCTGTGTCACACAGGGTCTGACAAGCGCATACGTAGAACTCATTTAATCTTCACAGTCACCTCATGTAGTAGGTTGTTATATTATTCCCAGTACACAGATGAGGAAACTCTGGTACAAACTGTACAGCTAGTAAGTGAGAGAGCATGGATTTGGACTCTGACTCTCTCACCCTGGAGCCCACAGCTCCCAACCACTTTCCTAATCTGAAGAAAGCAACCTCAGAGCAAAACAGTGGCTTACAATAAATAAATGAAGAGGAGAAGAGATTATACTGTTTGGGGCTTTGGAGGATTACCAGCTAGAAAAACATATGTGAAAGGCCATCCCAATCTGTTTAGCCGCTTTAAAAGATAAGACTTGACTCCTGCTCTAGGGATGAAATAGCATCTACTGTCAATGCTTCTCCACGTGTTCCTCAAACACTCGGCAATCCTTGCGGTCCTGAATGGTGCTAGCAACTTGGAATTCCCCATTATGGCCTACTTGAGCCATCGCTGTCATGGCTGATGCCATCGTCTGGCATTACGCCAGTGGTGGCATTTGGTGTTACTGAGTAATATTGGGTCACTGTCATTTATTAAGGTGTAGGCAAGTTGGATTTTCCCTGTCCCCTAAAGAGCTAAATTTACTGTCCTGAAGTGGACTGGCTGTGCCCTTCGGATGTTGTACCAGAGTGAGAGGGATAATTAAACAAAAGAAGCAAGTGCTAGGCTGAAATATAAGCATTCTCAGACCACCAGCCACATGGGGAGCTGCAACCTTCATGTATGCTTTACGGTACAAACACAGTGTTCTTGACTCAAGGGTTTAGGTCACATTGTCCAAGTGTTCCTTTGCTTACAATGAGTACACAGAGCTGATGGTTGTGGGCTTCTCAGTATGGGGTGCATTGGGCTCAAAAAATAGAAAAGGAGAGAGAGGGCAGAGCAATCCACACCACAGGCTAATGGGGTGGGGCAAAATCTCACTGCCTTTCACTCCCTCAGTTTCTTTTCCCTACTAGTGCTAGTGATGGGCTTAAATATAATCAACATGTAGTGGGCAAGAGAAGAGTGAAATGTTTTCATTACTGTTTGCATGTCTCAACCTTGCCTATACTCAGTGGTGTGCTGGTAAAAGTTTTTCTGAAAGACCCAATTTGCAGTGCATACCAATTTCTGAAGTGTAAATACTCACACCATGGCCAATTTTAAGTTACCATTGTAATATCAATGAACACGACTTTGGGAAGAGATGTGCAGTAGCACATTATTATGTAGTATGTACTTCCATGGTACAAATAGTAGATGTAAATAACTTCAAGAATACAGACAACACAAAAATGTAGTAAAATAATTAGTAAGTGATGAGTTTTGAGCATTTTATGATAAATTCATATAACATAATTTAATTTTTAATAATGGCTATGTTGGCAGCTGGCTTGCAAAATCCCTGAAAATTTAACAATTGGCTCTTGTGAGCCTGTAGGAGCTGTCTCTAGTACACCACTGTTCCTAATCCTATACAGCTACCAACACAACATTTCAGATTCCTAGGCAGTCAGAGCCCACATATTGCTGTACAGTTGGGCAATGCAGTGCACAACCCATTCAACTCAACACAGCAACTTTGTCGGTAATATGCAAACCAGGGCATATCTTGGTTCTTCATTCCGGATTCTTTCTTCTTCCACAGTGCTCTTCTGTCCGACTACCTTGGTGAGATGGGCCTGATAGAAAGAAGCATTTAAGAACTCTCTAACCTCTATCTCTTTCCTTAGAGTCAATCATCATCCTCATCTTCCTTATTGCTACCTTTTTTTTGAGTATCCATTCTAGTTCTCAGTTCTTAACATAATTTACTTTTAAACCTTGGAGTGACCCTAAAAGTAAGCATTAAATATCCTAGTTTTTGGATGAGGAAACCCAAGAGAGTTTAAGTAACTTGCTTAAGGTCATGCAGCTAGAAAAAAAAAAGCCAAGGCCAGGCTTCTGATCCAGATCTGTCTGGTTCCAAAACTGGTGTTCTTCCAATGACACCAAGTTGCCAAGCTTCTTTCCCTTGGTACATCCCAGCCTTCAGCATGCGGAGAGTCTCATAAGCAGAAGTCACCCAGTCAGAGCTTCACCAAGGGAAAAGAGAAAGAGCAATAAGGACATTGACAAGTGGCCCCATTGGCAGGCAGGGCCCCACAGCCCTGTGAAGGAGGTAATAAAAGGGACAAGAGTAGGCCTGGCTGATTTTAAAATGTTAACAAGAACTCTGTGGCTGTGCCACTTTGGTGTAGTAAAGGCTACCCTTTTGTCTTTTATTTAGCAATTGTGAGAGGGGAGAGGTTTTGAAAGGGACTATTTAAAAAGCACATAGAGGAAGAAGTCTGTTTATTCCTAAGGGGACATCTTTCCAACAACATATTTTTCTGGGAAACTATTCTTTCCCACACAACACTATGGTGATGGAATAACCAGGCCTTCCCCAGAAGCTGAAAAGGAAACAAACTGAAACAAACTGAGACCCAAGAGTCAGAGCATACCAGAGAAACATCAAGACGGCAGTCAAAGCCAAGAAAGCCATGCCCACCCCTCAGGCTGGACTGGGCAGCAAGGCCACAGGTCAGTGTAACTCTGGGGTCAAAAACGTTGGAAAATCCTACCCAGTGAATTTGTAGATCCTTAGGCATATGGTCCCCTGCATATCTAAGCAGTTTCAAATATTTCTTTAATTGGACTGACATGCAAAGAGAAAGATCACTGCCAAGAGAATAATATGCAAAGAGTAATAGGAAAAACAGCAGCAATTTTTTCAGAGCTGTGTGACAAAGTGGAGCTCAGCAGAGATTTAGGGCTATACCAGGTATGGATTAGTCCATTCTGATGCTTCTATAGAGAACTGCCTGAGACTGGGCAATTTCTAAAGGAAAGAGGTTTAATTGACTCACAGTTCCACAGGCCCGAGAGGCCTCAGGAATCTTAGAATCATGGCAGAAGGGGAAGGAAACATGTCCTTCTTCACATGGTGGCAGGAAGAAAAAGGGCTGAGTGAAGGGGAGCCCCTCATAAAACCATCAGATCTTGTGAGAATTCACTCATTATCATGAGAACAGGATGAGGGATACCATCCCCATGATTCAATTCCTTCCCACTGGGTCCCTCCCATAACATATGGGGATTATGGGAACTACAATTCAAGATGAGATTTCAGTAGGGACACAGAACCAAACCATATCAAGGTACCAGGTACAACAGATAGACAAATAAAAATAGGAATATATTATCTGTTACTGAAAAACAACCCCAAAACTTAATGGCTTAAAATAATGATATTATTTATTTATTCACAATTCTTCTATTTGGGCTGAGCTTGGTGAAAAAAATTTGTCTCTGCTCCACACAGCATCAGCGGGTTGGCCTGACTATGGCTGGAGGATCCACTTCCAAGATGACTCACCCACACAGGGGACTAGGCACTACTGCAGTTGGCTAGAAGCTCAGCTGGGGCTAGCGACCCAGGGCCTTGGTTCTTGGTTCTTGCTTCCAGCCGGGCTTATTGATTCTCCTATGTGAGGCCTCTTCATGTAGTAGTTACACTGAGCTTCCCCACAGTATAACTCTCTTAGGGTATTTAGATTTCCTACGTGCAGAAACTGTCAGGACTTTGTAAGGCTGAGGCCTGAAATTGACTAAATATCACATCTTCTGCATCCTATTGATTAAAGCAAATCACAGGGCTAGCCCCTGTCCAAGGAGAGGGTACTACAGAAGTGTGTGAATACCCACAGGAGGCATCATACATTGGGGAATCACTAATGTAATAGACAAAGAGTGATCTTTCTCACTAGTCTGAGGAAAATTGTATATTCCGCAGTGTAACTACAATGTATATATAAATAAAATAAATTAGAGTTACATGAAAGCAAAAAGAACATAAATCATAGAATAGCACCAATAGCTGCAACTGCAATTTGGTAAAATGGCCCTGAACATGAGATATCGAACTATAACAGCCATCATGGGGAAGGAACGGTAGCTTTCCTGTGAGCCCAGAGGCCAGGCCAGGCCAGGCCACCAGCAACCAGGACTTCAGCCTAGACAAGCAGCCATCTGGTGGAAAACACATGCTTTTTCTGGGGTCCATTGTCTTAGAACAGATATTACCAAGTGAGCAAATGTTGAACTTTGATATGTGAGTTGGCTAACAATTTGGTGCCCCTTCAAAGTGATGCTGTCTCTTTTTTAAAAAATCCCAGTAATTCAGGTAAGATTTCTATTCATTAGGCCTAGAACTTTTTCACTTTTACAATCAAGGAATCATTTATTTACCTTAAGTACACCATGATGAACTAGCCAACACCAAAGAGCTCTGTAGGTCAGGCCATTCTGATTACTGCTTGGCTCTACTGCCAATTATCATAACCATGGTCACCCACTCAGTCTCTGGTGATTAAGTGCTACCTCTTGGTTCACATAACCCAGTCGCCCATCATCCCCACTGAATTTAGGGAGCCCACTTTGATGCAGCCATTTACACTCTCAATTCTGGCTTACACAGAAGAAGCCACTAACAAGTTCTTTAAAGATGCCAGGACACACCTAATGAATGTTTGTCCTACTGCCTTGGTGAAGGACAAGTCCTCTGAACATTTCTGGGGTCACAATGAGAGGGTGACACGCAGAACTTACATAATAAATTCACTCCAGTGTTCTAATCTTCCTAGTCTGGATTCCCTGGAATAATACAAAATTTGTACTTTTGCCAGTCTTTTAAATCTCTTCTCAAGACATTCAGACATGTCAGATGTTTTATCAACGTTACTTTGGGGAGTAAGTTTCATCCAGAGCCTACTGACCTGTTCCAGTTGGACTGGTTGCCTTTTCTATCTAGTAAATATTTGTCATTCTAGCATTTCCTTCCCACTATTATTCTGGGGACTTCTTATATCCCTCTCCTGGGTTGGATCTCCTGTTTCCTGCATCTTTGGTCCTGCATCGTGGTTCTTTCCAAGTTTTGGTAAAGGTCATCCTCCAACACCTTCCTGAGAAAAGATGCAAAGGAGGTAAATGTATTAAGAGTCTTCTATCATCTTTCATTGATAGTTTGGCTGGGTATGGAATTCTAGGTTAGAAATAATTTTCCTTCAGAATTTTGAAATAATTGCCCTACAGTCTTCTTGCTGCCAGTATTGATGCTAAGTCCAAAGCCATTTTGATTCTTGACTTTTCCTGTTTTTGTTTTTACTTTCTGGAATTTTGTAGCATTTTCTTTTCATTTCCTGGCTTGGGTCTATTTTCATCTTTTTGTATCTCTAAACTATTTTATTGGTAATATCTCCTTGGTTTTTTTCTCTTTTCTTCCTTTGTAGAATGCCTGTTATTTGTACAGTTTATGTCCTGAATTGAGGCACTAATTTTCTTTTCTCTCATTTTTGCCATCTCTTTATTTTTTTGTTCTACTTTCCAAAAGATTTCTCCAAATTTCTTTTTAATCCTTAAAGTGAGTTTTCCATTTCTGATATCATATTATTAAAATCTCAAGGCTCTTTTTGACCTTTTGTCATTATTTATTTACTTTTATATACTATCCTGCTCACGTTTATGGTTGCAGTATTTTATCTGTCTAGGGATCTAAGTGAATACTGTTTTTTTTTTTGGTGTGTTTCTGTTACATTTTCTTCATTTCTCAAGGTCTCTATTTCCTCCAAGATATTTCTATTTTATGGTGTTGGCTTTTATCTTTCATGTTAGAGGCACTGTTTAGATGCTTGGGAATCCTTGATTACCTGCTCATGTTTAAGTGTTCATGAATAAAAAGCTCATTGTAAACTTTGTGTGTGTGAGTGGGGATTCTTGACTGTGAATTTTACTGTAGCTGTTTTGAGAGTTTTCAATATCAATATCATTATGTTTTTCCTCTTAGCCTGGTCAAATCCCAGGGAAGATCTTTCAATATCCTACCTAAAGGAACAAGTCTGACCTAAATGTGGGAACTGAGCAGAGAAGAAGACTGAGGTCTCCGCATTCCATGTACATATACTTTTCAGTATGGTGCCCATATCCCCAATTGTGATGGATGCCCCCTCTTCACAGACCTTTTGCTTTTAACTAGTCTTTTGGGAAGAGGGAGGGGATTGCCTGGCTATGCAGATACTGGAAAGAGATATGGAATTCTGACTACTTCTCAATTATACTTTCAATCAGTCTTCTTTATCTTCTCTTTTACCTTCTACTTCCAGAAGTACTTGGTACAAAACTCTGAGAATTTAGGGGATTCCAAAGTGTAAATCTGAAGGCTCTCAGTGTTCCTTAATGCTAGCTTTAGATTCTGTTTTGTTTCTTTTTTTTTTTTTTAAATGGAGTTTTGTTCTTGTTCCTCAGGGTGGAGTACAATGGCGCGATCTTGGCTCACTACAACCTTCGCCTCCCAGGTTCAAGCGATTCTCCTGCCTCAGCCTCCTGAATAGCTGGGATTACAGGCCACATCTGGCTAATTGTTTATACTTTTTAGTAGAGACAAGGTTTCACCATGTTGGCCAGGCTGGTCTCGAACTCCTGACCTTAGGTGATCCACCTGCCTCGGCCTCCCAAAGTGCTGAGGTTACAGGTGTGAGCCACCATGCCAAGCCTATATTCTGTTTTCTTATGTCTATTAAGTCATTTATCACTTTTCCGTCTACCTTCCATTTTGAAATTTTGTGACTGTTACCATTTCTTTGGAAAAAAAACATTTATAGGAATTTTAGTGGAGATTTGAGTAGGGGCAACAGTAGCTGTGTGTTTAACCTACACTCATTGCCTTCAACATTTGAGCAGAAACCCAAATAAATATTTTTGACATATATAAGCAATATTTATTTAGAAAGCTAGGCTGCTCAGTACTTTAGGGAAGACAAAGAAGGGTGAGTGATCCACAGCTTCAGTTTTATTGCCTAGCAATTCAGCTCTGGCCCCAGACTTGCCTAGCTCTCTCAGCAAAACTTAGAAGCCCTATAGATAACTGGACTCATCTCCCCTACACAGCATTTTACAGACTCTTTGTTAACAAGAATTCCCCTTGAAGGTTTCACCCCATTCACTCCATCCCAAAGCATCTTTATCAATATTTATCTTCCAGTCATAAATTACTGTCTGTAAGAGGTGTTCATGTAATTACCATTGTCTTCATCTTATATTTCCAGTGAAATTTTTACTTCCTTGTGATGTTTTAGCATTCTTCAGGCAACTGCTCAGCTGCCTCTCCCCTAAATTTTTCACTGATTGAAGAGTGATGAGAATACTATAGTAGACTTGGGGAGAGAATTCAGATTTGGGGAATGTTTTTCTCTTTAATGAAGTCCTTTAAAGAGTGTGCTGGGTAAATCCCAAGGACAATGGGTGTATTTCTGCTCTTCCACAACTACTACATGCTTTTCTTCTCTATGAAATGGGAATGGCAACCCTTCCCTATCTTTCCTCACAAGCAGCTGCACAAACTGAGTTAAATGACACCTGCTAATCCCGGGTATTCTAAGAATCCAGAATGAGCTCATTATTGAATCTGGGCTGTTAAGGCATGAGGACAGCCAGGAGTAGTGAGGATGGAGGTTTCTCATGAAATCCTCACTCAGACTCTTATGGCCTGTTCGGAAAAAATACTCAGAAGCTGAGATAACTAAGGTTTGTCTCTTACCAGGTATCAGGGAAGCTTTAGAAAAATCTATGTGGTCTAATTTACAGCTATTTAAACATGGGAGAGAAGACTTGTTTTCCATGTGCTTTTTTTTTTTTTTTGATTCTCAGACACCTTATAAATACATCCCTTAAAGAAACAGAGTCTGAAATGTCAAGAGTCTGTGTGCAGAAGTGCTTCTGAACTGTTGGGGGCAAAATGAACCCAAGAAATGGAGATAAAGTTCATTTGTATTTTAGAAAGGAAACCTTTCTCCTCTTGCTAATTTACTGACCATTTGTTTCATGTCAAAATTGATATTTACATTTATTCTGTCTTTGAATTCTTATAATGATCTTATGAGGTAGTCATTATTATTGACCCCATAATGCAGCTAAGAAAATGGAGGCTCAGAGACTTGCCCAAGGTCATGGAGCAAGAGGATGGCCCAGCTGAAATGTGAATGCAAGCTTGTCTGATTCCCACGTCTACACCATGTTTGTCATTATTATCCTCAAGGAACTCTGACTTTAAATAACCAGTCTACGTTACAAAATCTATACATGTGGTTGAGACTGATTTTTTTTTTTTTTTTTTTTTTTGAGATAGACTTTCACTCTGTAGCCCAGGCTGGAGTGCAATGGCACTATCTCGGCTCACTGCAATCTCCACCTCCTGAGTTCAAATGAATCTCCTGCCTCAGCCTCCTGAGTAGCTGAGATTAGAGGTGCCCATCACCATGCCCGGCTAATTTTGTATTTAGTAGAGATTGGGTTTCGCTATGTTGGCCAGGCTGGTCTCAAACTCCTGACCTCAAGTGATCCACCCACCTTGGCCTCCCAAAGTGCTGGGATTAAAGGTGTGAGCCACCGTGCCTGGCCTAATCTCTTCCTGTCACAAGATTAAGCAGGACCTTTGAGGCTGTCAGGGGAGGGAGATACTGGAGATTGATGCCAACTGCATACCAGGCACTGGACAACAAACTTGCCTGGTAATAAGACGCTTGGGTTGATTTAGACATGACTGGTAACCAGCTCTTCCCAAACTCTCAGAATGTAACAGGTTTCAACCTTAACATAGCTCTTTTTCTTCCCATTATTATTTTTATCCCATTCCCACCCTACCCCCTTTCAAGCTCCATGACCCAAGCATAATTCTTCGGTTTTGTATGTTAACCCTAGCACAGAAAGATGTCATAATGCTATCTAAAGAACCTGAACTATACATCATTTAAACCTACTATTGTTTTTCTCATCTTAAAAAAATTCTCCTGACCCTGTTTCTCCAGGCAACTACCACCCATTTCTTTTATCCTCTTTCCAGCAACCAAGAGTCATCTATACTCACTGTATATTCCTCCCCTCCCATTTTCCTTTAAACTCCCCTCAGTCAGTTTTCACCCTCACTATGCTGCTAAAATACCTTTCTTCAAAGGCACCAGTGTCCTCAGCCTTTGCTTAAACCCCACGGCCAGTTTTCTGTTCTCACCCTACTTGACCGCTCAACAGCATTTGCAAGGCGACCACTTGCTCCTCCTGACGCTCTTCACTTGGTTTCCAGGATTCCTCCTGGTTTTACTTCATTCCCCCTGAGAATCTCTTGTGGGTTCTTCCTTATCTCTCTGGCTTCTTAAAGTTTTAGCACCTGGTGACCTCAACACACTTGGCTTTCAGTACCATTGTTCTGAAGACAGTTTCTCCTCTGAACTCCAGACTTGTATATTCAACAGCCGTCCTGACACATGGATGTCTAACAAGCATCTCCCATGTAACAACACCTCCAAGACAGAACTCCTGATCTCCCAACCACCATCAAATCTGCTTCACTCGGTCTCTCTCATCTGACTTGACATAAAGTCCTTCCTTCTAGTTGCTCAGGCTAAAAATCTCAGCATTATTCTCTGCTCCTTCCTCTTTTACTCATAAATCATCCACAGGGTCAGGAAATTCTGCTAGTTTTATCTTCAAAGTATTGCCCCAATTTAATCACTTCTCACCACCTCTGCTGCTACAACCCTGAACTGAGCCACCATCTTCTTTCTCCTGGATTACCGCAATTACCTCCTAACAGATTTCTCTGTTTCTATTTTTATTCTCAACACAACAGCCAGAGCTTTACTTCAAAAAGAAAAATATGGCCGGGCGCGATGGCTCACGCCTGTAATCCCAGCATTTTGGGAAGCCAAGGTGGGTGATCACTTTAGATCAGTAGTTCGAGACCAGCCTGGCCAACATGGCGAAAGCTTGTCTCTACTAAAAGTACAAAAATTAGCTGGGCATGGTGGCATGTGCCTGTAGTCCCAGATACTCAGGAGGCTGAGGCAGGAGAAGCACTTGAACCCAGAAGGCGAAGGTTGCAGTTAGCCAAGATCGCGTCACTGCACTCTAGCCTGGGCTGAACAGAGTGAGACTCCAACTCACAAAAAAAAAAAAAAAAAAAGAGAGAGAAGAAGAGAAGAGAAGGGAAGAATACAACAGGGTTATTCCTCTGCTCAAAACCAGCAGTGGCTCCTCATTTGACTCAGTGTAAATGTGCCCCTTGGGACTGTGCATGATTTGACCCAGTGGTGCAGCCACCCAGGCCTTTATGTTCCTGGAACAGGCCAGCCACACCCCCACCTCGGGACTTTTCACTGACTGTTCATATTGCTGACTCCCTCACTTCCTTTAACTGTTTAACCTTCTCAGTGAGACCAATTTGACCACTCCATTTAAAACTGCAACCCCTCTCTCTCTTTGCCTAACATTCCTTATCCTCCTTACTTGGCAACACTTCTTACTTTTCTATAGCACTACCCATATACATTCATGTATTTATTTTCAGATTGTTTATTTTTTCCGCTTGAGTATAAGTTCTATGGCAGCAGAAAACAGTGTCTGTTTTTGTTCATTAAGGCATCCCAAACACCTAAAAACACTGCCCAGCACATAATAGATGCTCAATAAATACATGTCAAGTGAATCTTAACACTTTTCTGGGAGGCTGGCTATCAGAATTTGCAGCTTTCCATGGCAGAAGGCAAATGAAGAACCAGCGTATTATCCAGTGAGGGCAGGAGCAAGAGAGAGTGGGGGAGACGTCATGCTCTTTTTAGCAATCAGATCTCGCATGAACTCAGAGTGAGATGACCTTTGGTAAATAATAGAGTATTTAATACCATCTCAAAACCCCAACACAGGAGTTTCTACAAATGATTTAAAGGCCCAGAGATGATCCAACGATCTCAGAGCGAGAACTCACTCATCACCAAGGCAATGGTGCTAAGCCATTCAAGAGGGATCCGCCCCCGTGACCCAAACACCTCCCGCCAGGGCCCACCTCCGACATTGGGGATTACATTTCAACATGAGATTTGCAGGGAACAAACATCCAGACAATGACACATGCCATAGCCAAGCGTCCGCTTGGCTCACTGTCTTGCCACAGTGTCCTGAATTCTAAATCCTCACTGGGCTGTGGCTTCTATATGTAAGCCACATACTACATGGATACTTTTAGGTAAATGAGAACCAGTAGGCAAAAAAAGTTGTATTTTTCCACAGTAATGAGCACCTGAGTAGGCACAGTCTTGTCTGTCCTCATTCTTCCTTGTGTGTTACACAATGAAAGCCATAGCCGAGGGGCAGCACATTGCAGTGACCAAGAGCAAAGTCTCTGGACCACAGAACCTGGGTTCACAACCTGCCTCTACCACTCACTAGTTATAATTCCCAGGGGTCATTTCCTTAACTTTCTGTGCCCCAGCTTTCTCAACTGTTACATAGGAAGAAATCGTTGTGCTCATATCCAATATTGTTTTAAAGATGTGCAGTTTAGGATTAAGTTAGCTAATACAAGGTAAGAAATGTGACACTTTGGGAGGCTGAGGCAGGTGGAGTTCGAGAGCAGCCTGGGCAACATGGTAAAACCCTGTCTCTACAAAGAATACAAAAATTAGCTGGGCATGGTGGTGTGCGCCTGTGGTCCCGGCAACCCAGGAGGTGGAGGTGGGAGGATCACCTGAGCCCAGGAGGTTGACACTACAGTGAGCCGTGATTACACCACTGTGCTCCAGCCTGGGTGACAGAGTGAGACCCTGTCTCACGAAAAAAAATAAAAAAGATAAGAAACTTAAAACAATGCTTAATATATAATAAACATTCAACAATCTTAGCTAATGTTTGTCAAAATATTTACTTATTGTATTGATATTTATTTTGGTGATTTAGTGGGAGGTTTAGCTTTATTGTTCACAGGCATTCAGATAGGGCTGTATAATAGAGTATTTAATACCATCTCAAAACCCCAACACAGGAGTTTCTACAAATGATTTAAAGGCCCAGAGATGATCCAACGAATTGGGGCTTGTGGAAGTGTGAGCTTGATAGGACTGAGTGAGGGAGCTATTTGTACAGCACCATGCTCCTAGGGAGAGGCAGAGAAGGTACACGGAGCTGAGATGTTTTACATCTTTCCTAATCAGAGAGCCCTGGAAGACAGTACCTAAAAAATTATCTCTAATGATGACTCTGACATTGCTCAAATTCAGCTGGAATTATAGTCTATTAAAGCCAAAGCCTTAACAATGCCAATTGCTGTACAGGCGGGAAAGAAGAAAACGTCAAAGAAAGACTCACTGCTAGTAGATGTTCCCAGCCTTAGCATGTCAGAAAACCATTTCCCCCCTTCTCTGAGCAGACAACAGATTCCCTCTTATCTACGTTGTCAGGCTTGGAGATGTTTTCCGAGTCTTCACAAGCCCTTGAAGTCTTCAGTTTTCTTCAAGCCGCTCTTCCCAGGGATGTTCTCTAAGTGCTGTGTGAATTTTGGCTCAAGGACACTGGATCCTGACTGAAATGCCCTGGAGCAACATTGTCCTTACGACAGTAATGGGGAGTGGATCCCAGCTGCAAGCCATCTCCTCTTTGGCCACTTCTCTTTACAAAATGATTTAGGACCTGGGGGTGCCCGGAAATAGTTCTGAATCTTTGGTGAGAGGTTTTCAGAGCCGAGAAATTACTGGTACAGCTCCTACTGCTGTAATTTGGATAGTGAGCCCAGGGACAATAAGCATGATCCTTTGGCGCTAATCACACTTACTAATGAATGACTCTTGCTAGCTTTTTGCCTGAGAAGTGTGACTTTAAAGACCAGGTAATTGCTGCCCAGGACAGGCTCAGGGTCAAGCAAGTTTAGCGTTCTTAAAAGCTTCTTTCCATTTCAGATGTGATTTAGTCTTCATATAACCTAGGCTTTAGAAAAATTCCAAAATCCACAGTGCAGAATCCAAAGGAATAAAATATCCAACTGACAGTTTAATGCTAAACCAAAATTGTGTGATTTGAAATTCATTGCCAAGAGATTAGATATTTTTAAAATTCTAGGAATATCTATGTTTCTGGATAAGTAAATAATGGAAAATAATGGCCTTTATTTGGTACAAAGATGACTCTCTAAGGATACAATAAGATCCCTGACCTCTCTTAATTTAACTACATCATTATCTTTAATTTTTTAAACTTTTTATTTTGAAATAAGTTTACACTTACAGAAAAGTTGCAAAAATAGTATAGATTTCCTCTATATCCTTCACCCAGCTGCCTCTAATGTTAAATCTTACATAACCATAATACAATGGTAAAAATCCAAAAAAATTAACCTTCATACAAATTTTGCCAGTTTTCCACTAATGTCCTTTTTCTGTTTCAGGATCCAATCAGGATCTCATATTACATTTAGCTGTTATGATTTTTAATCTCCCCCGATCTGTAACAATTCCTAAATTTTTCCTTGTCTTTCATGACTTTCACACTTTTTTTTTTTTTAAGAGTACTGGTCGGTTGTTTTGTAAAATATCCCTCAATTTGGGTTTGCAATTTTTTTTCACAATTAGATTGCGGTTATAAATTTTGCGCAGGAATACCACAGAAGTGCCGTGCCCTTCTCAGTAAATTATATCAAGGGGTACACAGTGTCAATATGTCTTATTACTGGTGATGTTAACCCTAGTCACTGGAATAAAGTGATGTCTGCCCACTCCACTGGCAAGTGGAAAATTATATTTACATATATAATTACAAAAATACATACATATGTATGTAAAAATACATATATTACAAATATAATTATAAAAACTATATTTTATAATTAATAAATATATTTGGGCGCAGACTACTTTGGTATTATGAATTATCCTGTTTCTCTCAAACTTTTGCCCACTAATGTTGGCATCCATTGGTAGATCTTGCCTGCCTCAGTTATTATTGCAGTGTTTGCCTAATGGTGATTTTCTATTTCCCTTATTCCTTTGATGTTTATTAGTTGGAATTCTGCTGTAAAGAAAATGCCATTCTCTTTAAGTGAGAGGCAGCTGAGTATACTGTGAAGCAGTGAATTTAGATGAAACAGCATGGACTTCAGAGTCAAAATGGCTTCTGTGAGAATCTAGACTATTCAACTTATGGGCCTGCATATTCAGTAAGTTGATTCTATCATCATCACCATCATCATCATCAGATTAATGCTTACCTGCTATAAAACAACCCTTTAGCTTGGTTTAGAATAGTTAACAGCGATAAAAGTCAGAAGACTTTCTTTCCGCCTTGGCTCCTCCCACAAAGAGACTGGATGGAGACCACTCTTCTTCCTAACCTGAACCCATCAATACCCTATGGACCCTATTTTCCTTTTCTTTTTCTTTTTCCTGTACATCATTTCTTACCCCCACCCCAAATCCCCATGTTGAACATCCACAACATTTCTAAAACATTTCCTAGCCAGCAGAGTTGGGTGTAACCAGGAATCAACAGACATGGCAACCCGTCCCCCACCCAACCACCAAAGTGCTTCACAATTATTTTGAGGCTTGTCTCTGATTGTGTTTTGCAATTTAAATAGCACTAATCCTAACTATATAACAAGTACTCCCCCACATTTCAGGATTGCAAATTGTACTACTTACACTGTGATATTTGCCTTCGCAATATAGAGTTAAGGTCTTTTAACCCACTATCAATTGAAAAAGGAGGTTTGCTTAAACATGAAATACATTCTGCTTTACACAATCATGTTCTCCTACCACAAGTGTGGAAGGAAGACAGGTTTTACTAGTTGCCTAATAACCATAATCTTACTTTATTGTTTGGTACATTTTGAGGATAGGGGAAGTTAAAAGGGGTAAATTTCACATCAAGATCTATCTATCCATTCTAGTTTAAAGTTTTAAAAGTAAGTCAGATTTCTATTTTCAATCAATTATATTCTAGACTTTCCCATGTAGTAAAATAATGAAATAATGAGACTCTTCTAACCTACATCTGGAGCAAGGAAAAGGGGTGTTCTGTTTGGTCATTCCCTATTCAGCAGTATTTCAATCTAAACTTTATTCACAAGCCATATTTTTAAAAACCTTTTCAAATATATTATGTAAAAACATCCATTTATTCAAACGACCTCTCTCTGTCTTGACTACTACTGCAAATATGCTTTCCTTTCCAAGTCAAACTGATAAAAAGTGAATTAAAAAGCCCTGGTCACTGCAATATTCAATAAACTTTGTATTATAGTCAGTTGTTCAGATACAGTGGTTAGCAGGATCTAGCTGTGCTTCTTAGCCATGATGTGTTGCCATCAGCATGAGCTTCATTACAAGCACGTTGTTACTAATTGTACCAGAAGTACCAAAGTTTAAGAATGAGTTGCGTCCAGGCGCAGTGACTCATGCCTGTAATCCCAGCACTTTGGGAGGCCGAGGTGGGTAGATCATCTGAGGTCAGGAGTTCGAGACCAGCCTGACCAACATGGAGAAACCCCGTCTCTACTAAAAATACAAAATTAGCTGGGCCTCGTGGCATGTATGCCTGTAATCCCAGCTACTCGGGAGGCTGAGGCAGGAGAATCCCTTGAACCCAGGAGGCAGAGGTTGTGGTGAGCCGAGATTGCACCATTGCACTCCAGCCTGGGCAACAAGAGCAAAACATTGTCCCCACCGCCAAAAAAAAGAATGAGTTGCTTTTTAAAATAAATCAAGGTAGATTTTAAGTTAAACCTTAATTAATATCATTTGGATTCAAATTATTATATACTTTCTGGAAAGGGAGATGAATGGTAAATTTATAGCTAGAACCAAGGTAAACCTGTAAAACCTATAGCCTTTCTGATTTTTTTTTTAACAATGAAAATGATGCTGAATGGGAGCATCACCCTGCGACCATCATCTTCAATGTCATTTCAGCATTGGAGAGGGGTATTGGACCTTCTATGCTTATACTATAAAATTATACAACACCTGTTTATTTACTTATAGAAACTCAACTATATGCACTTGGCTATAGGGGTAGGTTAGATTACTGATAAAAAGTATTTAATCTCCTGCCCCAACATGGAAGGAGCATACTTCTCAGCCCCTTTCACACTGGGGATGGCCATATTATTTGCTTTGGCTTCATAGTAAGCAAGGTATATATATGTCCCCACTCCTTATGTTTAAATTTAAAGATATTACTTGCTTGACCAATGAGATGTTAGCAGGTTTGATGCTTGAAGTGTTCTTGCACACTTGGGCTTCCCTCTTGTGCCTCTGTCATTGCCATGAGAAACTGCTGCCCCCTTGGCCTGGGTCCCAGAATAGACATATGTGGAATAGACTCGAGTTTAACCTATAACAAGGAGTCCAAGCCCATGAGAACCTGCAGCTTGAAACACCACTGCCTAGCTGAGTCCAGCCTAGATCAGCCTGACCCCCACCAATCTGCAGAGACATGAGTGAGAATAGATGATAGCTCTTACAAATCATTGAGTTTTGGTGTGGTTTTCCATAAAGCAATAGCTGGTTAATAGAGTAATTTTAAAAAGAAAGAAACAGTAATATAAAGAGTGCTTAATGAGTGAGCACCTGGAGTGAGTATCAGCCAGGAGTCCTGAATTTACTGTTCCTTAATAGGTCTTAATTCCTATGTGCATCTCCCAGTGTGACATTCAAACCCTGAGTGAGATTTTGGTGTTTAAAGAGACATATTTTTCCTACAAATGGCTCCAAGGCTCCCAACATGAAAGTCATATGTGTAGACACCAAATCACATACGCTATATGAATAATCATAATAAAGATTTTCAAGAGTAATGTTGATTTATTGCATAAAATTTATATAATGCAATATATAACCCTATATATAACCCTATAAAACCTGCAACTCCACCATTTGTATCTTGAAGAACCATATACTTTGGGGAACTAGTAAAGGAAAACAGCTAAGGAAAAAATATGTTTTTACTTTTTGTGTGTGTGGATAACTGTTTATGATTAAAGTATTTCAGGAATGGAAGAAGGCCTTAAAGGAGGAATTCTTGTCAGCCAAGTCTCCATACTGTGCCAGTACAATAATAGCGTTGATCATTGTTTTAAAGCCACTTAAAATTTATACACAGCACACGACTACATTTAATCTTCACTGTAATTCTGTGGGCAATAAGTATTGTTATCCTTATTTAATTTATTTTACAAACAAGAAAACCAAAGTTCAGAAAGGTTGAAGATTCCATCTTGATGACACAGCTGAGACTAGCATAGGAACTGGAACTCAAACCCATGTTTTCTGATTCAAATCCTATGTTCTTTCATACAAAAACAACTGCTGTACAGCCCAGATTAGAAAGTCAAGGGTCTTCATAGTTTGAAGCACCAGATGAATTAAAAGGTTAAAAGTAAAAAGCCTTATTAGACTAGAAATTCTCAGGCAGTAGCATTTCAAACTCCTCCAAGTGGAAATGAAAAACATATGGAGTCAGAGTCTCAATGGCAGAAATAAAAGCTGCAACCTAAAAACAAACAGAAAACAGGAAAAGACATTTCCAGTGAAGTTGCTTTTCACCAGGATAACTCTGTTTTATGTTCCATGGGGAAGAAAATAGACAGAGCAGGAAAATTTTTGTGATGATTAATGGTTCCCCATAGAAACTCTGACTTACCTCATCTAGTGTAATAATTATAGTTGTTCACATGACTCTTCATGCTGTCTTTTCCTTCCAACATTGGCACAGAATTTAACTTCTCCAGAAAGTTCTCCTTGATTAATCACACATGCCACCCAACCCCCAGCCCTGACCAATCTTCTTACACCTATTTATACAAAATTTTCATGATAGGAACACATACTTTTGCATAGTATACTTAAATTGCCTATATGTGTATAGGTGGGTACTATCCCTTTAGTATACCTGGAATAGTTGTGTAATTTTGATACAGGAATAATATCAACTCAAGACCTGGGTGTTCAGTTAGCATTCAGCAACGAACTGGGGAACACATGTGATCAATAAATGGGATGATTTCAAAACCTGGAGATGAAAGCAAACTTTTAGGTTACCTGTACTTGTAAGAGACCGCCACTGGACAGCCAACTTTTTCAATGTTTTCCTTTTAAACTTTTCATTTAAGCAGCGGTGACAAACACATGAAACACGACAAAGCCATTCCTCAAACAAACTCTTAGCCGTGTAAGAACAAAGAGGTGGACAATGAAATCAGAAGGCAACTCGTTTAACACAGATAAAAGAAAATGCTTTTTTTTTTGTCTACTGCATAATTAACTTATAGATGTCCTGTGCAGGAAATTGTTGAAGCAAGTAATGTGATAAGATATTGTTAATGAGTTGATTAGGAATATTCTGTTTCTGCACATCTCAGGGGAAAATGAGAAAGGCCACTTATCTTTGGTTAGAGTGAATCACCATCTGTGGCCAGAAGTTCCTGTCTTGGGCTCAGCATTTCAAACTGAAGGTCAATATTAACAAGCAGAGGTTGGGGTTACCATGTTAGAAAACTTCACAGGTTGCAAAACCCGGAAAGTGACTCCATGGACGAGACTGGGGCCATTGATTGTGCTGTTACTTCTTGATGTAGAGCTCTGCAGTGCAATAGAAATCTAAAAGCCATTCTTCAGAAACATGTAAGCAAGGAAGAGCCAGGTGGGATTTCCCTCTTCGGTCCATGCCATTTTTCTTAGACTATGAAAAGTGCAACTTAATACCAGGTGACAGCCCTGAAGAGTCGCTTCCTTTTTCTAGCCCTGAACCAAACAAAGCCAAAGGTTTTTGTCGCCTCCTAATCATTAGCAATCCTTGGCATATGGCTGAGAGTGTCAGGTTTCTGGGCAATTTTCCTTAAGGTTAATTGCATTCTCTTTGTCATGTCATCAGAATTGAGCAAACTATTTTCATTCCACTTCTATTTCTAATGGGAATAATGACAGGTACACATTTCCAGATACGACATGTGGAGACACGTGGAGAGGAACCTGCTGCAAATTGCTGGAAACCACCCTGCCCTCATTAGTCAGCTCCCTCTTCTGTTCCTACTCAGGAGTGGAAACTGCAAGTGGCCACACAGGTGCCAGAGGTTGGGTGAGTAGAGAAGCTGGTAGTGGTGCAGGAAGCAGAGAAACAGAAAACCTTCTCCTCCCCAAATCCAGACTTCAGTGTGACCTTTGGGAAGGTCAGCCAACATGGGCCGAAAATGAAATGAATATGCATATGGATATTGTGTGCACATTTACAGTCATATTTACCTGCCTTATTCCACTAAATATTTGAAGCAACTTAATAAAATACAGTCCATGCCCCCAAAGAGTCCACAGTCTAATCCAGAAAAAGATCTCTAAGTGTATCCCTGCTATGTGAGACACCACAGAGTGAGTGTGGCAGGAGCATAACTGACCCCTGTAGGGTTTTGTTTTGTTTTTTTTTTTGTAGACGAAGTCTCGCTCTGTCAGGCTGAAGTGCAGTGGCGCTATCTCGGCTCACTGCAAGCTCCGCCTCCCGGGTTCACACCATTCTCTGCCTCAGCCTCCCCGAGTAGCTGGGATTACAGGCGACTGCCGCCACCACGCCCGGCTAATTTTTTAAGTATTTTTAGTAGAGACGGGGTTTCACCGCGTTAGCCAGCATGGTCTTGATCTCCTGACCTCGTGATCCGCCCGCCTCGGCCTCCCAAAGTGCTGGGATTACAGGCGTGAGCCACGGCGCCCGGCCGACCCCTGTAGGGTTTTAAAGGAGAGAGGAGGCATCCCAGAGGGCAAAAAGGGCTTCATTCACGGAAAAAGCAACTGAGCTGGGCAGAGCACAGACGGAATTTGAATTGGAGGCCAGAGGCAAAGGGAACTCCAAGTGGAAGAAGAAGAAATGGCATGAACAAAGGGATTGAGAAGGAAAAGGACAATATGGTTTGGAGAGAGGTCAGTAATCCATTTTTTTTTTTTTTTTTTTTTTTTTTTGGTTAGAGCACAGAGCTATCTCCAGTAGTAGCAAGTAGTAAGAGGTCAGGGTGAACAGATAGTGGGTTTTGGAACAAGACTGGGTTTAAATCTTGCCCACTGCACTGTTCTGTAACAGATGCTGTCAATGCTCATATCCCCTCGGGGTTATTGGCACAGTTCCAGAAACCTGACAGCTTCCTCGCCTCTGCCTATGGGGTATATCCTGGCTGACAGCTTGTGCTTGGCTTGTGGCAGGGCAGGTGGACTTGCTGGGGAGTTAACATCTCAAGAACAAGTCTCAACCAAGGAGGGATAGGAATCGGTGGAAAACTAGTCCAGCTCCTTAGCTCACAGTGCAGAGCTCTGTTCTACAGGCTCTCAGGGGGTCTGCAGCTGTGCTGAGCCCCAACTGCTCACAGTGCTGACTCACTCATCACATTACTGACCCTCTACCCTGACCCTTCCTTGGGCTTCCTGGAACCCAAGTCTTCATCTTTGTGGTCTGATTTTGGAAAAACTCAAACTAAGACACTCTTTAATGCTCAGTTTGCTCATCTGTCAAATGTGGATAATAATGTCCACCTGAATAACTGTTGTGAGATAAGATAATGGATATAAAGAACCTAGCAAAGTGCCTGACATAGTAAGTGCTTCACAAATATTGGCTATTCAATAAATGTTAGAGATCCTTACATTCTGGGCTGTTTGATAGTGGGAACTGCCAAAAGACTTTAAGTAATGGAGTGCTTTGAGGAGACTACCATGGCCTTCCTTAGAGGACCCTGGCCTTCTTTGGAGAAACTTAGTCTTGAATGTAGGACCCTGGCCTTCCTTGTATATCCCTAGTCTTCATTATTGAATTCTTGCCTTCATTGTAGGATATCCGATATCCATTTCTCCACGTGTTCCAAGCGCAAGAGAGGTTTACATGTTTCTGCCATGTGACTCGTTCTGGCCAATGGTTGTGAGTGGAAGTTAGTGTCATTTCTTGGACAGAACATTTGTCAGTGTGAGATCCTTCTGTCCACTTTCCTCCTCTATCAGAAACTGACAAAATTCTAAGTAGTGGAGCTTGGGTCACTCAGTAAAGATGCTTCAGAGATCAGTCTCTTATAATCTACCATGGCAGTGTAGCATGAACCACAAGTAACATTTGTTTCAAGCCATTGAGGTTTGTGGCTGCTTGTCGCTGCAGCATAATCTAGCTTACCCCGACTAATACAGACGGGTATGAATCAGAAAGACTGAAAGTAAGTTAGTTAGGAGTCTATTACAGGTTTCAAGTAAAAAGAATCTGAAATAAGACCTGGAAACTGAAATGTGCGGGGGAAAAAGAAAGAGTAATTGCCAAGGAAGAAGAATTAGCAGGTAGAGAAGGAGAGGAAAGGAATTAAAGATGATTCCAGGATACAAGCTTAGCAAACTGAAAGGAAGATGGTATCAAAAAAGAAAGAGACAAGAGGGGTGTCAGGGAGGCTGGTTTGCTATGAGACCTGAGTTTAAAGAGGTTCTGCTTCGTACCACCAAAGGAAGCCTTCCTATTCTCACTCCCCCATAAGGGCAGGAATTGGGGGATTAATAAGGAGCTGAACCACCAAGCATTTCTCTAAGGTTACCCTCATAAAAGCATGTGGTGATCACAGACCCAGTTATAGGACATAAAGGTGGGGTAGCTTCTACTTGGGGCTTCTACCTTATAACACAGTGCTTTCCCTACCACTCAAAACCACCCCAATATTGAGGAAACAACACACGTCTGGTCTACAGAGCCAGAGGAGCAGTTGCTCAACAATTTGGTTAATTTAATATTGTCTAGACAACTGAAATATGTAACTTGTTAAAGAAAAAACAAATATTTGTAATCTTCTCTTTTCTTATAGTCTGAGAGTGTTTTACCACAAGAAAATTAGCATTTAGGCTGTCCTAAGCTTCATTATGTAACTGAACAATACCACTTCTCTCCAATAATTGGTAAGAGTCCTATATTTTCTCAGCTTGTGAACCAAAGCATTAGGAACTCAAAATTCCACTCTCAAATCTTAAATGTGAACTATTCAGTCAAACTCTTGGCTATTATAAAGTTGTATGAAATCATTTAGTTTTTCTAGTTAAAGTACAATTGTGAAAGGAGGGCCTTCTATTTGATCAGATGGCTAGAATAATAATATGCATAATAAATTATATCACAGTGGAGACCCTATCTTTCCTGGCAATATGTTTTTTCCATTTTCCAGTTTTGAAACTGACCATCTTTCTTTCATAACCCCAAAAGTTACAGCTATTTTACTAATTATATTGAAAGTGCTAGAAGATGTCATGAAAATTGGATAATACAATAAAACAGCCTTACCACATATTTAAACCCTTTTATCTTTAACAGTTTTTTTAAATCTGCAGACCATCTAACCTGTGCAGTGAATTTTCATTTATATAAAACTACATTAATAAAAATCTATATTAAGAAATTACACTGAAAAAGCAGTTCATAATGTACCTTTCAGCTTTATAATTAGTTCTGTAATCTGTAATCAGATGATTTAAATCTAATATAGTTAAATTACAAACTAAGTAATTTCTATTTCCAACAGGAATCATTATATCTTTGGAATTTTCCAAAGCGTTAATGAGTTTTAGAGAAATTATTATATTTCTCACTCACTATGTTCCCAGAAGTTAGCACAATACCTGGCATATGGTACTTAAATAAACAATTGCTAAATGAATACATGGATATGTATACATTAATGACTGATTAGCAAAATCACATCAATTTGTCATTGCCCCCACTTAGGGCATGGAAGATACTCATTTCCACATCTCAGCTTAGAACATGCATCAATTTCCTTCTGACTGGTTGGGAGTTCATTGCAACTAGATGATGCCTCTGCCTTACCGGTCATTAAATAGAAACATGCTTGTCTTGGCCGGGTGCAGTGGCTCACACCTGTAATCCCAGCACTTTGGGAGGCCAAGGTGGGCAGATCACTTGAGGCCAGGAGTTTGAGACCAGCCTGAGCAACATGGCGAAGCCCAATCTGTACAAAAAGTACAAAAATTAGCTAGGCATGGTGGTGCACACCTGTAGTCCCAGCTGCTCAGGAGGCTGAGGCAGAAGGACTGCTTGAGTCCAGGAGGCAGAGGTTGCAGTGAGCCAAGATTGTGCCACTGCCCTCCAAGTTGGGCAATACAGCGAGACCTCATCTCAAAAACAAACGAAAAAAAAGGAGGTCTGCATTGAACCTACTGCCAACTAGGCTCTGTGCTAGGCACATATATGCCTTAACTCATAGTAGCATTATATGCCATAAACCATAAAACCCCAAAAGGTAAATGATTTATCCCCATTTTACACATGAAAGAAAAAAACTGAAGCTCAGAAAGATTATGGAAACTGACCAAGGTCACAAATCTAGGAGGTAGAATTGTGAAGTACATCTACCTGACTTCAAGATCTATTACCTAGGACTAATCACATTGTTAGCAATAGTGATCCTGGGAGACAAGAATTTTGTAAACCAAAGTGCCATACAAATACAAAGCTATTGTTATCATAATCTGTCAATTTCCTGTATTTCTATCATTGCCCTCATAGACTCTCTTGTCTGAAGTTGATGAATACCATTTAATATATCAGTCAAGTACTTTATTTTGTCAGGGCCCTGTGGTAGGCTCTGGCCAGGCCTGCTGTGTTCAATCCCCTCTCAGTCTGTTTAGATTGGACATGACTGCCTGCGTATATTCACACATTGGTCACCATCTCATAGGCGCAAAGTCGCTATTCAGGAGTGATGTCTACTCACTATTTTATAATCTGTGTAAACTGTAACAAGATGGTGCTGATGGCAAAGTATCCCAAAATCAGATATTCAATCCAGAGATATAGCTTCCTAGTGGCAATATATCTACAAAAAGTAAATTTACTGGGGTTTCAAGGTGACATGGCTAAGGATGATATAGGCTTGGTAAACTCCTACCTAGGGCTTTCCATGCCCTGACAAAACCTCATTCCTGGTGGGAAGTCCACCATGGCCACTAAGTCAAGCATTTTTTTCCTTGAGGAGCTGGATAACTTGGGAAGGTGTGCTCACCTCTTACTTCCCTTAGGCTGATACCTCCTGATACATTTTGCTGAGAACCTATTATGTGTGCTCATTGGAATCGACTATAAGAGGTAAAAGATTTATGTGTCAGAGTAATGTCTCCAACCATCCTTCTGTAGAGCAACTTCAGCCTGGAAAAGCAGAAATGAGATGCGGCCAAGAAAAAGACTCCAGCCCAGCCTGCCTTGGTTCTAACCCTGACTGTTACTTAACCTCTTTCTGGCTCAGTCAAGAAACTTGAGCACTGCAAGATGATCATGCGGAATACCTACTTCAAAAGGATGTTAAGAGGAATAAAAATGTTCTTGTTTCTAAGTGCTTGAAATGTAGCTGGCATATAATTAAGCTATACAAATGTTTACTTTTTTTTTGAAATGCTGAGTTTACTGATCACTCTAATTTTTATGTATGTGTGTCATTACAGAAGATTCAGGCTTTAGCGATGACTGGAGGGTCATTCGCTGGAAAGAATTTCATCATTTGGAACTAAATCATGGTGAGCAAAAGAAAGTCTTCCTAAGTCATATGGTTTGACTCTGTGTCCCCATCCAAATCTCATCCGAATTCTAATTCCCAAAAGTTGTGGGAGGGAGGTGATTGGATCATGGAGGCAGGTCCCTCCATGCTTTTCTGGTGATAATGAGTGAGTCCCCAAGAGATCTGATGATTTTATAAGGGGCTCTTTCCCCTTCACTTTCTCTTCTCTCTCCTGCTGCCTTGTGAAGCAGGTGCCTGCTTCGCCTTCTGCCATGATTGTGTTTCCTGAGGCTTCCCCAGCCATGCAGAACTGTGAGTCAATTAAACCTCTTTTCTTTATAAATTACTTAGTCTGTGGCAGTTCTTTATAGCACTGTGAGAATGGACTAATACACTAAGTTACTTCCTGAATAGACCAATGGCCTCCATTCCCTCTGTCAAACATACAACACTGACCCTGAAGGTAGCTTGGGCTGGCTGGGGATGAACTCTCTGTATGGCCCTGGTGCATCACCTCCCCCACCCACTTCCACCCTCCCTGCTAATGTGGAGTGTGTGTAGAGTGCAGAGTTACCATGAGGCCATTGTGATAGTCCTGGTCACTGTTTTGATCACATGATTTTTTATTTTGTAAATGAATGAAATACAAGTACAACAAGAAAAAGTTTCTGTAAAAACTAAGGTGATTCCTTTAGAATAACTCCATAAAGGTCATTCTGAAAAACAATTGCTGCAACTCTAAAAGATGGAGAAATCTAGAAGCATTCTGCACTTTGATCATGCACTGGGGCTGCAGTTTGTGCTTGAAGGATTACCAAGAGCTCCAATTGGTGGGCTCTCATTTGTTTAAAAAAGTTCCCATTGCTATTTTGAAGTGAAAAAATATATAATAAAATCTACGTGAAAATCATCCCCTTAACTTCTACAATCAACTAACAAATCCAAATTGGACTGGACAAGAGAGTTTCTACTGTAATTATATGAAAATAGTTGCTCTTGATAACAATTGAGTCTTGTTTTTTCTTTATAACAGAGCTATTGTCACTACTTTAAATATGAGCAGAATGGGGTATGGATCAGGTCTATAAAGCTTTCTATGTTTATGTATTTTGAATATACATAGTTATTATTGCCTATTATCTACATCAAAATGGAGAGTTTATTTGGTGATGTCTTTATCTTCTCAAGATTATTTACAATTAGAGTGACTCCAGCAACTACTGAAGCTAACTCCACTGCACTTCCTCTAGTGGCAGCGTACATTTCAACCATTACAACAACCCAGTCTTTGCTGGTGCTTGAGAATTGAATCAAGCTATTTGCCAGGAAACAAGAGAATTTCAGCAGGAGAAGAGAGCGTTCACAATGTCAGTGATGAATGAGAAGACCATAGTGCAGGCAAACAAAAGAAAGCAGCAGGCCTGCTGGAGCTCCCTATCTGAAGGCTTGGGGTTCCAGCACTCTAAAGCAGGGTTCAGCAAACCACAGCCCATGGACCACATTTGGCCCTCACCTTGTATCCATAAATAAAGTTTTATTGAAAAGCAATCATGCACATTTATTTACATATAGCCTGTGGCTGCTTTTGCTCTACAATGGTGGAGCTGAGTAGTTGCAAGAAAGACCCTATAAATAGAAATAAAAGTGAATAAAATATGTATTGTCTGACCTGTTACAAAAAAAAGTTTGTTAACCCTGGCTCTAAAGGATCCATTCTACACAAGGCAGAGCTCTATTATGAGGTATGACTGTAACTGTGTTTTAAAAAAGTGTTCTGGAACCTTGCCACAGTAGATTAATTCCTCAAGGTTATCCCCAACAATGAGAGGCAAGCCAAGTGATTAACTAAGCCACTGACACTGTCCTATGACACAAATTTCTCCTCTGTCTCCCCTTCAGTAGTGCCTCACTTTGGAGTCGGCTGAGAAGATCATTCCAGACGGGAGTTTTGACACTGTACCAATGCACTGTCTTCACATCTACACTGACACCGCTGCCTTTCTACCTGCAGGTGTCTGTGGCTTACAAGCTGGTGCCTCCCACAGACCCTGTAGTTTGGAGCTAATGAAGAGCTGAGAAGGTAGGTTTGGCTGTGACTAGAGAGCAGGGACAACCTCTCCACACGTCATTCGTTTCTCCAGGCACGGAACCGTATTACAAACCTGGGCTGAGGGTTCATTGCCTCTAAATGTAGAAGCAAAGACTAAATTCAAAGGCAAGAACTACTTAATGAAAACAGAAGCTCCACTACATATGTGTTTCTTCTACCTACCCCATGGAGTCAGAGAGGTGGTGGATCTAACAGAGACAGCTGTAGACCAGGGGTCAGAAGACTTGGGTCCTTGTCCTGATTCTACCACTAACTAGCTGCATGACCTCAGACAAGTGACCTGTCTGCCCTAGACCAGGCAGGGTTGAACAGTTACCCCCAAAGTCCCTTCTAGTGCTAAAATTCTAAGATTGTACCACGCCAGCCTTAGGAGGCTATGCTGTTACTACCAGTGCCTGGCACATAGCAGGCACTATATAAATGTTAATTATCATTATTGTTATGTAAAGGCACAATGCATGCCTTTATATGTAAACGTGGATTCTTCCCCATTATAACAATGAATGATCTAGAAGCAAATTATAACAACCGGGTATAACCATAAGCAATGAGGACTGTAATTCCTACCAGTCTTCTTCTCAGCACAAATGAACAAAGCTTTTCCCCCCTCCCTCTCCAGTAATTGTTGGAGGTAGTTCTTGGATCCAAATCCCAAGCCCTTCCAGAATATCTGCAATTGGAGAACTGGTCATTCAATCAAAAGACTGTAGACTGTACTGTGATGTAAATTTTTTTCTTCCCCACTGAAAATCCCAGGCCAGGCATGGTGGCTAACACCTATAATCTCAGCACTTTGGGAGGCCTAGGTGGGCAGATCACTTGAGCTCTGGGCAATATAATGAGACCTCGTCTCTACTAAAAATTCAAAAACGATTAGCCTGGTGTGGTGGCACATGCCTGTAGTCCCAGCTATTCAGGGGGCTGGGGCTGAGGTGGGAGGATCACTTGAGTCTAAGAGGCTGAGGCTGCAGTGAGCCCTGATTGCACCACTACCAGCCTGGGTGACAGAAGAAGACCTTGTCTCAAAAAAAAAAAAAAAAAAAAAAAAACAGTGCAGGTTGGGAATGAGAACTGGGATTCAGGATTTGGAGTTTCCTAATATATTTTGCCTTCTTCCCATGATATATACGGTGTATAAACCTGGTAGGGGGAAGGAACAGTTGTCAATCAAAATGGTAAATGGCATTCAGTCTTAAGTTTCTAAATAAAGTTAGCAATTATGGGTATAGCCAAAATGTGAGTGCTTGCCTTAACCTCTGGGGCCTCACCATTTCCAGCTACCAGGATCTGCAACTTTTTGCCTGAGGGTCTTCTCAGAAGACACAGAAACTGCTCTGCCTATAAGCCTTGAAGTGCCAGGGAATTAACACCTACCTTCCCACAACTCTCTCCCCAGTGACTGATAGCATTGATAACAATACCCCAGCTTCACCCCTCAGGTGGGATAACTGAGCTGCTTGTTCTATACCATGTTATAGAGTTTCTCCCATGAGTTTAGGTTCTAATCATCCACATGCAAATTGCTTGATAAGAAACCTTCATTGACTCCTTGTCTCACTTCCCCTTCCCTTATTTGTTTCATTTGCACCTTTCAAATAAACTATTTTCATTCAAATCTTTGTCTTAAGTTCTGTTTCTGGGAAATCCAAACTAAGACAATGGAGGTGACCTAATTAATTCTAAATTTTTAGTTTGACTAATAATCATTTTCAACTCTACTAATCAGTAAAATAGGAAGTATGAGATACAGCCAAGAAATCAGAAGAGTCTAAAACATATTGAGACCATAAAAATCAGCAAAAACCTAAACCTAAACAGAAGTGGGAAAGAATCCAAGCTTACAGTGATCTTTCCCTTTAGGTAAAACTCACTAAAGTATGAGGTTAGTTTGGGTTCATGATGACTCTCAAGAGATGAAGAATTATCTTCCCTTTATTTCATTTGTGTCCAGAAACCTTTAGATTCTTAGAATTATTTTTCCAGTTAAATTATTTTTATTAGAATAAGTAGAACAATAAAATAAATTTATCTTCTTTAGCAGCTACAGTGTATCAAGCACAGTCAATTTATTGTTGGCCAATCTTACAGAATCTGCAAGTCTTGTGTAGTAAACCCATTTTATTGGGGGAAGGTGGTAAATCATGTGGAAGGTTAATTTTCTGGCCCCATTTCACCTAGCTAGTAAAGACAGAGTCCAGATTCAAATACCTATCAGTCTTCTTCCAAATGTCATGCTCAATTTCCCCCTGTGCCACTTCCACAAAAGACATATGGCTATTACCATCAGGCACAAGAGGCATTGAGACTGAGAAAATATAATATGACACATTACTATAATTATTATATGATTAGAGTTCCCAGATTTAGCAAACAGAAACACAGAATGTCCAGTTAAATTTGAACTTCAGATAAACAATGATTTCTTTTTTCGTATAAATATGTCCCATGCAATATTTTGGATAGCTCTACATTAAAAATTATTTGTTTGATCCAATTTTTTTTTATAAAATTATTTGTTGTGTATCTGAAATTCAAATTCAGCTGGGCTTCCTGTATTTTATCTGGCAACACTAGATATGATGCTTAGCTTATCTCTTTATTTAGTTCATACTTTAATCAAAACTTAGCATAATATGTGTAACAGGACTAAGTTTTTAAAAATATTTGTGGTAAAAGTACCTAAGAAGATCTACCCTCTTAATAGATTAAGTGTAAAATACAATGTTGTTGACTCTAGGCACAAGGATGTATAAGGGATCTCTAGAACTTATTCATAAAATTTCTATTGAGTCCTGGATACCACTGCAATCATTTCTCAACACCACACAGCTATCCGTATGTCAGTCTTAACATCTTCTCATCCAAGTGGTCAGATTTGGGCCCAGGGGTAGCTCATCCTCAAAGATCATGGTTTCTCTTACACTATAGTTACTGCATGAATTTACAGCAGATGTCCTTCAGCTAGATCAGACCTAATTCTCAGAGAGTTCTGAATGCAAACTAAACACAAAAACCTTATGGTTATGCCTAAGGAGGAAAATATAAATAGGCATATATTACAAAGCTGTAGTACCAAAGGCATCAATTAGGATCCCAGCAGGAAGAGGAATTTACCTAATCAAAGAAAGATTTCAATTAGGAAACTACTTACAGAGGTGTGAGCAGCTTTAAGGAATAACTAGGGACACTGATGCACCCAGAGACCAGCACCAATAAGACATTGTTACTACCCAGGGCCAAGAGTGCAACTGGAGAGTAGTGTCATGGAGCCAGCCAGAGTTGGAAGCCATGGAGGGCCAGGGGCCGTATGTAGTTGTGGAGAGACACAGCTGTGGCCAGTGAAGCTGTACTAAGGAGAGAGGAATCAGGGGGAAGTGGGGAAAAGAAATTCTCTCCCCTGCTCTCCTTTGATCTCCTTTAGGTGCCTCCCATTGGCTGAACCCAAAGAAGCCAGGGGGCAAAGGAGTAGGTGACACAGCTGGTGAGGTCAGGCCCCATAGAACACTGAGCAGGGCAGAGAAGAGCTGACAGTAACTGTGGAGTGAAGAGCAGGATAATCGTAGCAAACTCACCAGTACGTGGGTGCACAGCAGAACATGCCGGAAACTCACTACGGGTAAAGATTTGTAGTCATTTATGTCTTCAAACTGGTAGTTTCTTTTGTTGGTAGTTCATATTTTTCCATCATCACTTTATTATAAAAATATTCAAGCATACAGAAAAGTAAAAGAATTTTCGAGTGAATATGTGTATATGCACCACCTGGCAGAATCTATACTGGCTTTATCATATATCTATCCAACAATCTGTCCCTCTCTTCATCATCAGTGTATCTTGTTTTTTTAGCTTCTTTAAAATTTTTGTTAGTTGAAAGATCAAATTGTGTATATTTATTGTGTACAACATGATGTTTTAAAGTATATATACATTGTGGAATGGTTAAATCTAGCTAATTAACAAATGCATTACCTCACATAGTTATCACTATGTTAGGCCCACTTAACATCTACTCTTAGCATTTTTCAATAATACAATATATCATCATTAACTATACTCAGCATGCTGTACAATAGATCTCTTGAACTTATTCCTAGCTAATTGTAGTTATGTATCCTTTAGCCAACATTACCCTAACTCCCTTCGCCACTAACCAACCAGCCTCTGGTTACCACCATTCTAATCTCTAGTGCTATGAGATCAACTTTTTTAGACTCCACATATGAGTGAGACCACATGGTATTTGTCTTTCTATGCCAGGCTTATTTCACTTAACATAATGCCTTCCAGGTTCATCCATGTTGTTGCAAATGACATGATTTCCTTCTTTTTATTATGGCTGAATAATATATCATTGTAGATATGTACCACATTTTCTTTATCTGTTCATCTGTTGATGAACTCTTAGGTTGATGCCATATCTTGGCTAGTGAGACTAGTGCTGTAATAAACATGGGAGTGCAGATATCTCTTCGAGGTACTGATTTCATTTCCTTTTGATATATGCCCACTAGTGGGATTGCTGGATCATATGGTAGTTCTATTAATTTTTAGATAAAGCTCCATACTGCTTTCCATAATGGCTATACTAATTTACGTTCCCACCAATAGTAAATAAAAATTCCCTTTTCTCCACATCCTCACAAACATTTGTTATCTTTTCCCTTTTTGATAACAGCCATTCTAACTGGGGTAAGATGATATCTCATTGTAATTTTGATTTGCATTTCTCTAATGATTAGTGATATTATTGAGCATTTTTTCATATTCCTATTGGCCATTTGTATGTCTTCTTTTGAGAAATGTCTATTCAGATCTTTTGCCTACTTTTTAATTGTGTTATTTGTTTTCTCATTATTGAATTGTTTTAGTTCCTTATATATTTTGGATATTAGCCCCTTATCAGATATATAGTTTGCAAATATTTTCTCCCATTCTGTAGTTTCTCTCTTCACTCTGTTGAATGTTTGTTCCCTTTGATGTGCAGAAACTTTTAGTTTGATGGATCCCATTTGTCTTTTTCCTTTTGTTGCCTGTGCTTTATCCCAAAAATTATATCCAAAAAAAAATCATTGACCAGAGGTTGGGCACGGTGGCTCATGCCTGTAATCCTAGCACTTTGGGAGGCCAAGCCAGGTGGATCATTTTAGGTCAGGAGTTCGAGACCAGCCTGGCCAACACGGTGAAACCCCATCTCTACTAAAAATACAAAAATGAACTGGGTGTGGTGGTACACACCTGTAATCCCAACTACTCGGGAGGCTGAGGCAGGAGAATTGTTTGAACCCACGAGGTGGAGGTTGCAGCGAGCTGAGTTTGTGCCACTGCACTCCAGCCTGGGTGACAGAGCAAGACTTGTCTCAGCAAAAAAAAAAAAAATCATTGACCAGATCAGAGTTATAGAGCTCTTTGCCTATGTTTTCTTCTGGTAATTTAATAGTTTTGGGTCTTAGATTTAAGTCTTTAATCCAGTTTGGGTTGATTTTTGTATATCATAAGAGATAAGGGTTTAATTTCATTCTTCTGCATGTGGATGTCCAGTTTTTTTTCCTAGCATATTTATTGAATACACTATCCTTTCCCTAATGAGTGTTCTTACCACTTGTGTCAAAAATCAGCTGTCTATAGGATGTGTGGATTTACTTTTGGACTCTCTATTCTGTTCCACTGGTCTATGTGTCTGTTTTTATGCCACTACCATGCTGTTTTCATTACTATAGCTTTCTAGTGTATTTTGAAGTCAGGTAGCGTGATGCCTCCAGCTTTGTTCTTTTTGTCCAAGGTTGCTTTGGTTATTTGGGTTCTATACAAATTTTAGGATTTTTTTTCTATTTCTGTGAAGAATGTCATTGGTATATTGATAGAGATTGCAGTGAATTTGTAGATTGCTTTGGGTATTATGGACATTTTAACAATATTCTTTCTTCTAATCTGTGCATATTGGATAGCTTTCCATTTATTTGTGTCTTCTTCAATTTCTTTCACAAATATTTCATAGTTTTTCAGTGTAGAGATCTGTCACCTCTTTGCCAAAATGTATTCCTCAGTATTTCAATTTTTGTATCTATTATACGCAAGATTGTTTTCTTGACTTTTTTCAGACCGTTTGCTAGAAATGCTACTGATTTTGCATGTTAATTTTGTATCCTGCAACTTTACTGATTTTTTTTTATCAGTTCTAACAGTTTTTTAGTGGCATCTATGGTCTTCTCTATACATAAGATCATGTCATGTGCAAAGAGGGACAGTTTCACTTCTTCTTTCCAATTTAGAGCTTTTTATTTCTTTATCTTGCCTAATTTCTCTGGCTAGAACTTCTAGTACGATGTTTAATAAGTGTAGGGAAAATGGACATCCTTATCTCATTCCAGATCTTAGAAGAAAAGCTTTCAACTTTTCCTTGTTCAGTATATTGGCTGTGGGTTTGTCATATACAGCCTTTATTATGTTGAGGTACATTCCATCTATGCCTAATTTGTTGAGACCTTTTATGGTGAAGGAATGTTGAATTTCATCAAATGCCTTTTCTGCATTTGTTGAGATGATCATACAGTATTTGTCCTTCATTCTGTTAATGTGAGGTATCACATTTATTGATTTGTATATATGGAACCATCCTTGCATCCCAGGGATGAATCCTACTTGATCATGGTGAATGATTTTTTAATACACTGTTGAATTTGGTTTGTTAATTTTTTGTTGAATATTTCTGTATTCAAGTTTGCTGGGGATATTGGCCTGTAGTTTTCTTTCTTGTTATATCCTTATCTGATTTTTGGTATCAGGGTACTGCTAGGCTTGTAGAATGAGTTTGGAAGTATTCCCTCCTCTTAAATTCTTTTAGAGGAGTTTGAGAAAAATAGGTATTAGTTGTTCTTTAAATGTATGGGTAGAATTCACTAGTGACACCATCAGGTTCTGTGCTTTTCTTTGATGGGAGACTTTTGATTACTGATTCAATCTCCTTACTCATTGTTGGTATGTTCAGATTTTCTATTTCTTCATAATTTAATCTTGATAGGTTGTATGTGGGCAAACATTTATCCATTTTTTCTAGATTATCCAATTTGTTGGTGTATAATTATTTATAGGAGTCTCTTGTGATCTTTGTGTTTCTGTTGTATCACAGTAATACATCCTTTTTCATCCTGATTTTTATTTATTTACTCTTCTCTTTTTTTTTCTAGTCTAGCTAAAAGTTTGTCAACTCTATTTATCGTTTTAAAAAAACCAGCTCTTTGTTTTGTTGATCTTTTTATTGTTTTCCTGGTTTATATTTCATTTATTTCTGATCTAGTCTTTATTACTCTCTTCTACTAATTTTGAGTTTAGTTTATTTTCTTGTTCTTCTAGTTTCTTGAGGTACAATGTTAGGTTATTTAATTGATATCTTTCTTCCTTTTTCATTAGGCATTTATTGCTAAAATATTCCCTCTTATTCATATAAAGCATATATTGCTTTATCATATAGGCTTTGATATGTTGTAATTCTATTTTCATTTTTCTCAAGAAATAGTTCAATTTATCTGATTGGTTTGGCCCTACATCCCTATCCAAATCTCATCTTGTTGCTCCCATAATTCCAATGTGTTGTGGGGGCCCAGTGGGAGATAATTGAATCATGGGGACAGGTCTTTCCCATGTTGTTCTCGTGGTAGTGAGTAAGTCTCGTAAGATCTGATGGTTTTAAAAAGGGGAGTTTCTCTGCACAAGCTCTTTTTGCCTGCTGCCATCCATGTAATACATGACTTGCTCCTCCTCGCCTTCCCCCACAATTGTGAGGCTTCCCCAGCCATGTGGAACTGAAAGTCCATTAAATCTTTTTCTTCCCAGTCTCGGGTATGTCTTTATCAGCAGCTAGAAAATGGACTAATAAATTATCTTTTAATTTTTTCATTGACCCATTGGTGGTTCAGGAGCAAGTTGTTTAATTTCCATGTGTTTGCGATTTTCCCAATGTTCCTCCTGTTCTTTATGTCTAGTTTTATACCATTGTGGTCTGAAAAGATACTTAATATAATTTCAGTCTTCTTAAATTTGTTAAGACTTGTTTTGTGGCCTAATATATAATGTATTCTGAAGAATGTTCCATGTGCAGTTAAGAAAATTGTGTATTCTGCAACTGTTAGATAGAATGTTCTATATGTGTTTGTTAGGTTCAGTTGGTCTGGAATGCAGTTTAAATCCAGTGTTTCTTTGCTGATTTTCTGTCTGCCCATTGATGAAAGTGGGATTTTGAAGTCCCTTACTATTCATATTGCTGTATTGCAATCTATCTCTTCCTTCAGTTCTATTAATATTTGCTTTATATATTTATGTACTCTGATGTTGAGTATACATATATTTACAACTGTTATATCCTCTTGCTGAACTGACTCCTTTATCATTATATACTGACCTTTTTTGTCTCTTTTTATAGTTTTTGACTTAAAGTCTATCTTATCTGATATAAGCATAGTTACTACTGTTCTCTTTTGGTTTCCATTTGCACAGAATATCTTTCTGCATCCATTCACTTTCAGCCTATATGTGTCTTTACAGGTGAAGTGAGCCTCTTATAGGCAGTGTATAGATGGGTCTTGTTTTTCAAGCCACTTTATGTCTTTTAATTGGAGAATTTGATCAATTCATATTCAAAGTAATTAATGATAGGTACACACTTATTACCACCATTTTAAAATTGTTTTCTAGTAGATCTTTTCACCTTTTCTTACCATATTTCTTTCTGGCTAAGTAGTTTTCTCTGGTAGTATTTTTGATTCCTTGCCTTTTGTTTTTAGTGTGTATATTATAGGTTTTGCTCTGTGGTTATCACGAGTCTTACAGAAAACATCTTATAGTTATAACAGGTTATTTTAAGCTAATAACAACTTAACTTTGGAAAAAAAAATCTCTACACTTTAACTTCACTACCCCTCCACATTTTGAATGTTTGATGTCACAATTTACATTTTTATATTTCATATCCCTTAACAAATGATTGTAGTTATTATTAAACAGTTTGCCTTTTAACCTTAATACTAAGGATGTAAGTGATTTATACACCACCATTACAGTATTAGAGTATTCTGAATTTGACTGTGTACTTACTTTTACCATTCAGTTTTATACTTTCAGATGTTTTTTTATTACTCATTGGCACCCTTTTCTTTCAGCCTGAGGAACTCCCTTTAGCATTTCTTGTAAGACAGGTCTGGTGGTGATAAATTTCCTCAGCTTTTGTTTGTCTGGGAAAGTCTTTATCCTTCATTTCTGAAGGACAGCTTTGCTGGGTACAGTATTCTCAGTTGGCCGTTTTTGTCCTTCAAAACTGAGTATATCATCCCACCCTCTCTTGGCCTGTAAGTTTTTTCCTGAGAAGTCTGCTGCTAGGCATATTGGAAATCCCTTATATGTTATTTGCTTCTTTTCTCTTGCTGCTTTCAGGATCCTCTCTTTGTCTTTGATCTTTGACAGTTCGATTATAATATGTCCTGAGACAGCCTTATTTGGATTTAATCTGATTAGAGACCTTTGGCATTCCTGTAATTTGATATTTATATCTTTCTCCCGGTTTGAAAAGTTTTCTGTTATTATTTCTTTAAATAAGCTTTCTACCCCTTTGTCTTTCTTCTACTCCCTCTTGAATGCCAATGACTCAAACATTTGCTTTTTTGATGCTATCCCATAAATACTGTAAGCTTTCTTCATTCTTTTTTTCATTTTTTCTTTTTAATCCTCACTGTATATTTTCAAATATCTTCAAGTTCACAGATTGTTTCTTCTGTTTAATCAACTTTGCTGTCGATATATTTTTCATTTTGTTCATTGTATTTTTCAGTTACAATATTTGATTTTTTAATATTTCTCTATTAAATTTATCATTCTGGTCACTTAATCTTTTCTTCATTTCATTTAACTGTTTCTATGCATTTTATTGAAGTTCATTGAACTTCCTTAAAACAGCTACTTTGAATTTTTTGTCAGGAAGTTCATAGCGCTCCATCTCTTCAGGGTTAGTCACTGGCACCTTATTTTGTTCATCTGATGATGTCATGTTTCCCTAATTGTTCTTGATCATTTTGGTCATGTGTCAATGTCTGCACATTGATGAAGCAGATACTTATTCCAGTGTTCACAGTCTAGCTTTGTCTAGGAATGTCCTTCAATAGTAAGCCTATCTAGAGATTTTGGGCAGGTTGTCAGGGTGTGGTCCCCAAGACTGCAACTACTGCACACATTGCAGTGCATGGGGGCCCTCTAAGCCCAGGTCTGTCACAGCCAGCACAGTGCCAAGCTGAAGTCCCATGGCTGCTAAAGCTGTCACAGCACTGGGCTAGAATCTCATGGCTGCTGAGGCTGCTGCAGTGCTGACGTGTAACCAAAGCCCATGGCCACTGAAGCTAGTACAGCACTGGGGCATGCCCAAAAGTCACACCTTCTGAGGCCTTCCTGTCACTAGGGATTATCTGGAATCCAAAGCCTCTGTAGTTGGCCAGCAGTGATGCAGGCCAGAACTTGAGTCCATCTTGCAGGGGCTGTGTTCCCATCTGGTGTTGGGATAGGTCTAGGGGCTATGTCTGTGGGTATCAGCCTGTCATCGGGCTGTGTAGGACTTCCCAGTGCTGGATTTTACTGTGGTGACCCCAGTATTAGAGTGCAAAGCAAAGTCCTATGCTTATTTCTCTTTCTTTCCCTCAAGTGTATGGTATGTCTCTCCATGATGTGCTGCCTATTGCTGGGGAAGGGGTGACATGGGTAATATATAACTGTCCTTCCTACCTTCTTCAATTTGTCTTTTCTTATTGTTGTGCTATAACTAGGTACAGTGATCTCTAACCTGGTTTCTCTAGCTCTTGTGAAGTATTTTCATGCATGGATAGTTATTCAAATAGATGTTTATGCAGGGGAATGATTGCTGGAGAGTCCTATTCCACCATCTTATACCATCCTCCTCTTCTAAATCTTATTTTTTTAAATGTATTTCAAAGTAAATTTCAGACATTGGTACATGTATCGCTAATACTTCACCACTTCAAAACAATTTAGTTTATTTTTAACTGCTGTTATAATGCAGGTTACTTTTAGGTTATACACAGACACACACAGACACACACACACACACACATACACACACCTCTCAAAAAGTCAACTGATTAATGTTTCAGTCAATTGGTTGCTTTCAATAGGACTTACCAGGAGTATTCATTTTTATCAGGCATGTTGGTTCTTAAAAAACAAAGAATGAAAAATCCTTTGCAAACACTCTAGCTTTTGGCTGCTTTGCTTTCAAGGGAATACAGAATTGATCTTCATAAGGAAGCCAGGGCCAGTACAATAAAATTGAAGAAGAACGTTGAAGAACTGGAGTACTGTTTTACTTATGACCTCACAGTTAGATATCATTATGGCAGACTGGACTAGCTTTATCCGTTTTCCTGCAACTTGACCTTTTCAATCATACCGCCAATGCCGTTCCCACACAAGCCTCTCTTTCCTTTGGTTTTAAAGACAAATGGGGGAAGGAGGATTGTTGAACACTGGATTATTTTAACCCCTCCCCACCTACTACTTTTCAGTGTATGAGTAAACGGTATTGCCTTTGCTTCTTAGCCTCCAAAGACATTATAAAGCAAGTCTGAGGCAGCCCCATGCATTACTTCAAGCTCTACCTGTTCTCTAGGTATTGAACATGACATATTTCACAGCACAGACTCAATCAGAGTCTCCTTAAAACCCCACTATTCCAATAGCCTTTGGCAGCATGTAGGTGGGATTTAAATTATATATTGCTTCAAAGTGACTCCCTGGGGCATTCACTTCTCTGAATCATACTGAAATGTGGATTTTCAAATGTCTGCATGTGTTGTGCAAAAATGTTGGCACATGGCAGTGACACTTTTTCTGTATGAAATGAATTCAGAAGCTGGGAGTAGGATCAAATTAATCACACAATGTGAAAATGTATTTGCCCCAAATGAAGCCATTGTTTTCCCTTCCATAACTGTCTGTGAAGGGCCAACCATGTGTAAGATAATCCATTAGGCAATGCAGGGGATACATAAGTAGAGAAGTCATGGTGCTTTTCTTGACCAAGTTACAAATCTAACAGAAGACATGAGTCAGGTAGACAGATAATATAATATAAAGTAGAAAGGGAGAAGAGAGGAATGGCTTCTGGCTGGAAGAGTACACGAAGACTTCATAGAACTGGAGGTAACTGGGACATGCTTTGAAGCTTGTGTTTCCTTGGGTAGAGATAAGGGAAGGATATTCCAAGGGGTCAGATCAACATGTGGACAACATTCAGCATTGGGAAAGTGAAGAGGAGGTCTATGGAATAGCAAATAATCTATCCTGGCTGGAATACAGGCATGTATTCAGTGAAAAGACAGGAAAGTGAGTTGGGGCTATATTGTGACAGATTTTAGAGGCCCAGCTTTAGAGTTTGGAAAGCAGTAGTGAGCCAGAAAAGAATATTAAATGCAACAGTGATAGGATTAGAACTTCATTTTGGGAAGATTATTCTGGTAGCGAGTATGGTTGAAGCAAAATGAAGATGGAGAACACATCATAGAAATAGCATCTTTTACATTTATTCTCTTAATATCACAGTAAAAAAGTAGCTAAATAAGTTTTGATATTCTAACTGCAAATAATGTCTTTCAAGGTAGGGAGCCATGCAGCTGATGCCTGAAAAATCTATTACTACTATAGTGGCTTGATCCTTTCTTCCTGATTTTGTACAAAGTCCAAAACAAAGGTTGGGTGTTTTTATTAAACTCAAAGCTGACGCCAACTCTTTCATCAATATCAATAACTTTATGACTAATATAAACACCAAAAGTCTTCATTTGAGGAAATAAACTAATAATTCATAATATGAAATTAAGGAAATGAAATTATTTTCATTTCCACTTTCATGGATGCCTAAGCTCAATTATACATTTATGTCAATGTTGTCAATATTTGGGGTTACAATAAATATAGAAAAGTTAACATCTCTACCACTCTATAAACTCTATAGACCACAATGAATCTAATTAATATGCACTAACATTGGAGTGCCCATTATGTACCAAATGTTTAGGTACTTTTGTAGGTATATCTTCCGTCATCATAGTTTCTCATTTATTTATCACACAAAACCTTTGTAGTAGGTATTATGAACCTTAAATTTCAGATGAAATATGTCAGGCATAAAGAAACGATTCTATCTGGAATCAGAGAGCAATAAATTTTAAAGCTAGAATTCAAACCCAGGTCTGTCTGACTGGAGTCTTACTACAATTCCTTCAAGCTGAAGGGATGTGTATTATGGGTGTAGGTTGTGGCTAAGCTTGTCAATTACTTAAAAACAACTATCAAATGAATGCTTGTTTTTTTTTCCAAACTAATGGTTTATTTAAATACACCAATTGGGAATTCCCAGAACATCAAAGAGATGTTTGAGAAACTAACAGAAATCTTGAGACTGGAATGATAAACCTTGAAATATGCCACATTGAAGGTCTAACAAATATCATTTGCCACTAAAGACGATGGCTAAATTCTGGAGGGATGGAAAGCTTCAGAGCCAGGCTGTGTCATCTGGGTGGTCCTTGAGATCCCAAAAGGGTTTTCCATAGAAGACATCTGAAAAGATTTTGGGGATATCCTCCAGCTGCTACAGCTGCTTCTCAGTTGCAAACAGACCTGTAGTCATCCAGCATTTTGTAAAATAAGCCACTTTCCCCACATACCAACCAGTGAGGAGCATGACTGAAAGCTGTCCCAGGTCACTCTACAGAGTGTCCCATGACACGCGTGGAGTCTTTCTAAGTGAAGCCTGGATGAAGAGCGTGTCTTCTTGATGAGATCCCTCCTGGCTGCAGAGCTAGACTCAAGCACATAGCAATAATCATGCTCTTATCCATTAGCTGCAGAAACACTACTGGGTTGATGGGAAGCAAAAAGGGCTAGAGGCTGGATGACCTAGGTTCATGCCCTGGCTATTTCCTTTTTGCTAAGTCATCTGCCCTGACTTCCTAGTAGGGCAAGGATTGCAAAGATCAAATGAGATCATTTTTAGAAGAGCTTTGAAAAGTGCAGTGGTTCAGGCCGGGCGCAGTGGCTCAGGCCTGTAATCCCAGCACTTTGGGAGGCTGAGGCGGGCGGATCACGAGGTCAGGAGATCGAGACAATCCTGGCTAACACGGTGAAACCCCGTCCCTACTAAAAATATAAAAAATTAGCCGGGCATGGTGGCGCTTGCCTGTAGTCCCAGCTACTCGGGAGGCTGAGGCAGGAGAATGGTGTTAACCTGCGAGGCAGAGCCTGCAGTGAGCCGAGATCGCACCACTGCACTCCAGCCTGGGCGACAGAGCAAGACTCCGTCTCAAAAAAAAAAAAAGAAAAATGCAGTGGTTCAACCAACTGTATCAATTTGTTTTTGTTGAGATCAGCCCACACCATCTTCATCTTCATCAAAGAAGGCTGTGGTGTCTAAAAAAAAGATTTTTTTATAATTTAAGAAGCAATTCTTACTGAATATTCTACCATGACTAGTCAGTCCTTTTTGTTATGGGACACAAACAGAAGGAGTTTCTAGTAAACTAGGGGCGGGAGGGACTAGAGTTCTAGTTGATATGCCTTAGAAACTCACTCTATTTAATCCACTGGGTAGTGAATTTTTGGTTGTTTTTGTTGTTGTTGTTGCTGTTGAGACAGGGTCTCACTCCCATCGCCCAGGCTGGAGTGCAGTGGCAGGATCGTGTTGCACTGCAGCCTCAACTTCCTGAGCTCAGGTGATCCTCTCACCTCAGCCTCCTGAGTAGCTGGGAATGTAAGTGTGCACATCACCACAACTGGCTAATTTTTTGTATTTTAGTAGAGATGTGGTTTCGCCATGTTGCCCAGGCTGGTCTCAAACTCCTGGGCTCAAGCGATCCACCCACCACCTCAGCCTCCCAATTACAGGTGTGAGACACTGAGCCTGGCCAAATTTTTCTAAAGGGATTAATTTTACCTTTTGTAAAATGTAGGAAATATATAGTAACATATAGCACATATGCACTTACCCATATACATATTTTTGAACCTTACTGCAAACTGGCCTAAATCAATTTGACTGTTTAGTTTTTAGATTCCTTTTTAAAATTGTGGTGGCCTCCAGCTAGTAAAAGTAGATGGTAACTATTTGCTTTTCAACCAGGTTGTACACTACAACAAAAGCAAATTCCAAGTCAAATTCTGCCACGTATAAAATATCCATGGGCAAGAAGCTACAAAAATTATCATACAACCTGCTGCTGTAAATTTGATGATGTTTCCTCTTGTCATTTCAGGAACTCCAAAGCACTGCATCAGAGACAATCTACCACATCTGGCTATTTTTCTTCCTGTGCACACTACTGAACCACATTTCCCAGAAACCTTACAGTTGAGTTGGGGCAACATGACCACATTCTGATTTGGCACAGAAAATCCCTCACAAGACTTCTTTTCCTTTACCTCCCACCCTGGAGGTCCATTTTAAAGATGGTGGTATTATAAGATGGTGGTATTATAAGATAGTGGTATTATAAGATGGTGGTATTTATTATAAGATGGTGGTATTGTAAGATGGTGGTATTAAAGACAGAATGACTTGAGTCTTCAAGTCACCCTTTGGAGGAAGACAGCTGGTGGGCTGCCTAGAAAGGAACATCTACTTTGGACTTAGACTAGGTCCAAAAAATAAATTTCGTGTCAAGCCACCAAGATTTGGATTTGTTACAATAGGTAATGCTAATTACCCTAATTAATACAAGCAACTGCTTGTATCTGCTAAGAGAGATACATCAATATTCTAATAGCAAAATCAGCAAACCGTCTTGCCGGGTGGGGCCAGGCAAATGAGTCTACTGTTGTGTGAGGGAAACACAGAAATGAATGGAGCTCTAGCTGTATTCAGCCACTCCAAAGTAGCTTGATTTCTGGAGTTGCTGGATTCTTACTCTTCGTCCACGTAGAAATAGAGGGACATGAATAATCTTTCTAGTTAATCACATATTTCACCAATAAAAACATTGCATCTAACATCATTTATGCTAATTAATGAACCCTCTAGCGTGAATATCTGATAACATCATTCTAAGTATTTTTGCTGCCACTTGGAACGTCATAGTAAAGTTCTTCAAATAATCACTAACCAGTCTGGATTCCTGCCTAAGACAGAGGTGAAGTTCCAAATATTTAACCACTGGTATGGCACTATCACCAAGAGATGAAAATAGCTGTAAATTCTTATGCCAGAGCGGTGCCTTCTAGCCTGGATTACTTCAAGTGTTAACTAAGCTCCCCTAGGGTAGAGATTAAAGTAATTCATACAGTCACTGTTTGAAGTATTTTAAAAATAAATTACAGACAATATAACGGGTGCCTAATTCACAGCCATCACCCATTTTATTTATTTCTCTGCTCACTCAAGAATTACAAGCAAAGGATGATGGGATCTATTCCTAACTGAAAGATTAGATCAATAAAATTAGCCATCTGTCTGTGGAAGGCTTTAAACTCAGGTTGTATTTAAGTATTATGTTTCCAAGTGCCCAGATGTTACAGAAAAGTGCCTGCTGATACAACTCATTTTGCACAATGTAAGCCACTAAATGGCTAATATAAACTTATTGCAGCAAGAAAAATAAATAGCATTAACATTGCATTAAATCTGATTTGGGATTTTGGGTGCCCTGTCAGCAAACACAAGTGTTAAAATTTAAATTGCTCAGGACTTGCAGAGTCAGACAAGAAAGAATTGTCAACTGTCTTTAGAGAAGGGGGATACTGGAAATGAGATCAAAGCACTGGGATATATATCCTTGCTCGGTCTGGTTGGTGAAAGTAATAATAATTACTATGACTATTGTTAGATCGTATCCTGTCCTTAGGTAGCACTTCAGCTCTTTCAAAGCACTAGTCTGCTTTGGATAAGTGGGGGCTTTTTCCAGCTGAGGAAACATCAATAGGAAATGGACTGAGTGATCCCGGTCTATTTTTCCATGTCCCTAGCAGTGATTCCTGATTTACTCCAATCAACTTATCAGTGAGCAAAACCTGGACCATTTCTTAGCTCTCTGGCTTTACAGAGACTTTCACTGACTCCCAGTAACATATCAGTTTGGATAATTCTGTTTTAGGAACAGCTGCTGCCCTACTACATCCTGCAAAACTTCCCCCAAGACAATTACCAGGCAAAAATCATCCTCATTTTCCAAACCAAAAATCAAGGCATGTGGTTGACCAGGGAGTCTTTCTAATTTGTTAATTCATTTGTCTGAAAAATGTTACAATTCAATACAAATTACATCACATGTAACCATACCTTAATACCTATAGAAAAGAATAAAAGTACATAAAATCATGTCTATGTGTATTACTTTTGATGCCTGGAAATATAGAAATTCTTTCAGGTTTTTCTTCCTTATCCAGATTAAACAATCCCAATTTCTTAAATATTGCCTTCACATGTCAGCCTTCTAATCCTTTTTAATGCCCTGCTACATGCATTAATGTATTGGATCTTCCCTGGAACATTTTATGGTAGGGTCTTTCTTTATCCTATTTTTACAGATCAGTAAACTGAGGATTACGGAGCATATATAACTGACCCACTGTCACCATGTAGCTGTAAAGTGTCAGAACTTGAACCCAAATGTGTGGAATATCAAAATATGTGCTCTCACCCAAGCCTTCCTGCTCCACCAGGAGAAACCAGCCTTGAAGGCTGAAAGAACAAGCTTGGGATTGGGGGTGAGGGAGGTAAGGGGGGAAAATGTTGGTTATCTAGAGAACAGCGTGGCTTTTTGTTAACGCCATTGCAAGGTTTCCTTCTTTGACCGGTCAACTTAGAGTCTAAGGACAGGGTTGTTCTGGTTAAATACAGATGCCCAGAGCAACATGTCGTCAGCAGTCACAGCTGGGCGTGGAGGTGCGAAGCAGAGAAGATCAGCATAACACAGAGTACCTGGGTGAGGTACCAGGGAGAGGGAGGCAGTGGGAGAGTCCAAACTCTCTTTTGGCATGTCTCAAAGTGTGCATCAAGTCATCTGAGGTTCTTGTTTAAAAAGGCAGGTGCCTGGATTGCACTCTAAAAATTCGGATCCACTTAGCGCAGGAATTACTGCGGAGGGCGGAGACCTGCACAGAGCCAGCTCTGGAACTTGCGCCCTCTGCTGGCAGAAATTTTATTTGACTCACCTAAGCCACTCTACATGAGAACCCATGAGGGGTTCTGCAAGGAAGCAAAAGTACCCCCTCTCATTTCAGGAGGCTGAAGCTACACCCTGGGGTCCTTCCTCGAAGACGAGGCCCACAATCAGTGAAATCAAAGATAAGTTTGGGGGATTTCCTGTAAAAGCTGCCACATCTCCTCACCTTTTCCCTTTTTCGATAACTGAAATAGCAGGTGCATCTCTAAGATGTGCAGCTTGACATGCAAAAATAAAGGCAAGGCACACGGGCCTTGAGCAACTCAAAAAATGTTCTGCTGCAATCAAGACATCACGTCATTCAGTCAGCTGGGAAACACTACAGTCTGGCCTGCCAGGGTGTGAGGCAGGAGAACACGAGGTAGCCACAGGATAGCCCTGGGCAAGCTGGAGTCCCACCTCATCCTCGGATGCTGAGTCTCAGTCTTCCAGAAATCTAGCCAAAATTACTAGACCACTTTTGGGCTGTAGTAAGCCATAAATAGATGGACAACTATTCCCCAGAGAATGCTAAGGTTATTAAAGCCCTTGGCTCTGGGTAAGAAGAACAAAAAGCACCACTCAGCTCCTTTCTGGCCATGCCACTCTTCCCTGAGAAAGAATTCAGAAAAACAAGTCTTGCCTCACATTAAACTACACTTACTCCTGACCTTGACTCCTCTGTCCCTTTACCTCACAGAGAATTAATGGAAAGAAAGAGTGAGACTAACAAAGAGAGATGGAATCAGAGAGAGAAGTGCTTCCTTATGAGGATTAGATACGATGTTGAAACCAATAGGAGGGGAAGCAGGCTGATGGAGTGAAGAATCAGAGGAAAACATTTCTGTCTGCCTGAATTGCATGGGGTGCTAGGAGTTGGGTTCTGGGGATGCGTGTGCTAGGTCCCTAGCACCTAGCTTCTAGTGCCCCACGGCTTTTGTGAGCTAAAGATTTCCATGAGAAATGAGACAGCCTGAATCAGCACTGGGATATGGAGTACAGTGGACTGGAAATGGGACAGGAAGGAACATACAGATGAGAGATCTTCCCCAATTGCCATGCCTTGGGAAGAGGGCTTGGATGAGAGCTGTAAGCGAGGAAGTAACCAGTCTCTTGTGAATTCCAGGTAGATCAAGATGGCATTGGGGAAGTAGATCAGGATGACCCCTGATCCCTGGCCACTGCCCCTTAGCCATTCAGCCTCACACTAGCAGCAGCAGAATGCCTCTAGAGGTGCATGTATCTCTACCAGCAACCAACAAGATGTATTGCCCACAAGCTAACACTTCTCTTCCAGCCTTTTGCTTTTGCTTCCTGACTTTCCTTACGTCTTTATTTTAGTTTGATTATACCACTAGAGAAATACTGACAAAGTGGAAAGAAAAAGATGAGAGAGCTGCATCTTGCTAAGGATGATTGTGGACGCCCAGATCCTCCAGGGAAAACCTTGAACTCTGAACGCTGACTTGACCTTCTTCCACTGACCCTGGGACCTCAGGCAAACTGGACAGGCAGGAGGAAAGGCAGGACCCATGTGCAATTCTCCAGCCCCTCTAGTGCCAGAGAGTTAATAAATGTCAGGAGACTTGTCTAAATAAACAAAGAACAACCCCAGGCTCTAGGCCTGGGAGCACCGGTCTTTAACCCCAGGAACCCTTCCCAGACGTGCCACGGCAGTCAGCCCTAAGTCTGACTTCACTGACAGAACCTTGTAGAGAGACAAAAGATCTATACCCTATCTACTGCATAGAAATGAGGAGGTCTTAATGGCACAGCCACTGTAGCTTGAGAGCTACAGCAAGCCTTCCAAGCTGGAGATCCCTTTGCCTCTGACGTACCACCTCCCACCACCAAGCATAAGAGTGCTTAGAAAATAAAGCCAAGATATCCATATAAAAGCAAATAAACCTTGACTTCTATCTCACACCTCATACAAAATTAACTCAAAATGAATTATAGACCTAAATGTAAAACCTAAAAAACTTCTGCAATAAAACATAGGGAAACATCTTTGCAGCCACGGGTTAAGCTTTCAAAAAAACAGTATGAGCCATTTAAAAAAATGATAAATTAGACCTTATCAAAATGTAAATCTTCTACATTTTGAAAGACACCATTAAGAAAATAAAAAGACAAGCCACATACTAGAAGCTGAGATTTACAAAACACAGATCTCATAAAGGACTTGCATCCAGAACATACAAAAAACACTCAAAACTCAATCATAAGAAAATAAACATCCCAATTTTTTTTCTTTCTTTTTTTTTGAGACAGAGTCTTCCTCTGTCACCCAGGGTGGAGTGCAGTGGTGCGATCCTGGCTCACAGCAACCTCCCTCTCTGAGGGTAAAGTGATTCTCGTGCCTCAGCCTCCCAAGTAGCTGAGAGTACAGGCACGCGCCACCAAGCCCGGCTAATTTTTGTATTTTTTGTAGAGCTGGGGTTTCGCCATGTTGGCCAGGCTGGTCTCAAACTCCTGGCTTCAAGTGATCTGCCCACCTTGGCCTTCCAAAGTGCTGGGATTACAGGCATGGGCCACCATGCCCGGCAAACATCCCAAGTTTTAAAACTCAGCCAAAGATTTAAACAAAGATTTCACCAAAGAAAAGATGGCAAATAAATAAATTTTTTAAATGTTCAATATAATTAGTCATTAGAGAAATGCAAACTAAAACTGTGATGACATACTATTACATGCTTATTATAATAGAATCGCTAAAACAAAACCAAAAAAAAAACCTCTACCAAGTGTTGTAGAGGATTAGGAGCAGCTAGAACATTCACACATTGTATGAATGTAAGATGGTACGGCCACTTTGGAAAAACAGTTTGGTGATTTCTTATCCAGCTCAACATACACCTGCCATGTGATGCAGTGATCCCACTCCTTCTGTTTACCAAGAGAAATGGAAACATATATCTTCCAAAGACTTCTATGTGCACGTGTCTAGGAACTTTATTCATAATAGCCTAAAACTGAAAACAACTTAAAAGTCCACTAACTAGCAAATGGTTAGACAAACTGGAATTCCATGGTCCATCCAACGCACAACTACTCAACAATAAGAAAGGAACAAACTTCCAATATATGCAAAAACATGGATGGATCTTAAAAGCATTATGCTAAGTGACAGAAGGTGGACACAAAATATGACATTCTGGAAGAGGCAAAACTACAGGGATAGAAGTTAGATCAGTGGTTACCAGGGGCTGGGAGGGAGTCATTTTTCTACAAAGGGACACAAGGGAATATTTAAGGATGATGGAAATGTTCTATATATTTCTATTCCAGTGGTGATTACATTACTGTGTATGTTTGTTAGGGCTCATCAAACTTGATGAAATTTATTGTATATAAATTATACCTCAATAAATCTGACTTCAAAATGATAATAAGGACAAGAGTTAGCAATATGCCTGCGGGAATGAAGTGACTTGTTGCATGCTGGTTCCCGCAGTTGTCTGGATTTTCCCCTCCCTTCCTCCTGCCCCAGCACAGAAGCACGGCAGTCCTCCTGCACTTTCTGGTGAGGGTCAGGTGATGGGACAAGCACTAGGCTAGAGACCACTCAGGAGGGTGGGAGGTCCAGGTGCTAGTTCCAGTTCAGCTTCTGATGTTAACTGGGGTAAGTCACTGAGTCACCCTCAACCTCATTGCAAAAGGAGGACTTTTCACTTCCTTCCAGGCCTATGATTCTAATTTGTAGTCTGAAAAGGAACGAAGGCTATCCAATACGTTGTGCTTCCACACAGTGAAGGTCTGGGGAAAGGACAGGGCCCTAAACCCTCCCATTCTTCAGAGGCCCCTTTTTCTACCCTCAGGTACTCTAGTGGGCCCTCTGACCCTCACCAGCCTTAATCCCCAGGAGTTCAACAAGAGAAGCAAGTGGTTCGTCATCACCCCATAAGGCCACACCCTGTGATTCTTATAAATGAGGCCAGTAGACAGTAGCTTCCAAAATTCTTTCAGTATCATACGCGCTCTGTTGTCTTAGGAGGCATGGGCAGATCCCATTTACAAATATTTAAGAGCAACGCAGGATCCCCACACAAAACAGCAGCCTCCACCTAGCCTCCAGTATCTGACCCATGGGAGCTCCACTCTTCAGCCTCCAGGAAGACACCCTAAAAGACATGCTACACACCTCTGCAAACACGGTGTTCTGAACTTAGTTTCTGGTCCTGAATATCAGAGCTTAAATTTCCATTCCACTGCTTACTAGTTGTGTGACCTTGGGTGAGATATTTAACCTCTCTAAGCCACAATTTCTCCTTCAGTAAAACAGGGATAATAATAGTCCCCATCTCCCAGGGCTATTGGGTTGATTAAATAAATCACTGTGCATCCAGTTCTTAGAACAGTGTAGCAAGCACTTAGTGTTAGTTATTATGATTTAATTTATCTTAATTTGAAAACTGTCATTTCTTGTAAGTCTTGGGAAATGCAGAGGTTTCTTTATTAATGTTCAATGTCAAAAGATGAGCTATCTTGGGGTGAAGAGAAAGGTTGCTTGTGTTGAACCCAAACTAGATTCAGACTTGAAGCTGCTACTCAGTTTTTTCTCACCAGAGGTAGGTGGGGATGGGGAATTTCCAGGTTGATTTTGAATCCAAGACTTCTCCAACAATGCTATACTCATCAAAAGTAGATTTAGGAGTATGAGGAGACAGGGAGGGTCATCCAAATAAAGCAGAACCGCTCCAGTATGCCTGCACAGTGACCACTATACCTTCAAAGTACTGTATATGAACCAATTTCTGTTGAGGAAACAAGGTACAAAGAAACTCCCATATGGATACTAGCAGGATTTGCTAGTGTCTGGGGAAGATTATAAATTAGCTGGTTGCTGCTCACATCAGAGCCAAGCAGGGCACATTCAGTTTTTTAATCTGGACAATTTTCCGGATCAAAAACTAGTCTTTCCAAGGGATGTAAATGAGCCCAGGAGAGAAATTTCCCCTGAAGTTTATGAAGTAGCTGTCATTTTAATCTGAGAAGCTTTCCAACCTGAAAGCCAGTGTCTGGATAAAATTATAAAGTAATAAAAATAAAACTCTTCTAGGTTGAACCTAGTCTAAACACTTCTATCTCAAATTTGATGTAATTAATATGCCAAGGTATTTAAGAGGTGGTGTTTCCACTATCAAAACCCTAACTATGCTTCAAATAAAACCAAAGAGGCCAGCATGGCATATTCCTGGCATGAATATCAGAATAAGACCCTGAATGAACCAGGTAGAAAATCTTTTTAGGAGAAGAGCTCCAAAAAATAAGAAAGAAAATATGATGACCCACATGAGCAGTTTTATACAACAGGTTTTTATAAAATACTTTTTAAAAATTCCCCTTAAATGGATTAAAATATATCCTTAAAAAAGCATTGCATACACTGTTCATGCTTTAAAACTATAGATATAACTATGCTTTGTTTAAAAATTGTGACAATTAATAGATGATTTCATGTGAATAAATCTGCAAAATGCAATTGATCATGATGTGGTTATCTTAAGGAGGAAAGTTAGAAAGAAGCCCTTCACTGAAATCCTTGAAGGTGTGTGTATGTGTGCATGCAGGAAGAGAAACAATTTAATGTGATATTACCTTGGACTGAAGCTATTATCTCCAAAATGAATTGAAGAGCTCATAAATGGAATGGCTCATAATTTAAATATGGTGTAGATTATGATAACGACCTTAGATTTCAAGGCAGGTAACAAGTGCTGGTAATAAGAGATACAGTGCAAAGACTGAGGACGCTTCCAGAGCCGAAATGCAACAAGTCATATTTCCAGATAGAGAGTTCCAATGCGAAAATATTTAAGCATTCACATGGGATCCGCTAAGACGATTTTCTTTGCCCTCTGATAAATTTTCCTAGCTTTGCCTCTTTCTTACAGAAACGTTAGTGAAGACAAACTGCATTTTCTCTGAGGTTTTGCAGACTGCATTCAAATAAAAGTAATATTGTTTTCCATTGTTCATAAGATATAATTAATCCCATAAGACAACCTCCCTTACAAAGTAAGCTAAGAAAAAACAGATTTTTCAGAATTCTAAATATGGTCCCAGCAAAAAATAATAAAAATCGTTGTTTGGGAAACAGTGTTTAGAACTTCATTGTTCAGAATGTTCTACTTTGAATAATCTCACAACATAGGCCAAATCAAAGTAGACCAAAATAAACGAAGACTTTTTACCTATATGCAGCTAGAGGAAACACACGTTATTATGGTTTCAAGTTCTCCCCCCAATTCCCAATCCCTTATAACAGGCTACAACGCACACACCTTTGTTTAAATGGCAGAGCAAAGACAGGAGTTCAAAACACGGTAAAATTAAGCCACTGGGTGCTTCCTTCTGAGCAAATGGCCCCAGAGTGAAAGAGGATGCTAAGAGCAGAGTCCACATCCCTGCACAGTGCGTGGGCAGGACCGGAGATGGGCAGAGGGGGCTCCAGGCAACCCTTCAGACACTTAACAGGAAATGGCTGGGCTCTGGACAATATGAATTGAGTAAGATGTTTGGAGACGCAGGAGGGGCTGGTTTGACTCCTCTGCATGGTTGCCATCCACTGTAATTGAGACAGCTCGATCGCTGTCCCAACTCTCAGCTCTCTGCGGTCAAACACGGGGACCACCACCTCTACTGTGTCTGGAAAATTGATCATTCTTTTAATAAATAAATATCCCTAGCGCCGCCCGGGCTCGGGAGAGGGCGAGGTTCGCGTCTTTTCTCAGCTCCTGGCAGAGCTGAAGCGAGTTAAGCCGACGTTGGTCGGGGAGAGGGAGGCGGTGCGCTGCCCGCTCTGTGTCCTCGCCCCGGAGCCCAGCAGGGGAGCTCGGGGCGTGGTGGCTCCGGGCGGAGGAGCGCATTACCTGGTTTTCGGATGGACGCTCGGAGCGACACCGCGCCGGGTCCGAAGCTGGAAGCCAGGAGCAGGAGCCGGAGCAAGACGCCTCGGATTAAATCCATTTCGCCGCCGGCGCCTGCAAAGTTTCACCAAGTCCCGGGCGCACACCGAAAGGGCGTCTCCGGGGGCGCGTGGGGGACGCGGCCCCCGCGGATCCCCGGGCCGGGGCGAGGAGGTGGGAGGCTGCGAGGGCTGGGCCCGGAACCACGGGCAGTTCCAAGAGGTAGGACTGCAGCCGGGAGGTCGGCGTGCGGGAGTGAAGCCGGCTGCAAACGGCACGGCTTTTCGCGGGGGCGGGGGCGACGAAGGAGGCCGACTGGGAGGGAAGGGCTGGCCGCGGGAGGGAGGGAGGCTCGACCGGCCCGGGGATGAAATTACAATCGAGTGGAAGTGAGAGGGGCAGGCCCTGAAACCTTCACTCCTCGCCCACCTCGGAAGCAGACAGCCCGCCCCTCACCCTCTCTAGCGACCCCCAGCGCAGCCCTTCCCCGCTGGTGACCTAGATTGGGGGCCTGGGAGGGACCGACTTCAAGCACTGGAGACGCAGGGCAGGAGTTAGGCGACTGCGGGTCCAGTACCCTCCGCGGTCCTCACCCTGAAATCTTGGGGCGCCCTCCACCCCACCTGGCCCCTCCTCCTGCCGCGCCCCTCTAGGGTCGCTCCACCCTGTCTGGCGACCTTTTCTAACACCTCAAAGGTTGCTGTAGTTGGTCCAGCGCACTTGGGGGATGCAAGGGGTAGACGGGGGTCTGTGATTTGCAAGTGGGGTGGGGGTGAGAGGAAGAGGGGCGGGACCGTCCGGGTCTGAGGCGCTAAGAAGATAAATGGGATTTAAGGCTCGCAGATGGAGAGCTGAGGCCGGGCCACTCAGACTGGGACGCCGGGTGGAGATTATGGCCTGGAGCAGGAGAGTGGGGGCCCTTCCCGGCAGAGGAAGGCAACTTGAGACCCTCCTGGGGAGGAGATGAAACTCCAAGTTAAGCCTGGCGTCTTAGGGAGGGACGCGAGCTCGAGCCCCCAGGCGGACCGAGAAAAGCCTCTGGGCGGCGCCCGGCTGGGACTGGGGCAGGGGACCGGGGCGGGGTCCTGGCCTCTGATCCCGGGATCGGGCTTCCTGGGTTGTCTCCCTGAATGGAGAAAGACTCTTTCTCCTCCGCTGAATTTGCTGCCCCAGGACTCAGTAAAATGTACCTTTTGCCAGATTTCGCGGCAGTGCCTGGAGAGGGGAGACCCTGCCTGGGACACACGTCCCGTTGCATACTGGCGTTCTGACCTCCAAACCAGCGAGAAGAGAAAGCAGTTACAATAAATAAACCAAGAGGGAACAAACTTAGAGGCAAACGCGGCCCTCGCCAGTTCCTGGGGAAAGATCAAAGGCCCTAGGAAGTGCCCCGCAGAGGAAATCTGCAGTCACCAGCGAGAGGACCGCGCCTGTCCCCGCCCCCGCCCCCACCCCACCTTGCAGCTCTGCCAGGACCCGGTGGGCGTCCTGGCTCTTCACAGTTAGCCTATGTTTGGGAGCGCGGGAGGAAACAATGTTGACTGATATATTCTTCTCCCCTCCCCAGACCCCCAAACACACACAAGCAGGATTTCTACTCCTCTTTTAAGAATGAAACATCCCCTGGCTGGAGAGTTTGTAATGAGCTCAATCTTGTTACTTAGCAAAGCTGAGTGTGTTCCCTTATGTGTTGGCATTTTCAAGTGTGCAACTGTCTGTTCACAAATAAATTCAAAGTCCCCTCCAACTTGAGTATTTGGAAGTTTTAGCTGTGACACCAGAGCTTGTCCTCTTACACAGAACTGGAGCAAAGTTCAGACAGAACTATGCTCTTCACGTCCAAGGTGACCATAAAGCCGGCCACTAAGCTAAGCAAAGTGACTGCCCCCAGGGCTGCTAGTCTCAAAGTTCCCAAAATCATAGACTTTTTAGCATTACCAGGAGCCCTAAAGGCCATCTAGGGCATGCCTCCACTCCACACAGGAATCTGCTTTCAGTGTTGGTGGCGGGTCGTGCCACCTCCCTTTGAACTCCACCTGTGTGAGAGAGCTCCTCCAGCGCCAGCTGGGAAGTTGTTGGAGGCCTTTCTTTATGCGAAAGTGATTTCCTTTCTCAGACTTAATGTGGCACCCAGAACCAAGCAAGTGTTGCAATGCAGATGCCTCCCATGCAGGCTTTCCTACTTAAAAATGATTCTCTGTGATGCAGAAACTGGAAGTAATAATAATCGTTGATATTATGGCTACCATTTATTTAACTTCTTCTATGTACCAGACCCTCTTTGAAGTGCATTTTAATCCCAATAACAACCATACCAGGAAGATACTGTTATTACTAGTCTTGCCTTTTACAGATGAGGAACCTGAAGCATGGAAAGGTTAAGAAACTTGCCCAAGGTCATGCAACTCCCATGCAGCACTTGAATCCCAGCGTCTGATTCCAGCCTTCAGGCTTTTAAGGGGACAATGTGGAAAGTAAACACAGCAGTGGACCGAGAGGATCAGGAGATGTGGGTATTTAATCCTAGGCTCTGCGTATAGTGTGCCTTGGTAAAAATGAATGGGCTGGATGAAACAATCAGTAAATTCCAGGTTTTGCTTTCTCTTTAATAGCTGATAAAACAGCATAATCTAATCTAAGCTACCTTTACTCTGAATGTGCCTTTTAAAAAGACATGTGCAAATTGTCCATTGCAAATTTCGCAAGCCTGGGCTTCGGCCTTCTTGCCGATGTCCTCCACATGTGCCCACACCACCTCGGCATCCCTGGCCCTGGGCCTCCCTTCCATTTTTTGCAGATGACCGTAGGTGATTTGGGAAATAGGCTTGGTTTCTTCAGAGGCCCCCTTTGTTTTTTCCTTGGAGAAAAACAACATTAGATTATACTGTTGTATTTTTACCTCCGAGGGCCTGCAAACACTCTGGATCATCAGGCCATTGAGATAAGACCTTATTTCACAAAATCTGCTTCAAATCTAGAGCACATGTTACATCAAACTTATTCCCTTCCTTTGCAGTTCAAATCGCATCCTCCAAGGGAACTGGAAGGTTCCCTCTCCTTCCAGTTTGACAACCAACTATGGCAAATCTGACTAAAGACAAATAGAACACTTGCCTTTCACTCTCTTCCTGCTTTCTGAGAGGAGGGGAACTAAAGAGGGGCCAAGAGGCTTTGAATGCTTCATTAAAAAAAAAAAAATCTGTTCAAATTCACTGGAGGTCTAAACTCAATTAATAAGGTCGCCAGCAGAAGAGTGACCTGCCAACTTTGCTCATTATCATGGAAGAGGAATCTGACCTTTGTTGCATGGAATAGATTTGGAGGCTGGTAGAAGAAAGTAAAGGCAAATTTATCAATTATAGAATGTTTATTAAGACTCTAAATGAGAGTGACAAAGAGGCAGCAGCCAAGAATCATCTTTTGATTTATTTTTCTAAATTGGTTATATCTACACGTAAAATTTGAAATGTGGATCAGGCAGAGTATATAGTGAAAAATAAGTTTCCTTTTCTTCCTTCTACCGTCACCAGTTTCTTGGATATCCTTCTAGAGATGCTCTATGAATGGACAAGCTAATTATATACACATATATTTAACACAACCAAGAGCATCTTCTACGTACTTCTTAAACTGATGATCCTTCCAAATCAGCAGATACAGATCTGCCTCCTTCTTACTAACTGCTGAATAGTATTCTACGTGTGATATGTAATTTATTTGTTCTTTCTTCTGTTGTTTCCAATTATTATAAACAGCAGGCATGAATGACACTGAATATGTAATAGGTTGCACATGTTATAGTAGACTGTAGGGTTCATTTCTAGACTAACCATGCTCGGTCAAACAGTAAATGCCTTTTCAATTTTGATAATTTGACTAAATTTCCTCCCAAGGAGGTTGTACTATTTTACTCCCCAATAGGCAGTATATGTGCCTAACTAATTCCATGAACTCTCATCAACATGGTGTCTTATCAAACTAGAAATATAAATATACATATATTTATATGTTACATTTTAATCAAGATGAAACATACAAAAGTATCAAATAGTAAGTGTATCACTTCATGAATTACAGCAAAGTGAGCACACTTGTATAACTTTTATTAACTACTGCCCAGATCAAGGAATAGGATACGACCAGCACCCCCACAAAGCCCTCTTCATGCTTCCTCTCTAGAAGTGTATATTTTTGAAGAAGGATGAGGGATGAGAATTCTAACCTCCCATTTACCTTTAATTAAAACACAGAAATAAAAGTAGATCAGTAAAAATAAGTAAACACTCTCCCTACTCCAATGTAAAACAAACATTGAGACTGAATCCCATTATGTGTAAGTCTCTGTGCTAAGAACAGAAATAATATATTAGAGAAAATGCAACAATATTTTTTGCACTCAAGAAGACTACAAATTTGTTGAGAGACGAAGACAGTTGCACTGCCAATTGTTCTATAAAGCAGAACAAAGGAAGCCCTAAATAAGAGTGCAAATAATGTGCTATTGGGTTGAGTGACAAAGACCCTGTATTACAAATGGTAACATATATAATAAGATACTGTATAATGCATAGCCATCTGCTATGCATTTTGTCCTCCTTGCTTATACCTGATTATAATTAAGTATGTAATCAATGGACTGACAAAGCAAACATGTGTAATAAGCCCCCAGATCAAGAAATAAAACAATACCAGCACCCCAAAAGCCTTTCATTCTTCCTACTAACAGTAACCTATCCCACAACCAAATAGGTAACCATTTTCCTGATTTCTAGCACCTAGATTATTTTGGCCTGGTTTTGAACTTTATATAGATGGAATCATGCAGTAATGTAATCATTTATTCCTCTTTTACTCAACATTATGTTTGAAAAAATTCATCCAATTTGTGTGGCTATTCATGTTCATTGTTGTGTAGTATTCCATTATATAAATATATCACAATTTGTTTATCCATTTTACTCCTGATAGACATTTGGGTTGTTTCTAGTTTGGAACTACAACCAAAGATGTTGCTGTGATCATTCTTGTATGTGTCTTCGGCAGACATATGTAAGTATATCTGCTGTGTATACCTGTGAGCAGAATTATTAGGTTATATGATAGGCATATGTTTAGGTTTGGAAGGTATTGTCAAACAGTTTTCCAAAGTGGCTATATTCATTTACTCTCCCATCAAAGTATATGAGAGTTCTAGTCATTCAAAAATCATACCGACACTTGATGTTTTTTGTTCTTTTCATTTTAGCCATTTTGTTTCATGTTAATAATACCACATTGTGGTTTTAACTTGTGTTTCCTTGAAATCAAGTCAAGCACCTTTTCACTTCTTTATTGGTTATTGTATATCCTATTTTGTGAAGTGCCTATTCATGTCTTTTGCCCATTTTTCTATTGAGTTGTCTACTTATTTCTCATTGATTTGTGGAAGTTCTTCATATATTCTGGATACAATTTAGAGGAGTTTTTCTGTTGTAGTTGAAAATATTGGTAATATTTTCTTCACTCTGTCTTGTCTTTTAACTCTCCTGATGACTTTTAATGAACAGAAACCCTAGTTTTAATGTAGTATGATTGATCAATTTTTTTCATTTATGGCTAGCAACTTGCCCCAGGTCACAAAGACATTATTCCATTTTTTCTTTGAAAAGCTTTATTGCTTACCTTCTACATTTAGATCTGCAAGAGATTTTTATATAAGATGTGAGGTAGTGCTCACAGCCTTTTTAACTGGATTGCTCCCTCCTGATTTTGATATGGGCAGCTGCATCTCCACAGGGAGGAGATGTGGTTTGCAGGATGTGGCTTCTGTGCTGTATCTTCTCTGCCAGCGTCAGCCAAGCTGACTGCACATCTGACTGCTAAAGCTAGGACTGCACATCTCACCTGGGATAAGCCCTCTAGATTGCCACCCTGCATTATGTGTTTTGGATGAAGCTCTATGTGTTTACAACAAAGCCGATCTGCCCCCAAATATCACACTTAATGAAGTATTTTACAAATATCTTCATGAAATTTACATCATTTGAAATACTCCCATGGGTTAAAACTATGACTCATTTATGACTTATAGCCCTTCTATTCCAAAAATCATGGGAGAGAAATGTTTTAAGAACTTTTATCCGGGTGGTCCCTCTTAAAATGGACATATGTTTCCTGAAGGGGAAGGAAGGGCTCATGAATACTGTGCCTGTTAACACAGTGGGGACTCATTTATTAGCTCATTTAGCTGTCACTTAGGACAGCAGCTCCAGGGTCTACAGCAAGTAGAATAATATATGAGTTTAACAGTAGTTTGGGAAGGAAAAATTTTCAGAATCTAGGACATAGATTGTTAGTAATAGCAAACCCCTGAAAGCAATAAAGGTAGCCATCATTGGAGAAGAGACTGGTAAAATAAATTGTGGAATGCAATAGAGCACTCTACAGCTGTTTAAAAAAAAAAAAAAGTGGGCTTTGGCCGGATGCAGTGGGCGACTTACGCCTGTAATCCCAGCACTTTGGGAGGCCCAGGTGGGCAGATCACTTGAGGTCAGGAATTCGAGACCAGCCTGGCCAACATGTTGAAACTCCGTCTCTACTAAAAATACAAAAATTAGTTGGGCGTGGTGGCAGGTGCCTGTAGTCCCAGCTATTTGGGAGCCTGAGGCAGGAGAATCACCTGAATCTGGGAGACAGAGGTTGCAGCAAGCCGAAATCATGCCACTGCACTCCAGCCTAGTCAATAGAGCGAAACTCCATCTCAAAAATAAAAAATAAATGGGCTTAGAGCTTCATGTGCTATAAGGAGCAAAGTGAATCCAGCAAATTTGGGCAGTGCGAATGTGTTAATGAGTGTGGGAAGAGGGCTGGAGTGTCTGAGGTGAATGGGGGAAAATTAGCATTGTGTTATTTTTCACTGCTTATGTTTTTAATCATAGGAAAGTCTATTTGGGTTCAAAAGAAAATATGAATGAATTTTAAAAGAATATAGGGCAGTCTAGGTGGAGTGCTTGGTGGGACCGGAAGAAAGATGGGATCTGAGAAACCAAGAGACCAGATATAGATCCTGAACACCTTAGGAGAAAGAGAGGATGAAGAGCTGGAAACCAGCACTCCCAAGGGGGAGGTGGGCACGAAAAGCACACCTCACAAGTTATATGGTTCTGTCTAGAGCTGCCAGATTGGATGAGCAAGAAAAATAGACATGCACATGCCAGGGTCTCTCCCTGTATTTTCAGGAATATGGAGAAGCCATCATCTTCCTGAAAATACAGGGAGACCCCCTGTCGTGTGCATGTCTTGAAGATGTCAGGGATTCTCCAGGGTCCTGTAACCTCCACCTAACCATGAACCACACAGGACACAACAAAACGAGAGAGCCCCAAAGAGGCCACATGCAACTGCATACCACACTAACAGGCATCTCTTTGGAGACTCACACACAATTTCAAACGCAGGGCTAGTTTGTGAAATGACACGGCAGCAAGGAGATCTCCACGGAGTAGAGGTCAGGAGATCTGCACTCTCGTTCCATCTCTGTCACTATTGTCAGTGGGACTTTAGCAATTCCATCAACCACTCTATCCCTTATTCTTCTCCTCTGGGAAGTGAAGATGTCAGATAAAATGCCATCTCAGTCTGTCCCAGGGCTCACGATCTCCACTTTCATGACAGAGCTGCTTTCCTTTTCCCAGGACGGGCAGATGTCACTTGTTAAACACAAAAGAGTCTTATAAATGTTTTTATCAGGAATAACTTTGCGGTTGGAAAGCAAGTCTCTAGCCAAAAAAGTAAAATGAAAACAAAACAAAATAAAATGCAGCATTTAATACACACAACACACACACACAACACACACACACACACACACACACACAAAGATGGCAGAACAAAAGCAATGCCTTGCCCCGAGATGGTTGTAGGAAGCTGACTCACAGTTTCCAAGCCAGCCCTATTTAGTCCATCCAGAGAGCGGAAATGGCAGGCATGAGAAGCGAGGGCAGGGAAGACTCCTGTGGGGAGGTGAGCGTAGGAAGCAGAGAAATGCTGGCTTCGTTTCTGGCTTCTTCTGCAATGGTACAAACAAATGTAGATTTTCTGATGCCAAGAAAAAACCTGTAAAAAGAAGCAAAAGGCCAGTTTTTCAGTCTGAGTTTGATATTTTTATGTGCTTTTCTTTAAAAAGAAATTTAGCTTTTATTTTAGATTCAGGGGTACATGTGCCGGTTTGTTAAATGGGTACTTTGCGTGATGCTAAGGTTTGAGGTAACGGCTGAGGTATGGATGATTACCCCAGTACTGAACATAGTACCCAATAGGTAGTTTTTCAGCCCACACCCTCCTGCCTCCCCACACCTTCTAGTAGTTCCCAGTGTCTGTTGTTCCCGTATGTATGTCCATGCATTTTTCTTAAAGGGGGAAGTAGGACAAAGGGGATGGAAGGATTTGTAAGTACAGTCTGATCGATGAGTGTCACCAAGTAGAAGGTGTCAAGAAGGTGACAAGTAGCTGAGTTAGGGTTAGCTATGTTATGGTTAGCTAGCTATGGTTAGGTTGGTACCCAGTCCCAGGGAAGCAAGGGTGTGAGAGAAAAGGGTTCAAGCCAGAGAAGAAGGTGGGTGGCATGTCAGGATGGCAGTGCTCGTGACAGGAAATAAAAACAGAATAATTTCAAAGGAAATTCCTTATCCAAAAAAGTAGGAGGGAATGGCTTAGATTCCTATTTTAAAATTAATTGACAATATGAACAAAGATCAACAGTTAAGGAGAAGGAGGAAACAGCTTTGATTTCCTCCCCCCTGCAATGAAATGTAACAGCTACTTTAAAGGGTGTGCCCATCAGATAGGATAATCCAAGGCACTGCTCATGCCACACCCTTGACCGTCACTGAATGTGGTTTGGCTTTATAATTCCATCAGTAACATCTATCACAGAGACAAGCTAAGTCCTCTCCAGAGGTGAACTCTAGAAGCACTAGTAGATTATTACTTGGATGGCACATGAGACTTAAGGCCAAAGATGAAGCTTTGATCCAGACACTTTGTACAGGAACTGGAAATAATGGAAAATCAAGGATTGTATTTTGGAACAATGAACGATCTCCCCCAAAAGATAATGAAATACCAGAAGGGGATTCTCTGGGATAGGAATCATGGCCGAGCCATCTAAAGAAAGGAAAATGCACACAGGATACACCCACAACTGGTAGGAGTCACCATTAAGTCCTGGCTGCTCCTGGGAACAGCTAGGCCATTCATATTTTCCTTTAGCTTTAGTGCCTCTTAATTTATCCAGTATGCCTGTTTTTTATGTTCCCTGTTTCTAATCTTTGTTTATTACTTGTTGTATGTCTTTAGATGAGTCACATTGCCTATCTGACGTGAGTTTCCTGGGCTTAACTGGTAGAGCACAGGATCCTTCTCAGCTCATACATCCTTGTGTCTGTGTTTGGGCATGGCAGCTCCAGACGCATCCTTCTCAGTTATGCCCAGGTCCCAACTACTTATCCTTGAGAAATGCTATTAACATTAAAACTCTGATGTCAGAGCTGAAGGAATACACTAACATGATCGCTGAGTCCAGATGAACCCATGACGAAAACTCAGAATGTGGAGAAGTTGGCTTGTATGTAGTAGGCAAGCCTGTAAGTATTTGTTTGATGAACAGAGAAGTATGGCTTTAATCATTCTCTGGTCCTACGCTCTTTCATAATCATGGGGTTTCATTGAAAAAAAAAAAAACAACACAATTCAAGCTATCTACTTTCTTCAGGGTAAAAAGCAGACAGTGGAAAAATAATGACTTTTATTTCTAATGCAAATGAAAGTATTGGTATATGCATGTGTACCCCTGTATGTGTACATGTATGTGTGCACCCTTGCTAGTATGCTTGTGCACACCTGGGCTTTCCCAAGCAGTGTAGGACTATATGGAGGGAAATGAGGACAAGAAACTGTCCCTGAAGTCAAGAAAAAGATTAGCAGCACTCCCGACTCACTGGCCCTCCACCCACCAAATTATCCCTAAAAACTCTGATCCCCAAATGCTTGAGGAGGCTGATTTGAGTAATAAAATCCAGATCTCCCATTAAAAAATGAAAAAAGAAAACAGATTCGAAGTGGAGAAAGGAACAAAAATGGAAGGTGTGGATAGCAGGAAGAACACTGTCACCTATATTCCAGAAAGACCACAGAATTAGCTCACCAGTTTGATAGACTGGTCTCAAATTTTAACCGTTTAGCATTTTAATGACAAGTCAAGTAGATAAGCAAAGTTGCCAGTCCAAACTGGTGGCTTCTTCTAGGTGTGCCCTTCTTTAAGAAATCTGATTTTATATAAAAGATTCATTTGGGAAATGATTGGGATTTTAAAATAATTTTTTTTAATTTTAGGGAAGTAATCACTACAGGGCAACTTTTCCAAGTGTTTTTGACTTGAGAGTAGAATAGACACTTAAGCTAAAATGTTAGTTTTAATTTCAATTTCTATATCTTCAAATAGAAAGATAAAGCATTATTGAAATGAAAATATAAGCTGGTAAAAAAAAGTAGAATATATGTACCAAAATTGAGATTTAATTAAAAAGGCAAACATTATATTATTGAAAGAAAACGATCATACTTAGAAAAAAAGCCCTTTTAAAATGCTCTTCATCTTCCCTTCTCACATTTTCTTGGGAAGCCAAGCTGCAGGTTCAGCGATGGAGAGCAGAAATACTCTATGAGCACGCCCATGTTCATGGCAGCGCTGCTCACAATAGCCAGGAGGTGGAAGCAGCCTAAACATCCCTCAGCAAATGAATGGATAAGGAAAATGTGGTATATATGTACATACACTGGAATATTATTAATAATTCAGCCTTAGAAGGGAATCCTGCAGTCTGTGAGACATGGCTAAACCTGGAGGACGTTCTGCTAAATGAAATAAACCAATCACAGCAGGACAAATACTGCATAATTCCACTTATATGAGGTATCTAAAATAGTCAACTCTTAGAAGCAGAGAATAGAATGGTGGTTGCCAGGGGATGAGGGGAAGAGGAAATAGAGAGTTGCTAATCAATGAGTATAAAGCTTCAGTTAAGCAAGATAAATACGTTCTAGAGATCTGCTGTACAACATTGTGTCTACAAATGACAACATTGTGCTGTACATTTAAAACTCTGTTAAGATCACAAGTGTTCTTACTACAGTCAGAAAGTTAATGTTTACATAAAAGAAAAAGAAAATAAATATTCTAAGCCTCTTCGCACCTCTTCAGGCACCCAAAACACAATTCCTTCTGTCTATAATACTTGCTTAGTCTAAAGAGTAAAGTTTAATAGTACTTTATCCCTAAAAGTTACATGTTGGGTAATTTAAAGAACTGATAGTCAACTTTTCAAATCCCTAAAGCGCCTATAAATCTGTCGAATGTATCTGATTCATTCTTAAACAACACTCTAATGTGTGTATCCAGATTTGAAGGTTAGCTAGCAGGAAATGGGAGGCAGAAGATGTGATAGGATTTTATCCTCAAAATCTAAATTACTTAGATTTATTTATTTTGAAAAATTATTTAGTTTGCAAAAATAAATATGTAGGAAGGAGAGTTTGTAAGGTATACATTTTCTTTTTTTCTTTTCTTTTCTTTTTTTTTTTTTTGAGACAGAGTCTTGCTCTGTTGCCCAGGCTGGAGTGCAGTGGTGTGATTTCTGTTCACTGCAACCTCTGCCTCCCAGGTTCAAGTGATTCTTCTGCCTCAGCCTCCCGAGTAGCTGGGACTACAGGCGTGTGCCACCATGCCAGGCTAATTTTTGCATATTTAGTAGAGATGGGGTTTCACCATATTGGCCAGGCTGGTCTCAAACTCCTGACCTCAGGATCCGCCCGCCTCAGTCTCCCAAAGTGCTGGGATTATAGTGAGCCACCGCACCCAGCCCCAAGCTATACATTTTCTAAATTTTAATATGTGAATGATACTCATTAGAATCTAAAATGTTAAAGCTTCCAAATTTATGTATTATTAGGGATTTATTTTGTGTTATATTTTTATTAATAGCACATTAATATATAACTATGTACTATTAATTTTCCTTTTAAAATAACACTTTCTCCTTCTCCCTAAATTTTCGGCTGATATGTGTTTAGTCTGTTCAGAATTACTTGTTAACATTATGAATATATTCCCAAACAACAATTATTCTAATGCAGCACTACCTAAATAAAGCTAACTAATTTAAAAGCTAATAATGTGTTCACAAAATTATATTCTTTTAAATCTCGCAAAAAATCCAGATTTGTTTATTAAGCAGTAATGTCACAAACAAAAGGGCTTATTACTCAAGAGGACTATTGAGTTGAGGAAAACAGCCAGTAGCTTTTGTGGCCGGCAAGATCATAACGTTAACAAAATTTCTTTTAGATCTATCAGGCCAAGGACTAGACTGGGGACCCCACGCTCAGCTGACAGAGCCCACAACCGCAGCAGCTGTAGAGTGTCTTACCTCCCCACACTTCCCTCACCCCACAGCACCATGAATAAGGAAGCAAGAGAAAGTGCTGGAAACCTGCCAGCACTTTCCTGTGGGTTGGCCACAGGAGAGCTTCGGGTTCTTGGCCCAGTCCAGTTCCTTCCTGCCCAAGGTAGCTTGATTGACCAAGAGCTGGTCACCAGAAGGCATGAAGTCTGCCCCTTAGCAACTGTCTTCACATCCTCCCCTCTCATCTCATTTCCTAACTTCTGGCTTTCCCATCCCAGAATACTGTATCAATTGCCAAGCCTCTAGTATAGGATATTAGAGAGTTAGCAATAAATTATTTATGCTGATAAAAAATAAACCCTATTTCCAAGCAAAGTGTAAATGGGAGATAAAAGTTTTGCCTTTCTGAGGGGATATTTGCATTTTCACAGGAAATCAAAGCAAGGAAAAAAGTAGATAGCCTAAGACGCAAATGACTGGCTCTGGATCAGTAGTTCAAAGCTTGGCTGCACATTCGAATCACTTGGGGGAACTTCATAAAATACCAATGCCTAGGTTCCATCTGCAGAGATTCCGGTTATATCAGTCAGGGATGAGGCCTCAGTGCTGGGATTTTTCAATTCTTCCCAAGTGATTTTAATGTGCAATCAAAGTTGGGAACCATTGTTCTAGAATGAAAGGACATCTAGAGTGATGTCCTGAAGCTGGAAGGTGAAGGCTGATGAGCACTTGCAGGTAGCTGGGAGGAGGATGTTGCAGACAAGACTTCTGCCTCAGGTGGGAAGCTGGTCTGGAGCAGCCCTTCTGCAACTTTCACGTACACACTCATCTCTTGGGATCTTGTTAAAATGCAGATTCTGATTCAGCAGTCGGGGTGCTCCTGAGATTCTGCATTGCTAGCCAGCTCCCCGATGATGCCCGTGTTGCTGATCTGAAGCCCGCATTTGAGTGGCATGGGTCTAGATGACCTCAAAGATCCTTTCCAATCCTGAGGTTCTATGATGCTCTGAATTGAAAGCATCAGGCTTGGGGACACAGGTTTCCAGAGACGGAACCTGGAGGCTTGAGTTTGCAGTATGATGTCTGTCGAGCCCTGACATGACAATAAACAAGTTTGGCAAGGAGTATAACTCCCTACGTACAGTTGAGGAGTCAGATTGATACACACCTAGCAGAGAAGCAGATGTTCTAAGGAAACAATTCAGAGCTCAAAGGGAAGTTCAGATCAAGGAACCAATGAGCCTATTCAAATGTGCTCCTGCGTAGAGTTGGTGTAAGCTTAGAAATCCAGTCATAAGAGCAAGGTCTAAAAAGGTAGGAAAGAGAAGGGAATGTGTGGTATTTAAACATATCAAATGATTTAAAACCCTCTACATTTTATATATTTTAAATTGCGGAACCATATTTGGACAAAAACTTTAAACATAAATGTGGTAAATGCATACAAAGGAAAATCATACTGGCTTGAAGTCAACGTGTTACATTGGGATGATTTATTCTAAAGCAATTTTTAAGATCTTTTAGGGTCTTGATAAAATATGTGTTTTTCCTTTTAATGATCTTCTTTATCAAATGTTCTGTCTGGGGGTGGGGGTAACACTTTTGGGCTGTTGGTTTTCAGAAGAGACTCTTATCTCTTCTGAGCCCATTGTTATGCACCATTATAAGATGAAGATGAGGCCGGGCATGGTGGCTCATGCCTGTAATCACAGCACTTTGGGAGGCCAAGGCAGGCAGATCAGCTGAGGTCGGGAGTTCGAGACCAGCCTGACCAACATGGAGAAACCCCGTTTGTAAAAATACAAAAAATTAATCAGGCGTGGTGGTGCATGCCTGTAATCCCAGCTACTCGGGAGGCTGAGGCAGGAGAATCACTTGAACTCAGGAGGCAGAGGTTGCGGTGAGCTGAGATTGCGTCATTGCACTCCAGCCTGGGCAACAAGAGCAGAACTCTGTGTTCAAAAAAATAAATAAATAAATAAATAAATAAGATGAAGATGAGGGTGTAACTTGCAACTAGAAAAAGAGACAGAATCTAGAGTTAGAATATTCTTACAGAATTTTGCAAGTCAGACATTTTACAAAGCACTAAAGCTTAGTTCCACAATGACTGCTACAACTTTCACAATACTCTAGGATTCTTGAGTAATCTAAAGCAGTGGTTCTCAAAGTATGGTCTGGGGACACTTGGTGGGCCCTCTAAGGCCTTTTCAGGGGCTCTGTACGGTTACAGTTTTCTTATAATAATAATAAGATGTCATCTCCCTTTTTGGCTCAAATTCTCTCATGATTATACTGTGGAGTTTTCCAGAGACTCCACATCATGTTATACACAAAGGATTGAATGAAGAACTATCCTTTTTACATTAACATGTAATCGGCTTAGTTAACTATTTTAAATAATTTAAAATTTCTTAGTTTTAATTTTTATTATGGTAAATATTGGCAGATATAACATATGTATGCAAAAGCTTTTTGCCATCCTCATAATATTTAAGAATGTGAAAAGGTCTTGAGACAAAAGAAAACAAAGCTTTGAAGCACTGGTCTAGGGCCTTGCTTCTGAAAGTGTGGTCCATGGACCAGTAGCATTGTGTGGGAGTCTGTTAAAAAGGCAGAATCTTAGTGCTACCTCAGATATACCGAGTCAGAATCTGCATTTTCACAGGGTCCCCAGGTGATTCCTATGCACAATTAGGTTGACAGGCATTGACCTATAGCTTTTACTTAGTTAATCATACTCTTGATACAGCATAATGATTAAAAATGTGGATGCTGGAGCTAGATTTCTTAGGCTTGAATTCCATCTTAACCACTCCCTAGCTGGGTGAATTTAGGCAAATTACACAGCTTTCTGTGCCTCAGTCTCCTCATCTGTAAAGTAGGGAAAATAATAGCAGCCAGCTCACAGAGTTGTTCTAGAGATAAATGAATTGATATATGAAAAAGTGTAGAATGGTGCCTTGCTTGCAATAAGCACTCACTCACTACTCATTAAGTATTAGATGCTATTTCTACTTTAGGGGGTTTACAGATCAGTGGGAAGACAGAGATCCCAGCAACTTTCATATAATAAATCTGCTAAATGGATTTCCTGGCTGTTCAAAAAGGCCTAGGGAGCCCAGAGGCTACCTAAGGAAGTCAGGGATTTGATTCTGAAACTCCAAGAATGATGGGAGTTTCCAGATGGACTCAGCATGGAGAAGGCATGTCCAGTTGCAGAAACAGCAAGTGCAAAGGCGGAGAAGCCTGGGAGTGTGTTATGATGGAGGAAGGACAGTTTTCCTCACCAAAGCCTTTGAGCATCACAAAAGAGGAAACAGAGACACAGAGAAGTTAAGGAACCGGACCAAGGTCACAGAGGTGCTACCAGGAGTGGTCAGAAGCCAAAGAAAGGCAAGTGGGTTCCTAAGTCTATGAACTTTTCCACTGTGTGAAACAGCCTCTGTCTATGATACCAACACTTTGAAATTTGTTGAAATTTGTTTTATGGCTAATAAATGACCTATGTTTGTAAATGTTCCAGGTTCTCTACTTGGTGGGTACTGGTTCCAATTTGCATCAAATAAACCAAACTTATTATCTGAATTGTGCAAATCTAGATGGGATCAGATAAAGGGCTTATCTGAAAGGCAAAGGAGTGCAGATTTCATCCTGTAAACAATGGAGAACTGAAGGCTTGTAACAGGGAGAGACATCTGGATTTCAAGATTATAAAGATCAGTCATTTGGATGTTGTAGCAAATTATATTCATGCAAAGTAATACCATGATGAAAAGGTGACAAGAGGCAGGAAACATGTAACTCAAAGAGCATGAAACACGAACAAGATCTTGCTAGGCGTGCCTGGCCTCCAAGAAGGGAGGTCTTTGCCTACATGCATGGGTTGGGCATTTTCCTAAAAGGAGAGCTGGACCAAGAATAGATCTTTGTTAAATGCTATTTGGAGATCTGGAACTTAAATTGATCTTTAGCTAATGAGCCCTCTGACAAGCAGGTGTGTATGTTTTTTGTTTGTTTGTTTGTTTGTATGTTTTGAGACAGAGTCTCGCTCTGTACCCCAGGCTGGAGTGCAGTGGCGCAATTTCTGCTCACTGCAACCTCTGCCTCCTGGGTTCAAGCAATTCTCATGCCTCAGCCTCCGGAGTAGCTGGGATTACAGGCACGCTCAACCACACCCAGCCAATTTTTTCTAATTTTAGTAGAGATGGGGTTTCACCATGTTGCCCAGGCTGGTCTCAAACTCCTGAACTCAGGCAATCTGCCTGCTTTTGCGTCCCTAAGTGCTGGGATTACAGGCCTGAGCCACCGTGCCCGGCCAGGTGTGTATGTTTTAAACAACAGCAAAATCATAGAGTCTAAAACCTTGTTTGATAATGGGTAAAGTAACCCAAAATGTCGGCCTGATCACACTCTCACCTCCATTCACGTGGAGTTGTGAACTCGGAATGAAATAAACACTCAACAAATGTTTTCCCCTGCTTGCTACACACCCTGGAGCCCAGCATCCTTCACTCCCCAGTGCTAATTAAACCAGGATTTCCGAGAAGTAACTGAATTAGTGGTTGACCAGAGGGATGGGGTTTCTCTTCTGCCTCTGTGGGAGTAGCTGCCTTTCCACACAGGAAAAAGGTAAATGAACACATCTGGATAATTAAAGTAAGGGGGAAAAATCGTTATTAAAGGCAATACTATAGGGACAAAGAAAAGATCAGTGGTTTATTGGAGGGGAGGGGAGGAGCTGACTACAAGGGGGTGCAGTAGATTTTGGGGGGATTGAATCATTCTATAGTTTGACTGTGGTTACCCAGTTGTATGTGTTTGTCAAAATTTATAGAACTATATACTAAATGTAACTTGTCTTCAATAAATCTGACTTTAAAAATTGCGTATGATATCTTCTCCATTTCTGAACTAGTTCTCTATTTCCTTAATGTACTTCTATAGCTAATATTTCCGAGTGCTTAGGATTTGTCAGATGCAATGTTAAATACTTACTTAATATTATGTTGAGCCATTTCATATTAACATCTTTATAGGTCAAAAGGCAGTCAAATATCAGCCATTTCGGGTGATTTAATCTAACAGTTACCATGACCCTTTGAGGTAGATACTATTATTATCTTCACTTTGAGATGGCAGAATGAGGCTCAGGAAGGTTAAGTAATTTTCCCAAGAGCACAGTAAGGAATGAAATCTGGGTCCAAAAGAATACATGTTCAGTACAGAAAACTGGTGAAACACACCAAAAATCCAAAAATGAAGATAAAAGACCCAAGCACAAACCATCACCCAAAGTGATAACATTTTAGTGTATGATCATCAAATATTTTTCTAAGCATTCAATAAAAGTTATTCTGATGCTTTTTTATAATAATTGAGAAAACAATTATAGATATCAAATAAATACTGTACAGTGGGGCTATAAATGAAGATTTTGGTCATATTTCAGCTTGCCAGGCATTTTGATAATTGAACAACAGTATAATGCTAATTTTTGTACTAAAAGTTTTAATTTTTGCAATCCATCTTCTTTTCTTCTTACTCCCTACTCCTTGACACTGGAGTCAGCCTCACATATTTAAATGACTATTGAAAATTATTGTGAATTTCCAATGCAATGGCAGCAAAAATGCTCTCACTAATCTAAACTTACAGGTGTCCAGGTAACTAATTAACACATTAATATATCTTGAGAACCCCCTTATCTTCCCTGTCTTGTGAGTCATTGATAACTTGCCGGCTTCAGATGAATTCACTGCCTCAGAATTAGAGAAAGAGCATTGTAGAGTTAATTCTACCTGCCAGAGAAACTCGATAAGCCCCCAAGAAGCTTTTGGAAAATCCAAAAAACCTTTAAAAGGTCTTTAAACATAGTTTTTCATGTTTGGCCCAAGAGAGTAATAATGCTTCTTTAAAGATGGCAGTAGTGTGAGCCAATCAATACACTATTAAGACACTGACAGCACTGAGATAGGACTACATGGTGAAGAAATTGTGAAACCTTTAACTTTTTCATTTTCAGCAAGAAGAATTGAGTGAAGTAGCTTTTTAAAATTTATTTTTATCTGAATGGCCTTAGGTAATACAATTTTTTCATTTTAGGCTAGGAAGTTCACATAGAACCAAGAGATCAAGTTAACTTTTTATCTTTCTTTGTCACTATCTTTTTTGTGACTTTTCCCCCAAGTCTGGCCCGGCTTCCCAGTTTAGGGAAAAAAGACAACTACTTACTTGGTAGAGTAAAGACTCTTTCCAATTATTGCCTTTATAAGAATTTGAGCAGATTAACTTACAAAGTCACTTGGCTGCACTTACACATTAACCTGAGCTCTGAAACATTTTCTAAATAGAAGTCAGTGGCCTATGAGAGATTTTTAAGGCTGGAAGGATCTGTGGAAAAAAGTATATCCCACCCCTAATTTTACAGATGATAAAACTGAGGCCCAGAGAGGTTAACTGATTTGTTGAAGACCACACAGATCGAGAGATGTTATTGGAGCTGAAAATCACCCTAAAGTCTGGGAGCTGTGGCTCATGCCTTGTAATCCCAGCACTTTGGGAGGCCAAGGCAGGCAGATCACTTGAGGTCAGGAGTTTGAGACCAGCCTGGCTAACATGGTGAAACCTTGTCTCTACTAAAAATACAAAAATTAGCCAGGCATGGTGGTGGGTGCCTTTAATACCAGCAGATCTGGAGGCTGAGGCAGGAGAATCTCTTGAACCCAGGAGACAGAGGTTGCAGTGAGCCGAGATTGGGCCACTGCACTCTAGCCTGGGCAACAGAGTGAAGCTCCTTCTCAAAAAAATAAATAAATAAATAAATAAAATTTAAAAAAAAGAAAGAAAATCACCCTAAAACCCGGACCCTTAGAATAGACCAGTGACTTTCTGCTCTGGTTGTGCACTAGCATCACTTTAGGGAGCTTGAAAAAAATTGTGATGCCTAAACTGCACCTCAGACTAATTAAATTACAATCACTAGAGTGGGACCCAGGCATCGGTGTTTTTTAAGCTTCCCAGGAGATTCCAAAGGTCACTCTCCAATGCACAGAACTGATGGATAGAAGCTTTTGCTATTTTGATTATTCACTCTAAAAAGTCAACTTACCAACATTATAGGCAGCATGGGACATGCCTGATTTTGAACATACACCAGAATAAATTTTGTTCTTTCAAATGCAATGACATATGGAAGTCTTCAGCACTATTTTCCAAATATTCCCAGCTCTCTGCTTTCCAGGCACTTGATAGAATTACATTTCCTAGCCCCTTGTGATTGAGTAGGGGCATGTGACCTGTGTTGGCCAAATGAGTTGTGAACAAATGTTACTTTGGAGCTGGAGCCATCAATTGCTACTTCAAGCTGTTTCAAAGCTCTCGTTCTCTGCCACAGTGATCAACAATGTTCCAGAGAGCGGAAACTCTATAATCCTGGATCCCAGAGTGAGGACAGCACTCACAATGGATATGTAATGTAGATAACAAATAGACTGGTTGTTTTAAGCCTCTGAGATTTTGAGGTTGTGTGTTACCATAGGATAATCTAACCCATCCTAAATGACTCACTATAGAACCCTAAAGTTATATTCTGTGAAAAGAAAAGTAAATTATCTTTAAAAGAGGAATAAGTTTTCTACCCCAAAATTGCATTCAAGAGCTCATTGATCTTTTCTCTTTTCTACTAAGGCTAGATGATAAATATTTAATTTTAAACTCAAGCTCTTGAAAGTCTTGTTTTGCTCCCAACATTGATAATGTTATTTTCATGCATCATAAAATGTCAACTAGAAGAATCACATGGAACATTTCCCGATGTTCAGAAATGAGTAGCTACATTTAACAGACTCAGACACGCAGAGGGAGTTCTTCTAACATGACAGCGTTGTAACATCTACCAGTTGACTCACACTTGAACTCATTGTAAGTTGTCTCTTTATGCTGTTGAGTTGTTGCTTTAAGATTGTTTAAAAATTTTTAAAGTCTCCAATAGAGGACTCCATCGCTATTAGAATCTGCATGGTTATGACCTGTGATCTAATTCACTGATAGACAATCACTCTGGGTTGGCAGAGATGACCCCTAACTTCCTTCTCAGGCTCATATCCTAACGTTCTTTCTCATGAATATAATATCTTCCCCTTTTCCTTCTTCCTCAGAGGCCCACTGGAGCCCATGGCATATGAAGGGACCATCTTGGAGGAAGGGCTCTTCTATCTCCAAGTCAGAACCTGAAGATGGAAGAAGCAAAACGTATCAGCCCCAATTATGGGCTAAAATCTGGCCAAGATAATGCCAAAGGATGAGGAGGAATAGATTGTGGAAAGCTGAGGGTCTGAGTCACTGGGAAAAGTGGCTGAGAAGGGACTAGAGACACCACACAGCTCCAACAATCCCCGGCCAATCCACAATAAATGAACTCTTCATATTGAAAGAGACATAGCAGAGAGAACAACCCAGCATTGCAAAGGTCAAGTGGAGTGAACTTGTTGACCTAATAATGAGCCACTTCCTCTTCTAACATGTATGATTGATTCTGTGACCAGCACTGGAGCCTGTAGCACTCTGTTCAAGCTAGACACATCTAAGTCTGCTGATCCTTCAGACACTCCTTTTATTCTGTAATTGATGAAACAGACCCATTTTTAAGCATTTACCTTCATTCTTTTTATTCCTCTGGGAAATTTCTCCCACCTCTAGTAATCAATTTCACTACTTAGTGGTGACTCTTCAACTTTAAGAATAAAAAATTAAAGAAAGGAGATAAAGTTCCTTTGCAAAATTGTCAAGAAGGCTATAAGAAGGCTATTTTTTTCTGAAAAGAGAATTATTTCTGTTGATGGAAGTTAAACTCTGCTAAGCTTTCTCAAAAAAAAAAAAAAAACCCTTATCAATGAGTCATTGTTACTGGGAAGTTACTACCATGTAGAGGAGAGACTCTAATACTCAGAAAATGAAAAGCTTCAGATTCAAGTCTCACTCTATCACTCACCAGTTCTGCAACTGTGAAGATTAGGGGTACTTTCAAGCATTAGCTTTTTCTATCTTGGAAAATAAAGATACTAATAAACTTGCTCTATCTTAGCTATTGCATTGAGATCTAATTGGATATTATACTCTTCAAACTCTGAGCTTGATATTGTTACTGATATGAGAGTGCCTGAAAATTTAACCCTAATCATGAAGGAAAATGGGTCATGAGAAGCAATAAAGGGAAATGTTATGATGCCTACAATTGACTCTTAAAAATATTCAAAATTGTCCAGGTGCAGTGGCTCACACCTGTAATCCCAGCACTTCGGGATGCCGAGGTGGGAGGATTGCTTGAAGTCAGGGGTTCAAGACTGGCCTGAGCAACAGCGTGAGACCCTGTCTCTTTAAAAAAAAAAAATCAGTTTGGCCTGGTGGTGCATGCCTGTAGTGCTAGCTACTTGGGAGGCTGAGATGAGAGGATCACTTGAGCCCAGGAGCTCTAGGTTAGTGAGATGTGATTGTGCCATTGCACCCCAGCTTGGGTGACAGAGAGAAACCGTGTCTCAAAAAAAAATTAAAATAAACAATATTCTATAAATGTGTGTTAGTTTTAATAATACTGTAAGGCTATTATTGTCCTAGTAGGACATGTGCATTCCAGGGATGTCATCTGGCATTTAATCAGAAGACAACACTGCAGAGGTAACTACTGTAAGCATTTTGGCTATCTCTATGATCCACACTACAGGTTTTTCTAATTAGCATAATGAATGCTAGAAATGGGTTTTCATTGGTGAAAATAATAGTGCTCAATATATGTGGATTGGCTAGTGCAGCAGTTGGCAAACTCTTTCCATAAAGGACCAGATAGTATTTTTGGCTTTGTGAGACTTAAAGTTTCTATCATGACCACTCACTCTGTCATTGTAGTATAAAACCAGTCATAGATATATGTAAATAAACTGGCATGGCTGTGTTCCAATAAAACTTTATTTACAAAAACAGACACAGGCTATATTTAGCCCATGCACCATAGTTTGCCACTCCTTGGCCTAGAGTAGCCTAGAAACCCTGTCTGTCCTTGAATGAATAGGGTTTAAGAATATAAATCTCTTCATACATTAAGATAGTTCCCAAGGTTGATGTATTATTTCATTTTCACACTGCTATGAAGAAATACCCAAAGCTGGGTAATTTATAAAGGAAAGATGTTTAATTGACTTACAGTTCCACATGGATGGGGAGGCCTCAGGAATCTTACAATCATGGTGGAAGGGGAAACACACATGTTCTTCTTCACATGGTGGCAGGAGTGAGAAGAATGAGAGCAGAATGAAGGGGAGAACTCCTTATAAAACCATCAGATCTCATGAGAACTCATTCACTATCGCAAGAACAGCGTGAGCAGCATGAGGGTAACTGCCTCCATGATTAAATTACCTCCAACCAGTTCTCTCCAATGACATGTGGGGACTATAGGAACTACAATTCAAGATGAGATTTCGGTGGGGCACAGCCAAACAATATCATTCCCCACCAGGCCTCTCCAAAATCTTATGCCCTCACATTTCAAAACATAATCATACCCTTCTAACACTCCCCCAAAGTCTTAACTCATTCCAGCATTAATTCAAAAGTCCAAGTCCAAAGTCTCATCTGAGACAAGACAAGTCCCTTCCACCTATAAGCCTGTAAAATCAGAAGCAAGTTAGTTACTTCCTAGATAGAATGGGAGTACAGGCATTGGGTAAATACACCTATTCCAAATGAGAGAAATGGGCCAAAACAAAGGGGCTACAGACCCCACGCAAGTCCAAAATCCAACAAGGCAGCAATTAAATCTTAAAGCTCCAAAATAATCTCCTTTGATTCCATGTCTCAGATCCAGGTCACACTGATGCAAGAGGTGAGCTCCCACAGCCTTGGGCAGCTCCACCCCTGTGGCTTTGCAGGGTACAGCCTCCCTCCATAGGCTGACATTGAGTGCCCAAGGCTTTTCCAGGCTCACAGTGCAAGCTGTTGGTGGATCTACCATTCTGGAGTCTGGAGGATGGTGGGCCTCTTCTCACAGCTCCACTAGGCAGTGCCCCAGTGGGGACTCTGTCTGGGGGCTTCAACCCCAAATTTCCCTCCTGCAGTCCACTAGCAGAAGTTCTCCATGAGGGCTCTACCCCTGCAGCAAATTTCTGCCTGGACATCCAGGCATTTCCATACATCCTCTGAAATCTAGGTGGAGGTTCCCAAACCACAATTCTTGATTTCTGTGGACCAGCAGGCCCAATACCAGGGGTAAGCTTCAAAGGCTTGGGGCTTGCACCCTCTGAAGCAACAGCTGAGCTGTTTTTTGGCCCCTTTTAGCCACGGTTGGGACACAGGGCACCAAGTTCTGAGACTGCACAAAGCAGCAAGGCACTGGGCCCAGCCCAGGAAACCATTTATTCCTCCTAGGCCTCCGGGCTTGTGATGGGACAGGCTACCATGAAGACTTCTGACATGTCATGGAGACATTTTCCCCATTGTCTTGGTGATTAATATTAGGCTCCTTGTTACTTCTGCAAATTTCTGCAGTGGGCTTGAATTTCTCCCCAGAAAATTGGGTTTTCCTTTTCTATCGCATTGTCAGGCTGCAAATTTTCCAAACTTTCATGCTCTGCTTCCCTTTTAAACATAAGTTCCAGTTTCAAATCATATCTTTGTGAATACATAAAACTGATTGTTTCAACAGCACCCAAGTCATATCTTGAATGCTTTGCTGCTTAGAAATTTCTTCCACCAATTACCCTAAATCATCTCTTTCAAGTTCAAAGTTTCACAGATATCTAGGGCAGGGGCAAAATGCCACCGGTCTCTTTGCTAAAGCATAGCAAAAGTCACCTTTATTCCAGTTCCCAACAAGTTCCTCATCTCCATCTGAGACCACCTTAGCCTGGCCTTCACTGTCCATATCACTCTCAGCATATGGGTCAAAGCCATTCCACAAGTCTCTAGGAAGTTCCAAACTTTTGCACATCTTCCTGCCTTCTTCTGAGTCCTCCTAACTGTTCCAACTTCTGTCTGTTTCTCAGTTCTAAAGTCGCTTCGACATTTTTGGATATTTTTACAGCAGCTTCCCACTACCCAGTACCAATTTACTGTATTAATTTGTTTTCATCTTGCTATGAAGAAATATCCAAAGCTAGGTAACTTATAAATGAAAGAGGTTTAATTGACTTACAGTTCTGCATGGCTGGGGAGGCCCCAGGAAACTTACAATCATGGTTGAAGGGGAAGCAAACATGTTCTTCACATGGAAGCAGGAGTGAGAAGAATGAGAACAGAGTGAAGGGGGAAGCCTCTTACAAACCATCAGATCTTGTAAGAACTCATTCACTATCATGAGAACAGCATGAGCAGCATAAGAGTAACCACCCCATGATTAAATTACCTCCCTCCAGGTCCCTCCCATGACACGTGGGGACTATAGGAACTGTAATTCAAGATGAGATTCGGGTGGGGACATAGCCAAACCATATCAGATGGTTTCCAAAATAGTACTAACTGTACCACTGGTTTGGATAATTCTGCTTACCTGCTGGCAACCATAAGGCTAGCTGAACCCTGCCTCTAGGATATTACTGCATGTGTCCCAAATGTGCCATTCAAACAGGGAGTGCTCAGAGCATCTAAAAGGGCAAATACCTGGAGCCACTGAGTTGCATACTTTTATGTTTTCTTGTCAATAAATGTGTGGTTGCAGAGTTTGTCTGCATCTTGTTTTTATTGCCTGTAGTGTGGTCATGGGCTTGGAGAGCTGTGTTACTCACCTACCACTGACTATTGGTGTATATTCAATATTAATAAAGGGAAACTAGGAACTCTGTGCTGCTAAATTGCTTAGGCTAGCTCACAAAAGAAGTAGAAAAAAAAAAGAGAAAGAGTGTCACCAATTGAGGATATAACTCATTCTAGATAGGGGAAAAAGCCAAGCAAAGAAGCCCTGTCCCATGAAGTCATAACCACTCAGGCTTCCATGTCACAGAGAACTCGGTCCTTCTGAGTCAAAGATGACATTATCTCTGCATGTCTCTGTGGCTGGAAGACCACCCCCAGATTAATAGCCCTTTCAACTCAGTGGAAGACAGTTCTTTGATTTGGGGCAGCAATTATTTTTACAAAGCCAGTTATTGCTGGCAACTTTGCTGCTTTAAACTGTGGTATGTGCTTAGAAAGATCGCCTGCTTTCCAGCTGCTTGATACCAGACAAAATTTCCAACAATTCTTTTATAGGGATTGTAAGGATTAAGTGAAACAGGTATGTAGAGCCTGCCCCTTTGTAAACACTCTATAAATGTGAGGTGTTTGTTATAATCTTCTACATGTAATGTGGCTTCTCTCTCATAAGGATCCAGGTTTGTTTGTTTTTTTTAAATAAACCGCTGCTCTTCCCATTCTGCTTTTATTCATGAAATTCTATAATTTTAGGGCAGAAAAGGACCTTCAAGATCATCTGACCTAACTTCTCTCATTTAATTCCCTCATCTCATGCCTGATCACTGAGAAAGCTTGAGGACTTATCTTCTTATCTATACATATCCATATGGAGAGAGAAGCAACACTAATACAGCAGACTTTAGAATCATGTAGCCAGTAATAGGCAACTAGAATGCTTTATTCCAACCAAAACATGGGTCAAAAAATAGTTAAAACTACAGAAAAATAAAATACAAGCAACTTTGTCAACAATTCAAATCGCTATAATACAAATACTTCAAATAAAAATACCCTTTCCCTTTCCTCCTCTAGGGTTTGGGGAGCTTACTCACTTCATGAAATACTTTTGGAAAGCACCTTAAAGAGTTTATTCATGCACTTCTTTATCCAATCAACACATTTTAATAAAATACATGATTAGGTTTTCCTCATAATGATTAAGCTGATAATTATAAGCACAGAATTCCCAAAGCTCTATCTCCATCCTTAACCAGCCTCTCTCTTTGCATTTTCATTTCCTTCTCCAGTTTTGCAGAGTTGGTCCAAACTTCACTCATTTCATAGATATTCATGGGACATCAATTCAATGTCAACTCTTTGCACAGGGGATATAGCAGTAAAGAAGCTAGACATAGCCCTGGCTCTTATGGAGTTGATGTTCTGGTGAACTTTCAGTAGTTAGGATTCCTTTGTACTTACACATGTTGAAACTTAAATTTATTTAGATTCTACTAACATTTGTCAAGTTTACTTGGGTTACCTGGCATTTTCACGTGCATTGTCTCTTTATTCCTTATGACAACCTTGCAAAGTAAGTATTGCTATCCTAATTCATCCAAGATCACACAGCTGTAGTTATGTGATGGGGGCAGAATTTGAACGCAGGTTTTCTAATTCCAGGTCCCATGTTCTCTCTCTCTCTTGCCACAGTTGCACAATGAACTTTTCCAGGTAGCACCCCCCTTCTCTTACGTGTGCATTTCCTGGCATCTTCAGCCTGGCTGGTCTTAATTCTAAATTGTTGTTGTCTCACCCTGCCCAACCTCTCTCACTCCTCTCTCACCTCCCTACCCCAAGCCCAAACGTTTCGGTGTCTTACAAATTTGTTTCTGTTCAGCATCTTTAGGTCTAGGCTATTTTATTTACTTAGCCCTTCTGCAGGACCAGGGAGGCCAAACAAATTGCTGGGATCTTGCATCACTGGAATTCTTTGGGAGAATTCATCCCTAGTGGAGGAGTCCAACATCAGTTGTTGCAAAGAATTTATTATATAATAATAATCCTTTATGATGTCTATCACATTAAAAATGCTTATATCCTGTGCTCATTGGTATTTGGTAATAGATATGCATGCTCACATGTGCAAAATGACATTATTGGGCAAAGCTACTCATTAAAACACTGTCATGGCAAGAGGTTGGAAACAAGCTAAATATCCATCAATAGGGTCCCATTAAACAGCACATGACACATCCACAAACTGGAATACTATATGGAAAAGGGAGGAAGTTCTTTATATATGGGTATGGAAAGATCTTATAGAAGTTATTGTTAAGTTTAAAAAGAAGAGTTCCAAAGAGTATTTATAGTCTAATATATTTATATGGAAACATGAAATATGTACATGTTTATTTATATATACACAGAATACTTTGAAGAGATATAAAATAAATTGTTAACAGTGGTAGATTCCAGAGAAGAAAACTGGGTTTCTAGAAGTCAAGGGAGAAAGGGGACTTGCTTTTTCATTGGATGTTCTTTTATTTTGTTTGGATATTATATGCATTGTATTATCTACTTATACAAAAAAATTATTTATAAAATTGAATGATAAGATGCTCTTAAGATATTTAGGCTGCTCAAGAACAAAGCCAATTTTAAGTGTTAAATGATTCCTTGAAATTTAAGTGTCGAAAACCTAAGAGTGCTAGTTACAGTATTTTGTTTGCCCATACACCTAAGTAAAAAGCTAAAAGTTAAACACTATTGATGCATTAGCTACCAACAGATAGACTGCAGTTAAAAATAAATTGCATGTTACAGATGTGATATTGATTTGAATTTTTATAATCATCAAACCTGATTAGGTTTATAAACCCATTGCTCTATAATAATGTACAAGGGAATACTTAGAACATCATTAGGAGCTCATTAAAATAGAACTATGGGAAAATGTTCTGTTAAATCAGGAAAAGAAAAGGAATGAAAAAGCAATTTGCAGCTAAACTTGTAACAAGAGGCATATGCTCAGCCATTGCTAATCATGCTCTCCTAACTCATTTAATTACCAAATATCTTTTTAGTTTTAAAGTCAATTGTAAAAATAAATTTGCATTTTTTAGATGTCATGGCTTCTGCATTGAAAGAAATATTAATTTTGAACGGAAAATGCTAGAGTGCTCTTTAGTATGCTCTGGCAGAGCTAGTTAGCTGTCTTTTTACGCAACTGTGGTGTACATAGGCAGATACTACTGCATGCCAGTTTTATGAACAATTAAAATCCTGTCCTTTAACCACACCAGCTCGATTGTGTGTCCTTTCTCAAGATGAACTTTGATGCAGCTGTAAGAGTGCTTGGCATAAGGCTGTTGGGGAATAAGTTGCTTTCATTCTGCTGAACCATAAAGGACTAATCACTGAGGACGCAAAGTTGAAGGCCCAGCAGCCAAATGCGTGAAAGTTAGAGCTAGAAAATTGAGTTTCAAAATGTTCACATCAACATTCAGAATGTTAAATTTTTCCCTACTCATCTTCCTCTAGGATTGTGTCAGCCATAGACTAACTGCTGGAATAAGCCATTGCAAATGACTGGTTATTTCTCAGTCATGTCTGAGTTTAATGCAGATTTGTGGGAGAGTGGGGAAAGGAGGGAAAGGAGCCTGCTCTAAGCAGTCATTCAAGAATTCAGGATTCCTCTGTCTTGTGGCCCCAACACCTCCAAGACAGGGAGTCAGACTTTTTTGTGCTATGGACCTATTTAACAGCCTGATGAAGCTTAAGGACCTCCCTCAGAATAGTATATTTAAATGTATAACATGAATTACTTGGCACTACAAAACCAATAATATTCGAATATTGTTATCTAAATATTTAAGAAATTGTGATATAGGTGCTTCCTTATTAGAATAAGATCCAGTGGCAAGTATAAGTAATAACCACAGTGTCCCAGTAGTGATGATCACACAGCATTTTGTGATCTTATCAACAACTGTAATGTGATATGAAAGTATCTGTTATTTCTATTGGTGCCAAAGTCTATAGGTGACAGGTACTATTAATTCTTCTGTGGTTTGTCGCTCTCATTTGTAATAGAAAAAAATATACTAGATTTCAGTTTACCGGGGAAAGATGCATTTTTCTTTCTTTTTTTTTTTTTTTTGAGACAGAGTCTCACTCTTTCACCCAGGCAGGAGTGCAGTGGCGCAATTTCGGCTCACTGTAAGCTCCGCCTCCCTGGTTCAAGTGATTCTTCTGCCTCAGCCTCCCCAGTAGCTGGGACTACAGGTGCCCACCACCATGCCCGGCTTTTTGTATTTTTAGTAGAGATAGGATTTCAGCGTGTTAGCCAGGATGGTCTTGATCTCCTGACCTCGTGATCTGCCTGCCTTGGCCTCCCAAAGTGCTGGGATTACAGGCGTGAGCCACCGCGCCCGGCCGGAAGATGCATTTTTTTCACCATTCAAAGTCTCTGATCCCTGAATTCTATCCACAGATCTCTGAGGTCTGAGGACTCAGTTTCGACCTTCCCTCAGCTCCCTCCCATATTATCCCCTGGCTCCTCTGCTCCCAGCCAGCAAGAAAGGAATCTGGAGGACTGCAAAGGAGGTTTTATTAGCCAGGTCTGGTGGCAATCCTGGTGGTGGCAGTGGTGGTGAACATTGTTCCTGCCCACATTCCATTGACCAGAATTCAGTTTTATGGTTGTACCTCCCTGCAAAGGAAGATGGGAAGTGCAGTCTAGTGTGTGTCTGGGAGAAAATGGGAAATGGTTTGGTGAACAATTACACAGTCTCTAACCTAGAGGACTTCATGGCTGAAGAGAGTAGTGAAATGGTGCTTACTGAACATTCAGAGAGGAACATTCCTCTAACAACAAGAAACTTCTTTTCTAGACACTTTGATTATAGGGAAATAATTTTCCATTAATGAACTTTAGGGGAAAAAAAAGAAGAATTCACCCTCAATGAAGTCATTTGAATACCAAGAGACCATTTTTAAAAATCTGAGCCCCAGGATGAAGGTTCAGCCTTGCACTACTCATTCCGGGCTATTCTTAACCTGCCTTCCCCAGTCCCATCCTCATCCCCACTGCTGCTGAGTCTTCCTTTGATTCTCCTGTCCTGCCCTGCACTTTGGCAGAACCTGATGACCTAAAAGAAATAACACATGATGGGTCACTGGGCAGAGTGGGCCAGGGTGTTGAGCTGTTTCGAAGATGAAACCTGAAGGCTTTCCCTTCATGTTCTCACAGTGAGGGAACACGTGCACTTTTGGTCATTGAGTCTTCTACATTCTGAATATTTAGCAATTCCCTGTAGGCTAATTCATGGAGACAGCATGATTCTGATCTCAGGAATATATGTGGATAAAGCAGGGTCATGACCCTAAGAACAGGCGTCTGCTCTGGGCATTAGGATTTCAGCCCCCAATTAACTCTGAATCAAAACAACAGAGACGTCCTTCTACAGCAAGCACCCTGGCTCCGTTTCAAACAGCCAGACCGTGTGTCTTGCCCCATCCTTATCCCCCCACGGTACCCCCTGCACTCAAGCGTGCCTGAAGACAGACTTCAGCAAATCGATCCAAACATTTATTTTGCTATTTCCAAAGGTGACGCACCCCCATAACCTGACAAATTATAAAAGAAAAGAATTAGCCAGGTGCAATGGGGTGACAGAGCCCAGCAATGATGTGGGTTGAGTTCACGGGAATCTTCAGCCCACAGCCTCACACCAATATTTGAAGCAATTCAAGGTGCCCACTCCTACATTGATGCCTGGCTGAGGGCCGAATTCTCACCTCCTGTGTGATGAAGAAGGTGACAGAGTGGCTTCTGGGAAAATCACCTCACTCTATTTGCAGACTGAAGAGAAAGGCCAAGCTGTAAATGTATGTGATGGCTGCTGATATTCATTCCCAGAAAGCATTTAATTCTCCATGCCACATTCTTCTCAAATGGTATCGTCATCTGTCCTGTACTAATGAGGCCCCAGGTGTGTGGTTCCTGCTGGAGGTAAAAGAAATCACAGCCTTTATATCACAAGCATTGATTGATAGCATTATTTATTCCATTGCAGTAGCATCCAGAACAATACACAAATGAAAGCTCTGTTATTTATTTATTTATTTTTACTTGTTCTTCTGGGAGTTCAAACACCAGTTTATTCAGAATTCAAAGTGGCAAAACAAACCCCAGCAAAACGCAAATATATTTCACTTATTAATTATATTATTGCTTGTTTCTAAACTCATAGCCTAAACATCATCCCACGGACACTTTTCCAGAAATTCTAGTAGAAATATTTCCTTAATTCTGCTTCAACTAAGTGATGTTTGCAGACAAGTAGCCTCATTTTCCCTTTAGTCATTAGAAAGCATGGCAGACCTATATTTTAAACATGTATGAAGCATACACAATGAGCATACCCAGGGTATACTGTACCAAATGCAGAGCAGACTGTTCTGGACCTGGTGGAACTTAGATTTTAAGAAGTCATGGTCAAGTACCCGTGCCTGTGTTTGGCACCGGGTGATGGTGTTGGGTGCATCATGCCCGTGTGTACTCTCCACCAGCCAGCTCGCTAACTAGCATGTGGCAACACTGCAGAAGGAGCCAGCTCTCAGTTATTCAGAGGCTGGCTGTTCAGTTTTTGAATCATCCCAAAACTCCATGTTGTTTTCTTTTTCCTCTTCATTAAGATTTACCCCGGGAAGGTGATACTGTAATCTGTAATCTTACTTCCTTACACAAGTGTTGGTGGGGCAGATTTTGGAAATTATTGGGAGTGAGGGAAGAGAAGAACTCTTAGCTATTTATTGTGATTATTTTAATTGAAACTGATTCATCGTTATAACTAGTAATCAAACATTTCTCATATGTGTAAAACATTTCCCAGTCTTCAAAACACTTTTCTTTCTCCATTGCTTCTCCCTCCTTCTCCCCCCATCCCTTTCTCTGTCTCCTCCTTCCAAATCAGAAAGGTACTAAAACCCAGCAAATTCATTGTCTCTTTCAATTATAAAGTATGATGCTCATGTACATTCTCTGATTTGATTCTCATAAAAATGTCAGAATTCCTGTAATTTGCTAATAAGGAAATTGAGCATCAGAGAGGCCAAGGAACTTGCAAAAGACTACACAACTAATAAATAACAGAAGTGAGATCCAAAATCAAGTTTTGTGGCTCAGATGCTATTGGCTTCTGTGCGTCAAAGATGCTAAAATAAAATATTCTTCAGTGTTGGTTGCTGGTTAATAGTAAGAGGCCAGCTGCAGGTTTGTTGGGTGAGCACGCTCTGCCATAAAGGTAGTTTGACCTACACACTATTTCCAGTCCATAGCATTCACCATCAGTGAAGAGTTTGGGAAAAATTCAAAGATTCAGAACTGAGATAAAAAGGCAAGGCCGGGGCGATGACTCACGTCTATAATCCCAGAGCTTTGGAAGGCTAAAGCCAGAGGTTCACTTGAGGCCAGGAGCTTGAGACCAGCTTGGGCAACATAGCAAGGCCCCTTCTCTACAAATAATGAAAAAACAAATTAACCAGGCATGGTGGTATGTTCTTGTAGTCCCCGCTACCTGTGAGGCTGAAGCAGGAAAATCACTTGAGCCCAGAAGTTTGAGGCTGCAGTGAGCCATGATCACCCACTGAACTCTAGCCTGGTCAACAGATCAAGACCCTGGCTGAAAAAAAAAAAAAAAGCGTAAATGCAGAGGGTAAGTATGTTGTTTCATTTGGCTTGAGTGGAGAAGGGACAGTTGTTGCAGAAATCAACACAGTGAACACACATACTTTGCACTTGACCAATCCTGCTGTTAAACACCACTGTCCTCTGGCCTTTGCAAGTTTGGAGGGCCACATTATTTCTGACCAGTCTTTATGAGTACTCATTTTATGAAATCATGGACTTTTAAAAAAATATCTACAAGTGAAATGAGAATAATTAAATGAGATAATATAGGCTGGGCATGGTGGCTCGTGCCTATAAACCTAGTACTTTGGGAGGCCGAGGTGGGTGGATCACCTGAGGTCAGGAGTTTGAGACCAGCCTGGCCAACATGGCAAAACCTCGTCTCTACTAAAAATATAAAATTAGCTGAGTGTAGCAGTGCACACCTGTAGTCTCAGCTACTTGGAAGGCTGAGTCAGGAGAATTGCTTGAACCTGGGACACAGAGGTTACAGTGAGCCGAGATCACACTCTTGTACTCCAGCCTGGGTGACAAGAGTGAAACTCCGTCTCAAAATAAATACACAAATGGGATAATATTAATTACCTAACAGTGTACAAAGCACGTAGTAGGTCCTCAATATGAGAGCTACTATTATTGTCATCATTATTATTGTTATTGTTAGAATTATTCTGCTTTTCTCCCTATTATGAAATAGGCAAGTTTTATTTTTTTACTCTGCCTCTGATACAACACACATAAATGCTTTATCTGGGATTGTATACCTTATTATTCAAGACAAGTGCAATGACTAGTGGAGAAAACCAAACCAACCTTTATACCAAGTCCATTCTGATCTAGAATACATTATAATTACAATGTTTGAATACTCCAACTAGAGTTACCACTAAATATATAAATTGACTCTTAGAGATGTATTATGACATAGCTAGCTAGAGTCAATCAACTATGCTAATATTTCCGGTCCTCCTTTTCTCCTTTCTCCCTCCTCCTTTCTCCTTCTGCTGTCTTTCATGATGGTTCACAGAATGTCAAAGTTAAATCCTTGAAAGATAAAACAGAAGGCATCTGTGCATAGCAATCAGATTAGTATACAGTAGATTGGTTGATGTTTTGTTTCTTAATCCTGTAAGTCTTTGATTTTTTTTTATTATACTTTAAGTTGTAGGGTACATGTGCACAACGTGCAGGTTTGTTACATATGTACACATGTGCCATGTTGGTGTGCTGCACCCATTAACTCTTCATTTAACATTAGGTATATCTCCTAATGCTATCCCTCCCTCCTCCCCCCACCCCACAACAGGCCCTAGGGTGTGATATTCCCCTTCCTGTGTCCATGTGTTCTCATTGTTCAATTCCCACCTATGAGTTCCCACTCATGTGGTGTTTGGTTTTTTGTCCTTGCAATAGTTTGCTGAGAATGATGGTTTCCAGTTTCATCTATGTCCCTACAAAGGACATGAACTCATCCTTTCTTATGGCTGCATTGTATTCCATGGTGTATATGTGCCACATTTTCTTAATCCAGTCTATCATTGTTGGACATTTGGGTTGGTTCCAAGTCTTTGCTATTGTGAACAGTGCCACAATAAACATGCATGTGCATGTGTCTTTATAGCAGCATGTTTTATAATCCTTTGGGTATACACCCAGTAATGGGATGGCTGGGTCAAATGGTATTTCTAGTTCTAGATCCCTGAGGAATCGCCACACTGACTTCCACAATGGTTGAACTAGTTTACAGTCCCACCAACAGTGTAAAAGTGTTCCTGTTTCTCCACATCCTCTCCAGCACCTGTTGTTTCCTGACTTTTTAATGATCGCCATTCTAACTGGTGTGAGATGGTATCTCATTGTGGTTTTGATTTGCATTTCTCCAATGGCCAGTGATGATGAGCATTTTTTCATGTGTCTTTTGGCTGCATAAATGTCTTCTTTTGAGAAGTGACTGTTCATATCCTTCACCCACTTTTTGATGGGGTTGTTTGTTTTTTTCTTGTAAATTTGTTTGAGTTCTTTGTAGATTCTGGATATTAGCCCTTTGTCAGATGAGTAGATTGCAAAAATTATCTCCCATTCTGTAGGTTGCCCATTCACTCTGATGGTAGTTTCTTTTGCTGTGCAGAAGCTCTTTAGTTTAATTAGATCCCATTTGTCAATTTTGGCTTTTGTTGCCATTGCTTTTGATGTTTTAGACATGAAGTCCTTGCCCATGCCTATGTCCTGAATGGTATTGCCTAGGTTCTCTTCTAGGGTTTTTATGGTTTTAGGTCTAACATTTAAGTCTTTAATCCATCTTGAATTACTTTTTGTATAAGGTGTAAGGAAGGGATCCAGTTTCAGCTTTCTCCATATGGCTAGCCAGTTTTCCCAGCACCATTTATTAAATAGGGAATCCTTTCCCCATTTCTTTTTTTGTTTGTTTGTTTTTGAGGCGGAGTCTCACTCTGTTGCCCAGGCTGGAGTGCAGTGGCGTGATCTCGGCTCACTGCAAGCTCTGCCTCCCGGGTTCACGCCATTTTCCTGCCTCAGCCTCCCGAGTAGCTGGGACTACAGGTGCCCGCCACCACACCCGGCTAATTTTCTTTATTTTTAGTAGAGACGGGGTTTCACTGTGTTAGCCAGGATGGTCTTGATCTCCTGACCTCATGATCCGCCCACCTCAGCCTCCCAAAATGCTGGGATTACAGGCGTGAGCCACTGCACCCGGCCAACCATTTCTTGTTTTTGTCAGGTTTGTCAAAGATTAGATAGTTGTAGATATGTGGCATTATTTCTGAGGGCTCTGTTCTGTTCCATTGGTCTATATATCTGTTTTGGTACCAGTACCATGCTGTTTTGGTTACTGTAGCCTTGTAGTATAGTTTGAAGTCAGGTAGCGTGATACCTCCAGCTTTGTTCTTTTGGCTTAGGGTTGACTTGGTAATGCAGGCTCTTTTTTGGTTCCATATGAACTTTAAAGTAGTTTTTTCCAATTCTGTGAAGAACGTCATTGGTAGTTTGATGGGGATGGCATTGAATCTATAAATTACCTTGGGCAGTATGGCCATTTTCACGATATTGATTCTTCCTACCGATGAGCATGGAATGTTCTTCCATTTGTTTGTATCCTCTTTTATTTCATTGAGCAGTGGTTTGTAGTTCTCCTTGAAGAGGTCCTTCACATCCCTTGTAAGTTGGATTCCTAGGTATTTTATTCTCTTTGAAGCAATTGTGAATGGGAGTTCACTCATGGTTTGGCTCTCTGTTTGTCTGTTATTGGTGTATAAGAACGCTTGTGATTTTTGCACATTGATTTTGTATCCTGAGACTTTGCTGAACTTGCCTGTCAGCTTAAGGAGATTTTGGGCTGAGACGATGGGGTTTTCTAGATATACAATCATGTCATCTGCAAACAGGGACAATTTCACTTCCTCTTTTCCTAATTGAATACCCTTTATTTCCTTCTTCTGCCTGATTGCCCTGGCCAGAACTTCCAAAACTATGTTGAATAGGAGTGGTGATAGAGGGCATCCCTGTCTTGTGCCAGTTTTCAAAGGGAATGCTTCCAGTTTTTGCCCATTCAGTATGATGCTGGCTGTGGGTTTGTCATAGATAGCTCTTATTATTTTGAGATACATCCCATCAATACCCAATTTATTGAGAGTTTTTAGCATGAAAGGTTGTTGAATTTTGTCAAAGGCCTTTTCTGACAAAAATCTTGTGGTTTTTGTCGTTGGTTCTGTTTATATGCTGGACTCCGTTTATTGATTTGCATATGTTGAACCAGCCTTGCATCCCAGGGATGAAGCCCACTTGATCATGGTGGATAAGCTTTTGATGTGCTGCTGGATTCGGTTTGCCAGTATTTTATTGAGGATTTTTGCATCAATGTTCGTCAGGGATATTGGCCTAAAATTCTCTTTTTTGGTTGTGTCTCTGCCAGGCTTTGGTAACAGGATAATACTGGCCTCATAAAATGGGTTAGGGAGGATTCCCTCTTTTTCTATTGATTGGAATAGTTTCAGAAGGAATGGTACCAGCTCCTCCTTGTACCTCTGTAGAATTCGGCTGTGAATCCATCTGGTCCTGGACTTTTTTTGGTTGGCAAGCCATTAATTATTCCCTCAATTTCAGAGCCTGTTATTGGTCTATTCAGAGAGTCAACTTCTCCTGGTTTAGTCTTGAGAGGGTGTATGTGTCGAGGAATTTATCCATTTCTTCTTGTCCCTACAGGATTGGAAGTTGGAAAGCCACTCCCTCCAAATCTTCCCCATGCCTGAATTTCTTCCACTGGGGACTTGCATTAGGAACTGTCTTCTCTTTTCCCAGAACTCTCTTTAAAAAGGCAAACTATGCTAGGAAGGGTGACACTTTGTCCTCACAGCTTGGTATAGAGAAGACGTTCTAATTATTTCTTTTTTGACTCGAATTACCAAAAGACATTGAGAACATTGAACAAAGAGATGAGGAGGTGGGAGAGTGGGGGAGGGGGCATTTCTGAAGATAAGCATTATCTATCTTGCCATTTACCCAGTGACAGTCTTAGCTCTGAGTTCCTTAACTGCAATCCAGACACCTTCAATTGTTGCCAAATGGAACTCTCCAAGGACCAGCTGAGTTGATAAACAGGTTTTCCATAAGGACATAAAGACACACAAGTGGGTTTAGAGCAAAGGACTCACCCAAACTCTCTCATCTTCCCACTTCAGGTCTACCAACTGCAGCCTCTACGCACGTATGGTTTGTCTCTCCTCTGGTTACACAGACGGTCTTCTGCCCTCTGAAAGATCAGCCCTCCATTTCCACTCTGACTCTCTCCTCCCTCATCTTCTTAAGGACTGTGTTTCTGTGGTTCTTTCTTTCCTCTGCAGCCTTTCTTCTCTATATTCATTTATTCTTATCAGCATATAAACATGCCGGCTCTGCTGGTTCTCTGACATCAACTATGTCTTTCTTGGCCTCCTTTGCTGGTGTTGGAGTTCAGAACACTCAACCCCAAAATATGGCACCTTGGAAATTGAGAAAACAGCAAAAGCAGAAAGGTCACTCTCTGACCTTTCTCTGCTTTTCTGTGTAAGAGCTGGCCATGAAGGAATTCCATGACCTATCTTACCTAAAAATAGGGCATAAGGCCATCATGTGACAGGCATCCTGCCCTATACTTGGAAGCCACAGATCCATCTGAACAGATAAGCCTTGCTGGGTTCTTCCTCAGTTTGTTCCCATTAAATCAGACCCTTTTTGTCCAATCATACTTCTACAGGGCGGTCTATTCTTCATCACACCTAAGCATAAAAATAGAGTTTTCCCTGGGTTTGGGGATCTTCATTACTCCAGGCTTTTGTGTCATGTAAAACTTGGGTTAAATAAATTTATTATGCCTTTCTCTTGTTAATCTATCTTTTGTTACAGGAGCGTCAGCCAAGACCCTGGCAAGTGGTAAGGAAAATATATTCCTTCTGCTTTACACTCCTTTACTTTTACTCCTTTACACCTTCTCTACCAATTCTCCAAGCAGGGATTGTCCAGGGCTTTGCCTCTACCCACTTCTCTTTCCTAACTCTAATTCTCTCCTTGATCTCATCCAGTCCCTGGCTTTAAATAGCACCAATATGCTGATGATGCCATATATACATGTCTAGCCTTGACCTATCTCCTCTACTCTAGACTTGTGCACTTTTCCTCGGATTTGATGTATCTGCTTGGATGATGAGTAGGATCTCAAAACAGAACTATTTCCCCAACCAAAGTTGCTCCTTCCTTTACCGTAATGACCTCAGTAAATGATTCTGTTTTCCAACCAGGTAATCAAGTCAAAAAGCTAAGAGAATCCTCTTTCTCACCACCTCCTCCCACAACAAATCCACTGGCAAATCCTGTCAACTCTTACTTTAAGGCATATTCCAAATCTATCCACTTATATTTATATCTAATATTACTATAATACTTTTGTCAAAATCTTTACAATTTATTTCCTAAAATAACTCCTGCAGGCCTCCCAGATCCCATGTTTGTCTATACAAGGCATTCTTCACTAACCTGTCAAAGTTATTTTTTAAAAACAAATAACATCATGCTTTTTCTCTAAAATGTCTCCAATAACTTCCCATAGGAGAAGCAGGCAGTGGTGGTGGGACAGATGGAAGCTGTATTCTTTTTATGACCTAGGCTTCGAGGTCACAAATGATCATTTTCACTATACTCTGTGGATCGGGGCAGTTACAAGCTCCTGTTCAGATTAAAGGAGTGGGAATATAAAGCCTACCTCTCAGTAAAAGGAATGTCAGTCACATTATAAGATGGAGATGTGAGATAGGATATACAGGTGGGTATGCCATCTTTGAGAAAGACAATCTGCCATTCAGATAGTCATGGCTGTGATTTTATATTGCATGGCCAAATTTTCTCTCTCTCTTTTTTTTTTTTTTTTTTTTTTTGAGATGGAGTGTCCCTCTGTCACCTAGGCTGGAGTGCAGTGGTGCCATCTTACCTCACTGCAACCTTCACCTCCGGGTTCAAGCGATTCTTCTGGCTCAGCCTCCCAAGTAGCTGGGATTATAGGTGTGTGCCATCGCGCCGGCTAATTTTTGTATTTTTAGTAAAGACAGGGTTTCACCATATTGGCCAGGCTGGTCTCAAACTCCTGATCTCGTGATCCGCCTGCCTCAGCCTCCCAAAGTGCTGGGATTACAGGCGTGAGCCACTACGCCAGGTCCAAAGCTTTATTTTAGTAAAATTGATTCTGATTCATATCCTAGAAGTCAGTAAATTGTTCTATATTCTACAGCATTTCACAGAGACTTCTAGGTACTCTGCTTCCCCAACAGATCTGAGAACCATTGATCTTGTCCATCTGTCTAGTTTTGTAGTTGATGGAGCAAAGGGCTAAAGAGGTGATTGTGATTTGCCTAAAGAAAAGCTATTGCCAAGCTCTCTCTCACTTTGCCTGATAAGGAAGACATTCTAGAGCAGATGGAATTAGAAATTGATTCCAAAGAATGGAAGAGTTGGAGTTGGAATCATTGGGCATGTTGTTGGGTACTGTTGGAATATGGCATGGACTCTGAGAAAGTTTGAAGCACTTAGGTTTTCCCTTTTTGGACCCTGAAGAGTCCTGTCTGTCAATGGGAATTAAAGGGAGTGCAGGATGAGCAGTAGTAAACAGAGACTGGAAGGGGATGAGGCAAGGCAGCCTTTCTCAAGGTGCTTCTGGTGGGCCAACTACATCAGAGTCAGAATCACCTAGAGCATTGGTCAGAAATGCAGGTTCCTGGATCCCACATATTCTTAATCAGAATCTCTGGGAGCAGGGTTTAAGAGTACATAATTTAACAGGCTTTCACTGCGTACCTATGTACTCCAATATTTGAAAATTACCCAAAGGGACAATGAAACTAACTCTGGTTTGTAAAGTTAGGTCTGGATTAGAAATATGAAACCAGCAGAAGGGTCACAAATATCTGCATGTCACCTGGACAGAGCTCATCAAATACAGTGGAAAGATACTCTAACAATGAATGAAAAATGAAGATCTAAATTTCCCTCCAAATAAGAGCATAATTTAGAAACAACTAATTAAATCTCCAAGACTTCCATTTTTACCCTTGACACACTATTCAGCAATATACTACAGGCCACATCATTGTCATTTTCGATAAATGAATCTTACCAAATGAAAAGTCTTAGTTTTACTTCAAAACATCCCTCCATCTAGTGCTTCACATAACTCAATAGAAAAGGGAACACATCTCTTTCTGTGACATTAAGCTGATTTGCACATGTGACAGTCGGGGTGCACACATTTCCATAGAAGCCTAAAGATGAAAAGCCAGAATGCTGTTTCTATTGGGGCCCCTTGATCTGATCCCATTCTGCTTTGCCTCAAATCCATCCATGATTTCCATTAATATCTTCTCTGCCTCATCTCTGAAATTCTTCATCATCAATGGCTTATTGTTAAACTCTCTTCCTTAGCTTCAGGCCCTTTTTACCAGACGCCTCCGTATTCCCCTGCCCCCAACCAAAATTCCTTTGTTTTTCGTGAACACTAAAGAATAAGGAGCAACTTGAAGATGAGCAACCATTTCAAGGATGTTAAGACTCTCTGGCCACACCAATGGGACTCCTTTGGTCTCACTGGACTGATGAGATGCCCTTATCTGTCTAATGGGCACCCCAAAATGTCACGGTGACTCTGAGAGAGCTTCTCTGTGGGCAGCTAACAGCCTCCATGGCAACAGCCATCCATCTGTCTAAGTTTTCCTGATAAGACAGATTTCTCTCCCTGAGAAGTGCTGACGCTGGAGACTATATTATTAGGTCACACTTTGCATTCTTATCCAAAGGATCCTTTTAAAAAAGATATTCTTTAACTTTGTTTCTGAAGACAAAATTTGTGCTTTTGATTTGGATGTCTGTGCTTTCCCCTCCATCCCCACCCCCTCTCCTGTGCCCCCCTTATTGGTGGGCTGCTCATTGGCGGGCTATTAAACAACTTTAACACAGTTGCACTTTGTTCGCTCCATATCTATGTTTTTGACTTTCTGAGAGGAGGTATTGTGCTAGGCAGAACTATTTGATTGGAGAATTGTTTAGACTGTGGCAAGTTGAACAGTTAAATGTGGTGTTTTATGGAGCTAAAACTTCGAGGAAGAAAAAGAGGCATCATTAATATACAAAAAAGAAAAAACGAAAAAGTTGGCATGGATAGGAAACTTAGGTCATCATAAAACAAGAGTCAACTCAGATCTTCATCTCAACTTCACCGAATTGGAATTTTCACTTTGAAATGAACTCCGACTGGTGAACATTTCAGTTTCTGAAGAGGTAGAATTGGGAATGAAAAATTTGCTTAGAACTGCTCATGAGCATGAATCAAAGCTTTCAGATCAGTGCTTTTTAAAATCCAGTGTCTTAATTTTTTCATAATTGTTGCTCTTTTTTTTTTTTTTATCAAGTGAGTTTAGCCAGCAGAATGGTGCTTCTTTTTCCAGTGCTCCTTATACCATGTATAGTGATTGGGAGGAAGACTGTTAAGGTTTGTGTCCAGATAGCACCCAAATTCTGATGCTATAATGAAGCACATCTGACTGGAAGACAGAGGTCATATAAAGTCAACTCTTTGCTGGAGAAAGAGCAAGACAATATAGTCTACAGCAAGTTTGTCCAACCCACAGGCTGCATGTGGCCCAGGATGGCTTTGAATGCAGCTCAACACAAATTGATAAACTTTCTTAAAACATTGTGAGAGTGCAATTTTTTTTTAAGCTCATCGGCTATCATTCGTGTTAGCATATTTTATGTGTGGCCCAAGACAATTCTTCTTCCAATGTGGCCCGGGTAAGTTAAAAAAATGAACACCCAAGGTCTACAGAAACAGACACTTCACTGGGAGATAAGGTACCAGGGTTCTAAGCTGGGCTCTTCCTCTGCCTGGGAGATCTTCCGCAAGCCTTTTAATTTATCTAGGTATCAATATTCTCACCTATAAATAAGTTTAATGAATTCAAGTTTTCTTTTAGGTCCAAGTTTAGAAGTTGCTACCATTTTAGACCTAATATTTATTTTTGCATTTCTGATTCATCTCATAGAGGAAACTAGATGTGTTTTCTGACCTCATGGGTACTACAGGAAATCACTTTCCAGTGAATTGAAAAATGTTTTGTTCATTTCATTTTCATTTGCTGCTGAGAGTTCTGTGTTCCTCATGCCCCAAAATGCTTCACATTGACATAGTACAGCTGTGTACATGACACCTTCATCTTATATCACATCTTTCCTATAAACCATGCCTTTAAGCACTTTACAGAGCTTCTGTAAGTAATATAATTATGGAATCATAGAAACGGGAGAAATGATGTTGAGGAACATACAAGGAAGAAAAGATACAAAATGTGAATTTTTTCACATTTTTCATACGCATACTGGTATAAAGAAATCCCCCTCCCACTAGAGAATAATGTGGGCTGAAGGTCCCACCTGCCTAGGGCTTCAGATGTGATGTGACTTCTCTTTGCTATTGAATGTATTTTGAGTACAAACAACTGAGGCAAAAACCAGTTAATTTGAAAGTCCACATTTTCAAATGGATAAAGTGGCTGTTCCAAAAATTTTAAGCTTAGAAACACAGATAGCATTTAGGTTTCTAACTCTCAAACCAGAGCACATCAGAGTAATACTGGTGGGTCAGGGAAATGAATTTCTGTAATAAAAACGTTGCCTCAAACCAGAGGTGTACTGGATATGAGAATTTTCAATTCAGTTAATAATTACTAAGGGATTAGATAAACCAAGCACAGGTGTTAAGATGACATGCCAAAATTTTAGGCACAAGAAGCTCACATGTCTTGATGGTCTGGATGCTGGAAATGTCCTCTGTCCTTAGACATCCGTCCAGAGAGAGATGACCAAGTTTATGCTATTGCTGATGCTCATGAATCCTTAGGACCATGAATAATTAGTGTAAATAAATTATTTTAAATTATAATTATAACATAATTGTATGTATATAATTTATTGTCATTATTGTGACTTAATGTAGATAATAAATAGTAAATTCATGGTGTGTATTTATAGAGTTGCCACCTCTTTTATCAACATGCCTGAGCTAAGTTTGCCAAAAAAGAAATAGATATTATTTTCTTTTATTATTATCAACTGAATATTTGTGTCCTCCCAAAATTCATATAAAATCCTAACCCTCCAAAATGATGGTCTCAGGAGCTGGGTCCTTTCAGAGGTAATTAGGTCATGAGAGTGGAGCCGTCATGAATGGGATTTGTGTCCTTGTAAGAAGGGTCAGGAGAGGCTTCTTTTCTCTATCCCTGCTCTCTAGCCTCTGGAGAGGCAACAAGAACATGGCCTTCACAAAGAACCCAATCAGGCTGGTGTCCTGCTCTTGGAATTCCAACCTCTAGAACTGCAAGAAATAAGTTTCTATTGTTTAACTCACCCAGTAGTCTATGATAATTTGTTATAGCATTCTGAACTGACTAAGACAGTGATTGTAAAATAAATATATGCTCAAAGTCAAAGAAAATAAAGAAAAGCACACTGGGAGAAATGACATCACTTAGCCCACCTAACCCTCTCATCCTCTAAACTCCTGTGATGTGTAAACGATGTGTCCCATTCCTTTGGGCACCTGGAAATATACTGTCCTGATTCTTGAGACTTGTCCCAGGAGGACCGCTTCTTATCTGGCTCTGCCCAACAAAGGAAGAGGTTCTGACACTTTTCAAAGCTCCTTATCCTATTCTAGCACCAGAGCCTTCTTTGGCTCCAATACACAACATAAGCTCAAAGCCGTACTCCATCTCCTGACACCCATTAGCTTCTTGGGAGCCCCCGCATCCCCCTGGCTTGACCTCAGAAGATTTAGCTTTGGAAGCTTGGCCCATGCCTTGTAAAAGTTAGTCTAATCTCCATGGCATCAGAGGTGACATGCTCACAAAAGTTTAGGGACCAAGAAGGCCACCACTTTGTACAGCTCCCAGGAGAACACTCATGCTGTATTTATATGAGGAAAGCCCTTGCAGTCACAACAGAAATGGATGGTACCTTAGGAGCTGGGCAACATGGCAGCCTGGTGGCCAGCATTCTCAGAGAAGGATTGTGTGGGCCTGGCAGAGTGCTCACTCAGGCTTGCTGTTGCTGTTGGTAGCAGGGGCCACACCTCACACAGTCACGTGCCACATTTCCTGCTCAGATGCAGGCTGTCTTCTGTGGTGGCTGACACTCAGCTTTGTCTTTGCTGGTCACACAAAAGGCCACTCATACCTTAGGTTGACCCACAGCTCATCTTAAAATAGACCGTAATTGCCCATTCTGGAATGATGTGAAATAATCTCCGACTTGCAAAATAATTCCAGCCAATGCCTACATGTAGTGAAAGTGTCAATCTGAGCCAGAAGACCATGTTACACATCAGATGTCCTGCTCTTAAATTGAAGCATGCACTCTGAAAGTATTCTGATGAAAAATGCAAAGGGAAAAAAGTACATGGCTTATGTACTCCTCATGCTTACTATTAAAATAATTCCTATTGCCCCTTTATTTTTGCCAAGTTGATTTTTTTACTATTGACTGGACAAAAAATGATGATATGCCCAACTTCTTAAAGTGATTAACATTTCTTTCTGCTCCCTCCTCATTCTCTTTTCTCTTTCAGTCCTCCCTTGACTCTAGGCACCTTGTCTTTTTTTTTTTTAACTTTTATTTCCAGTTCAGGGGTACATGTGCAGGATGTGCAGGTTTGTTACACAGGTAAACGTGTGCCACACAGGTTTGCTGTACCAATTATTTTATCACCTAGGTATTAAGCCTAGTATCTATTAGCTACTTTTCCTTATCCTCCCCCTGCTTCCCACCCTACATGCTCTGATAGGCCTCAGTGTGTGTTGTTCCCCTCTATGTGTCCATGTATTCTTATTATTTAGCTCCCACTTATAAGTGAGAACATGCAGTATCTGGTTTTCTGTTCTTGCATTAGTTTGCTAAGAATAATGGCCTTCAGCTAAATCCACGTCCCTGCAAAGGGCATTATCTCATCCATTTTTATGGCTGCATAGTATTCCATGGTATGTATGTACCACATTTTCTTTATCCAGTCTGTTATTGATGGGCATTTGGGTTGATTTCATGTATTTGTTTTTGTGAATAGTGCTGCAATGAACATCTGCGTGCATGTGTCTTTATAACAATGATTTATATTACTTGGGTGTATACCCAGTAATGGGATTGCTGGGTTATTTTTTGACTTTTTAATAATAGCCATTCTGATGACTGGTGTGAGATGATATCTCATTGTGGTTTTGATTTGCATTTCTGTAATGATCAGTGATGTTGAACTTTTTTTCATATGCTTGTTGGCCACACGTATGTCTTCTTTTGAAAGGTATTTGCTCATGTCTTTAAATAACCCCTGGCACCTTGAACCCCAGCTGTTTTGGGTTCTTTACTTCCAGGGAATCTCAGTCTATGAGACTTTTCCTTTCCAAAATGTATTTTTCTTAGGACCTATTCATTTACCTTCCAATAAATAATACCTGATGCATTGGTTTTTATTTATGATTACTAATAACTTAATGTACTACCCTTCCTAAAATCATACACCTGCATGCAAGTGCATTCATAGACATTTAAATAAGATCCATTAGAACGTTAACCCAAAGGAATCAGCAGGGATGAAATGTTAAAATAGCCATAAGTGCAGATATTTGGGAATAAGATTGCCTAAAATTATAACTGAAATAACAACAGGGTGAACTGGATTGTTACTGTCTTCACTCAAAAAAAGCCTTGTCCATCTCCTGACCTCTCCTCTGTATCCTAATTAAATATGCTAGATATGACTAACAGGGTCACCGAACACTTCTTCCTCTGCACATCATGGGGTAACATCTTCCCATGACAAAAACAAACAGGGTCCCACCTTTGAGGAAGAAGAAGTCTTTGTATTCTTAAAACTCTAGAATTTGAACAGGACCAGAATCTCAGTAGATATCTTATTAGTCAGGATGGGCTAGCTGGTGCTTCAGTAACAAATAGCCCCAAATCTTACTGGCTTTTTAAAAAAGGTATGTTTAATGTTTATGCACCATGAGGTTTCAACTGGGAGTTCTGCTCTGCATTGCTCATACTCTGAGACTCAGCTGACAGAGCTCCCACTTTCTCGAACATTTCTGGTTGCCATAGCGGAAGGAAAGATGAGTAAAGAGAATGGGGGATGTGTGCATCCTGGCCATTAAAGTTTGGTCAGAAGTTACATGTATCACTTCCTCTAACACTTTATTCCCCAAAGCAAGCCCCATGGCCACATTTACCTACAAGTGGGGTTGGACACACAATTCAACCACATGCCTGTAAGAACAGAATCAGAATATTTATGAAAAGCCCAAGTAATTATAATTTAGAGTATCTAAAAGATAACCCAACATGAAAACAAAGCAAAACTCTTGTGGTCCTATAGCGAAGGTGGTGGTTTGACTATGTCTTTTCACAATCCAATGGGTTTGTGAATTTAGGGTATCACACATTATTATTTTACAGTAAAATGCCAAGAGCAGAGCCTGGCATTTAACAAGAGCCATTATTACTATTGCTATTATAATTATTGCTATTACTATATAATTATTATTGTGACAAGTGGGAAAACACATCGAGGGGTATGAAATGATTACCTAAGATCACACAGCTAATTAGGAACACAATGAAGATGAGAACACACATTTATTGAATCCAAGATGGGAGTATTTTTCTCTCAACTCGTCCTAATCCATAGAAAAGACATAATCAAACCCCTTGGATTGTGAAAAGACATAGTGAAACCACTGCCTTCAATATAGGACCACAAGAGTTTTGCTCTGTTTTCATGTTGGGTTATCTTCTAGAGCAGTGTTCAGCAAACTCTTTCTGTAAAGGATCAGACAGTAAATATTTTTGGCTTTGCAGACCATATGGTTTCTGTCACAACTAATCAACTATGCCGTTGCAGCACAAAAACAGCTACAGATAATATCTAAACAAATAGGCACAATTGTGTTCCACTACAACGCTCTTTACAAAAACACACAGCAGAATGGATTTGGCCAGCGAGCTGTTTGCCAGCCTCTCTTCTCGAGCATCCTTCAGTGGGGAAACACTACTTAAGGGAAAGTCTGAGAAGAAGGGAAACAAAGAAACCTTAGTGTGCTCCGGTTTCCTCTACAGTCAAAAGCCCACCTTGTAGGGTGATGATGAAGATTAAACAAGCTGATACATGCAATGCACTTAGAAGAGTGCCCGGCACCCGGTAAGCCCCCCATTCACCTCCATGAATGGTGATTTCCCCTCACTGAGCGTCAGCCACTGTCCTAGGTGCTGGAGGTTCAATTGCAAACAACAAAGCTCCTGCTCTCCTGGAACTGATACTCTGATCCAACAAGTCAGACAAACAAAGAAACAGACATGTAAGCTATCAGGAGGTGATAAGGGCTGAAAAGGAAAATCATGCAGGGTTAAAGGGTGGCTAGGGGAGGTGAGTTTAGGAAGTTTTATGTAGGGTGGGTCATGGAAGAGATTTTGAGCCGAAGACTTCACGAAGGGAGGAAGACAGTCATGCAGATGTGGGGAACCTTGTTGCAGCACATGTGCAAAGTCCCTGAGGCCAGAGCCTGTGGGCAGATCCTGGGGTGAGGTGGGTGTGGTCCTGGCAGCACAGGGTGGAGGAGGTGATTCCTGGGATGCGCCTTGGCAGGGACTTTGGATCTAATTCTGCATGAGTTGAGAAACATTATTGGTATCATTTACTATAATAATAATTATTATTCTGTGCCATCAGTGCTCTTTTTTCTTTTGCTCACTGATTCTTCACTTTTCCACCTTCCTACTCCTTTCTCACTCCCTCCCCCTTTCCTCCTCTCTTTCCACATCTCTGCCTCCTTCTCTCTGCTCCTGCAAGATCCTCTTTTTGCCGTTTTGTAATCCTTCTTCTTTTGGGTGACACATAGCTCTGTTGGCAGCACCTGAAACCAAGGACGTCACTGTCCCTGGGAATAATGGAAGGGGAAGCTTGGCCCAGCTCAGGGCTTTCCAGAAGGATTTAACTTAATTCCTCAGACACTGGGCATCAGACAGAAAAGGCTTAGGGAGAACAAGATGAGAATTAAAGCAAAATCATCAAGAATATTTTGTTATTATATTTTAAAAAGATCCTAAAACATTTAAAGACATATGCCAGTTGTAATTGGTTGTTGTGAATGTAGTGGGAGAGATATGGATGCATAATCAATTCTTTTTATGCTTTTTGCAATGTGAGTTTGTGAGTGGGTGTATGCTTATCCCAGGATTCAGAGAATAACATATTTTTGATTACCAGGACTAATGGATGTGACACAAATATCCCAAGTAGCTGAATATTAAAAAGTGATTTTTGCAGACGTATTTGCAAGATAAGCTGTTGTGTGTGTGTTTTTTTTTTTTTTTTTTTTTTTTTTGAGACGGAGTGTAGCTCTTTCACCCAGGCTGGAGTGCAGTGGCGCGATCTCGGCTCACTGCAAGCTCCGCCTCCCGGGTTCACGCCATTCTCCTGCCTCAGCCACCCAAGTAGCTGGAACTACAGGCGCCCACCACTGCGCCTGGCTAATTTTTTGTATTTTTCGTAGAGACAGGGTTTCACCGTGTTAGCCAGGATGGTCTCGATCTGCTGACCTCGTGATCCACCCGCCTCGGCCTCCCAAAGTGCTGGGATTACAGGCGTGAGCCACCGGGCCCGGCAAGCTGTTGTGTTTTAATTAAACATACATATGTGTATATGATGGTGAATCTGTGGGTATATATACCATAGAGAGAGGGGGAAATGGAAGGTGGGAGGGAAAGAGAAAGGGAGAAGAAGGGAGAGGGAGAAGAGAGGGAGAAAGAGGGAGAGAATATGCACAATACGACCTGAAATCCTGCTGTGCTCACCAGTTTGTGGCAGCATTTGTCCGTAGGAAAGCACTTTAAAAAAATTGCGGTGGGAACACTTAACATGAGATACACCCTTTTAATAAATGTTTAAGCATATCATGCATGAGTGTTGATTATAGGTATAATATCGTGCAGCAGATCTCTGTTCATCTTGCTTGACTGAAGCCTACACCAGCTGTTTAGTAAGTCCCCCTCTCCCCTTTCCCACAGCCCCGTCATTTCATTCTCTGAGTCTGTGGATTTGACTATTTTAGATACTTCATTGATGTAAATCCAGGAAGCACTTTTTTTAATTTATGGGAAAATCACATGTGGGTCAGTGGCTCTTGTGTATCTTCTCAAACTCTAATGTGATATGAATCACCAGTGGAATCTTATTTAAGTGCGGATTTTGATCCAGTGGGTCAGGAGCAGATCCTAAAATTCTGTGTTTCTAATAAGCTCCCAGGTTTGGCCTACAATACGGTCCCATGGGCCATAGTTGGGTAGTATAGTGGGATTTTTAATGTAACAGTAAGCTCAAAAGCTGTAGTTACATTAAATATCTATTTTATTGCATTAAATGGCAACATTTGTAATAATACAACCAGGCCAGAGGTGGGCAGATATGTCATTTCTGGAAGAGGACCTCTGGAATTTCTAAAAAGAAGAGGATTTGGTGGAAGTTTAGGTAAAGTTATTTATTTGGAAAAATGTGAAATATATGGGGAAAGATTCCAAATGTGGTTCCAGTGTTGGCTGAGGTGTCCAGATGTTTGGAACCCAAATGGACACTGATCAGTTCTGCCAGATTGGGCCCCCTGGTCTGAGCAAGGTGTGAAGCCTGTTTGCAAACCTATCTGACAAAGCCGTGCTGGGAACTGACTCAGGGCAGGACCCAGTAGCTTGTTAGAGCTTGTTGGCTTTGGGTGCCATCTTGTGGCAAAAAGCAAGAAAAAATTTTTAAAATCCAGAAACAATCAAAGGTAGTACAGTTCTCACCTATGCATGATGTTGTGTTAGGTACTGTAATTAAGACCAATAAAAATATTACATATCTAAATTGTATAGTTGAGACCCTTGCTAAATTCAACACACTTTGCTTTAGCAAACATTGTATGTCTACTCTTGTCTGCTGTGTGGCCGTGGGCAGATTGCTTGATGTTGCAAGATCTTGAGTACTAAATCCGTAAAATGGGAGTAGTTAACTTACCTCGTGAAATTGTGGTGAACATCCCACCCATGGAAGATGCTTAGCCCCGGTGACTGATACGAGCTCAAAACGAAGGGGGAAAAAGTGGTAGCAATGATTTTTATGGTTGCAGTATAAAAATAACAATTATTAGAAAAAATGTAATATTTTATTATTTCCATTTTAAAACAAGGAAAATAAGATCTAGAAGTCAAGTGATTTATCCAAGGTAATAAATCCAGTGTCAGATCTAGATGTCAAATATAGGTCTTTCTACTTGAGACAGTGGAACCTTAATCACAAAGTTGCCTTCATTGTATGCGTTAGTCTGATAAGCTAAAAGGAAGGGTATATTAGTCGGCTTTCACTAGGCTATGCACAGTAACAAGTCACTCCAATACTTCAGTGGCATACACCACACAAAGATTTACTTCTTGCTTATGTAACATGAACTTTGCAAGTGGTCTGCACCATGAATGCCCCTGTCAGGTCTTGCTAGGTGAATACAATTTTGGGAGGAAGGGGCAAGGGAGGTATTAATAATAATGTTCTAAGGTGTGTATATCAAAATCTTAAACCCCTTCTAAGTCTGAAAGAAATCTTCTGAGGTCATACAGTCCATTTCCAATGTGTCCCTTCTACAGGTGGGAAAGAGGCTCAAAGTAGACAAGCAGCAGCCTCAAGGTTATTAAAAGACAGATCATGCCCTGGGAAGTGCTCCATTGTGAGAGGTAGAGTATTATTTTGGTGCCCCATTCCCATAAGCCATTCCCATGCCTGCTTTCCTTTCTACCTCACTGTCTCAGCCTCAAGAAAGGGACTCTTATGCCATCAGTTTACTAAAGTGGAGGTTTTATCCAAGGGTGCTGGCTATTAGTGGCTTTAAATGCAGCAGTTCCTGTCCCAGGACCTGGGGATGAGGCAATTTAAATTTAATGGCCCCAATGCTTCATCCTGCCCCATAGTCACATCCTTTGTTAGGTAACTTTGCAGTTTCTCCTACTGGAAGCAAAGTGAACTTCTCCACTTTGACTTTGGGCTTGGCCATGTGACTTGCTTTGCCCAGTGAAATGTTAGAAGGTGTGATGCAATCAAAGGCCTGAATTGCACCTGCACGGTTCAACTTTTATGCTCTCTATGAGAAGAAGATGCTCCTAGAATCCTACTAATCCAAGGATGAGGGGAGATAGACTCATGGGATAGACCTGGAATCAACCAGCAGCTTAGAGCCCAGCCCAGTCCAGCCTGTATCAGCAACCCCTTGGCTGACCTGTCACTGTGTGGGAAAAAAAAAGTTTATTTATGCCACTGAGTTTTGAGGTTATTCATCATAGAGAATTTTTATGGCAATAGCTCACTATTCGGGGGTATCCTTTCAAAACTCATTATGCTTGCTCTCTTGTCGTTTAACTTCCTCCTAAAAATAGAGCACCACAAAATTTGTAGATAATTGAGGACTCAGTTAATAGCTTCTGCTTATCAAAGCTTTGTGATGGCATGTCACCATTTCCAACAAAAAATTCACAAGCCTTGTAAGAAGAGAAAAATTTTGCATGCATGTTCTAACTCTCTGACAAAAAATGTTAGAAGGGAGAGATTAATTGTTATTCAGAGTTTTGGTGTGTCATTTTTATTTTCCATCATACAGTAGCTGTAAAAGACGAATGAGACAAAGAGGAGCAGAAAAGTGAGAGTAGGAGGAAAAGGAAGAAATCTAGGGGAAAAAGAAGAGAGAGGAGATGGGGAAGAGGGTGGATGCTACTGGGAGGGAAAATAAGAAAAGGGTAAAGGAAGCCATAGCAGAAAGGGAAAGAGGCCGAGAGTTCTCATGGAAAATCCAGGGAGCTGGAATGGGGAGAATGATGGCGGGTAGAGACTTCTCTCCACTCCATGGACAGACACAAGCACACACATGTACATCACCCATACACATATCTGTTAGGCAAACAAGATGCATATATACTATAAAAACTAAATTTCTAAAGTGTATTTCACAATTTATGTAGCTGATTTCATGTACTTCTATATGAGGGTTCTTCAAAAAGTTTGTAGAAAATGGGATGAAAAGATAAAAATTAAAAAGATAAGCTTTATTTCTCAACATAAGCTCCATCAAGCTCAAGACACTTTTGTAAGCAATGATACCAGCCATTTAGTCCATCCCCAAAGAACTGAGCGTCCTTGGGACTTAACCATATCAATGCATCTTTTTTTACGTTAAAAACTCAAGAAAAATAGGGGCCTTTAAAAGTTTTTCAGGACTAGGAAACAGAAAGAAGTTAGAAGGAGGTAAATCGGAAATGCAAGGTGGATGCCTAAGGATTTCCCATTGAAACTCTTGCAAAATTGCCCTTATTGACAAGAGGGAAGAGCAGGAGCATTGTCATCGTGGAGAAGGACTCTCTGGTGAAGCTTTCATAGGTATTTTTCCACTAAAGCTTTGGCTAACTACTTTCTCAAAACACTCTTTGTTTTTTTTTTTTTTTTAGACAGATTCTTGCTTTGTCACCAGGCTGGAATGCAGTGGCACGATCTCAGCTCACTGCAACCTCCACCTCCTGGGTTCAAGTCATTCCCCTGCCTCAGCATCCCGAGTAGCTGGGACTACAGGCATGCGCCACCATGCCAGGTTAATTTTTTGTATTCTAGTAGAGACGGGGTTTCATCATGTTGGCCAGATGATCTTGATCTCCTGACCTTGTGATCTGCCCGCCTCGGCCTCCCAAAGTGCTGTGATCAAAACACTCTTATAATAGGCAGATGTTACTTCTCTTTGGCCCTCCAGAAAGTCAACAAGCAAACTGCCTTGAACATCCCCAAAATCTGTTGGCACGATCTTTGCTCTTTGATGCTTTTTCTTTGACTGGACCCCTTCCACCTGTTGGAATCCACTGCTTTGATTGTGCTTTGTCTTCAGGACCATACTGCTGAAGGTGTGTTTCATCTCCTGTTACAATTCTTCAAAGAAATGCTTCAGGACCTTGATGCCACTCATTTAAGCTTTACATTAAAAGCTCTGCTCTTGTCTGCAGCTGATCTGATCTGGGTATGTGGTTTTGACACCAATCAAGTGGAAAGTTTGCTCAACTTTAATTTTTCAGACAGACTTGTGTAAGCTGAACCAACTGAGATGTCCATGGTGTTGGCTATTGTTTGTGTTGTCAACACTGTCAGTCCTCTTCAATTAGAGCATAAACACAATGAATTTTTTTCCTTGTGAATTGATGTGAATGGTCTGGTGCTGTGGGCTTCATCTTCAATATCATCTTGTCCCTTCTTACAGCAAGTTATCCACTTGTGAACTGCTAGTTTCTTTGGGGAATTGTTCCCACAAACTTTTCACACAGTATCAGTTATTTCACTATTCTTTCACCCAAGTTCCAGCACAAGTGTAATGTTTCTTCTTGCTTTATTTTAGCAGGAATCATGTTGCTCTGACAGGGAGTCTTTTCAAATTGGTGTCTTATACTTCTTAGTACCTCAAACTAGATCCCCTTTAGACATGTTATGACAAGTTACTGGAAGCTTATTTTGGTGCAAAAAAAATTAAATCCATGCATAATTTTAATTTTTTCCATGAACCTTTTGAAGACCTCTTGTATTTCATGTTGCAGTACACTTCAAACAGTTATCATTGCCCACCTTGGGATGCTATGTTGGGACTTGGCAGGTTATAACATGAGGAGTATGGGCTCCTACTCACTGCTTCCCCACTGCCAACACTGGTGATACTGAAAAGTGGCTACTGAGATGAAAGGTGATGAGAATAGGAACGGTAGGATGGGAGAAGAGGGAAAGTGGAAAGCAGGAGAAAGAGGGGCCAGGGCAGTCACAAGAGAGTTAGGGAATGATGCTGTCCCACCAGTTGCCTTGCTCTACTAGTTGCCAATCCAGGTTCAGTACACCCCCGACCCAGTGTCCCAGACCCATGGTTGGGCTGGACTTCCTTCTGCAGGTGAGTCTGGGAGCTCTCCATGGGTTTGCAGAGAGCTGGCTAGATGGAATGACCACCTTTTTCTTTACCGTGTCTGAACCGTGTTTGCAAGATCTTGGTTTGCCTGTCCTACCTCTGTCCTTTTCCTCACTCCTATTTTTCTGTCAAGAAGTCTCCAGCTCTGAAACCCTAGGCATGACTGTACCCACAGACATCCTGTAAGGGCATGGGAAGGTCAGGGTAACAGATTGCCTCAAAGCCCTCTCCATGGGTTTTCCCTTGGAGATAGCCCATTCAGGCCACTAGAATAATGCTCATCAAAGTTGTGTGGCCCAGAGACATCATTTTCATTCTTTTAATTTTCAATATGCTTTCCTGAGTGAAGGAGCAAAGGAGAGACAAACAGATCAAGGCTAGGAGTCATGCACAAACAAACCTGAGCACACCCTAAGGGGATCTCCTATCATATAAATCTGATATGAACAAAAAAAGGGTGAGCACCTTATTTGTAATGTATCTTCTGCCTCTAGGCACACTAAGTTCAGTACCTTCCAGATACTATGTACCCATGTACCCAGCTCTGAAAGTTCCTAGAAGAAAGATAGTCCATGCTATTCCTCAATGGTACAAATCTTTAAATTCTTCATTTTGTCTAGACAAATTCAATCAGATGTTTTTGAGATCAGTCTTATCTTTCAGCCATCACTGGGATAGGTGGCTGGTTTTGTTGGAATCCTCCTTCCTCCTCTCCCTTCAATTTCTCCACTATTGGTGATCACTGTTGAATATTGATGTTATCGCTGTGTAGCTCTTTGATGTTGGGAAAGTTGCTTTACCTCTCTGATTCCATTTCCTCATCCTTAAAATGAGGCAGAAAATAGTACCTACTTCATGGGATGGTTGCAATAATTAAATAACTAACAAACTAAGGGCCTAGAACAATCTTTAGCATAGCATGTGTTCAAGAAATATTAGCCATTATTATTAACTCATTAAGGTAGTAAAACAAATTAAATAATAATAACAACAGTAAAACTACCAATGGTTAAGGACTTATTATGCACCAACAAGTATTGTAAGTATTTTTCCCAACATTAAAGAAGCAAAATAGGGGAGTGGTTAAGAGTGGATAAAGTTCTGGAGCCAAAACTGATCAGAAAATTAGATAAGATAAAATCAGATAAGCAGATCAATTGTGTTAAACTTCTCAGGAATATGTGATTTAAAAACCAAATGGAAATGAAAAAAATGACTTATTGCTGGTGGAATTTAGACATCAACTGCAGTGCAAGGTGAGTGGTATGGTGCAGGGAATGACATTTATGCTTGGACCTTTCCAGTACCCTTCAAATAACACCTCGTATAGCTGGCCATGGAACAATTCTTTTTTCTACCCAAATGTAAGATGAGCTTGCTGGGGCTATATTTTCAGGTGTTTGGGGTCCAATGCAGAAGAGTGATAGAATATGGCTCCCCTCTAAACCAGGGCACACATGTCGCTGTTAGTCTCCTAGCCTGGAAGGGACATCTGCTTCTATAACATCAGCCCCTGAGACAAGAAGTGACACCAATGAAAACCAGAATAATAATCAGGTGGAGAAAAGTAATAACTTGAGTCTTGCCAGGGCTGGATTCAATTTATGCCTGCAGCATTTCAGTTTTGAGTCACTAAACCTTGGTCAGAGTCTTGGGAGAACAAGACAGTACAATTCCAAGAAGCAATCAAAAAGTGACTGCCAAGTTATTGGGAGGTTCCATGGTGCGTTTCTAAACCAGCGCTAATCTAATAAATGTACGTGCAATGAACTGTGAAATTGAAAACATGACTGTCCATATTCTCTAAGCCAAGGGAATCAAATGGTCATTTTCCCCTTTATTTCATATGAAAAAGGAATCAGAGATAATCTGTGATTTTGGAATTTTGTACAAAACAGGGAAGTCTGCATGTCTAATGGCATTTATTAGCAGTGAGAAAAGAATTAGAGAATTACAATTCTTGGCTGACCAGAACCCCAGCTTCAAGCAAAAGATAAGGTGAGTGCTGGACTTTTGAGTTAGAAGGTCTGGGGTAGGAACCCAGCTCTGCCATTTAAGACTGTGTGAAGTGAGGGCATTCAATTCTATTTTACATTCTCAATGTGAGGTTTAAATGAGACAATGTTTGTGAAAATGCTTTATTAAATTGAAAAGCATCATTTTAAGTGGATGAATGAGTGAGTGTGGGAAATAGGATTTGCAAATATTTTCATTGCTGTTTGGGAAATCATTGAATAAAACATTTTCTGCAATTCACCCACAGTTATTTTTGTTTTACTTCTGATTTAATCTATTACAGCATAGAAAACAAACAGAATTTTTGAAAGCTGAAGACATTGTTAAGACTGTGGGTTTCCATTTGAAAAGTCAATTCAAATCAACCCGCATGTGCTGAGAATATCAACTGAGTTTTTGGGACTGAGCTAGTTGCTCTAGAAAACACAACCATTATGAAGATGCAGTGACTGCTTTCAACGTGTTCATAATCTAATGGAAGTTGGGCAGGACAAAATAAGTGAATTTCATACAAAATGGAGTTACAAATGCCAAAAAAGTCTAAAAATGTCAAATAATTGTAAATAGTTAAAAGATTACCTCTAGATGGGAGCTCGGATAAGACTTCATGGAGGAAAAGGCATTAGGGATGTGCTTTAAAGGAAAGGGTCATGCATTGTTCAGGGTTCAATCAAGAAAACAAGCTAAATACTTCTAACATGAAGGATTTAATTCCAGGAATTAGTTACAAAAACAATGACTGGGCAAAGAAAGCAAAACCTGAAGGGCTCTGGGTTGCCTAACACAGAGATGAGTATCTGAAGGAAGACATTCCCATCCCTACAAATGTGGAAACAAAGATAAGGTGGTTCCATCCACAGCCAGGAGCTCATTCTGTGGCACTTCCAGGAATGCCACCCAGCTATTTGGGACTGCCAAAGAGGGGCTGCCACTGGGGACACTCCTGGAACCACAGAGCACTGTCTTGGAACCGCAGCACTGGAGCACCCCTGACGGGCAGCATTGGATGACAGCACTAGTTTGCCAGGCGGGGCATGGTGTGGCTAGTGCTGGGACCAGGAAGAAGGCTCCATGCTGTAACTGCCAAAGACCAGCACATAGAGTCTACTAGTACCTGCTAGTGGAAATGAGAAACAAGAGAAAGAGAAATTAAGGAGAAATAAAGAAAGAAAAGTAAGAAGGAAAGAAGAAAGAAAGAAAGAAAGAAAGAAGGAAAGAAAATTAAGAAGGAAGGAAAGAAAGAAAAGAAAGGAAGGAAGGAAGAAAGAAAGAGAGAGAAAGAAGAAAAAAGAAGAAAGAGAAAGAAAGAAGTGAGAAAAATAAAGAGAAAAAGAGGAGAGCATGAGTAGTCTGCATAGACAAGTCATGCTGCAGTGATAAGCAATGGAAGTTTCTTTCTCATTCACTGTGCATGGGACTGTTCACCTCTGCTTCATGACATCTTTACTCTGGGACACAGGTGGATGGAGCAGCCTCTTTCTGGAGCACTGTTGATCTCATGACGGGAAACCATACGCTGGCTCAAGAGCTGCTGCTTGAAAGTGACACACATTACTTCCACTCACACTTACATTTTATTGGCCAAAGCAAGTTACATGGCCTTCCATGGGCTTAACAGGGTGTGCATGTGTAATCCTCAGGCAAAGAGGGACACTAAAATTGGTGGAGAGCCACCCAATCTACCACAACTAGAGAGTCCCTTGAGCCTCTGTTATTACTTTACTTTCTCCACTGAGAAGTAAGTTCCTTTTGCTCAAAAGCATTATGATGTGGAAGATCATGAGTTACTCAGTATGCCCATTGATGGTAACACTGGTAGATGTAAGTTTGTTCAGAATCTATCAAGAGGAGCAAATGCAAATTCAGAAAAGCTTATATTCCAGTGAAGACAATCACTAGCTCCTCCATCTTAGAAAGGGCTTGGTGTAATCTACCTGGACAGACAGAGGGTTGATCCCTTCAGGGAGTCCCTACATAGCCTTCATGCCTGCTGCCATAGTTACAAGTTCAGGAACTAATTAAACAAGCATTGAGGTGGCTGGGGAAGGACCCACCTTGGCATGAAGTCCTTTTGTGACCATCATCACGGGAGACAAGTACTCTCACATTCCAGGCCCAATTCAGGAGACACATACCCAACCTCATTGTTACCAACCTTCCAACCATATATCAAGTCTCAATCTGGACAAATTATTAACTGCTGCTTGTGAGTTGGTTTGTCATCATAATTCAAGCTCTCTCTTCTTCCAGGCAAAATGAATGACATGGTTATGCACAGCCTTAAGTTTTGCTCCCAGAAAGATTTTCCTTCCCTATTGTCCTTCAGGGCCATACCAAGTGGGGTTTTAAAGCCACACCAATCTCTATATAACCAGGACCTGCACATGATGTGCACCAGCTGTAAACCAATGGTTCATGTTTCTGTAGTGGCCTTTTCTTAGCAAACTCCCCATGACATCAGAGATGTGAGCTGAGGGTCATGTAGATTCCAGCAAGCTGGCAGTGTGAGCTGCCCACTTCTGCAAATTCCCTGTGCCTTCAGAAGCTGCTCAGGCCTAGTCCCATATCTACCACTTGCATTTGATGGTGGGACACTGCTGGGTACATCTGACTTTATGGTTAGTTGGATCAAATAACAGTTCATGATGGGCAGCCACATTACATGGCCACCTGACGTTTTGTGCCCACACTGCTGGGCACAACTGACTTTATGATTAGTTGGATCAAATAACTCAGTTAGTTCACGATAAGCAGCCAGGTTACACGGCCACTTGATGTTTTGTCGTCAGGGGTTCACTTTCTATTAAGGCTCCATAGCAAGTCCTCAAAAGAAAATGGTTATTGATTGCAATAGAATAGCTTTGCTCAAAGACTCTCAGGGCCTTTGCTGTGATCTCATGTTGGGGTTGCAATAGACTCCTCACAGAAACTCAAACTGCTACAAATACTTCAAGATCCACTGAACACCTGAATCAGAAATTTGAGTGGTATTGCTAGATCAGATGGAGAACTGTCTCTTGTTTGGGTATCTTACACTAAGTTAAATTAGCTAAAAGTGATTCAGAGCAGCACAATGCAAATATAACTCACATCCCACTCAAAATCCAAAGAGGCTTGCCTAGCATTTTGCCTCTTGGTAGGAGGTGTCGGGTACAGGGATGTGCCTTCACCCAGGAGGAGGTATATTGACATGCCCTAGACCATTGAATTTCCCAAGCAAATTGAGATAAAAAGACCTTGCATTTGGGGAGGAGGATTATTCCTCTACTCTCTCGGTCCTGAATCTTATCACACCTAATTAAGCTTAAAATAACCTATAATAATTCTTGAAGATCATTTGTCTTCTGCATATCCCTATGCAGGGTTAAATAGGAGTTACAAGTATAATAATTGCAAAAAGAGTAGCTAGCATTTGTTTTGTGATTATTATTTTCATTGTGCATGTATTAACTCATTTAATCATCACAATAGCTCTATGAGATAAACAATATTACTATCTTTATTTTGAAGGTCACCACCCCTGCACCTTCCTTTTCTTTTTCTTTTCTTTCTTTCTTTTTGAGACAGAGTCTCGCTCTGTCACCCAGGCTGGAGTGCAGTGGTGCGATCTCGGCTCACTGCAAGCTCCACCTCCTGGGTTCTTGCCATTCTCTTGCCTCAGCCTCCTGAGTAGCTGGGACTACAGGCGCCTGCCACCACGCCCAGCTAATTTTTTTTTATTTTTAGTAGAGACGGGGTTTCACCGGGTTAGCCAGGATGGTCTCGATCTCCTGACCTTGTGATCCGCCCGCCTTGACCTCCCAAAGTGCTGGGATTACAGGCGTGAGCCACCGCACCTGGCCTGCACCTTCCAAGTAGCACTAATCTGCATGGGTACCTTCCTCCTTCCTCCCCCTCCCAGAAACGTTTGCTTTTTTTTCTTTTTAATATTTTGGTAGAGCCCTCCAGCCATTTTCTTTGGGTCCTTCCTGTCATGAAATATCTTTCTCCACAAGTGAGGATTCTTCTAACTGTTAAATATTGATTTTAACTGTATGCCTAGGGACTGGTGAAACAACCAGGTGTGATGGGGATCCCATGAAGCCATATTTGAAGTGGATTTGGGCAAAACATCACTAATCTCATGGTCTCCATAAGCCCCTTCTCCAATCTCTAACAATTTGTTAGCTTAGAGTCAATGTCAAAATAATCTTTCCCTGGTACTCAGTTACTATGGTAAGTGGCCTTCAGTTATCTCTGGAAAACTAGGAGGAAGGACCGTATCTTGTCCTTGAGGTATTAAGGCAGTCCTACCTTGGTGGTCTAACTTCTTTATGTACTGCCCAGGGCCCTATCTGTTGTTACTTTCTGCAATAGTGGCTTAGCTTCCATCAGACATATGGTCACATTATCTGGAAGTTATGAGTTTATTTAATATCATGTGGGATGAAGTTACTGATAATTTTCAAATTAGGCATCAGCCCTTGAAAGTAAAGTTTTCTATTTAGTTCTTCAATTTAGTTTATCAAAACACTTTGAAGTAGGAGATTTTTGTTTTACCACCAGGTTTCCAACAGGACAGACTTTTCCATACTGGTCAGTATACGGGGACACTTGACCCCAGTACGGTATTTTATTCACTACTCTGCTAATAGGAGGGTCATCCATTCTAAACTGACTTTGGATTCCTTTTTCATCAATAGTGAAGAAACCTCTAAGACTGTGGCCTGAGTTCTCCAGATACATCACCATAACACTTTGAGATCTGATGGATAAAATCTGAAAGAAATGAAAATTTCTCCGGGCTCCAGCCTTCTTTGTTTGCGAGGGGTGGGACTTCATACTAAATGGGTAAACTGTGAATCGGCAAGGCATGGTATCACTTCAGTGTTTAGTGGTCTAAGTTCTCAATTTTGTCACTAAAACTGATTATTTTAGTTGGACACACAAATGTAAAATCAAAGAAAAAAATAGATATTTTCCACATTACCCATTTAAATTGAGCACTTTAAGTTCTCCATTGATCACAGCTGCTCCTCCTAAGTAATTTGAATATTTTGGTTTTGCTGAAGTACAGATAGGGTCAAGTATGGACCTATGCCTCTCAGTGTTTAATCATCTGCCCATGTGAAAGTGGCACTGCTATCCACAGTCCTCGAGCCTCTCATTTCCTCATGGAAGTCAGGGATTGAGAGGGTGGTGGCTGCTTTAGTGTTCTTCTTTCCTGGCCATGAGTTTATACTACACAAATTTTGGCAAATCCACAGCCTCTCACCCTGAGAGTTCTTTTTAGCTATGCAAATCCAGTAGGAACTTGGTGAATTACTCATCTACCCATGGACTTCAGGATCACTTAGCTTCTGCCAAAGATCCTTGCTAGCTAAATAATTCCCATTACTGAGTCAACTCTGCTGCCTACCACAGTAAATACACCCCCATTGCCTCTGCTGGATAAATGCTTCTCCTCTGCCCCCATCACTTCCCAACCAGTCCCTCAACCCCACTGGAAACAGAGAACCTGTTTCAACTGTAGCACCTTCTGCTAGCATACCCAGCCTACCCCAAACAGCCATGAAAGCACTGTTCAAACATGGCAGGTCTCCTCTCCAGTGTTATTCCCAAAGGCCTTAGCAAAGGCCTTTCTGGGACCTCTCCAGAAACTCAGAGGGATAGGTCCTGGTCACACAGGCTAAATTCACTCCAGCATTCCCATCTCTCAAGATCTTTTGACTTCTTTTTCTACTTATTGCTAAGAAATTGATCTCATAATATCACTTAGTGGCTTCAATCTATTCACCAAGCCAACAACTGAGATCACTTTCAAATGCTAGAACTAAAGTCACTGGTAGGTGCACCTGCACTGGTAAGTCTAGTCCAGGTTAAAATCATGCCCTTCCCTCCTTGGCCAGGCAACCTGGGAAAACACTCTTTTTTTTTTTTTTTTTTTTGGAGACAGAGTCTCACTCTGTTGCCCAGGCTAGAGTGCAGTGGCGACGAGATCTTGGTTCACTGCAGCCTCCACCTCCCAGGCTCAAGTGATTCTCGTGCCTCAGCTTCTCAAGTAACTGGGATTGTAGGGGTGTGCCACCACACCTGGCTAGTTTTTATATTTTTAGTAGAGACGAGGTTTCATCATGTTAGCCAGGCTCGTCTTGACTCCTGGCCTGAAGTGATCTGCCTGCCTCGGCCTTCCAAAGTGCTGGGATTACAGGCATGAGCCACTGCACCTGTCCTGAGAATACATTCTTATGTGACTCCCTAGATTGTTGCAGATAAAATGAGAAAAGTACCACAATTCTCTGTTTTGTTTCGGTACATAAGCTTTTATCAACATTCATCTTTATAAGTGAAACCCACGGGCATTGCTAGTCCTGGGACAAAGGAATTTCAACATCTTTTGTTTGTTTTTCTAACCCTGACTATACCTCTGTAAATATTCTCTTCACTAAAGTCTCTTGAGTTAAATACTCTGCGTGTGTCTTCTGATACTGTGTCACTTTCCCAAAACTCAGAATCTTGAGTAGAGTTTTTGACTGGCTGAGCCTGGTTTATTTGCTTACATCCTGGTATCCACCAAGTGAAAAGAAGGACTGTGAGTTTCTGCCTTTCACCAAGACTCACTCATGGAGATTTCTCTGAAACAGAAAAGATGTCCCACAAGGATTGGTAGTTTTTAAAAAGACAAATATCCATTATACTGGGATTGACAAGTAATTCTACTTGGACAGAAAGCAGGTTATACATAGGGGCAGTGGAAGGAAATTGGGCTACAAAAGCAAATGAGAACTTTATTAATTCAGAAGGGCTTAAATGCCAGTCAAAGAAAGATATCTCATGAGATGGGAAATGGGCTGCCACTAACAGTCTTGAGTAGAAAAATGACATGTAATCTGTGCTTAAGCAAGATCCATCAGGTACAAGAGTGAAAATAAATCACAGGAAGGAGAGAAATGTTACTTTCTCCATTGAATTGTAAGCCTCACAGGGGCAGGGCCTTGTGGACTTGTTTAATGTTTCTCTTCCTGGTGACTAGCCCAGTGCCTGGCAAGTAGTGAGTATGCAATCAATGCTTGTGATGGAGAGCAAAGAGGCAAAGATGAATTAGGAGGCTACTCAAAGTTAGCCCCAGTGAGAAATAATGAGGCCTGAATGAGAGGGTAGAAAAATAACATATATTTAACATTCACCCTGTACCAGGCATTTAATCTATATTATCTGATTGATCTCACAATTACTTTTATGACGTACATATTTGTTTCAATTTTACAGATGAGGCTCGAATAAATTAAGGGAAAAAGTCCACATTCAGGTATGCAATAAATAATGGAGCTGGGATTTGAACCCATGTCTGGCTCTGAAACTCCCTCTTGTCCAGGACATCATGCCAGGAGGGAGTCAGGACAAGGGGAGGTCAAGAAGGCACAGAGGTAAGAGAGACTGGCAGCTGGCCAGGTCCATTGGGTGGGACAGAGCATGAGGCAAAGTGAAGGAGTTTGGGGCTCTGAACTGGAATCCCAAGGAGAATTGTGATGCTGTTAAAATAAATAAAGCAGTCAAGGGGACTTTCAGGGATGGGATGCTTGGGTCAGCTCTGGACATGCTGCATGCGGGTCCTGGGGGGACATCTAGATGGAGCTACCCATCAGGCAGTTTGAAATGCCAGTCCAGATCCCGGGACAGAGGCAGCAGTAAGGAAGTAGACTTGCAAGTGCCCTATGTTGAGGCGATTATTTGAAGCAGTGAGCATAGATGAGAAAAAGTTAGCCAAGGTCATGATATAAATGTACCTGGTCCAAGCATGGTATGCAGGATATCTGAATATGCACAGATTCTAAGGTATGTCCTGAAAGTAGGTCTGCTTCACTAAATCTTCTGATCAGCAGTTTTCTTGAGGTTTTCACATTTACTTAAGTAGAGTGTGTTGGCAGGGGGTGAAAAATACACACAAGAGTCCTGATCAATGAAAGTTTTGCTGTGGATGTGACCTATGTCCTGTAACTTGCTCAAACTTCTCAGGGAGGGAAACTTTAAATATCCAAGTTAAGAACTACGAATGCTGACAATTCTCCGTCTGGGAGCTGAAGATCCAACCTTCAGAGGCCATGACTCCTCAGGTCACGTACCTGTTACAAGGGGCTTGATATGGTTTGGCTCTGTGTCCTCACCCAAATCTCATCTCAAATTGTAATTCAAGGAGGGACCCAGTAGGAGGTGACTGGATCATGGGGGAGGTTTCCCCCACGGTGTTCTTGTGATCATGAGTGAGTTCTCATGAGATTTGTTTTAAAAGTAGCACTTCCCTATTTGCTCTCTTGCCCTCCCCTGCTGCCAGGTAAGACGTGCCTTGCTTCCCCTTCACCTCCTGCCATGATTATAAATTTACTCCCTATCTCTCCCTCTCCTGCCACCAAGTAAGACGTGACTTGCTTCCCCTTCACCTCCTGCCATGATTGTAAGTTTCCTGAGGCCTTCCCAGCCATGTGAAACTCTGAGTCAATTAAACCTCTTTCCTTTATAAATTACCCAATCTCAGGTGTTCTTTATAGTAGTGTGAGAACTAATACTGGGCTCCAGCTGGTTAATCCCCAGGGACAGCTTTCAGGATTAGATTTTTGTGGCAGTTTCCTCTCCCTTTTACTCCCCTCCCCATAAAGATTTAGTGGGCAGGACTGACCTGTCTGAAGGGGTCCTCCTGGCTGGGGGCCTTTGAAGAAGCCAGATTGTCCCCTTAAGAGTAGTCACTACTATGAGCCCAAAACTCTTGAGTCCCTGTAATGTGCTATGTGCTATGTCTCCAGCTGATTTGCGCTGCAGCCTAGTCAGAGATGGCCACCTTTGTCTTTCTACAGCAAATCAGAAAGGACACAAAATTTCTATTTGAACATAGATAATTCAAAACAGCTGAACTTTTTTAAAAGAAGAATCTTTTTGCATGCAACGTTCGACAGTGGAAGAATACCCTGATTAATTTAGGAAACTACCCTAACTTAGTTATGAACGACCGAAAATGTGCCTTTACATCTGTTTAGGATGACATTTTGGGCATCTAGTACTACATTACAATCTCCATGACAATAAACACATAGACTTGTTATTTGATAGTTGCATAATTGTGGTTTTCTTCTGCTTGTTCTCAGAGGTGGAGAGCTGCCTGTTTGCTTTTTGTTCCTCTTTTTTTTTTTCCAGGAGAAAAAAACAAATGTAAAACACACCAAACCAGACGGAAAGAAATAGTCAATATGCCGCTGCTGCATGTAAGCTGCAAGTTTATTTGCCAGTTTACTCTCTTTGAAATATCTGTGAAGTGCTTTGCTGGAGGGTTCTCGTCCACATACTCTGAGTGGCAATGCTCATTCACGACCAGCAGAGGGCAGGCACGACCTCCTAATACACCAGGAAGGCCATCTTGTCAGCACCAGGAGTAAAGGCGCCCTTGCCATCTGTAACCTCAACCATCTCTCTCAACCACTGTAGACCTAATTGCCATGATAAAAACAGATCTGGTTAAACGGTCTTGGTTAAATCGCAGCTCTGCCACATATTAGCTGTGTGACCTTGAACAACCTACTTAACCTCTCTGAGCCTGTTTCTTCCTCATTTCTAAAGTGGAGCTATTAATAAAACCTACTTCATAGGCTTCTTGTGAACATTTAATGAGTTAATATATGCAAGGCACTCAGAACAGAGCCTAGCACATGGTAACCTATTATATTTATTGCTATTACTAATAGTATTACATTAAACTCTTTCATCCTCTCTTTCAGGACCCCAACTAAAGTGTCCAAGGAGAAGGGACCACTCAAGAGGAAGGAAGAAAAAGGCTTTGGTGAGTCTCAGGCCATGCCAGGACTCTCTGGGTGATGGAGAAGGGAGCTGCAGAGATGTCTCTGCTCCAGCAGAAGAACAGAAAGATGGTTCTAACCTGGGGTGAGAGACACCGAATGAGCTAAGCTTTCCTGTTTCATTCTTTCCCTAAAGGCAGTAAGACCTGAGCTTGGGCTGTGGGAAGGTCAGCAGACATCTGGTACAAGAAAGGCTCTGGGCAAGCAAAGAGCTGTTCCTCCCAGCTGCATTCAAGCATGATGCAATTAGCTGCAGCCTGGGGGGTCGTCGTGAACCTGGCCACCTGGGCACCTCTCCTTGACATCTGGGTGAAGGACAAAGGGAAGGCACAAGCTCCGAAAGAGAGGCCTTGGAAGTTATTTTACAACCAGAGTGGCAGAGGCCAGGGAAGCAGGTGGGTGTTCTAGCTGCTTTTAGCAAAGCCATTAATGTGGTAGCTAGAAGTGATGAGGCCCTGGCCGTGTGGTGGGCAGGCAGGGGCAGGGATCCATGGCAAAAAGAAGAGGGTACACCTTCCTGGAGATGTTTCCAAAACCCCTGGGTAGGGATCTTGAGGTGAGCTCTGGTAAGTGTCTGAGGACAAGGACTACATCTTATCCAGCCTTGTAGAGTACCAACTGTTCGGGTCATAGGCTGTGAATAAATATTCCAACTCTATCTCCTTCTGATACATGATAGGATGGCACTTCCCTGCTCACTGGAAGTCGATGTGGCCATGTGGCTTTCTGTGGATAATGAAAGGTAAGCAGAAGCTTTCAGAGCCTATGCAGACTCTACCATGTTTTTTTCCCGACCAGGCAGCTATTTTCCTGACCAGGCAGCTAAGGGCTCCTCCAGGAGCCTGTGTCCCTGTGTGACTCTGATGAGCAGAGCGCCCCCTGGGCTGACTTGTGGCTGACATGCAGCCATTGAAATGTCAGGTTATTGTTTGTTTGTTTGTTACAGCAGCAGACCCCAGCCTGTCCTGATTGAAACAGCAGCTCACCTTTGTGTAGCCCTCTGTCACATCCAGCATGGCTTTTTCACGCTGCATCACCTCATTTGATCCTCTGGAAAGCATGTGAGGTAGGTCTGTTATCCCGATTTACCAGCTGAAACTGGATCCCTGAAAGCTTAAGTATCCAAGGTTCCAGAACAAAGTGACAGAGCTGGGAATCCAACCTAAGCCCCAGGACGCCAAATCCCATGCTGTTCCTCCCCCACCATGCTCTCTAGTGTGATGACACTCAACAAACGGGTACTGACTGAAATTGAAATGATAATACTGGCCCGCACAGCTGCAATCATCAGCATCATAGCACTTTCACGAGGGCAACGCTTTTTCTTGGTGTCGTGAACACATAATGTAGCATTGCCAGTTTTATAAAGAGCGAAGGTTAGTAAGAAGGGATGCCTACGCTGTCTTACATGAAAGTCAGACATCAGACATTGCCTAGGGAAGGCTCTTACTGGGATGAATGATCTAACATTTATTGTAGTTTTTTTTTTTTTTAGACAGGGTCTTGCTCTGTCACCAAGGCTGGAGTGCAATGGCACAATCTCGGCTCACTGCAACCTGTGCCTCCCAGGTTCAAGCTATTCTCCTGCCTCAGCCTCCTGAGTAGCTGGGATCACAGATGCATGCCACCATGCCCGGCTAATTTTTGTATTTTTAGTAGAGACAGGGTTTTGCCATGTTGGTCAGGCTGGCCTTGAACTCCTGGCCTCAAGTGATCTGCCTGCCTTGGCCTCCCAAAGTGCTAGGATTACAGGTGTGAGCTACCGCACCGGGCCTATTGTAGTACTTTGAAAATCAGCTTCTGTAATTAACATTCTCCATGGCTCTGGCACTCTCCTCACACCACTCCACTCCCCACAAAGTCCCTAACCACAGTTCCCCTGACTCTGAGCTCTTGCATTCTTTGTATCTAAACTCTCTGCCAGTCATAGTTACCTGTTCTAGGGCCTCAATCACTCAGGGCCCATTTTTTTTTTTCTCCTGGGAAACCAGCAACCTACTCCAGCTAACTCATACAAAGGCTGATGGTATGTTATTGCTCCGACTTGTCACATTTGTGTTTTAACCTGGCTCTCCAGTCCAGCAGTGGGATTTCAGAGCAGCTCACAGGCTGCTAGGGGAGCTATCTCAGTGCCGGCCGACTTTTGATTACACCTCAAATCACATCCTGTTGTTGGCAGCCAATTCTACTTAGCCTAAGACCGCTTTCTGCATCCATCCATCCTTCACTGCTGACTTTGAAGGGATCAAAAGAGCCCTGTGTATTTTTCTAATCTCCCTAATCCTCATAACTATTCCTGTGAGGATGCAGGTATCATCACTACCATTTTTCAGATGAAACGAAGGCCCAGAAAGTTTTAGTGACAGACCCAAGGTCACCCCCGTGAGCCGGTGGCAGAGATGGGAATGGAACTCAGACCGGCTGGTCTCCCAGGCCATCAGTCTCCATTAGACCCTGCTGTCTCTCTGAATTCCCCCTGCAGTTTTAATTGAATATCATGTTCTTCTTCACTTCCTGCCCTAAACAAGGCAACAGCTGCCGCTCACCCTCCTGAGCCGGCTGGCGGTACTTCAGTGGTGGGTGAAGTTATGCTGGGGTGGAAAGCGGGTGAAGCGTTTCAGGATAAAAGGACCCATCAGATTGGAAGATATTCACGACGGTATAAAAGGGATGCCCTGACTTTCAAATGACATCGTGTCGGGGACCAGGCTAAGAGGGAAACTGCTTGGGAGGGTGAGTATGGGAGTTGGAAGGACGGGACACTGTGGAGGAAAAAAAAAAGATGTGTGTGTAATTGGATGAAAACTTTCGGCAAAAAAAATAAATAAAACCATGGAGCACTGTTATTGGTGAGAGGCCCAACATGTGACATGGCTGAACTCTCCTGGGTTCATGTTCTTTTCTTGAGAACAATGCTATAGGGTTTCAAGGGGATTAAAAGCAAGAGGACTAAGATTCGCTTCGCGCCATTCCATCTGCTGCACAGTTTCTACAGCAGTGGTTCTAAAGGTTTCGGGTGCAGCAGAAGGACCTGGGACACTTGGTAAAAGTATTGGTTTCTAGCCCTCTCCTGAGAGACTGTGGCTCAAGAGAGTTTGTAATTGTCTTGTAGGGCACACTTAGGGGAAGGCAATCAATGGTCATCCAGCTTCAAGAACTTGTGCCCCTGCCTCTCATATACATTTTGGAAAGGTCTTTTCCTTTGGGAATCAGAGGAGGAGGCCTGCAGGGAAGTGGCTTGTGTCTACGGCTGCTAAAAAAAAAAAAACCAATAACTCTACTCTGCGAATGTGAGGTTTGGGTAAGCATAGAGCAGCCTGCTGTCTTTGTCGTGGTCACCACCATCAAAGCATTTGCAGGAGCCTGTCTGCAGGTGGAGTGAGGCTCCTAATTACACTTCAGGGCACAAGGACCTGTGAGGAGAGGGGAATCTTGCCCTTGGAAATATGAGCGGTTTTGTCCAGGCCAGGAGGAAATTGAAAAACTTCCCAACCAAAACGTTTACTTCCCGAAGAGATAAAAAGAAGCTCAGGGTCATAAATCTGGGCCAACACCCAGGCCCCAGAGGTCAGACGGGAGGCCCAGAGGCGGATCAACACAACCCAGGGCAAGAAATGCAAGGCGAGAGTCCCCGGCCAGTAGGGAGCCCCAAACACAGAGATCCAGGGGCTCAACAGGCACCCAGCGGACAACTCTCAGAGGCCCAGGGCTCCGGGGGCTCAGGCCACTTGTCTGTGGCTAGGCAGCAGGGCCTTGGAGAAGCCTCCAGCCCAGAACCCCCTGTGCTAGCTGTCTGCCCTCTCTGTGTGTTGCAGAGTTACATTTTTTTTCTGGAACCCTGCTTAGACATGTTCACGGAAAAAAAAAGCATATAATCAGGGAAGTTGGTATAAAGAACTGGCAGCCTCTGCTTTCTCAGCCAAGAACCTGAGGAGAACCAGGAGGCCAGCTGACCAGATGCCCAGCTCCAATTCCCAGAGGGGGGCTGTCTGCCCAGCTGTGCCCCGTGCTTGGCAAATGGATGCCTAAGGAGGCAGCCGTCGTTATTCTCAGGAACCTATGAAGGGCTCAGGAAATCATGAATTATGACTGCCACAGCAAGGACTGAATGATGACTCAGGACACCTTTTGCTGTTAACTTCCATTTGCGGGCGCTTCTCATTTTCAACAAGCAGAAATTCCTCCTCTGGGGACTGTTTCCCATGCTCCCGCTTATCTCAAAGTCTGTTACCCCAAAGTGATGAAAATATGCAGAAAGGTGTCAGAGCCAGGGAAATGTGGTCAGAGTAGAACACAGGCTGGTGGGGAGGAGGGCATTTCCAAGGGCAAAAGTGGGCCCACTGGTATTAAACCTTCTCTATTTCCTACATTTTAATTACTTTCTACAGCTAAAGTGTGAAGCAAGTCATTGTCCTGTGACCTGAGGGGCGGATGGAGAAGCTTTAAATGATTTAAACTTGAAACTTGTTCCCCTCCAAACAAAAATGGCATTGTAATGTTAGATAAGTTCTTTACCCTTTCTAGGTCTCAAATTTTTCTCCCCATAATGTAGCTTCCATTTCATCTGGTAAGCAAATCCTGAATTTTAACTGCCTCAGAAGGACCTTGAGCTCCATGCTTGAAAGGCAGCAAAAGCTCAGTGCAATATTAATGTATAATTATTTACAATACAACCACAAACTCAATTTAAAAGCCAGTTGAAGTGTAAGGAGCAAACCACAAAGATATAGGTAAACATTTAAAGTGGAGACATCACGGTTCAACAAAGAATTGATTCTCTTCTAGAGCAATCATCTCTAAAGCCTATCTCACATTTCTGAAATGCTGTTACAAATAAAACAGAAATCAGGACAAGAGGAGGTGGCAAGAGGCAGGAAAAAGGCCAATGATCTGGATTTGGCCAACTTCCTGATGGTGGGCATGTCATCCCGTCACTCTGGCCCTTGCTTTCATCATGTTTTTTGTCTAAATTGCAGCCAGAAAACACATAAGCTTACCCTCTTAACCACTTTCTAGTGTACAGTATTGTTAACTATATGCTATGCACATTGTTGTATAACAAACAGAGCTCTAGAATGTTCATCCGGCATGATTGAAACCCTATACCCATTGAATAGCTCCTGGTTCCCTGTGTCCCCAGCCTCTGGCAACCACCATTTGACTTTCTGTTTCTATGAGTTTGATTACTTTAGACACTTCACAGAAGTGGAATCAGGCAATATTTGTTTTTTTTGTGATTGGCTGATTTCATTTAACATAATGTCTTTAAGGTATGAACCTTACTGTAGCATGTGCTAGGATTTCCTTCTTTTTAAAAGCTGAATGATATTCCATTTTGTGTATATGCCACATTTTCTTTATCCATTCATTCTATCGATGGCATTTAGGTTGCTTCCACATCTTGGCAATTATGAAGAATGCTACAATGAATATGGGTGTGCAAATGTCTCTTTGAGATCCTGTTTTCAGTTCTTTTGTAAAAATACTCAGAAGTGGGATTGCTGAATCATATGGTAATTCTATTTTTAATTTTTCAAGTAATCTCTATACTGTTTTCCATCATGCTATTTTACAATCCCACCAACAGTGTTTTGTCTTCAGGATTGCACTGGTGAAGCCTGTTTCTTCTCGTGTTACAATTGGAACAAGGGCTCCAATTACTCTACATCCTCATCAACATTTGTTTTTCTTTTTTTTTTTATGGTGGCCATCCTAATGGGGGTGAGGTAATATCTCACTCTGGTTTTGCTTTGCATTTTCCTAATGATTAGTGATGTTGAGCATCTGTGAATATGCTGTTGGTCATTTGTTTATTTTCTTTAGGTAAATGTCTGTGAAGTCCTTTGATCTTTTTTTGAGTTATTTGGTTTTTGTTATTGAGTTGTAGGAGTTCTCTATGTATCCATAATTGAGTATGATGTTAGCTGTGTGCTTTTCATATATGACTTTATTATGTTGAGTAGTTTTCTTCTATTACTAGTGTCTTGAATGTTTTTATTATGAAAGCTGTTAAATTTTGTGAAATGTTTTTTCTGGATTAACTGAGATAATCATGTCATTTTTGTCCTCTGTTCTTTTGATGTGGTGTATTATATTTCAGAATTTTTTATGTTGAACTGTCCTTGCATCCCACAGATAAATCCCACGTGATTATAAACGTATAATTCTTTAAATGTGCTATTGTATGCCATTCTCTAGTATTTTCTTGTGAGTTTTTACATCAATATCCATCAGAGATACTGGCCTATAGTTTTTTTTTTCTGGTAGTATCCTTGTCTGGCTTTGGTATTAGGTTAATGCTGGCCTCATAACATCAGTTTGGAAGTGTTCCCTCTTCTTCAATACTTTGGATGAGTTTGACAAGGATTGGTGTTAATTCTTCTTTGAACGTTTGGTAGAATTCTCCCATGAAGCCATCTTGTTTTGGGCTTTTCTTTGTTGAGAGATTTTTGATTACTGACTCAATCTCCTTACTAATTATAGGTCTGTTCAGATTTTCTACTTCCTCATGATTGACTCTGGGTAGGTTATAAGAATTTAACCTTATATAACCTGTTTCTAAGAATGTATCTGCTGTTTCTAGGTTATCTAATTTGCTGGTATATAAGTGTTAATAACAGCCTTTATAATCCTTTGTGTTTCTGTGGCATCAGTTGTACCTCCTCTTTCCTGATTTTAGTTATTTGTCATTGTGTTTAAAATGAGGTTGTTGAACTAGATGATTTCTTTTTTTTTTTTCTTTTTTTTTAATTATTATTATTATTATACTTTAGGTTTTATGGTACATGTGCGCAATGTGCAGGTAAGTTACATATGTATACATGTGCCATGCTGGTGCGCTGCACCCACCAACTCGTCATCTAGCATTAGGTATATCTCCCAATGCTATCCTTGCCCCCTCCCCCCACCCCACAACAGTCCCCGAAGTGTGATGTTCCCCTTCCTGTGTCCACGTGTTCTCATTGTTCAATTCCCACCTATGAGTGAGAATATGCGGTGTTTGGTTTTTTGTTCTTGCGATAGTTTACTGAGAATGATGATTTCCAATTTCATCCATGTCCCTACAAAGGACATGAACTCATCATTTTTTATGGCTGCATAGTATTCCATGGTGTATATATGCCACATTTTCTTAATCCAGTCTATCATTGTTGGACATTTGGGTTGGTTCCAAGTCTTTGCTATTGTGAATAGTGCCGCAATAAACATACGTGTGCATGTGTCTTTATAGCAGCATGATTTATAGTCCTTTGGGTATATACCCAGTAATGGGATGGCTGGGTCGAATGGAATTTCTAGTTCTAGATCCCTGAGGAATCGCCACACTGACTTCCACAAGGGTTGAACTAGTTTACAGTCCCACCAACAGTGTAAAAGTTGAACTAGATGATTTCTAAGGCCTTTCTAGCTCTGAAATTCTTTGACACCTCAAAATAACATTTTAAAATGTATTATAAAATATTTAAGACATACAAAATTATATAAAGACGAATACAATCAATAACCACCTAGCTTAAGAAGTAGAAGTCATCAGTGCAGTAGGTAACTTTCTGTGTATCCTTCCCCAAGTGTGCTCTCTGTTCCAGAAGAACTCACTGTTCTGAATTTTGTGTTTTTTATTCTCATACATATATTTATGCTTTTTATTGTATATATGTGTGCATGTGTGAGAGAAATATATGATATTTTGTCTACTTTTAAGCTTCATATTAGAAATAAAATATTGTCTTTATTAGTCTACAAGTAGATTTTTTTCTAACATTTTGTGAGCTTCATCCTCGTTGATGCACGTAGCACTTGTTCATTTCCCCTCGCTTTCCCCCCACCCCCGTTGTAACAATTACATGAAGGTGTGCAGTTTCGGTATGCACTGTTGATGAACACCAGGTTGTTTTCATTGTTTTGTTTTAACAATCTTTCTCCAAATATCCATGTGTATATCTCCTTGCGCGCTTGTGTGGGATTTGCTCTAATAGAAAACTACCTGGAGCATAGCAAATGCGCATTTGCACCTTGACTAAATAATGCCAAATTTTTCTCTAAAGTAATTGAACCAATGTGTACTCCCACCAGCAGGGCATAAGATTTCCCATTGTTCAATATCCGCACCATCACTTGGTAGTATCAGACATGTAATGCCCATTCATACACTTTGGCATAAAATGGTAACCTATTGCAGTTTTCCCTATAATTTCCCTGATAACCACTGTGATTGTTCATTTTGTCGTATGTTTAGCAGCTATTTGTGCTTCCTCTTCTGTGAATGGCTTCCTCATTATTTTTTGCCTGCCTCTGATTTTTACCATGGGTGGACTGTATTTATGCTCTATCCCAGGAAATACATAGATTGCCTGACCAGATCTCACCACTATGAACTGCATTCTTGAAAAATTTCTAACATAGCTCCCACTTGTGCCACAAGACTGTGTGGGCAAGGATCACCTTTCCTTAGTGCATTCAATGTACCCATGTTTCCTTCATACCAGCGAGTACAGGTGGCATGAGTGTACATTCCAGGACAATGTACTGTTCAAAAATGTGAGTCTCCCAGAGTTGAAATTCAGAGTTCTCACAGCAGTTGCTGCTAAGCCGATGTTGCTTCTATCCAGATGGCCATGTGTACCACCCGATATGGAGAGGCCTAAGCATGCGCTGGAGGGAGGCCATGCCCACTAATCCTCCACATAAAGGGTCATGGAGTTATGGCTCATGCTCTAATACTTAGAATTTCCTGGGTTTTATGGAGAAATGTGCATTCCTGATATTTTTCAAAGTTGCAAAATGCTGATATTTATTTAGAGACGTGTCACAAATGAAGCCAAAGGAAATATGCCCAAGATTGAATTTGAGATTTCTTTAACTACAACTTGGAGCAGAGTGTTCACTGAAGAAGATCGGCAATGAAGAGGCAAAAAGCCTATTGTGTTTATTTTTGCTTAATGTTTTAAATTAAAAACTAAGGAGTTTGTCCACAAGGGATACAAGAGGTGCCTGTGTCCTTTGATACAAGCTCATACATACATGTTAAATTGCTGATAGAAGAGGTGCTTGTATGCCAAGATACAAGAGGTGCTGGGCGTAGGATGAATGGACATCAGTTTGAAAATCTCTCTAGTCCTAATTTGTGTAAGTTGCCGTTATTGTCACTATAGGTTGTTGTCCCAGCTACGGTCAGATCGTGTTGGTTTACAAAGTGTAATGCTAGGGTAGACTGGCATGTCCACAGTGGATGCATCCCCACTGGAGAGGATGAAACTCTTGTCAGATCCCAAAGGAAAAATGGGAATTGTGGCTTTGGAATTGAGATACAGTTCATACAATATCCAAGAGATAGAGGGGAAAGGTATTTTTCTCCAACCTAAGAAATATGTATGTATGTATACACACACACACACACACACACACATTCAGAAAAGTGTGTCTACCTGCATGCAGCCCTCGTTCTGCTGATTTTAGTTTCTTCCACTTCTGCTTCTAAGTAGCAAAGAAAGCCAAAAATTAGAGGATTGAAAATAAATGGAAAAAGCAAAAACAAATTTTACCTATAAGGCCTGAAATTCACCCAAAAATTAATATGTTTACCAGCAGATTGTGAAGCAAACCAACACTCCATCAATATATTCGTCAATTAGTGCATTATTATTGAGTGCAAAGTGTGTCTATTCTGTATTGAGAGGCTCCTGTGGCTTCTCCAGTGCCTACTAGAACAGGTTTCCAGGAATAACCCACACTCGTACGGCTGTTCCAGTCTTCAAATGGCGTCTTAGACACAGTCTGTAAAGGAAACATAGTAAAAACTGGGGTAAGCAGAGAATAAATAGAAGACTATAGAAGGACCTGGGCAAAGGGAATCCTTGAAATATATGACCCTTGACTCAATCAATCCATTTGCAAATGTTTATTGAAGGCCTAGTATATGCTGTCAGTGTCATTGTCCTACGGGCAGTATAATAGTATCTTTCCCTCTGTACCTTAGTTTCCTCAGCTGTAAATTGGGAATAATAATAGTACCTATCCTGCAGTGTTATTGTGAGTATTAAGTGAAATAACATACTTAAAGTATGTAGAACAGTGCCTGACATATGATCAATATACAATCAATATTAAGGAGGGAGAAAAATCATAAGCACATAGAAACTGGAAAACAATAAAGACATCAGAACAAGAGATGTCACAAGGCACTGTATTATTAATTGCCAAACAAATGCTTCTCACCCCTGAATGTCAAAACGCAGGGCACAGAGCTAAGAGAGAGCCAAAAGAGTTTGGTTTCTCACACTAGCCAAGCACCTGCCTTTTGCACGTGTCTGAGAAGCTGCAAATGGGTCCCTCCAGAGACACCATGGATCACGATGGGCTCTTGGGAAAGGGCCCAGAGCTGCCCCTAAGCACAAGGTGGTGCAGTGTAGTGCTAGCAAGTGCGGCTGTGGTGCCAGACTGCCCATGTTTAAAACCTAGTACTGGCGCTTATTATTTGTAGGCTCTGGACAAGTTACCTAACTCCTCTGAGCCTCAGTTTCTTTCTCGGTAAAATTTGAACGATAACATTGTCTATTTCATGGGTTTGCATGAGGATGAAATGAGATAGTGCAATATGTTCATAATAGAGTACCTAACATACATACATGTTAAATTGCTTGTCTACATGTGATCCTAAACCAGCTGCTTCTTCCACATCTTTAAGGAAAGAAATTCCACAATCTGTCCCAGTGTTCAATGTACCCTTGTGTCAAAACTTCCTCCTGTTAGGAAATCCTCTCTTTTTAAAAGTTTACATAATTTGAGAGGGCCCTTAGCAATTTTGGTAACCCAACTCACCATACAGGTGAGGAGAAAAGGCTGGAAAGTTTAAGTGACTTGCCCAAAGTCATGCAGATGGTTAGTGACAGAGCTAGGACTGGCTCCTGGTTCTCCTGAAACCCAAGTCCATGCTCTTTCTACTAAGGCTGCCGGTATTATTTCCTTTTGCAGGCATCTCGTCTTATGCTCATCATGGTAGAGACTTTTTGTGCCATGTGATTCTGGACTCCTGGGCAGAACATTCCAAGCCCTCCATATTCCGGCCTTGATCTACCCGGGGGGCACCCAAGACACACGGGCTCTGAATGAATTGCAAAATAAAACAAAGGGTGATGACTGGGCCACAACATCAACTTTATTACAGATCCAGGCTACACTGGAGAACACAACTTAGAATGAGAGCCAAATGGGCTGGTTACCTGACCCCCTAAATTAGGCAGAGTCACCTGCTGTCCCAGGCATATGGACTGGGGCACCGAGGAGCAGAGGCTTCCATGTGGCAGACGTTCCCAAGCCCAAGAGAAAGAAGGAGGATGGGGCTGAGCAGAACATGCCCGTCTACTCCTTCCCAGTTTGCCAGGCAGAAGACACTGCACCTCCTCAAGGGTGGAGAAAATAAAGGGCATGAAATTCAGGAGTGTGAGTAGGAAAAATCTCCTTTCTTAGAAACTAAGAGTGGGAAAAGATTTTCTTTTCTAGTTTCACCTCTTTCAGACCACATCCCCACCTTGCTCCCTACTCATTGGCCGTACAAATGACTGGTAACCCTTTGGCCTCACTCTATTTCTTTTGTGCTCAAATTATTCCTCTTGAACAGAGTGCCCTTGCCCTCTGGATGCCTTAGTGATTTTTTTTTATACTTTAAGTTTTGGGGTACATGTGCAGAACGTGGAGGTTTGTCACATAGGTATACACCTGCCATGGTGGTTTGCTGCACCCATCAACCTGTCATCTACATTAGGTATTTCTCCTAATGCTATCCCTCCCCCAGCCCCCCACCCCCCGACAGGCCCCAGTGTGTGATGTTCACCTCCCTGTGTCCATGTGTCCACATTGTTCAGCTCCCACTTATGAGTGAGGACATGATGCCTTGGTGTTAAATGCCCTCTGTCTAAGTCTGTTTGGGCCGCTTTTATAACAGAAACTTATTCCTCAAGGTTCTGAAGGCTGGGAAGTCCAAGATCAAGGCACCTGCAAGGTTTGGTAAGAACCTGCTTTTTTCATACACTAGGTGGCAACTTCCCACTGCATCCTTACATGGGGGAAGAGTAAACAGGCCTCGTGGGCCTCTTTTATAAGTGCATTAATTCCATTCATGGGGTCTCTACCCCCATGACTTAGTCACATCCCCAAATGCCTACCTCTTAATACCATTACATAGGGATTTAGTTTCAACCTATAAGTTTTGGATGAAAGCTAAACATTTAGACCTAGTACTCTTTCATCTTTCAAGACTCAGTTCATGTGTCACCTTCTGTATGAAGCTCTTCCTTCCTCTCCTCATGTCCACCCCCAACACTTTATGGGGTGAGTTGGCAACCTTTTGTTTGTGTTTAGTATGGACTTTCCTCTTACCTCTTTTAGTTGTTTATTCCACTTAATTTTCTGAAGACAGAGGCACATCTTACTTATCCTATGTTCAAGGCCCTACACAGAACTTTAAATGCAATAGGTCTTCAATAACTTTTTGATGAATAATGATGTTGAATGTTTTTCCTAGGCATACTATATGATATTAAGCCAAGTCCCTGCCTTATTTTCAGAAAAAAAGAATCTCATTATTTCATTTATACATTAAGTACCAGTAGGTGCATGGCACTGTTAGTTATTGCAAAGTATATAGCTTGTAGTCTTCCTTTCTAGAATCTTAAAATCTACTTGAAAAGGTATGTTCACAAGAAATAATTGGGTGTATGTACATAATTGATACAAATGCTTCTTTGTACCCATAAATCCTTTTATAATTTACAAAGCAAAATCTGCCCAATCTGCCATTCAATCCAGTGACTACCCTGTGAGTCAGGGTGGACCCACTAGCCCCATTTGACAGATTAGGAAATTGGGCTTGAGAAGCCTTGGGTGATTTAGCCAAACACACCCAGCTGTGAATGACAGAACTGAGGCTTGAATCCAGGCGCTTGGCTCCTAACCTAGTGTGGTTTTTCATAATTGGCAGATAAATGACAATAATTAAATGCAGGTGTTTGACTATGCAATGGAGGGAGAGTGAAGTCTACATCTACTAGTGTCTCCATCACCTTTGGCTATACTGAGAGGTTCAGTGTGTGTGCTGGCTTCCCAATCCCAACACCTCCATGCTTTGTTCAAAATCTGCCTATAGATGAAGCCCAAGGTCTTTCTGCCAAGATAATGGGGAAAGTTAGAGGGAGAGTAGAGGCTGAGAAAAGTATTACCTAACGTGGAATGTTAGCTATCCAAGTGTACCTAGCAAACTAGAATTTGAAAGACATGCAGATGTAGGTATATAATTTCATGGTCTTTATGGATTCTTGCTATCCTAGCTCTGAAGCTTCAAGTCTATTGGGGAATTTTTTGTATCAGAAATGTCTCTTGAAGACTGAGGGGAATGGTGGTGGAATGAGCAAATTTGAGTGGGAATTAAGTCATTTTCTGGCCAAAAAACAGGATTATAATAAACAAGCCATGAGATGGAAATCATTCAGATCTGAGGGAGTACTGTCTGTTCCTGTCTAAACAAGTGACTGCAATTTCCCATTTTTCTTCAGCTTTCCCCTAAAGATAATATAGTCCTTTCCAGTCTTCTGCCTGTCTTGTTATAGTGCCTATAATTTCCCTTCAAATACTTCAGTGTTGATTGTGTGACGTATATATGTGAATGCAAGTTAACTGTAGTCTACATTAGTGAACACTGAAAGACCTTCATTCAAGAATGTATGCCATAGAGGAAGAAATAGAAAATACTTCAGTTCTCTCAATTCTAAGCCTGTATCTGAAAGTTGGTTAATTAGCATAAAGAATGGTAAAACATTTTTTTGTTGGTGAAATAAGTGGTGTTCACTCTAAATGACTGGCTAGAAAATTCGTAAAGACACATCTGTCCTGGCATGAAAGGAGTATAAGAATCTGGTGAGCCCAGTAGCCTACTACCTTCAGATAGGTGCTCCAGGCCTGAGAGTTCATTTATTCTCTGTACCTCATGCATGGTGAAAGATGTGGGCACTGACTCTGCTGTCAGAATGTTTGATGCATATGCCTTAGTGTAAATTTTTCATGCAACAGACTTATCAGATTGCCTTAAATGACTGAGAGTGGAACACTCTAAGATTACAGAATCAGCTTGTATTGTTTGGGGACCTGACTGCTGGTCAATGTTAGAATGCGGTAGAATGCGGTAGAATTGGGTCTGAGACTTGCTTTCCTTGTTACCACCAAGTAGCCAGGTTGTGGGAGAAGAAGATATACAGTTCCACCCACCTCTAATTGTTGGGTGCAACTGATATTTATCACTAGATTCCATCAACTGCTAATGGCCAAAGTGGCTTTAGTTCCTTTTGCAACAGTCCTTAACAATTCCTCCCGTTTTTTTTTTTGTTTTTTTTTTTTGAGACGGAGTCTCGCTGTGTCACCCAAGCTGGAGTGCAGTGACGCTATCTCGGCTCACTGCAAGCTCCGCCTCCTGAGTTCATGCCATTCTCCTGCCTCAGCCTCCCAAGTAGCTGGGACTACAGGTGCCTGCCACCGCGCCCGGCTGAGTTTTTGTATTTTTAGTAGAGACGGGGTTTCACCATGTTAGCCAGGATGGTCTCGATCTCCTGACCTCGTGATCCGCTCACCTCCTCCCGTTTTTAAACAAATTCTTCTATTTTTTTCACCTTCTTCCTTTCTTCCTCACCCCTAGCTCTGTCAAATGACACCCGATTGAAGGAGAGGGCATATGAATGTTTATTGAGCTTAATCTATGCCCTTTCTATGCAATATTTAATTTCATCCTCATTTAAAATAAAATAGGTATGATTTAGTAAAAGTTGAATCTCAGAGAAGTTAAAAAACCACCCTAACATCTCACAGCTAGTAGGTGATAAAGCTGAGATTCTAAAGCTTGGAATTCAGAACTCACATACGGTTTTCAGCAGACAACTCACACACAATTTTGAAAAGGGCTAATAATTGTTGGCACTTCACGCACTTCTACCAGATGGGATGTTTTGACAAACTGAAGAATAATCATAATGACCTATGATTACTTTTTCCTATCAAGTGCATTCTCTGCTATAAACAGGGAGAACTCTTGCAGTCTGTAAATAGAGGTTTACTTCCTCTCTGCAATTGATCTCCAGCCAACCTCACCTATAGTCAGACCATGATGGAGTAACAGTAAACACGAGGAAGGTGATTAATGTGGTGTCAAAAAGCACCTGAGGTCCATATGGATGTATTTCATTTGATTTTTTTGAACCACTCTTATCTCTAATGCCAAAGCACGGATGGCGCTCCTATTTCTACAAAGACCCCCAGCCTGGCCTTTGATGATTTCTTTTCCCCTTGGAGGCTTCTTACCTGGAATTTGGCCTGATCTCACCTGGATCAAGAGGTATTGTTTACCAGAGGCTGTTTACTGCAGCCCTTACAGACGACCCCAACCCTACACAGGTTAGGCCCACCTATTAATTGCTTCAAGGAAACTTCTTTGGTGTCTGCCTTTTATCCTCTTATAGATGTTTCTATAAAAGAACATGTGTTGTTAGAAGTCCTGTTTGCTCAGTGTTCTCTGTCCCTAAGACTGGCCTTCAGGACACCTGCTGGAGTCGTCTGCATTCAGTTTTGGGTATCACAGACAGCAATACTGCTAAGGAAAGCTCAGGAGATCAGGCATATGAGGGCAGTTCAAGGACAGTAGGGCCAGAGTCAAGACAGAGTTAAGCTTCCATTTTGAGAAAACATAACTATGTTCTGAAAACATAGTCATGCTAATTAAAATATAAAAAAGGGAAGAAAGGAAGAGCAGTACATTAAGATAGGCATTTCTGTGCAATAGAAATTTAATAGAAAGGTTCTGAAGTACTATCTTGGGTAAATTTAAAAAAAAAAAAGAAAGAAAAGAGAGAAAGGGAAAGTAATCCAGAACAATAAGCCAAATCCTGGAGCAGGAGAGGCAGACTAGAGTTCAGCTGCTAAAGAGTAGTATGGAATTAAAATACATACATAGAATTAAAGAAAACAATATTAGGTAAACACTACATTAGTCATCATCAAAGACAGAAATTGTGAATTGAAAGACAGTTCTAATGAATTTCACAGCTCAGAGAAATAAAGAGAGAAAGATAAAAGAGCTGTTAAGAAAACTGGAAGGTAGGCTGATGATGCTTGAAGAAGACATGGCTAAACATTTTTAAGAACTGAGCCAGGGGTGGTGGCATATGCCTATACTCCAAGCTACTTAGGAAGCAGAGGCTGGAGGATCGCTTGGGCCCAGGAGTTCAAAGATGCAGTAACCTATGAGTGTACCGTGCACTCCAGCCTGGGCGACAGAGCAGGACTCCATCTCTAAAACATAAAAATAAAATTCAATTAAAAATTTAAAAACGCTGGGCATGGTGGCTCATGCCTGTAATCCCAGCATTTTGGGAGGCTGAGGCGGGTGGATCACCTGAGGTCAGCAGTTCAAGACCAGCCTGGCCCACATGGTGAAACCCCATCTCTACTAAAAATATGGTGGTGTGCGCCTGTAATCCCAGCTACTAGGAGGCTGAGATGAGAATCGCTTGAACCTGGGAGGCAGAGGTTGCAGTGAGCCAAGAAGGTACCACTGCGCTCCAGCCTGGGCAACAGAGCAAGACTCTGTCTCAAAAAAAAAAACATTAAATAAAAATTAAAAAAGAATTTTTAAGACTTCATGACTGAAGAAGGTCATGAATTCTTAGAGTGGAAAGAAAGCACATACTGTGTACAGAAGCAGGATTAAAAAGCAACAAAAAAACAGAATGACAACAAAACCCGTCAATATTTTCATAGCAACATTGAAGAACACTAAGAATAAGGAGAAAATCATTTTTTTATTTTATTTTTTTAAATTTAAATTTTTTTTTTTTTTAGGTGGAGTCTCGCTCTGTTGCCCAGGCTGGAGTGCAGTGGCTTGATCTCAGCTGACTGCAACCTCTGCCTTCCAGGTTCAAGCAATTCTCCTGTCTCAGCCTCCCAAGTAGCTGGGACTATAGGCGCCCGCCCCCACACCCAGCTAATTTTTGTATTTTTAGTAGAGATGGGGTTTCACCATATTGGTCAGGCTGGTCTCGAATTCCTGATCTCAGGTGATCCGCCTGCCGCGGCCTCCCAAAGTGCTAGGATTACAGGCATGTGCCACCGCGCCCAGCCAAGGAGAAAAATCTTAAACTGAGTGTGTTGGGGTTTGCGCAGTGGGATAGGGATGGATCCTCAGATACCTGAAAAGCTGTGTCTTAGAAGAGGAGTTAGGGTGCTTCTGAGGACCTCAGAGGGTGACCCAGGACTTAGGAGAAGAAGGCACAGGCAAGCAGATTTTAAGCGGCTTTCAGGAAGAACATTCTAATAACAAGGGCTTTCCAGAATGAACAGCCTGCCTTCTAATAAGGAAGTGAGTTCTCTGTCAATAAAAGATCTGCCTCTACAGAGTCCTCCATTCTAAAGAGCAGGGGAGGGAAAGTAGGCAGGCTTGGGAGCAACTGGATGGCTGGAATCAGAGTGGTGGGACTTGGGTTACATGGGCAGCTTAAACGCTGTGGAAAACGGGCCATGAAGGATACAGGAAAATGGAGAGAAAAGAACAGTGTCCAGAGGGGAAATGTGATTTTACCTGTGTAATGATTTGTTTGGGTCTGTCCTCTTGCTTGTCATTTTTTAAATGAATTATACACCTTTCCTCAAATTCTGCTCTACAACATTCCCTAGAGTCAGGCATCTTCATTGACCTGTTTCTTCTCCCATTTGACACTTTTAGCTGAGTTATTCACCATCTTGAAACTGGCTGGCCCCATCACCTTTTTCAGAAGAGATTAGACGGCTAACATAAAACTTACCCAAAACTTCTGTGTATGGAGGGGTCACTAGAGATGTCTATTTCCGAGTCTTTGTCCCTTAATTCCCCGATGTAGAAGACAGAATAATTCACCTAAAATCATGACAACTTACATCGGTAGACTGTTTGATGTTTTACAAGGCTCTCTCATGTACACTAACCTCGTTTAATTTTCACACACACACACACACACACACACAAAAGGCAAAACTGTCATTATCATCTCCAGGAAATCAAGAACTGGGAAGGTTATGCAACTTGCCCAAGGACAAAAAGCAACACTCAGCAGCAAATCCAATGCCTGAGGCTCTAAATCAAGAAACGGTTCTAATGTTCCAAATTGTCTCTCTAACTGATACACAGAAGGGATATTCCCATAGAAACATGGTTAAGGGTAGTTGAAAGAATTAGTACCAACACCTAACACTAATCCCTGTTGTAGTATAGGCGTGCAGTAAATGTTTATGGTTGAATTAGAATTGCAGTTCAGACTTCTTATGCGCTAAGTAGACTATCAGTGGGCTGGCCAGGGAAACCACCCAGTACTTTCCTCACCCCAGTACTCACTCTGCTTGAGCTACTCTGGCTTCTTGCTGTTCTATAACACACCAAGTTCCCTCTTTTACAATCCCAGCCCTGTCCGACACCTTATTCCCCTTTCCTACTTTATTCCCTTCTATGGCGTTTAGCATTTAGGATCATCTGACATGTCATATATTTTACTTGCTTCTTTGTGTGTTGTCTGTCTCCCCTGACCAGGATATAAGCTCCCTGAGGACAAGGGTTTGTATGTGCTTTGTTCCCTGCAGATTTCCCAGCACATAGAATAGTGCAGGGCTTGTAGTAGTGCTCAAGATGTATTTGTTGAAGGAATGAATGAAGGAATTCATTTATAATGTTGTTTCTACAGACTTCTGGATTCAAACTAAAACACAAGTTAACTTCTGGAACACAAGTCAGTTCATAAATAGAGACTTGATGAATATTTTTTGAGCACTAATAATGAAATATAGAAACTTTTTACTATGTCATTTAAACCTAGTCTCACGTAAGGTCAAACTATGGGCCATCCACACCTTGAAACAGGTGCAGAGAAGGAGACTCACAGAGCCCAGCTAGTCAGCTTGAAGCTATGTGGGGACAGATTGAGTGGAAGTTGAGGCGGGGAGGTCTGGAACCCAAAAAGAGAAAAAGACATCCAGAGGGGGAAAATCAATCTATCATCTGTGGATACTGAGAATCTACTTTGAAACTAGGACTGTGCTGGGCACGGCGGGCCAGAAAAACTCTCTATTATGACCCCAAGGAGTTAAAAATTGGCGGTGTGGAGGCAATTGTCGGGGAGACACACAAGACACACACAAGAAGGTTTGAAGCGCTAAACTGTATGTTACAATAAGAACTCCTGAAGGAAGAGGAGATTGGCTGTCTGGGGTTTTCAGAGAAGGCTCTTTGGAGGAGGTGATCTCTAGCCTTTAAAGGCAGGAGAGACTTCTTGCCCCAGCGGGGAAGGGGAGAAGAAGGGCATATCCCACCCTGGGCCAGCAGAACTGGTGCTGCAGAGGCAGGGACCTGTGCTGCAGGAACAAAACTGCACTAGCAAATCTAAAAATACCCTCCCTCTCTAGTTTTTTCTTTCCCTCTTGGTCTCTTACTTTTCTTCTCACCCGCCTTCCTATTTTCTTCCTTCTCTGATGATCCTTTCTGGCAACCCTGGGACTCACTTGCTCATCTCTCCAGGGAATCTCTGACCAGCTGGGGGGGCCAAAACCTTGCAGGACTCCCCGCGGTTCAGGTACAGGTTGGCAGCAGCTCCCAAGGCCACCACCCCCCTCGACTTAGTTCTTTCAAATGCCAATTAACAGGTGTCAGAAATGCTGGTCTGAGTAAGAGATCCACGTCTGCATAACAACCCAACTGTTTTGGCTCCCCACCCGTGAGCATAAATATCATGGTGTTTGAGCCCTTGGGGCCTGTGGAGTTTACAAGTATGCTGTCAAGATCTCTTCATTGGGCTAGCGCTTGAAGTGCTGCCAAAAAGCGAGGGGACTCCTGTGCTTTTATGTGTTCCCAAGCACAGGCCGCCCTGGCTCCAGGAGGAGCCCTCTGGGGACTGAGTGTCGGTGTGAATCTCAAACAGCAAGCTGACATTCCGGTTGGGAGTGTGACAGTGCATGCCTGGGTGATGATGCCAGGGCGGCAGGTGACACGGGTCCACCACAGAGGGGGAGCGTAATTGGAGTGGCTTCTAGTTACATGTCCTCAGAGCTCTGAAGGATGGAATCAGGGTCGGGGGAACAGTTAGAAAATGATGTTACAAAATCCGGATGTCCTGATTAAATTGAGACCACTGAGATGCAGCATTCAGAGCACAGATGATACCAGTGTTCCCAAAAAAGGCATCCAGCGTGGGCTCATCTAGGACTAATGACATTGCAAGCCAGAGATACAGACCACTGACAACCAGTGAAATACACCCGCACACATGTGCACACGCACACACACACACACACGTGGGCATCCATGTGATGGGCCCTAGAAACCCAGAGGAACCTCGCTTTTAGGGCAGTCCCCTCCCCCAGGCCTCACCACAGCCACTGAGGACCTGACTCTGGATAAACATCTGAAAACCGAGTGGCTGCCAGGGAGGAGAAAAAAGAGGAGAAGGTGGAATGGGATGGGGCGGGGCATGGCGACAGGAAGAGCTCAAAAGATTCTCAAGTTGGGTGACTACCAAGGTCGGCTTGTTTCAGAGGGCAGCAGGGCCACGGCCTGGCGGGCGGTGGGGCAGCAGGCATTGGCTGGCTTCTGCCGTGTGGGGCAGCATTTCTCCGCCTTCACCACCCCACCTCGGGCTCTGTTCAGAGGTCAGATCTAGGAGAGATTCTTGGACCGTTTGTCGAGTTGGTTCCACCCCAACGACAACCATATCAAAAGGCTGAGCACATTTGACCTCATCAGCTTTGGGGTCTGCACAACAAGTTGGAAAAATTCCCAGTAAGAGGCCTCATGGGAGGACTACATCACGGTCCCCCTCAGGCCCAGACTGCTTATACTTTGTAACAATTGTTCTAGGAACCTTGGTGGAAATGAGGAAAGCTTTCCGAATCTCCCCTAACTCTTTTGCCATTTGTCATAGAAGTCCAGAATATTCTAGATTTTATATTTGTGGGGACCAGAACCAGAAAGAGGCAGAGAAGTATACGGGATCATGTACTTCTTTGGTGGCAAACCCCTGCCTCTTGGTCCCTATTACTCTTTCCATTAAATTCCTCCTTGTTCTCTTGGTCTTCTTTGTATCTATTAACTTATGGAGAAGACAACTTTCGATAATTAAATGTGTCCTTAGGAATATTTCCTCGCCCCTGAGTTACATTAGAAACTCTGAGAACAGAGGAAGATGACCTTTATTTCTTTGCTCCCTGGTCTGATGTAACTTTATGAGTCTCCATGCAATGCCTACTCCATGGGCTGCTTTCCCGATTTGAGGGGAAAATACAGTCTACACAGACACTATCCTGAGAATCGCCCCGCGAGCCTTTCCAGAATCCCAAAGATGACATACAGTCCTGCCCCTCAAATGTCAGGATTTGGAAGAAGTCGCCTGCCTCCAAGCGAAAGCCAGATGCCTGGAGAGGTGAAATAGGAAGCTCTCACAAGGATGAGATCAGATCTCTCTAAAAGAAATCTTGTTGGATGAAGACAGAAAACAAATAATTTCCCCCAACAGAGGAAAGCTATTTGTTTATCTGTTCCATGGGGGCCAGAGGGCCTGGAGCTGTAAAATCTGAAGGCAATGTAAGTTTTAGAAAGTTGTGGATGGGATCATTTTTATTGTACAGTGCATGGCCCTAAGATGGCCAAAGGAGAGTGTCAGAGCCTCGAATCTTTGCCCTTTTTTGGGAGGCCACTCTGGGCAGACATTTCGCTGATCATAATCACTTTTATATGTAACTGGACCTTAATTCATTTGGTAGTATGAGCTACGGAAGGGCGGCACAGATTAGAGAGCTATGTCTGTAACTGACGAAATCTGCGCCTGGTGTGCATTTGTGGGGAAATTAAAAATAAAATGAAGCTCATCTGAAAAATGCGTGGACTGGAATTAGCCGTCTCCTGACCAGTCACGCATGGAACTTGTCGGAGATGACCAGGACAGAAAAGTGAGACCTGGGCAGCACACTGGGCTGCGCCGGCCGCCAGGATCTGGGGAACCTGTCATAATTTATAATGGATTATCTTAGGAAATAGATGAGGACAGCTTGTGTTCAGGAGCCAGGAAAGACGACTTTAGTTTAAAAAAAGGGGGGGTGCAGAAAACATGTCTCAAAAATGCATGACCCATTGTTGTTTATTCTGCAAGATATTTAGTGTCTGACTTGGATTGAATTAACTCGTCAAATCCTCTGCTATGAACATGACATTTGGTGGCAGCTAACATCGCCGCACCAAGTAAATGGTACCCCTTGCCTGTGCTGGTGTTGGGACTCATGTTTGCATTCCTCATTATAAGGTACATATCCAAATGTACTGGAATTTTTATAGTTAACACTTTGAGTTTCAAAGACTGGGGCTTACCCCCCCCACCCCCCCACACACACACTGGACGGTATCTTCCCATTTTCCCACTATGACTTCTCTTTGATTTTCTTCCAACATTGCCCTTGATGCCCACTTTGATTTCATCAGATGCCACTGTTCTGGACTAACTACTTTTGATTGCATATAAAGGAGAAAGGAAAGTAGCATTTGTTGACTTCTCTGGTCGATGTGATAGTGTGTTACATAAGTATGTTGTTGACCTTCACAAAGACACTTTGTGATACTGTCATTCTGCTGATTTTACTGATGAGGCAACTTGGACATGGAGAGATTACAGAACTTGCCAAGGTCTACCATTCAGTAGTTGGCCTAGTCAGGCTTTGAACAAAGACCACTGGGGCTTCAAGCCTGGTCTGTGCACCCAGTCAAGGTGAAGCCAGAATCCTACTGTAACTGGGCAGGATCTGCAATATTAGAAGAATTTGGATCCAGCAGCAGGCTTTATTTCAATACTTAACTCACTCAACCTAGTCCTCAAATCCAAGCTTCTTTTCCTGAAACAATTACAAAAAAAAAAAAAAATACTGTACTTCAAACTTTGAAAGATAATAGCAATTAAACAACTTAGTTTCCATTGTCAGTCTGGTTTCTCTGCCTTAGTGGAAAGTCTAATGGGATATTTTACAAGGATGACAAAGACAGATAATGAAAGTCAAATCAGTACATAAAGCTTCCTTGAAAGCTTGGTAATTAAAGGCTTTGCATTGTTCTTTAATAGCAGTCACCTTTTTACTGCATTGGGATAAAGGCACAAGCTCTGAAATATGTTTGCATTTCAGCCACACTCTGAGTGAACACAACCTCTAGTTTTTCATTCAGAGGAACTGCATTTCAACTTCTGTAGAAAGAAAGACCAAGAGGTAGCTGTTTCTTCCAAAATGCTGGCAGTATGCAAACATTTAGTACACCGGAGATTAGATGCTAATCTGTGAATTCATACCTGTGTTTTAGGGGAGGCTTCAGGCTTGTAAGAAAGGGCAGACAAGAAGCCTCGATGTAAAATATAGCCATGGCCTTCCTACATGAAATGCCTATATCCCACGACCGTGGTCCTGGAGCATATGTGTGTTAATGCAACTCACTGGGGAAAAGTTCAATGTGTTCCTCAACAATGCCTGGTCTATGGAGTAGAGGAAGTAGGAGGCCGTGTGCTGTTGAGAGATTTCTGAAACAACATGTCCCAAAGAACTTTTACCCCTGCCTGATGCATGAATTCTGCAACTGAGGTGAGAGGAAAAGGGGGTAAACATTTAACAGGCACCTACTATGTGCCAGGCACTGTGTTAGGCACAGTCTCAAATCTTTTTAATCCTCATCACAACCCTCTGAAGTATTATTCTCTTTTTAGAGATGAGGAAATTGAAGCTAAGACAGGTTAGGTTACTTGCCAAGCATTACATAACCAGAAGGCAGCCTGAGATTTAAATTCACATGTATCGGACTCCCACATTGAACTCTTTGTCCCCTGTTAAAATGTGCCTGTCCCTGGGAAAGGTGGCACATGAAATCCTATCAGTCATTCACACTATAGTGTAATGAATTTATCCTATCCTTTCTGAGAAAGTTTCGATTAAGAAGCCTAAAGGTCTAGATTCCACAAAGGGGAAGAAAATACAGAAGGGAGAGGGTAATGATGATGAAAACATATATCAGTCACTTCCCAGTCACTTCCCAGTTTTGCCTAGCCCAAAATACCTATGGCTGACTTGATAGAGCAGGCAAAAGGGGGAAAGGAAGACGTGAAGAACAAAGTCTTTCTTTCACTCTTGCTTTTGAAAAGATAGTTAAGAATAGAGATAGTGCTGTGTTCTAAGAGTAACAACGCTGAGAAGGAAGAAAGGGAATTACATGTAATTTAGCTCAGCCAGCCGGGCACGATGGCTCATGCCTGTAATACAAGCACTTTGGGAGGCCGAGGTGGGCAGATCATGAGGTCAGGAGTTCGAGACCAGCACGGCCAATATGCTGAAACCTCGTCTCTACTAAAAATACAAAAATTAGCCAGGCGTGGTGGTGTGCGCCTGTAATCCCAGCTACTCAGGAGGCTGAGGCAGGAGAATCGCTTGAACCTGGGAAGCAGAGGTTGCAGTGAGCCGAGATTCCACCATTGCACTCCAGCCTGGGCAACAGAGTGAGACTCTGTCTCAAATAATAATAATAATAATAATAATAACAATAATTTAGCTCAGCCTAATTCAGGATACAAGACCAGCTGATCTAAGTTGGGTTACAGCATAGACATGGATCTGCAGAGCCTATGGGTTGAGCAGGTCCGAGACTGAATTATTATTTCTCCTGGCCCCTTTCTCAAACTAATCTGCTCAATACCACAGGCTTGGCCTCTGGGATGCAGTGTCATGGGTAAGAGCTGATGACCAGCGCTGGCCATCTCACTTTCTAGCTATGTGGCCTCCAGCTGCTGCTGACTCTCTGTGAAACTTCATTTGTAAAATGAAACTCAGAACGCCTGCCTCACAAGATCACTGTGAGAATTCAGTAGGGTAACGTTCAAGTAGCACTTAGTGAATGGTAACTAATCCTACTGTATAATCTACAAGCAGGATACATGGGAAATTTTGATCCAGAAAGCTCTGGGCCCAAGTTGACTTTAGCAATCGACAGAGCTTTCACTTGCTACATGGTGTGAACTTGAGGGATGGAGGGAAGGACGTTCAGCTCCAGTGTATCTCCTTTATCTAAAAGCCATAATATCTTATCTGAAATTCCACATTTGGGATATATTCCTTTGGCAACTGTCCCCAACATCCTTTTATTAATTCATTTGATGGGAAGCACATTATGTCAGTAGCTACTAATCTAAGCTGCCCATTAGAATTGTCTTGGGGGTTGGGAGGTAGGGGAAGGTTAAAGAATGCTGATACCCAGCCCTCACCCCAGACCTGAAAAATTAGAACCTCTGGGAGGAGCCCAGGCATTAAAAAAAAGAAAAACAAAAACTTTGCCAAGTGTGTCTACCATGTAGCCAGGGCTGAGAACCCCTGTGTTACAGTATTTGATTCTACTAGAATGGAAGCACCAGGAGGCCAAGAAATACAGCATGGCATTCCCAAGCTTCCCACTGTCACTTGGCACAAAAAATAGTTAACCTACAAATTCATCACTGGTGTTGTTGAATGAAAATAAAGGTGTTAGTGACTCTAAATTCCACCTTAGTGAGAGCCAGAGGTGAGATTAAAGACAAGGGACTGGAAGGCACAGAGAGGGGAAGTAAGCTCTAGGTCATTACAGAAGAGCAAATCTCCCTTCTTAGAAAATTCAGCTGCTTGTTACTCTCATGATGTTGCTAACAGGAAAGGGCAGATCTCTTGGAAGAAGGGAAGATGCTACACCAGGACTGAAAAAAAGACACGCCTTTTCAAGTTTCTAGAAGAAACTGAATACAAAGAGAGAAAATTTCCCAGTAAGTATTTAAAAAAAATCCATCCGGCAGTTGGAAGAAACAGAAAACAACATGCCCTGAAATCAGAGAGCTCGATCTTCAAATCTCACACCTGCCATTATTAACTATGCGACCTCACAGGAGGGAGCTTTTTTCCTGTTTGTTTTTGTTTTGAGACGGAGTCTCGCTCTGTTGCCCAGGCCAGAGTGTAGTGTCGCAATCTCAGCTCACTGCAACCTCTACCTCCCTGGGTCATGCCATTCTCCTGCCTCAGCCTCCCAAGTAGCTGGGACTACAGGTACATGCCACCATGCCCAGCTTATTTTTGTGTTTTTAGTAGAGATGGGGTTTCACCATGTTGGCCAGGATGGTCTCGATCTCTTGACCTCGTGATCCGCCCGCCTCAGCTTCTCAAAGTGTTGGGATTACAGGCTTGAGCCACCGTGCCCAGCCCCCTGTATTTTCTAAAGCATTTCTGATTCTCAGAGTCTATAAAAGGGGGAGTAATACTGATGATCTCCTAGGGGTGTTGAAGAACACTTGAGAATTGGCTGGCACATATCAGGCGATTGGAGTCTATTAATTCTCTCCTTCTGTCCTCCCTCCTTCCCTCCCTTTCCACCTGACAAACAAAGTTATCAGTTATTCTAGGGATAAATGACTTTTCAAAACTGAGGTATCAGACTAGTGATGCCCATATTTCCAAATGCTAATTGTTGTGGGAATTTTAGGGAGAGGTGAAGTGAGCACGTGAATCTTCAAAATAGCAGAAAGGACAGGGTTACACAAGATCAGCTCCACTAAAAATCAGCCCCATAAGATTGATGGCTGAACCCTGAAATCAACTGTGTGGAAACTGTGCTGACTTTACAGGGAGATTTTCTTCTTTTTCTGAAGTCACAAAGAATGTAAATACCGTTACAATGATCTCTTATTTTAAAATAAGCTCATTAGAAATCAACTATGAAACCGTTTTGTCATGGTAACATTTTAATGGAAAATTTTAATTACTTTCCTAATATCCTCATGGTAAACTTTCTATACATATAAGTTTTCATCTTGTTTTGGGTTATTGTGGAAACTTTATGTTTTTCTAGAATTCTATCTCAATTTCTCTGCAGACTTTTTAGCTGTACCTGTTTGCATTATTATAGCTGTAAACGGTTTCTCCATGGACTAAGATGCATATTATTCATATTTCATGAGGTCAGGAGTTCGAGACCAGCACGGTCAATATGCTGAAACCTTGTCTCTACCAAAAATACAAAAATTATCTGGGCATGGTGGTGCATGCCTGTAATCCCAGCTACTCAGGAGGCTGAGGCAGGAGAATCACTTGAACCCAGGAGGCGGAGGTTGCAGTGAGCTGAGATCACGCCATTGCACTCCAGCCTGGGCAACAGAGCAAGACTCTGTCTCAGATAATAATAATAATTTAGCTCAGCCTAATTCAGGATACAAGACCAGCTGATCTATGTTGGGTTACAGCATAGACATGGGTCTGCAGAGCTACTGCAGAGTAACTCCTTAGAGTTACTATTGTGCATTGCAACTGTCTATAGGTCAATTTTCTCCCACTCTGTACTTTATGAGACAGTTGTCATATCTATTTACCTACCTATGTTATACATCTCACAAGACAATGTTAAAATGTTGTAATTTTTGCTTTAAACAGTGATATGTCTTTTAAAGAAATTAGGAGAAGACAACTTTTTATATTTACCCAAATATTTACCATTTCTGATGCTCTTCATTCATTCCTAAAGATCCAGGTTTGCCTCTGGTATCATTTCCCTCCAGTCTAATGAGCTCCTTTCCTTCATTCCTGTAGAGCAGATCTGCTGATGACAAATCACCTTTGTTTTCTTTGATCTGAAATTATCTTTATTACACTTTTATTCTCAAAGAATATTTCACTGGATATAGATTTCTGGCTTGATTGGTGTTGGTTGCGGTGGTTGTTTTTCTTTCAGCACTTTAAAGATTTTTGTCTTATTGTGCTCTTGCCTTCAAGTTTCTGAGAAGAGGGCAGAAACTTTATTCATTCATTATTCATTCAAAGCATTATTTTCTTGTATATAACGTGTCACTTTCCTCTAGCCATTTTCAAGATTTTCCCTTTATCTTTAACTTCCAGAAGGCTCTGCCTAGGCATGGTTTTCTTTGTGTTTAAGCCACTTGAGCTTAGCTGGGTAAATCTGGACACTTTCTGCTTTTGTCAAAGTTAGGAACTCTTCGCCAGTTTTTCTTCAAATATTTTTTTCAGTCATTATCTCTCCACTCTGTGAGACTCTGGTTACACATATGTTAAATCTTTCGATATTGTTCTTTAGGTTCTCAAGTCTTTTCATTTTCTTCTCTATTTTTTCTCTTTTTTCTTCAGATTGGATAGTTTCTATTGATCTGTCTTTCAATTCATAGGTTCTTTCCTCTGTCATCTCCATATGGCTCTGAATTTCCTTCAATAAGTGTTTTATTTCAGATACTGTTGCTTTGATTCCTTTTTATGGTTTCTATTTATCTGCTGAGTTATCCTATCTTTTCACTAATTTTGAATATGCTTTTCTTCATATCACATAACATATTTATAGTCACGGCTTTAAATCTGTGTTGGCTAAGTCCAACATCTGAGCTGTCTTAAAATCCCTCTTTCTCTTAAGAATGGGTCACATGCTCGTTTCTTTATAAGTCAAGTAATTTTGCTTGTATCTTGAACATTGTAGTGTTAAGTTCTAGATACTCTACATTCTGCTGTATTTTCCCCAACACTGTAAACTTTTTTGTTTTAGCAGGCAATTAACTTAGTTGGATTCCAGCTGTAAACTCTATCACTTGGCTGGCACCTCAAATCTCAGCTCCATTCCTCTGGCTTTAGAAGGGACTTTTAGAGTCTGTTCTGTGCATTCATAAATCAGGTGTTAGCCAGAAATCTGAGCAGAGTTTATACACAGAATTTGTAGCTCTCCCTTTCTGGCTCTCTCCAAGGACATCCTTACTTTCTCATGGCTCTGGTTGCCCTGTCTTCTGGCTCTAGAAGCCAATAAGATTGAGGGTTTCCCCATTATTCTCAGCAAACTAACACAGGAACAGAAAACCAAACATTGCATGTTCTCACTCATAAGTGGAAGTGGAACAGTGAGAACACATGGACACAGGGAGGGGAACATTACACACCGGGGCCTATCGGGGGGTTGGATGGCAAGGGGAGGGAGAGCATTAAGACAAGTACCTAAGGCATGTGGGGCTTAAAACCTAGATGACGGCTTGATGGGTGCAGCAAACCACCATGGCACATGTATACCTGTGTAACAAGCCTGAACGTTCTGCACATGTATCCCAGAACTTAAAGTATAATAAATAAATAAATAAATAAATATCCAGTAAATCATGCTATTAAAAAAAAGATCGAGGGTTTCTTTCTGTTTTTAAAATCCTGTATGCTGTTGCTTTTGGATTGCTTTTTGAAAGCAATCTGTGTTCAAAAAAAGGGGAGAGAAGTCTCCCCACACGGTTTCTTTCTTCTAAATGACAATCCAGAATCTGCCCCCAGAATCTACCTTTCCAGTTTTTTCAAATAGTTATATTTTTATTTTGTTTATAGTTTGAGGTTGGTCTGGTAAGAGCTTACTTATCCCTACTCTGAGCAAAACCAGACCATATATTTGCTTTAGGTTTTCAACTTTGTCACTATAGGGTCATTTTCTCATAATTACTTTAACTTTTTTTGGTATCTATATTGTGCCTCCATTCTCATTCCTAACCTTTTTGCTCTTTTTTTTCCTTTAATCAGGCTTACAACTGTTTTTTCTTTTTCTATTTTGTACAACTTTTCAAAGAACTGCTTTTGGAATTTATCTTTTTTTTCCCCTTTTAATTGTTTCCTTATATTACAGCTTGTGTTTTTGTAATTCTGGGAGGAAAACATAAGAAATAATTGTGCATTAACATTTGAGCTGGACCAAGATTTGAAAGGTAAATTTTTCATCTTAATTCATCTATACCAAGGAGACAGAGGGGTGCTTAGGAGTATAGAGAGGCAGCAGGGGAGGAAGAACCCTCCTACCCACTTTCAATGTCTTATTACCATGGACCATTTTATTTGCATCTTAGGACAATTTCCCTGTTGGTTTGAAGCTTGTACACATCTTGCTCTAAAAGGCCTGCTTAATGGCCTTGGTTGAAGCATTGATGACAGCAAACTGGAATAATCCAGCTTAACTTTGACATCAAAGAGGAACAAGGACAAAATCAATGAGACTAGAGGAATGAAACTGTTTCTCCAAGATAACACAACTGGGCTAGAACTAAGGCGTTTCCAAGTGGAACCATGCTCAAGGAATGGACATGGAAGTTACATATGTGGCAAAGGTCTCTGCTTAGAATGGAGCTTTCCTCCAAGCTGATACAATACTGTTGCTTGTGACCACTTACAAAACCTGGATATTGTAAAGTGGTGGCAATGAAACCTCAAAAGGGAAGCTTAGCTGCAAGCGTCAGTACTGACCAGCTCTTGAGCACTCCAACTCACCAAACCTGGAGAGGGCAGTACAGCAGGAGGAACAAGAGATTCCTGGTGAGGTCATTCGTGTGCCAACTGCCCCTTATTAACAGACATTTGGGGCCCCTCCTCGTCTTGTTTTAAGGAAGATATGCTCCCTCAGCTCCAGCCAAACTGACTTGCTGATTGTCTCTGGGACACGCCTGAGTGTTCAGGGCACACTGTTCAGGGCAAAGCACAGAAGGGATTCCAAAACATGCTGCAGCCCATGAGCAAAGTGCTTTGCCTTGAGAGCACAAGAAAGTCTAGTCCTTCAAGCAAATGAGGCTAAGTGTACAAACATTAGCTATTTGTGTATGTGCTTTGTCTCCAAGACTTGAAGCTCCATAGAGTAAGGCTCATGCTTTCTTCTGTTTTTTGCTGCCTACAGAACTCAGCATAAAGCATATTTGATAAATATTTCTTGATTGATTTCCATCTTCCATATTTTCCATCTTTTCATCATTCCATATTTCTTTTTATATTTACTCCCATCTTTCATCTCAACTCCACCATCTATGTTATTCCCACAGACAGAAAACCCCAGTCTTTCAGTTGCAAACTTCAGGGAGAAAACAAGGTTTTCTGAGACTGAGACTGGGTTGTCCAAGATCAAACACTAACTGTGACCACTGTGACATTTGGAAACACTTTGTGGTGGGCAGAACAGTGACCTCCCAAAGTTATTCACATTCTAATTTCTGGAATCTGTGAATATGTTACCTTACATGGCAAAAGGGACTTTGTGGATGTAAGTTAAGGATCTTGAAGTGGAGAGATTACCCTGGATTGTCCAGATAGGCTCAGTGGAATCACAAGTGTCCTTTAAATGTGGAGAAGAGAGGAGAATTAGTGTCAGAGTGAGGCACTGTGAGAAAAACCTGACTGGCCACTGTTGGCTTTCATATGGAAGGGGGCCATGAGCCAGGAAATACGGGCAAACTCTAGAAGTTGAGAATGGAAGGAAACAGGTTCTTCCCTGGAGCCTCTAGAATAAATGCAGCCTGCCAGCATCTTGATTTACGCCCATTAAAGCCCATTTCAGACTTCTGACATCCAGAACTATGAGAAAATATATTTGTGCTGTTTTAAGCTATGAAGTCTACAGTAATTTGTTACAGCAGCAATAGGAAATTAATATATAAAATCTAGATGTTTATTTTGTTCCGGAAACTTTTCTGATTTTTCTGAACGGTAAACTCTTGTTGAGACTAATGTTTCGTAAGCCAAAGGACCCTCTGAATATACTACTTAGTTTTCGTAACTACATTATTTTCCTCCTTGGTCTGTACATTGGTGCTTAATAACCTGTGGTTGTAAAATCACCTATAGGTGCCATATCTGACACAGGATGTATCAGCATGAAAGCATTAAAGTCAGAGGGTTTAGGTTTCCTTAACAGGCTATTTTTATCTTATTTTATAATTCTTTATATTTATAATTCAGCAATTTGTGCAAGAGTAACAGTCCAACAATTTATTAACTACATGGACCACCACCAATAAAGAAAATGGGTGCTGTCCGATAGGCTCTACCAGTGCATGCCAGATGAAAGTCAGTCCTAATCGCGAATGTCCTAACAATTATATTTCTCCTTGCATACAGACAGAGATATGGTCTAATGAATTAATCCTTGCTGATCAAGATAACCTGACATGCCAACTAGGTTGAAAGAATTCCGTTTGATTATACAATGGTGAGAATGCTGATAAAAACAAAAAATTTTAAATTGTACTTTAGTAACTCTATTTCTTTGGACTCTTTGTGTTATTGAATAAATACATTTGCTAATGGCTTCTTGGTGCAACTTTGCCCTATAGTTGTGAAATCCTCATTGGTAGGTAAGTAGGTAGATAGATAGATAGATAGGTAGATAGATAATTCAGGTTAATAAAGGTGGATCTACCTAGCAGGCTGGCTGAATTATCTGGTTTCCCATCATTACTGCAGCCAGTAGCAACCCTTAGCTTTTGCAATATCTTCCACATCTCACTCTTCAGTTAGAATCTATCATATATAGCATGGCTTCATAAAAATCCCTGCCAGAACTTCTACTCAAATATAGTCAAAATAGCTGGGATAGTGAATTCCAGAAGTCTGGACCTGATGTCAAGAGTCTTTAAAGTACAAAAGAGAGAACTAAGCATTGTGGGCAGAAATACACATGTAACTGAAACTGCCATAATGGGAAACTACCTAGAGAAATAATAATCCCCAAGGGAATTAGGTCTCATCTGTCACATTAGGGTTTCATAAATCAACTCAGACAACATAAGTAGGAATCTGATGAGTCATTTAGGAAGTTAAGAACAAAGGAGAACATTTAGGCAATGGTTGGTGCCAATTCAGGGAATACCAGGGGCTACAGACACAGTGGTTGGGAACCCAGTCTCCATGGATGAGAAAAAGCCTGTCAGTGCTTGGGAGAAATCTCTGCACTGCGCCAAATGCTGAGCATGGCAAACATTGCTGTTGGACTTCAGTCTAACCCCTGCCCCCACCAGAAACTCCTTGGGAGCCCTAGTGGCCTTATATTGTCTCTTGGGTATCCAAGACAGGGAGGTGACTTGTGTGAACCTAAACTTCTCTGACTATGCTACTTTTCCTGAAATGTTTTATCTCTCCTCTAAGTCATTGCAAATAATTAGTAGATGCATAACTGCCCTTACCACTGCCAAAGTCTATTATTACCTGCTCCCATTCAATTTATTCCCCCATCAAAACCAGACAATTTCCCTAATAACAACTCTGATCAAAAGTCATTCTCTTTTTCTAATACCTTTGAAGGATCCTCTCTGTATCTGTAACAAATTCTGAACTCCTTAACCTGGCATCAAGCATCTCTAAGAGTTGTTTCTCATCTTATCAACCATGGATTGCCATGATTTTGCTCCAAGTAAAGGGGATCTTTCTGTTTCCCCTGCATGCTTCCTGTGCTTCTCCACACCTCCATGGAACCCTTTTGCCTTGATTGTCTTTTTCTGTATCTGCATTTTAGAGTCGTTCACGGCCCACTCTAACACCGCCTTCTCCACCATTCTCCTTTCTTCCTCTACATCATTCAGAAGTTGTAGTTCCTACCTTTGAACTCCAATGTCAGCCACATCTCGATGGTATCACTTTCTACTATGGTCCTTTTGCACAGAGTTCACTCAAATTGATAGATTGTCAGAATAGAGGGCTATCTTTGAGGTATTCCTGCATCTCCCACCTAGCAGAGTGCCTTGCTCTTAGGCGCTTAAAAGAGAGTTGCTGCAGAAAATATCCTAAAGTGTTTATTTACTATGCTATCCCACTCTAAAATTATAAACATGCATTTTCATAGGTATTTTAATTCCAGATAAAATAATTTAACCCAAAGTCATAATGTGGGACTTTTCAGAAGATGCATTTGCGAGGTATTCTGGGGAAGGTGAGAATGTTCCTCCATCAATCATACCTTATGGTCCCCGTGTCTTCACTTACAAGCAATAGCCATCCTTGCAAAAAGTCACCACATGACCCCTCAACACACTCCTTACCATCGTAGAAGAAGCTGGCTCCTGGAAAGGTAGCTGAAGCAGACACTGTTAGTTTATTGGCCACCTGTCATTTCTCTCTTCCTTTACTTTTTGTTCAGGTCTTCACCCCTCCTTTACATGACTCAGAGAGCAAATCTTCATTAATCTTAAGTAGCTGTTTCATTTCTCATGTCAGTGATTGGTTCAGAAAGAAGCCTGTTTGGGGGGTTCTAAGAAGCTGTCCTTACTTATTAAAAGAGATGCATAGAAAAGGCAGCCTCTCTTCTGTTGGACATCCTCTAGATGTCCCGTAGATCATATAAAGTCCAGATTGTCTATTCTATGGATGTCAACTACTATAAAACTATCAAATCTCATAACTTTAGACTTTACTAATTTGATATTTTCTGTAAGACTGTGGCTGAACTGAATTTCATCTTTTTTCTCAACTTTTATTTTAGACTCGGGGTATATGTGCAGGTTTGTTAAAGGGTATATTGTGTGATGCTGAGGTTTGGAGTACAATTGAACCCATCACCCAGGTAATGAGCTTACTGAGAGTAAACGTCCCAATAGGAAGTTTTTCAAACTTTGTCCCCCTCCTGCCCCCTCCTGTAGTCCCCAGTGTCTGCTTTTCCCATCTTTGTGCTAGTGTGTACCCAGTGTTTACCTCCCACTTGTAAGTGAGAATAAGCAGTATTTGGTTTTCTGTTTCTATGTTATAAATTTCATCTTTGATTAAAAGAATCTTGTAAAACCAATTCACAGTGTACATAGCATTTTAGGAAGCATTGTTAAAAAGTGAGTTACTAAGTAGGATGATGAATAAATGGATGGATGAATGACATTATATTTTGTTCATTCATTAATTTAACTACGAATTGATGAGCCCTCTTCAGCTATGATTACCAAGTCCTATCTGTCATCCTGGAGGAATTGTGAAGAATCACTAAGAGTAAATTACGTCAAAATAACCTTGTTGATTTTAATATGCCTTCTCCCAGAATGATGGATGAGAATAATGCTAAACACAATGAATCTTAATTTTATCAAGGCTTTTGATATATCTTTTAGTGTGACATTTCTTTCAATAATACTTTTTGTACAAAACAGTCTATAATTCAGTTTTCACTAATTAACAACAAGAACAGTCTCAATCCATGACTGAGAGTAGATTTCTTCTCAATAAGTCAAAATTCATGAGATGTAAACTTACCTTTTTGGGTAAGTACAGTATAAATAACTAGACAATGTGACAATGATTGATTCTTATTTCTTAAAGGACTAGAAGGGGACAAAGGAGGTAAAATGTAACTGATGAGTTTTACATGAATCATCAGATTTGGTCCATATGTCACAGTAGTTCCCTTCCTCTTCCCAGAAATGCTGTTGGTATTAATTTGGACATTATAAAGCAGCTGAGCTTTGGAAAGTCTGTACATCATAAGAGTCAGCAAATGCACAATATATAATCATCACATGAGTGCAGCCTATCACAGAGTAGCACTCCTGAAAAAATCAAACAGAGGGAGGGAGAGAGTCATGCTGGTGGGTTCATCCCTTGGACATCCTTCTTGATGGGCAACCAGCTAGTTTTAAAAATCTGGGCTCCACCGACTGGCATCAGTTGGTCAGGAGTGATTTCTTCCAATGCTGCTTCCACGACACAAGCAAACAGACACCACTTTTGTTCCACTGTACCCCCACGCCCTGAAACTCACAAATGCCTTGTTGATGGGCTGGCTCCTGGAACTGTACAGCCCCCACAGCTGATTTCCTTTCTGGCAAGATGCCTCCTGGTAAACATCACTGGGTGAGCAAGAGGATGTGTGGGTCCAGAGCACTGATATAGGGCTGTGATTCTGATTATGCCTTTGGTCATTGGTCATCATTGTCTTCAAACTGCATATTATGAACACCAATTGTATTGGGGACTGTTAGGCATGGAGGGGAAGGCTTGTTATTTTCTATTCAGGGAACAGTTATTAGAGTTTACCGTCTTCAGACTTCTATTGCTATATCTTGGGAATGAAAGGAAGAAAGGATGTGGACTGGAATCTTCTGTGTCTGGAAAATAATAAGAAACTTGATTGTGGCTTAGCTGTATCATCACCCCTGCACTCTTGGCTGTTGTTTACAGAACTCAAATTGGAAGATAGGCATATTCCTTATCTTAGGGCAGTTTTCTCAGATGCAGATTCTGAAATGAAGGAGAGAAGTAGAGGAAGATGGATGATGGGCAGGGAAGGGGAAAAAGCCAAGCAGGGGACCGTGGTTTATGAGAAATTTCAGAAAGGGGATGTAGGCCTGATACTGCAGGAGAACTCTGGCGTGTGAATCATGTCTCTGAGTTTTTCCCAAATGAGGCAATGGATCCAAGCTTTCCCTCTCCTTTGCCAGTCATTGGCTAAGGGCTGTGCAGGGAGGATGCAACCTCTTAGGCACTTCTGGTTTTCAGGCTTGCAGACAAAGGGGCAGTCCTCTGAGAGAGTCACAAGGGTGAACCTAGAAACAAAATCACAGAGAAGCTAGGGGAAAGGCACACCAACATGGCAAAATGGATCTGAGGGGATGTGAGAAGAGCAGACAAGTAGCCACTACACTACTGGTCAGAGATGCCCATCCTTTAGCCAAAGGTTGTTCTATATAGCTGTCAATGCCTGTCTCAGGAACCTTTCAGATTATGGTTTTGTGAGAGTCAATGCTACAACCTAAATACAGTAGGATTAGTACATACGTAGTGCAAATTATAGTCTATACTTGAAAACTGATGGCCAAAATACTTTAAGGAATCTTGAAAACCGTTAGAATTATTGGCATTTGATTTTGTCATTTTCTCTGCATCCCTGACCCACCAAAGTAGTCTCCTTCACTTGTTTTAGTTTGGCCAATCCTTTATATGCATAAATACATCCTCCTCCAGAAAGCCCTCCATAGTGAGATGGCAGCACTATCACCCGAACTTCTACCATTTAATGGACACTCATGTTATTCATTTTTATATAAATATTAATTTTCCAAACAGACTGCACGATCCTTGAAGACAGGGATTTTGCCTCATCCTTCTTCTTATCCCTCCTCCTCCAGCATCCAACAGGGTGCCCTACAGTCCATCATAGCATGTGAATGAATGCTTAATGATTGACAAGTAGTCAAAGTGAATGTCCATCTAGTGCTTTGTGATCACCTCCATTTTCTTATACTGCTTATGAAAACTGTTGATAAGATACTAATCAAAAACATATTTCATTGAAAAGAGACCATTTGCAATATATGTCACCCTTTCTGTTGAATTTCAGGGACCTTGATGTTACTCAAATTTAGACAAGAATGACCAACTCATTTCAAGATAGCTATAGATATGGATATGTATATAGATATATACACATATACACAGGCACCAGAACGGCAAGAGGTGGTGCATTAGAAAGAACACAGGAGTGGAATTTGGGAGATGCCAATCGCGTATGAGCACTGCTCCCATCTCCTTATGAGGCCTTCCTTAGCCATTTCATTCCTTTGTGCTTCAGCTGAAGGAAATATACTACATGATCTCTAAAGTCTCTTCAACCCCAAAAGTTCTACTAGTTGTGTTTTATTTATTTATGAAGGAGTGGAATCCAAAAAGACAAATATAACCCTTGCTTCAACTCTTGCTTCCTCACTGCACTCAATCAATAGGTATTCACAATGTTGTTATGCCACATGTCCAATCTTGAAGTTGACTTATGGTCCACCCAGAGGGAGGAAATATGTGAAAGGATTATTAAGGGATAAGAGAAGGAGCTAACAACAGAAGACATTGTGGAAAGTTATCTATTCATTCATCAAGCATGCGTTTAGAACCTACTACATGAGAAACTGGGTTAGGTCCAGGAGATCTGAAAGAGGCACAGTCCTTGTTTTTATGGAACTCCTAGATTGATACTTAGAACATTTCATTCAATTGGGAGAAAATAGTGGAGGTGATTTTGCTTTTCACTGAGATAAACCCTACCAAAAATATTTCATTATTATTAGCTCTTCTTCCATTCATGTTTTGTGCATCTGACTTTCCTTCTTTCTTTCTTTCTTTCTTTTCTTTTTTTTGAGATGGAGTCTCGCTTCTTTGCCCAGGCTGGAATGCTGTGGCCCGATCTTGGCTCACTGCAACCTCCACCTCCCGGCTTCAAGCAATTCTCCTGCAGCCTCCTAAGTAGCTGGGATTACAGGCATGTGCCAGCACTCCTGGCTAATTTTTGTATTTTTAGTAGAGACGGGGTTTCACCATGTTGGCCAGGCTGGTCTCAAACTCCTGACCTCAAGTGATCTGCCCGCCTTGGCCTCTCAAAGAGCTGAGATTACAGGTGTGAGCCACCACACCCGGCTGACTTTCCTTCTTTCTAGTATTCTAAAGAGTACTGGACTCTGATCCAGCATCCCTGGTTTCTAGTTTCAGTTCAGCCTCAAACTGTGTGATGTTAGGCAACAAGGCCAACCCCCAATGTTTAGTTACCACCTCTCTTCAAAGAGTACCGAACACTTGTTCCTCATGCCTCAAGCAATTTTTATCAGGACATAAAGGTATTCAGGACAACAAAAAAAGTGTATAAGAACTATATTATATAAGATGATTTTATTAACTCGTCAACAATGATGTCATTCACCCATTTGAAGTTGCTTCTTCTCCCTCAAAGGGAAAAATATGAATGTTTAAATTTTTTTATACAGGAATTTATTTTGCAAGTTGCATTTTTCCTTTAGTATACAAGTTTATTTTCTGTATTTTGAAGAACAGTTAATCTAGTTGTTCATCAAGTTGCTGTACAACTTTGTATATTATATTATCTCATTTCCTTATTCCAACTCAGAAACTATGGAGATCTATTTCTACGGAATGAGGAGGGAGGATATGCTAAGTTTGTTTAATAAAGACTCATGAAAGTTATCCAAAAAAATTTCCCTTCTAGGTCACAAAAGTATGATCTCCTGCAAATAGCTGAATCTAAAAGACCCATCAGATGGTGAGAGAGTCACTGAAAATGCTTACTAAATCAACTCTTACTCTAGAAATCAGGAAAAGAAAGAAGACTTGAAGAAGCTCAGATTTGACAATTCTGACATTTGGAAAATCAATTCAGCAAAGAAAGCTGCTGTCAAAGAATGTGAGCAAGGCCATTTACAATGTAACCACACCTACTAATTCAGCTCTGTATCCATTCACTCTCTCCTTCAACATTCATTGAGCATCAAGCATGTGAAAGTGCTGCACTTGGTGCTGAGCAGGACACCAGGCTCTCACCGAACGCTCTCATCACTGGTGAAATGGTCTATTAGCAAAATCGCAGAGCAGTGGAAAATATTAAAGCAAGATAACACTGAATTGAACAAAGCCACCTTTGAAAGGCAACCTTTTAATATCAGGTTGAATAGCTCTTCCTATTTGCCCATCTGCTAACCTTTAAAAGATTCCTCTCATTGCTGATACTGCCAGTTGCCCCTTGAGCACCCAGCCTGCCTTCAATAGTGCACAAAGGGCATCTTTGTTTTCCTCCCAGTGAACTCAAAGGCCAACCCAGGGAACAGTGAAACACCCAGGATGGAAATGAGGTGTCTCCGTGACAGCAGACTCCTTCTTTTGCCCCATTTATCGAGATCAACATGACTGAGTCACCAGTAGATGAAACCAATGATTGTTTTACTCGACCTTCCCCAGAGTCACCCCCTGAGTCAGTGGGTAAACTGGGGTAAGAACCCAGCCTTGTCCTATGAGGCTGAGCAGGTCTACTATATTTATCCAGGGTCTCATGATTCTTAGTGCTTTTGCTCTGCCCTCTAATTTGCACTGTGCCTGCTATAATATCTAAACGGGAAGTTGCCAGCTAGAATGGTCATTATCCGAGAAATCTATTTAAACATGTTTATAAGGTCAAATGAAGTGGGTGGTGGATAAGCTAGACAGAAAACAACAAAAGCTTTGGCTCAGCATAGCCTATGAGGCTAAAGCTAAAGAGAGAAGTGTTTTCATGTCGAATTTGCACATGGTAGAAAAAGGCAGTCTAAGTATAATTATATATAAATGCAGGAATGAGCAGTCAAAATATTAAAACGACCAAATGATTTCTATTTAAGAAGGTGGACAATGGAATTGACTTATGGTAAGTCAAGGGACTGTCAGTTTGAGGCAGTACGCCAGTAGAGCAGAGCCCAAGATCAAATTTTGGAAATGCTCCTAGTGTATCCCAACCAGTGGGAAGAGCTGGGATGATCAAGAAGGATGCCCAGAATCAACCAAAAATGACCTGGGGGAGACTTCACAATGGAATAGTGAATACTATTGAACAAGAGGGAAATAAGGAGATGAGAAAAACACCTAATATCTCTGGGAGCCCAAGCTGGGATTCTTGTATATTTAAGACTTTGAAGAACAGCTCTCTGTACCAAAGAAATCCACATCTTAGAGTTAGGAGTCAACCATTTCATTATGTGACTGACCTCCAGGCTCCGCCAAGTCATTCTTCAACATCAAAGAGGAGGGAAGAGGGGAAAAGAAACTATTGTCATACGTCACTTAATGGTAGGGATACATTCCTTCTGAAATGAATCATTTGGCAACTTTGTCCTTGTGTGAACATCATAGTGTACTTACACAAACCTAGATGGTATAGCCTACTATACACCTAGGATATAAGGTATAGCCTATTGCTCCTATCCTACAAACCTGTACAGCATGTTACTGTACTCAATATTGTAGGCAATTATAACACAATGGTAAGCATTTTTGAATCTAAACATAGAAAAGGTACAGTAAAAATACAGTATAAAACATTAAAACGGGTACCCTTGTATAGGGCGCTTACCATGATTGGAGCTTGCAGGCCTGGAAGATGTCCTGGGTGAGTGAGTGAGTGAGTGGTGAGTGAATGTGAAGGGCTAGGACATTACTGTATACAACCTTAGACTTTATAAACACTGGACACTTAGGCTACACTAAATTTCTTTAAAATTTTTTTCTTTCTTCAATAATAAATTACCCTTAGCTTACTGAAACTTTTTTACTTTATAAACTTTTTAATTTTTTTTTTAACTTTTTGACTCTTTTGTAATAACATTTAGCTTAAAACACGAACACATTGTACAGCTGTACAAAAATATTTTCTTTCTTTATATCTTTATAAGCTTTTTTCTATTAAATTTTTTTTCACTTTTTAAACTTTTTTGTTAAAAACTAAGACACAAATGCAAACGTTAGCCTAGGCCTACACAGGGTCAGGATCTTCAATATGACTGTCTTCCACCTCCACATCTTGTCCCACTGGAAGGTCTTCAGAGGCAGTAACACGCATGAAGCTGTTGTCTCCTATGATAACAATGTCTTCTTCTGGAATACCTCCTAAAGGACCTTCCTGAGGCTGTTTTATAGTTGTTTTTTTTAAACAAGTAAAAGGAGTACTCTAAAATAGTGATGAAAAGTATGTATAAGTCAGTAACATTGTTGTTTATTATCATTTTTAAGTATTATGTACATGTACAATGCGTAATAGTTGTGCTAGACTTTCTTTTTCTTTTTTTTTTTTTCTTTTTGAGACAGAGTTTTGCTCTGTCACCCAGGCTGGAGTGTGGTGGCACAGTTGTGGTTCATTGTAGCCTCAAACTTCTGAGCTCAAGTGATCCTCCCATGTCAGTCTCCTGAGTAGCTGGGATTACAGGCACAAGACACTATTCCCTACTGGTTTTTTTGTATGAGACCACCGTCCTACATGCGGACCATCATTAGGCAAAACATCATTATGCAGTGCGTGACTGTATCTCCATATTCCTGTTTCTGAGAAACAGGGATATGAGTCAGCGAGGCTTTCGGTGGCAAAGAGAAGTGTAGCATCTGAGAATTCTTCCCACACATTCTGCATGAGCTTGGATGCTAGTTTACAAAGATCGAGCAATTAAATAGATCCTATGCCACTGAAGGAAATCTGGTATGGCTACTGTTGGAAAATTTGATACATGTGTGCATAGAGTCATTAAATCATAGAGAATACTGTTTCTTATTTTATTATGAATTAAATTAATTTAATGACCTCCTTTCCAAACAAAATTTACTTAGAAATGTTATTTCTTCCTGGAACTTGATTTGGTATGGTTTGGGCTAGAACTACATACTGTTTGCCCCTGTGTCTCTTCTATCCTAGCACAAAAGTAAGCTCTTTTTGTTCCTTTCTTTCTGGCTCTACCATCTAGTGAGAAAGTCACTGACATAAGAAAGAAAAGGAGCAAAGAAGGAGTGGGGAGTACTGTGAAAGGAGTTAGGGAAAATGGGGGCAAGTAGAAAGAAGGAAGGAAGGGAGAAATTACAGAATGGTCAGAGAGAGAGGCAGGGCGAAGATGGATGAAAGCAGCCGTGATATGTTGAAGCAATGGATCTTCCTAGAGTGGTGCTGATCAATACAGCAGCCACCCGCCACGTGTGGCTACTGAACACTTGAAATGTAGCTGGTCTAAATTACAGTGTGCAGTGAGTACAACATACACAGCGGATTTTGAAGATTTTGTACCCAAAAAATTTACAAAGTATCTCTTTAACATTTTATATTGATTACATGTTAAAATAATATTTTGGCTATATAGGGTTAAATAACTACATTATTAAAATTTATTTCACCTGTATCTTTTTAGGTTCTTAATAGGGCTACTAGAAAAATGAAGATGAGCCATGTGGCTCACGTTATCTTTCTATTACACAGATGCTATTCTTGATCTTATGAGAAATGATAGGATTGCATCCCCTTCTTTCCATCATGTCTACCACACACAACCCCAGAGGTCTCAGCCCAAAAGTCAAGTTCTAACAAAATCATAAGCACTTCAATAGCAATGGCAATGCCTGACATCTCTTTTCTGAGGCAGGCAGCATATACAGCAGCTTCTAGGACTCAGGATTGAAGGCGACATGTAGGGACGTCAGGAAGGGCAGTGTTCAGACACCGCCTTGGGCATTTCTGACTGAGGGCGTGCCCAGCTGTCCCTCCCATCTCTTGACCCCTGCCTCAGGGGATCTTTGCACCTTGGGATAGTTTTCCTCCCCATAGCCCCTTGTCACAGCATTCTCCCCTCCAGCCTCCAGCTACCCTTTTAAGAAATGACCTTTTTTTCTTTTTTCCCAATCATAGGTACTTTCAGTCTAGTTTTGGGTTAATCACGAACATATTTTACAATTCAGAGAACACAGTACAGTACATCAGAGGAACATGGGCCCAGCCTAGAGTAGGTTTAGGTAACTATGAACCTTTGATGATTTTACAGCAAAGCTCAGGATAATGGGAGGCTCTAGGCAGAAAGGAAATAGAGAAAGAGGAAGGAGGTAGAAATGTAGAGCAGATGCAACTCAAAGACTTTTGGAAGGAGGTGGGCAACTTTCAACTCATTGCTAAGATTTATTGAGTGTGTCCTCCCTCTTGAATGTCCCTATATGCCACAAACAGCTGGAGGCTGTCCCTAGTGGTGCTGCTACCACAGGTTCATCTTCCCTGTTTTTAGGGTGCCCAGACTCACAGCAGAACTCAAATAGATTTGGAATGTGAATATGAATGTTGGAATGGAAGTTCTTCACAGCTACTGGAGAAGTAGCACAAGTCATATGCCTCACCGAGGATAGGGCAGGAGCCTCATGTTGTTCTGGAAGAACTACTCATCAGCCAGAATGCCCATCCTTTGCACTGGGCACCTTCTACCCATATGGTGCCTCTCATGTGGAAGCAGTGAAGGCTTGGTTTGAAAAAAAAAAAAACACTTCATCTTATCCCAAAGTACAGCCAACTCATCCGAGAGTTCAGATGAGCCAACGATTTATGTTGCAACTTAACTATTTCCACTGCAACACAGATAATTCCATATCTGAGCTTAACTTTAGCAAGGCTATATTATCTCCTGGAGTGGCTGGGCCAGATAGAGGAGGATGACTCTAGATTGCTTAGCTTGCATATCAAGGACGTACTCCTCTCTGAGCCCCTTGCTATCTCTAAGAATTGGCTAGCCCAGAAAGAGGCAGTCTCTCCCCAGGTAGAAAGGGTTTTTAAGATGCAAAAAACATAATATAGAGAAAATAACATATATAATGTAGATATATACCCACTCACACACAGTACACTGGTGCACAGTGGGGTTTGATGGAAGCTTGGTCTACGTGACTGGCCTGAATACATGTATGCGTATGGAGGAATGATGAATAGGGAAAGGAGGGAGTCTCCAACTATTAGCAATTCCCACGTTGCTCTTTAGGAGAGAGTGGGGAACACCCAAACAGTGATGTTTAGCAACTGTCTGCCCACTGAGCTCTTCTTTATCTTCTATGGGAAAGGCTAACTTGAAAATAAACACTTTTGAGTTAGTTTGTTTGTTTCTAACATTGTTGACTGTTCCCTCAAAAATGTAGACTGGCTAAAAATATAAATAGATTTAATCAGGTTTGAGATATATTCAGATGGATCCATCCATAGCAAGATGTTCATTTCCAGAGGTGTTGAGGACACCATCCCTGCCTTTAGTTTGCCGTGATATTGGGGCAGACCAGCTGGTCACCTGGCCGTCTTTCTCACAGACTTTAACATTGTTGGGAGGTGTAATGTGTCCCGCTAAAAGCCAGCACCTTCTGCAAACAGAGTTCGTACCCACAAAATGTGAGCAGAAGTTTTGTGGGTGGGCCTTACAGAAGGGCAGACCTAGCAGGCCTGCATCATTTCCCTCTTTGCTCTTCCCAGATTTTCCCAGGTACCTTGGCCTTGGTATCTGTAAGCCACTGAGGCAAAATCATTAGCCATTGATCTCTGGACTTTTGGAAAGGTGAGAAAAATTAAAACACTAATTCACATAATCCACTGTTTGGGGCTTTTGTTACTTGTAGCTGAACACATTTCCTGATACAGATCAGGGAGATTGTCCGTGCTTTTCATAAACATCTCTGCGGCCATGACTAGTGACAAAATACCGACTTATTTCTCTAGCAATTTGCTGGACCAAATGAAAATTTGACTCTGCATCTTAGAAAAAAAGCAAAATGAACTACCTTTGTCTGTGATCTTCCTTCATGTCTTTAAAGTAACCCATTACACTCTTCTTATTTTGATTGTTACTTACATTGAATTTTATTTAACAGGAATAACATTGGTCATGAAAATCACACAACAATTTCTTTTTCTTTTTTTCTTTTTTTTTTTTTTTTTGATTTGGAGTCTCGCTCTGTCACCCAGGCTGGAGTGTAGTGGTGCGATCTCGGCTCACTGCAACCTCTGCTTCCTGAGTTCAAATGATTCTCCTGCTTCAGCATCCCGAGTAGCTGGGACTACAGGCACCCACCACCACGACTGGCTAATTTTTTGTATTTTTAATAGAGACAGAGTTTTGCCATGTTGCCCAGGCTGGTTTCGAATTCCCGAGCTCAGGCATCTGCCTGCCTCGGCCTCCCAAAGTACTGGGATTACAGGCATGAGCCACTGCACTCAGCCAACAATTTCTTACATAAATCCAGGCATAAGGAAAACCTTCAGATGTCTATGGTTTTAGAAAATATAAAGTACCTATCCTTATAAAACCATATAAGTTATTTCAACATCAATTGGGGCTCAAAATGGGCCACTGCAATGGGCTATTTCAGGAAATATCTCTTGCCAAATTAACTTTCAGAAAGATTCTAGGCCAAAAGGCTATGTGTAGCTAATGTGGGAACAACCAAGACCACCATTTATCCCATCAACCAGCTGGACTACTCAGCCTGGATGGTCAGCTGAGGGCAATGAAACCCACCTGTGTCCTTTAGGGCCCCTATAAATCAACCTCAGGTAGAATCACTCCTTAATGCAAAGGTCTCCAATAGAGATCTACTTCTTCCCTCCTCCTGGGCAGTTGAGGTCTTTCTTATTAGCATGTTCACAAACAATTTCAAGGTACTTCTGAAAACGATGTCATGCAATTTAGAGAGGTATTAAATTCATCTCCCCAGAAACTGAACAAGATTTGATTCCAGGTCTAACTCTAAAATGAAGGAAAATAATTTTAACCTTACATTTAGCCATCTACAGGGCATCTCAGCAATGGAAATGAATAAATTTTCCACTAAATTTACCACATGTAGAAAATTCAACCACTTCTTCTTTCTCTAAACTGTCTTCAAAGACCCAACACCACTTTTCCTCGCCTAATTGCTATTATGAGGCAATAAATCTCTCTTGTATGGAAATAATACAAATATAACTGCACGGCATATGTAGGCCATGTGTTCTAGCAAATCCATTAAAAATGTTTCATTTGTGTTTTGATGAAAGGCACAACAGTCTTCCAAGGACACTAATCATTAATTCTGGAAACATAGGATTAATATGTGATTTAGCTCAGTACTGGAATAGTTAGTAAATATCTATCTAAGAAACATTCATTTAACAGCTATTTAGTGAGCAGCTACAATGCTAGAATTTGTATCTTCCCTGGCTAGAGTGGCATTTGTGTGTAATAATGTGAGTGATATCCAAATGGCATTTAAAAAAATGTGTCATAGTTAAGGTTTCCTAAAATAAAATACTTAAGAAAAATTATCCTACCAAGAAGGATATTTTATAACAAAAAAAGAACAATCCATTATTTTCCCTTTTACAATGTCTGTGAGATTTTCATTAAGGCTTGTTAAGCTGGAGATAATAAATACCCACCGCAACTAGCTTAAGCAAATGTGTGCATCTCAGGCCAGGAAGTTTAACTGGGCCTCACAAAGAATTAGACTAGAAACTGTAAAGCTGTCAGAACCCGTCAGTTTCCCCATCTCTCTAGGAGCTCACAGCTTCTTGTTTCTGCTTTCGCCTGCACATCTGCATCCTATTTTTTCTTTCCTGATTACGCCTCTCTGCTCCTCCAGGCACATGACTACCAAAGGCCCAATTTTGCATTACAGTCTGGCTCAAAACTTCAGCAAGATCTGGCCAATATCTTAGATTCCTGATTCTGGATTCTGAGTAAAAAAGATTTGATTGGTTCAGCCTGGGCTGGATGTCCACCAGAGGTCCAACCAGCTTTGAGTGTGAGGGAGAAGTTACACCATAAAGATGGCACAGGAGCCCACCCTAAGGATGGGGAGAGGAGACATTCTCAGAGGATGAGGTGTGCAGGCACCTCCAAGTTTTTTCTTCACTTAAACTGAACAGAAAACATTTTTAGTTGTGAGCTTTAATATAAAGAGAACAATCTAGTCCTAAACCTCACTCAACTTTGCAGAAAATCTATCAGTGCAAATGCATTTATCTCTCCTAGTTGGAAGCAAAGTTGCAGTTCATTCTGAGTCCTGCTTGGTCCTCTAAGGCAAACTAGCATCAATGAGCATGACAGGAGTATCTGGCTTTTTCTTTTTAAGGATGTATCGGTCTTAGCTGCATTCAATTTAATTCCATGTGCTTTCTATCTGGAAGTCCCTTTGTGTATTTCTAAAGTTCTTCAGCCTGATTTCACTCCTAAGACACATCACCCCACATAGTTATGGGTGCCTTTGACACCATTTAGATGATTGCCTTGCCTTGGAAATCTGTCACTGCTGCCATAATATCACATAATCCTAGAAACATTGTCTCAATTCAAGTCAAAACCAAGCACATCTAAATCTTCCTACCTTCCGCTGTTCAGGTCAGCAATCTACATCTATTTCCTGTTTTCCAGTAACATTTTTTGAAATCAACTTGCTCCTTCTCCCAACACCTTTCCTGTGGCTGATTTAAGAAACTCTCATATTGGTGATGTAGCAACATAATTTCACTTGAAGCCTTCTTCTTCCTATTTAGGAAATCATTTTACCTTTACTTTGAAGGTAAAATCAAACTTTTACCCTCAATGCTCCAATTCTTACAAACTAACCTAATTTAAAAATTACAAAGCTGATGAATATTTAAAAGATACGTGGACACAGTTTATTAAATATAGCTTCCCTCCTGGACATGAAAAAAATGATTTAACTCTTCTATTCTCATCAGACAGTATTTTTCAGACTAGGTCAATATGTGTCCACTCTAAAGAACTGACTTCACTTAGGATTTCAGTTTTTCTGAGAGGAGATAATAACCTTCTCAGAATAAAATTGAGTTTGCATATGTTTATTAAAAATACTATTTCTCTAGACAGTTTTTTCAAAACACACCCACAAAGATGATCTTATTTTATCCTTATTACAATTTTATGAATGAAGCAATACTAAGGGGAAAATGTTATCTATCCCATTTTAAAGATGAGCAAACCAAGATCTGAAATAAATAACTCTGTGACTTGGTCACAACCTTCCAAAAAGCCTTGCCCTGATCTGTAGGATGAAGGCATCAAACCATGAGCTCCCTAACAACCCATTCAGCAATAATATTTCATTTTTAATTAATCAAATTAAAATAAAATGTTGTCAGCAAAAGTCATAGTCTGGCAATAAGGCTGAGGCTAAGAAGTTAGACTCTTCTTTCGGGTTCTTCGACAAGGAGTAGGGAAACATCATGAGATCGAACAAAAATAGGCTGTTACAACTCAAGAGTATGAAATTGCTGAATTAGAGGTTCCATGTCTAAGATTATGACAATACCCAGAGTGAATTATAGAAGACAGTGTAAATAATTCTAAATGTGAAGCTCAACTTCCATTGGCAGAGTCTTAGCAACAAGTGGAATATTTGAAGCAGAACAAAAAAAAAAGTTTATCTTTCAAGCTGTAAAATGATCATGTTGAAAAATTCCATCCGTTTTGCAGCCAACTGACCCAAATAAAGTTACAAATGCAGGTGGACAAGGAGCAATTTTTCAAAATGAAAAGGTTTTTATACAAGAAATGTAGTTTTCACAAAGATCCTCTTTGGATCATGGCTTGTTGCCTGTGCCAGATTTAGCTAACATGTCAGAAGCAAAAGTCTCTAAGCTCAGCATGGAACTGTTGAAACTTTGCCCTAAAGTGTATGCTTAAGCTACAGAGGGTGCTTACCCTCAGGGACACTGAGGTCCAAGCACTCAGAGACATTGAGCCTCTCAGTTCAGGAAACCTGTCACCAGATAACTCACTCTCCTAGACCAGCTGTGAACGTGGCATTGCTTGGCAGGATCTTTAACCACCATTAAATAAAAACCTTGCACCAAGGTTTTAGAGCTGCCCACAGGAGCGGCTCTACCTCAAATCAACACTTGCAATTTAAAGGATCTGCCCTTGTGATTTTTTTATTTTGGGCTTACAATTGAGATGACTATTTCTTTTCTACCTATGGTGTCTTTTTTAAAAAGTAGCTTTACTTTATTTCATTTGAAGTAATTTTATACATTATAAAATTCACCCATTTAAAGTATAATATAAAATTAAATGTTTTTTTAGTATGTTCAGAGTTATACAACCATCACCATCATCTATTATTAGAACATTTTCATCACCCCCCAAAGAAATGTACCATTAATAATCACTCTCCATCCCCACCAATCACAGCCCTAAGCAACTACTAATCTACTTTCTGTCTCTATAGATTTGCTTATTCTGGACATTTCATAGAAATAGAACCATATAACATAAGGTCTTTTGTGACTGGCTTTTAAAATTAGCATAATGTTTTCAAGGTTTCTCCATCTTGTAGCATAGATCAGTACTTCATTACTTTTTATTGCCAAATAATATTCCATGGCACAGTATATCACATCTTGTTTATCCACCCATCACTTGGCGGCCATTTGGGTTGTTTCGACTTTAGGGCTAGTATGAATAATGCTGCTATGAATGTTCACATACAAGGCTTTGTGTGGATATACCTTTTCATCTATCTTGGGTAGACATCTCTGAGTAGAATTTCTGGGTTATGTGGTAAATCTGCGATTATCATTTTGAGGACCTGCCAGGCTGTTTTCCACGCCACCCGCACTGTTTTATCTTCCCATCAGTGATATATGAAGGCTCCAATTTCTCCACATCCTTGAAAACACTTGTCACTGTCTGTATTGCCCATGAGATGTTAATACAAATGGCAGGTCTTGACCAGTTGCTTCTTCATCACAGTTTCAGTAGATCTGGAAGATGACCATTCATCTCTTTGATGTCCTCTCTTTGGGAGATTTTAAAGTGCCTGTTTTTTACACTCAAGGCAGATAACCCCAAACATACCTTGAAAAAATAGTCTGTCATTTTTGCATGATGTGATAATATTTCATTTCATCCATGTAGCCAGGTTTTAACCACTTACTACTTTCTTGGTCTCCTCTCTAGAGTCCCAGGATTCATAGATCCAAGTGCAGAGGTAATAGCAGATAGTTCAGCCATAAGAAATTCAGACTTCTCCAAAGTGGCAATTAACACAGGAACTCAGGATGTCATAACTACTTATCATTTTGATAATAATACTACCTGGTAATTATTTATTTTTAACCAGGATGTAATCCAAAGACTGTAAAGCCTCATTTCTCAAAATGATGTCTATGAGCCACCTGCATCAGAATCACCTGGGTGAGGGAGTCGCTTGCTAATTATCAAGACACCCTGCCCACGTCAAAGCCACCATATTGGAACGTCTAGGAATGGAATAAAGGAATATGCATGTATAATGAGGGACAAGGTGAGTGTGCTGTGCTGTGACACACAAGAATCTCTGCTGTCAAGCCTGAAGTATTTGTCTGAGCCTTTGCTGAAGAAAAGAGTGGGAGAGCTCAGCGATGTATGCCCCAGAGGTTGCTTACATGCATATCCCAGCTACGGCAGTAAGGGAGGCCAATTAGGGAAACAGCCTAGCAAGGAAGAAACAATAATTTTGTAGAGAATAGGCAGCAGTTCTCCTACTCTCCTAGAGGCAAGAACCCTGAACTTATTTGAAATGGGTCAGGGTATACACACCAGGCCTCGTTTAAGGTGTGAACCTGTTGTGCTCATTACATTGAGCTGAGCCCCTACAAGAGGACTTGAACTGTGGCTCTTTGGGTGAATGAAAATGAAAGATCCACCATGTGACACTGGGACCTGGGTGGAGAAGCCAAGGGGAGGACCGAGATGCTGGCTGATTCTACCCAGCAGGGTTGGGAAGAACCATGAGTTTTGTCCCCCCAGCTTAGCTCCTCTGAGGCCATGAAGGCAAAGGCAGGTACTGCGGTGCTGACCACCTCTGACTTGGTGAACCCCAAGGGACGGTATTAGGTGGCTCCTCCTGGAGAGGGAACTCTGGGAAGGGCCACAGTTGGGGGCAGAAGCCAGCTGGGCAGCTGTTTCCAAGAGGGCAAAGTCTCCAAAGCCCAGAGCCAACAGTGGTGGCAGCAGCAATAGGAGGATGGTTATTTCTCATGTTGAAGAAGGAGGAAATTCCTTTCTCTGAATCCCACCTAAGTGATCAAAATCCCATCCCAGCAGCTGCAGCCGAGGGTGGGTTCTGAGTCCCCAGAGGGAAGAGGAGCCAGCGAGGCAACTCTGAGCTAAAATCCCACAGATGGACCGCACTGTAGCTCAGAAAGGTAAGTCCTCAAAGGATCCTAAATGGACAGAGTCAAGAGTTGGAAGCCTGGATTGAAACAAAGGAAGCAGATCCCGGTGATGACTATGACCCCTAATTGGTGTGCACCTCCTTCCATCGGCAGGGAGGCGAGGCCGCAGAGTGAGGGCTAAGAGTACAGCCAGGGTGGAGAGATTAAGCCTGGAGGTGCCGCTGGGGCTGGTCCCTGTCAGGGGCTTGCTTGGGAAGAGAGACACTCGGGACTGAGTTTTTCCCAGGCTTGGCATTTTCTACCCAAGGTGTGAGTCTGAGCCTTTCCAGTTCTCTCTGGAAGGAGCTGGAAAAGACACCTGAGGGGCAGGAAAGGAGTTCTCAAACTGTTGATCGCTAGGGTTGTGAATCACAGAAGAGCCAGCTTGGGTGACTGCCTGCCTTTTGAATGCTCCACCGGGGTTGGGGGTGTAAATCTAGTGAGTTTATTATTTGCAAGATCTTGAACACTCTCAGTACATAATGAACACACACACTCAGACGCCCACCTATAAACACACACACACCAGTAATCAGATACCACAAACCACATAGATTGCCAAAGCTCCTCTAGAGAGAAGAGTTGATACCGATCCCTTTGAATCAGACCTGAGAGGATCATTTTTCAGCAAGAGACAAAGGGAGGAAGGCTGCATTGTCTCAGCAATGCTGGTGAGGGTTCAGATACCAAAACTATCTGGGCTGGAAACCTCGAGCGATCAGGTTCCCTAACCAAACTCGAAGTATTTCCTGGTCTGAGCTGGCCCTAAAATGCCAGAAGTGCCCTGGAGCTCCTGGCATTTTGGTATTTCCAGCAATTAGTGGTGTTGAAAAATCCGTAGGGGGAAAAGAAAACGTAGGCAGTGATTTCATGAAAGGAAAAACAAACAAACAAATGCCTACACAAGGGTGAGAAGGTAAGCCATATTTTTACTTTAATTTGAGGAAAATGTTCAATTCTACGTTTTGTCTGCTCCAGATCGCTTGCTGGTATGTGGGACAATGACGGGAAGACTGGCGTCTGTCGAGCCAAGTTGTGGATCTAAGTTTTATCCTCTGTCAATTAGGTATTTCAAGTTTTCAGACAGACTTAAAGTCATTAGTTGGGAATCTTAATGCAAGCAGAGGCTTTCAAAGAGGCCTCTTCCTTGTGCTGCTGAGAAGGCTGAGCGAGGACACACTCAGGCGGTGACCAAGTGCTGATAACTGGAGAGGGGTGAATTTATGAAGTGAGCAGCTCATCAAAAACACAAGTCGCTCAGAATTCATCGAAGCAGGTGCGAAATGACCAGGTTTCAACAGCTGAGGTAGGATGATACTTTGTAATAAGAGAAGCCATTTCTGGGACAGGGTCGAGTGAGACCAAGATTAATCAGGGCAGGCTGCGATGAGGCCAGCGTGCCGGAGCTGGGTTAACCCACGCGGAGATGACAAGCCAGCAGCTCAGCAAGGAATGCAGGCAGAGGGCAGCCACGGGAGGCCCACGCGGACCCCAAGGGCCTCGGGAATGGCTAAAACAGAGTCGCAACCCAGCATCAGGAGGCAACACGTGCAATGTGTAGCACACTGCAGGCTTTCATTGTATTCCATAAATGAAATATTTATATATGATCGATTTATTAATATATTTATGTTTTCCATTGAAAATACAGTTTTCAACATTTTGCAAACCAAAAATATCAGCAGACATGGAGGAGACTTTACTAATGATTTTCTGCCTCTTTCTTTCAAACGCTTGAAAAGTCAGTAATGATCCTGTTTGTCTCCTGTTTCAAATTTTTGGTTTCCTTAAAAGGCATTCAGAATGAAATGCAGACTCCTCTTCCTCTTCTTCCTCCTCCTCCTCCTCTTCTTCTTCCTCTTCCTCTTCCTCTTCTTCCTCTTCTTCCTCTCCTTCCTCTCCTTCTTCTCCTTCTCCTTCTCCTTCTCCTTCTCCTTCTCCTTCTTCTTCTTTTTTAGAAGTGCACCTACCCAACAAGGCAGGTGAATTTTATTGATTGTACTTTTTGGAGTTGATTTAAAAAAACAAAAAACATTATCTTAGGGTACACGTTCTCGGGCCAAGAGCTTGGCAAATAGGACAGCCTTTCCCAGGGTCTGCCAACACCAGAGCAGCTCGGAAATGTCTGCATCTTTAAAAGAAGGGATGCACGCATGCCACAGCCGGCCCCATGAGAGGGGCACTTGGCCAAGAAGTCCCCCTGCAGAGCCACACTCTAGAGAAAAGACATCACTGAGTTGAGTGAATGTGAGTGCCAGCCTCCAGCACTGTTGAGATTGTTTGCGTTGTGTTTTTAATAAAGAGAAATGGTGTGAAATTCTATGGAGGAAAGAAAATTTTACAGGTTAACTCAACTTGGGTGGTGTTCCTGAAGACCAGACATTCAAAGCAGTGCTGTTTTATTCTTTATGTTTTTCTTTGACTCTGCTTTGAGAGGTCAGAGTGTCAGACAATACCAGCTACATAATTTGCAGATCCCAGTGAAAAATGAAAATGCAAGTCTCCTTGTTCAAAAATTATTAAAATTTTTGGCCAGGCATGGTGGCTTACACCTGTAATCCCAGCACTTTGGCCAAGGCAGGTGGATCACCTGAAGTCAGGAGTTCTAGACCAGCCTGGACAACATGGTGAAATCCTGTCTCTACTAAAACTACAAGAAAACTAGCCAGGTGTATTGGCACATGCCTGTAATCCCAGCTACTCCGGAGGGTGAGGCAGGAGAATCACTTGAACCCAGGAGCTGCAGGTTGAGTGGGCTGAGATTGCAGCATTGTACCCCAGCCTAGGCAACAAGAGCAAAACTCCGTCTCAAAAAAAAAAAAAATTATTAAGACTTTTAACATGGCAACAACAGGGCATCTGCCAAGAGTGGGGCTCTTTGGGGCTTCACCTCCTGGCTTCAGGGATGCCTCTACCCTCAAATACAAAGTCTACAGGCTATGAGGCCCCTACTTCTTCCTCCGACAAGGCAGTGCTGTGCAGGTAACTCTTTGAGCTCTGCCATCTTGCTGGAGGTTCCTCTCTTTAGTCTTTGCCAGACCAGTCAAGGAAACTGTCAGTTCTCACTGCAAAAGCTGCAAGGCTAGGGCAGCTTACTGAGCAGAGGCCATAGAAAAGACCAGGTTTTTTAGATTTTATTTCCTAAAAATAACATTTGTCATGGGATCTTTTTCTGACTATAAAAATAATACATGTTTATTGAAGAAACACACAAAAAAAAGCAGAAAGAAAACAAATCACCAATAATTCCACCTCAAGGACATAACAGCTGGTCACATACTGTTATATATCCTTATTTTTTCTACACATGTTTTATATATATGTGTATACATATAAATTTTCCCAAACGGGATTATACTATATGATATTGTTTCCAAAACTTTTTCAACTTAATATTTTAATATTTCTCTTTGTCATCAAATATTCTTTAACTGCCTCATTTTTAGGGGTCAGAGAGTGGTCATACATACATACAAATATGGAGAGAGAATGTATTTTTTGCAGTGCATTTAACATACATACATGTGTAATTTATATTAATATTCTCATATATACACATATATGTATATACACAGATGAAAATATATTTACAGTAGATTGTATGAATTTGGTCATTACTCACAAAAACACATTGTCTATGTCTGGCCACATTAGTCAATGTTTGCTCACTTTGCAGCATTTAAAAGTGAGGAGTTGACTTCACATGTACCCCTGAACCTAAAATAAAAGTTAAAAAAAGGAGGAGTTGAACTGATTTTTTTTAATTACAAACTAAAAAAAAAAAAATCAGGGCATCTCTGTCCTCTGAAACAATTGGCACATTTTGTCCAATAATTAGTTCACTGAGTGCAATCCTGTTGGGTCTAAGAAGTAAATGGCATTTCTTGATTTTCACAGGTGATGATTCATTTGGAATCAACAAATGTTCACGGAGCAGATAACCAGTGATATTCCTGCTCTTCAAACGGGAGCATTTCCTCATTCCATCACGCAGGCAGGGGTGGCCAAGAGCCTCCAGATTAAAAAGAATAATACTAATAACACACCAAAATGTTTCAATGCATGAAGGGGTGTTTCAGAAGTGACTTTTCATTTCAACATTCTTGCAACAGTTCCATCAACTTCTTATAAAATTGATAGTAAATACTTTTTAAAGGGGTGTGTGTGTGTGTGTGCTGGTATTTTGGTGTGATTTGTATTGTGTTGTTGAAATATGCTACCCTGGAAAATGCTCAGCTATAAATGCCATTCCTTATAAACATGAGCTGGGCTGCTGATGCATGGCTTTGCAGTTCTCTTTGAACTGCAGTTTTGCTGCTCTCTACGGCCTTCTTGCCACAGAGCAAATGTCTGGGAATAAGAAATGGAGAGGCAAAGGTCATGAAGTTATAGTGGAAAGAATCAGCATCTCTCTCGGTAGGCAGGACTGGCTGACATGGATCTACACTTCCCTTGTGCCAGGGCCTGTGCTCGGTGCTGTCATGCAGCTTCTCTCATTAACCCCCAGCAGCTCTTTCAAGTTTGACTAGCCCAGTTATTAGAAGGAAATGGAGAATCAGACCACTCAGGTGTCTTGTCTAAAGTCACATCACTATTAGATCCCAAAACTTAAATGGGATCAGATCTTCTCATTCTGCAGGCAACATTGCTTTTCCAACTAATCTGCCCCGCTTCCTTGGAGGGACAGGAATAAGGACCTGCCCTGTCCTACTTCTATGGAGTATTCTGATGGCGGTTCTGGAACATGGCAGTACCTGGTAGCTTTCAGAATGACTTTTCAGTCTCCACACTTGACAGCATTAGCTAGTGACTGGCTCATGTGTATTCCTTTAAAGATCATAACCTTGGTTAGACAACCCTAGAGGAACAAGCCAACATTTTCCTAGTGATCTTAACAGTGGCCTAAACTTTTGGATCTTTTCTAAGAGTTGAAGAAAGAAAAAGTGTGTTTGTATGTGTGTGGGTGCACTCATGTGTTTGTGTGTGTACAACGGACATGAAGCAGTCAAGGGTAGGAGCTGGGACACAGGAGGAACAACTTCTGTGGAACTTCACTCAGTAACATAAGAAAGCTGAGGTGTGCCCACCCGGTGCCGTGGACCCTGCCTGACTTCCTTCCATGGCTCCGTTGCCATGTGCATATCCACATTCATCCTACACCTTTCATTCCACACATATGCACCAATGCAAAAAGCTCATGATTTTCTGCAGGGCTATCATGGCTACTCTAAGGTGTCTAAAATGCTTTCTGGGTCAGATTATTTCTAGAGAACAAACTCCTGCTTCCATCAGGCTAGGAGAGGCTGCTAGGTCAGGCAGTGTCTGAGCACAACTCCTCAGGGGAAGGGATTGCTCTCTGATCACCCTCCCTCCACTACAATACACACACACCCAAATACACAATAGAGTTTCCCCCTTGCAGCCAGGTATATCGTTTACTCAAAGAGGAAACCATTAGGAACTTATGAGACAAGCTGGGCCAAGGAAATGCTCATGTCACATGGTCCCACTGCAGTGCTAGTGAGGAAAAGACCTGGAAAATGCACCAAACGCCTGTCACGGACGAACATCCGTGAATTGTGAGGGGAGCTTATACCCCTTCAATGACTGTGGGCCTCTACACCCATCCCACCTGACTCTGACCCTCAGAGCTCAGAAATGCTTGTTAAACAACTAAGTGCTCTGACTTATGGGACAGCATCACCTGGGAACTTGTTAGAAATGCAGAACCTCACAGCCCACCCCAGATCGCTGCATCTGCACTTGAACAAATCCCAGGTGGGCCACGTGAACACAGACGCTCAGCTCTAAACTCCAGAGGAGGGGCTGTCAACCCTGGTTGTCCAGCAGAATCACCCGGAGAGATTCGTAACTGGCCCACCATTAGTCTGTGATTGAATTTATCCGGGGTATGGCCCAGGCAGGGGCATGTTTTAACCCCGCCCCCACCCATCTAGGGTTGTCAAACATAGCAAATGAAAATGCAGAAAGCCCAGTTAAATGTGAATTTCAGATAAAATTTTTTTTAGTGTACATATAAATACTGTGCATATTATATACAATATTTGGGACACACATTAAGAAATTATTTGTGTTTATCTGAAATGTTAAGTTTAACTGAGCATTCTGTATTTAATTTGGCAACCCAGTCCCCAGGTGATCCTAATGTACACCCAGGGTTAAGAACCTCTCTTCTAAATCAGGCCTATTGTTATGCAAATATTTGTCCTGAAATTTCCCAAATGATCCTGATGTTAACTATTGTCTCCCAAGATGGTCGTGGATCATACTTTTGGAAGGAAGTCCTTTCTCCTAATGGTCTTGAGCAACTACAGGGCCCATGCAAGTCTACTAATGCCAGTGGATGGAGAAATTGAGTTGCCAGGTGACCCATACATATATGTCCGGTATTTAATAATTTTGTCCTGTGTCATGTATTCACTTTGTTGGGACTCCCTAAATGTCCTGTACTCCACTACTTTTAAAATAAATTACCAAAATGCAGCAGTTAAAGCTATTTTTCAAGTTTAATTAGGTGTCCTATGTTTTTATTTGCTAAGTCTGGCAACTAAATGGAGAAACCACTCACTAAAATCCTGGGGAATTTATCCTGAGAAATGTGTCCTCCCAGATTCAGTACTTGTCTTGACCTCTGTTAAGTTTTTCACTCCAGATCTCTGAACTTCAGCAGGTCAAGTCTGCTAGAAAAATGTGGCTACTCTACTAGCCAAGAATTTCAGTTCATTCTTTGCTGTTCCTGTTAAGTTAAATTTAATAGTTTGGCATTTATCTCACTCATATTTCTCACATGGGATAAATTAATCTTGACAGACATTTGTTGCTAATAAAATGATCCCAAACTTCTTGATACTTTCTTGTATTATTTTGAGAAGAGTAAAATTAAGGCAAGTAGTGGCTATAGAAACAGGGAACGCGGACTCACAGGTAAGTCAGAATGCACATGAAATGACTATTCACAGACTGCTGGCTCCCACATGGAACCCAGAGTTGCAGATTCTACAGAAGAGACGGGGAGGTTGGTGGCTCTCAAGTGTGCTCAGTCAAATAACACAAACATCTTAAGAAACTCTCTGCGAGAGTCTTAGTTGGGACCCAGTTGGCTGAGGGGAGGTGAGGTTGGAAAGGGGAGTGAGACGATGATGACCTTATGCTAGAGAGAGCCCTAGGGGACAACTGAAGCCCAGGCCAGCCTCCTCTGGGAAAGAACTGTATTTTTGTAATTTTCTCTCCCTCACATTCCCCGGCCTGATTCCTATTCCATCTTTACTGTGGGCCAGGGAACAGCAAAGTATCTGTGGGTGAATGAAGGCTGAATGGATACCAAATCTTAATTTGCAAGCTGGATGTTCAGGTTGAAGAATTATCCCAGTAGGCATCAAGAAAGAAGGAAGAAAGGAAAAGAATGACAGAAGAATTAAGAGATATGGAAGACAGACATACAAGTGCCAACATTTTCTAATAGGATCCCTGAAGGAAAAATGAGAATAAATGGAGGGAAGGAAATGGTGGGCCAAGCAGACAACAAACAACCACACGTGTGAAAGATTGGAACAGCATGATTAGTGAGGCTAATGTATATTAATTTAAGTGCTGTTATATACAATAAATGATAGTATACATCTCTTCATCCCCAACACACAAGATTCATATTCTTTTCAAGCTCATAGGGACTTCACAAAAACTGGACATGTGCTTGGTTGCAAAAAGATTCAAAACATTTCAAGGCATCCATGCCATTCAGACTAAATTCTCTGACCACAGTGCAATAAAATTAGAAACCTATAAAATGGTAGTTTTTGTAAAATTCCACATGTCTAGGCACCAATAAAGATACCACTGAACAACATTTGATTTCAAGAGAAAATCAGTTAGAAAAGTGATTAAAATATGTAGAGCTTTGTGGCAAGAAAAGCATTGCATTTCAAAGTTAGTGGAATGGAGCTAGAGCAGTGCTTCCAGGACTATGGAGAGCTTTAAATACATGGAACAGAAACCAGGAAAGGTGGAAAATGAGCTATTTAACTCAAGAAGGTAAAGAGTAATGAAACCTACATAACAAAACAAGAAGAAAAGAGATAAGGGATGTAAACACTGGGAGAGACAAAGAGAAAGAGAATAACGCATATGAAAAATGAAAGCCAGTCTTCTGGAAAGCCCATATGACTCGTTAAAGAATAGGCAGCAAGGATTACAAATAAATGAAATATATAGCAGAAAGAGAATAAAATTATAGCAATACTAGAGTTTTAAAAAGTATTACAGTGTAATACAGTATATATAGTATATAGATGTCCTTTATAAAGATATAAGGTATTATTTGCTTATAAAAGTAATTTGTATATAGATAGATAGATGTCCTCTATATATATACAAATTACTTACATAGACACATACACACACATATATACAAATGTGATCCTGGGACCAGCATCGCCTGGGAACTTCTGGAAAATGCAAATTCTCATGCTCCTTCCCAGACCTACTCAATCAGAAACTGGGACTAGGGCCAGGAATCTGGATTTTCATATGCCTCCTCCCACCCCAGGTGATTCTGATACCTGATAGAGTGTAAGGACCTTTGGTATAGGTGATAAATGCTATGGAGAAAAAGCAGGCAAAGGGTACATCATCATGGAGAAGGATGTTTCTTATTTCAAATAGAATAATTAGGAAAGATCGCATTGCTATGGGTGACTTTTGAGCAGAGCACCTAAAAGAAATAAGGAAGAGAATGATGCAGATATATGAGTGAAGAGTGTTCCAGGCAGATAGAGTGGCAAGTGCAAAGGCCCTGAGGCTGGATTGTGCTTAATGTGTCCAAGTAAAACCAGCTCAATTTTTCCATAGAAGTGAAGCTTGATAAATTTACACCTGTCATATCTAAGTTCCTTTCTCAGGAAACCTACCATTAGGCCTCCCAGCTACTATTCAGGAACTGAGGCTTTTCAGATCACCACACCTGGGCAATAAGACGCACCTGCTGCCTGTTGACCAGCTCCTCTTTCTCACCCCCTCCTTAATTCCTATTTTCCTGCACATGGTTACAATGAGACATCAGATACCAGAACTTTCATCTGACCACCTGCCACCTGCTGAGCAACTCTTCCTTACAGCTTCTGTGTTTCTTCCCCACTATATAAGCTCCTAAATTTAGTCAGGGCTGGGAAAGGTGAGTTGGAGGCTTGTCTCCCATCTCTCTAGCTGATGTCGCCTGAAATGAAGCCTTTCTTCCCTGGCAATACTCATCATATGAGCGATTGGCAACCAGACCTAGGCTGAACCCCTTGCGTTCTGCAACACAAGGAACAGCAAAGAGGTCAATATCGCTGAGGAAAGTGAACCAGGAAGAGAGTATTAAATGCAGTTGGAAAGGTGAAGTTGGGGGAAGGGTTATGGGAGCAGATCCCACTGGATCTGTCCCCGAATTGCTCACGAGATGAGAGCATTTCCCTTTACCCTGGGTATACTTTGGTGGATCAGCTGATCTCATTCCTTAAGAACTCCCCAAGTCACCTATCACAGGGAAAATTTTACATAGGGAAACTGATTACAAAGGGATGGAGACATGAAGAAACCAAATATACAGGTTGAACCACACATGGGGCACCTCAGAACCCCCCAAATCTTCCACCCCTGCAGCCTAGTAGCAGGCTTGCCGGTTGCCTGGGGGTCTCCCAGGGCAGTTCTTGCTTGCTCCTGCCATCTAGCTGAGCCACTTGGCCCTTGTCTTAAAGGAATGGCAGGAGTTCTCAACATGGGTACTCATTCTTCATTTTGGAGAGCAGGCAAAATTACTTCTACAAGGAGTGGCAAGCTGACGCAGAGGGCAGAATGTTCTTCATATTTCCCTTTTCCCCTCTTCCCTTTCCTTACCCCTTTCCTCCCATCTTCTCCATGGCACTTTGGCTGGAAGGGACTCACATTTCTGTGGCACTCCAGGGCCACAGTCAGCCAGGTGAAAAAACTGCACATCAGGGTCAGCTTTCCTTTCTGTCGTCTCACAGAACTTGTAATCTTGCTTTTCTTTGCTAAAAAGCAGCAGACCTCATGGTTAGGAGAACAGACTTGAGAGAGAGATGTGCCTCGAAGCCAGTTCTGACTTCATCAGTTACAAGCTTGGACAAGCCACTTTGCTAAGCCTCATTCTCCCTGTCTTTAAAACTATTCAATTGTATTGACCTCACTGAGCCTTGTCATGAATTTCAGCTAGGTAACCTGTAAAGAGCCTGCATATTTGCCTCTCACTTATCTCATACTCAGTAATTGCACTTCTGTTGTCATTACTGAATTTATTATTTTTAACAGCCCACCCCAAATCAGATTCCCACATACCAGTGTTAGTGGGTCCTGTTTTCATTGAATGTAATTCCTGGGCCTATATTGCCTTAGATCCATTCTGTATCCTTCTTTGTTCTGCTCCCCATCACAAATGAGGAGACTGCATCTCCTGGGGCTTCCAGGACAAGTGACTTTGAATGGGTACACCCAGAGGTAAGGTAGGGGAGAAGCAGGGCATTTCTTCCCTTCCACTCTATCTGGGTGGCATTCTTGCAGAGGCTGTATCTTCCCTGGGGCTCTAGCTCCTGCCTTATGGTCCCCAGCTTTCATTGAATGATCCTCATCCTTAGGACTTGGTGAGATGGTTTGGCTGTGTCCCCACTCAAAATCTCATCTTGAATTGTAATCCCCATAATCCCCATGTGTCAAGGGTGGGACCAGGTGGAGGTAAGTGGATCATGAGGGTGGTTTCCCCCATGCTGTTCTCGTGATAATGAGTGTGTCTCACAAGATCTGATCATTTTATAAGCATCTGGCATTTCTTCTGCTTGCACTCACTCCATCCTGCTGCCCTGTAAAGAGGGTGCCTGCTTCTCCTTTGCCTTCTGCCATGAGTTTAAGTTTCCTAAGGCCTTCCCAGCAATGCAGAACTGTGAGTCAATTAAACCTCTTTCCTTTATAAATCACCCAGTCTGGGGTATTTTTTCATAGCAGTGTGAGAACAGACTAATATAGTAAATTGGTACCGAAGTAGTGGGGCCACTGCTGTGAACATACTCAAAAATGTGGAAATGACTTAGGAACTGGTTAACAGGCAGAGGTTGGAACAGTTTGGAGAGCTCAGAAGACAGGAAGATGTGGAAAAGTTTGGAACTTCCTAGAGACATGAAGAATGGTTTGGACCAAAATGCTGATAGTGATTGTACAATGAAGTCCAGGCTGAGGTGGTTTCAGACGGAGATAAGGAACTTCTTGGGGACTGGAGCAAAGGTGACTCTTGCTATGCTTTAGCAAAGAGACTGACAGCATTTTGCCCCTGCCCTAGAGATCTATGGAACTTTGAACTTGAGAGAGATGATTTAGGGTATCTGGTGGAAGAAATTTCTACACAGCAAAGCATCCAAGAGGAAGCAGAGTACAAAAGTTTGGAAAACTTGCAGCCTTATGATGTAATAGAAAAGAAAAACCCATTTTCTTTAGAGAAATTCAAGCCAGCTACAAAAATTGACTTAAGTAAAGAGGAGCTGAATGTTAATCACTGAGACAATGGGGAAAACGTCTCCAGGGAATATCACAGACCTTCACAGTAGCCTCTCTCATCACAGGCCCAGAGGCCTAGCAGGGAAAAATGGGCTGGGCCCTGCTGTATGCAGCCTCAGGAAATGATGCCCTGCATTCCAGCTGCTTCAGCTCCAGCAGTGGCTAAAAGGGGCCAAGGTATAGCTCAAGCCATTGTTTTAGAGGGTGCAAGCCCCAAATCTTGGTGGCTTCCATGTGGTTGAGCCTGTGGGTGCACAGAAGTCAAGAATTGAGGTTTGGGAACCTCTGCCTAGATTTCAGAGAATGTATGGAAACATGTGGATAACCAGGCAGAAGTTTGCTGAAGGAGTGGAGCCCTCAAGGAGAACCTCTGCTAGGGCAATACAGAGGGAAAATGTGGAGTTGGAGCCCCCACACAGAGTCCCCATGGGAACACTGCCTAGTGGAGCTGTGAAAAGAGGGCCACCATTCTCCAGACCCCAGAATGGTAAATCCACTGACAGCTTGCACCATGCACCTGGAAAAGCCACAGACACTCAACACCAGCCTGTGAAACCAACCAGGAGGGAGGCTGTGCCCTGCAAAGCCAAGGGGCAGGGCTGTGAAGGTTGTGGGAGCCCATTTCTTGGATCAGGATGACTTGAATGTGAGACATGGAATCGAAGGAGATCATTTTGGAACTTTAAGGTTTAATAACTGCCCTATTGGATTTTGGACTCGCATGGGGCCTGTAGCCCCTTCGTTTTGGCCAATTTTTCTTATTCAGAATGAGTATATTTATGAGTATATTTACCTAGTGCCTGTACTCCCATTGTATCTAGGAAGTGTCTAACTTTTTTTTTTTTTTTTTTGAGACGGAGTTTCATTCTTGTCACCCAGGCTGGAGTGCAATGGCACAATCTCAGCTCACTACAACCTCCACCTCCCTGGTTCAAGTGATTCTCCTGCCTCAGCCTCCTGAGTAGCTGGGATTACAGGTGTGTGCCACCAGGCCCAGCAAATTTTTTTGTATTTTTAGTAGAGATGGGGTTTCATCACGTTGGCCAGGCTGGTCTCAAACTTCTGACCTCAGGTGATCCAACCACCTTGGCCTCTCAACTTCCTTTTGATTTTACAGCCTCCTAGATGGAAGGAACTTTCCTTGTCTCAGATGAAACTTTGGACTTGGACTTTTGGATTAACGCTGGAATGAGTTAAGACTTTGGGGGACTGTTAGAAAGGCACGATTGTGCTTTGAAATGTGAGGACACAAGATTTCGGATGGGCCAGAAGTGGAATCATATGATTAGGCTGTGCCCCACCTACAGTCTCATCTTAAATAGTAATCCCCATAATCCCCATGTGTCAAGGGCAGGACCAAGTGGAGGTAATTGGATCATAGGGGCAGTTTCCTCCATGCTGTTTTTGTGATAATGAGTGAGTCTCACAAGATTTGATGGTTTTATAAGTGTCTGGCATTTCCCCTGCTTGCACTCACTCTGTCCTGCTGCGCTGTGAAGAGGTGCCTGCTTTTCCTTTGCCTTCTGCCATGATTGTAAGTTTCCTGAGGCCTCCCCAGCCATGCAGGACTGTGATTCAATTAAACCTCTTTCCTTTATAAATTACTCAGTCTTGGGTATTTCTTCATAGCAGTGTAAGAATGGATTAATATACTTGGAAACATTGCTTCTTTCTTTTCCCCACATGGCTTAGGGGGTGGCAGTGGATTTCCAGCTCTTTCTCATCTTTGAGTTACTATTTTTTGTTTCTCTATTCTTCTTCACTTCTCCTTCCCTTTGTAATTTTTTCCTAAATTCAGTTCTCTCTGTGATAATATTAGATGTGGTTTTTATGTTTCTGATTAGAACATGATAGATACTCACGTCTTGCAATGAATATTTGCTCCCTTATTTAGGATTGGTATGAATCCCCCATTCCTTGACCCTGCCTGGGAAAACAAACAAACAAACAAACAAAAAACCTAGCTCCTATGGAAAGAATTCAGAGTATTTATTTCAGGCTTTCATTAGTTCTGCCCCTGCCAACTTAAAAATGAAGGGCTTTCTCTGCTAAACTATGACCTAAACTAGAGTCAGTGTTGGAAAAGGGAGAGAAATCCACAAGCTGTCTATACTTGATGCAGGAACAATTTCTAAGGAGTAGAGAACGTATGACTTTTCAAAATGGAGAAGGTCTTCTTTGCATCTAAAAACATGTAGATTCTCAATTTTAAAACTACACAGCTACAGTAATCAAAACAGTATGGCACCAGTGTAAGAATAGACATACAGACCAATGGAATGGAACTGGCAGCCCAGAAGTAAACCCTCACATCTATGGTCAATTAATTTTCAACTAGGGTGTCAATACCATTTAAGGCAAAAGAATAGTCTTTTTATCAAATGGTGCTGGGAAAATGATCTCTGTGCAATAGAATGAAGTTGAAACCTTACATCATACCATAAGCAAAAGTTAACTCAAAATAGATCAAAGATCTGAATTCAAGAGCTGAAGCTGTAAAACTCTTAGAGGAAACATAGGGGAATATCTTCATGACTTTGGATTTGGTGATGGCTTCTTAAATATAACACCTAAAGCATAGACAACAACCACAAAAATAGGTCAATTGAACTTTATTAAAATTTGAAACTTTTATATATCAAAGGACACTACTGAGAGTGAAAAAACCCATAGAAAAGAAAAAAACACTTGCAAATCATATCTCTGATAAGGGATTAATATCCAGAATACATTAAAACTACAATTCAACAACAAAAAGATAAACAGCCCAATTAAAAAATGGACAAAGGACTTAAACATTTTCTAAAGAAGATATGCAAATGGCAACAAGTACATGAAAAAGGTGTAATATCATTAGTCATTAGGAAAATGCAAGTCAAAACCACAGTGAGATGCCACTTCACACCCACTAGGATGGCTATAACAGAAAATAACAAGTGTTGGTGAGGATGTGGAGAAATGGAAACCTTTGTACATTGCTAGTAGGAAAGTGAAATTGTGCAGTCACGTGGAAAACAGTCTGGTAGTTCCTCAAAAAGTTAAATGCAGAATTACTAGTAATTCCACTCCTAAGTAGAGACCTAAAATAATTGAAAAGAAGAATTCAGACAGATGTATGCCAATGTTCATAGGAGCATTATTTACAATAACCAAAAGGTAGAAGCCAACTAACTGTCCATCAACAGAAGAATGGATAAACAAAGTGTGGTATATACATGCAATGGAATATTATTCAGCCCTAGAAAGAAACAAAACCCTGATACATGCTGCAACATGGAGGAACCTTGATAACATTAGGCTAAGTGAAAGAAGCCAACCACAAAAAAACAAATAATGTACACTTCCACTTATACAAAATATCCAGAATAAGCAAATTCAGAGAGACAGAAAGTAGATTAGAGGTTACCAAGGGCTGGAGAGAGAGAGAAGTTGGGAGTTGTTGCTTAACGGGTACAGAGTTTCTGTTTGGGGTGATGTTTTGGAAACAGTGGTGATGGTTGCACAGCAGTGTGAATGTAATTCATGCCATTGAATTGGACACATAAAATGGTCAAAATGGAAAATGCTATGTTATGTATATTTTACATATATATCTATATATATAGATATTTATGTATATTTTACATTTATCTATATAGATATTTATGTATATTTTACATATATCTTATATATAGATATTTATGTATATTTTACATAAATATCTCTATATAGAGATATTTATGTATATTTTACGTATATGTCTATATATATAGACATATATGTAATTTTTAAGCCTGTAGATTACTGGACCAGATGTGAACAGGGATCAAAATAATTTCTATATGAGTTTTATGGTGACCATCCCACCGTCACCCACAGCAGCCAGCCCCATTATCTTGGCTCCCCAGCTCTTCTTTCCTGAGTAGATTTTTGGAGTCCAGTTTCTTCCTGAGGATCTTTGCACACAGAGGGTACAGGCTTCTGGGAGTTAATGATGTGTATGAGCAAGGGGCTGGGGGTCAACAGGATAGAAACATATTGTTTTGAGGATAGACAGGGAGAGGTTTCATTCAGCAGCTACTGTGAGGGGGAGCTCTGGGATAAGGGCAAGATGTCTAAAAGGCTATCAGGCATGCATTAAGAAAATCTATTATAAAGATCGATGTAACTCTCCAAGGAAGGCTGCAGCAAGATTGCTGTTTCTCTGAATGCAACACTGTGTAAAGGCAGAGCTGCAGGGAATGTCTGATTTTGTGCAAGTTACATATTCAATGGACAAATGGTCATTTGTCCCCCAAAGGAGGCAGTCCAGCCCCATCCCCCATTAGTACTGTTTTCCACTAATGACCTGACAGGCAAGACCGTGCAACCAAAAACAGCAAAAATGTTCTTCCAGGAAAATTCATATGGTAAAACTCACTTAGACACCATTTTGCTCTCAGAGGTACACTTTTGACCATTAACATTCCACAAACTCCAGCAGCAGCTATCCAAATCTGTACCACACTCAGGTTTCCTCACTGACAGCCTCTCCCACCCCCAAACAAAGTTTGTTCTTGTTTCAGCCTCTGCACTTGGCCTGCCCCCAGATCTGGAATGTTCTCCTACCTGGAATGTCCTCTCTACTCCTCTCCGCTCATCTAAATCCCACTCGACCAGAAACCCACCTCTTCTTCAGAGCCCATTCCAGTCTCCAATTTGCAACAATGTCTCCCCACCCTGATCTCCTCTAGTCATTATTTTTTCCACCTCACATTTTGGGCCTTACTAATGCTCTGATTCCTTTTGTTCTTTCATTGATATCGGGATTGTCTAACCCCTGCCTACAGACTGCGGTTCCCTTGCAATAAGGGTCACATCACACACTCCTAGGGCTTTTCAGTGTGACACTAGCCCAGCACTATGCCAGACACATAACAGGTAGTTAGTAAAAATCTGTGTATTTGCTTTGAGTTGATGCAGAAGACCTTCTCGTTTCTTAATCTCAGCACCACCCACCAGATACATGTTTTTTCTCTCATTTTTAATTGTGCAACATGATGTCATGCCACATACTGAGTTTACTTTGTAAAGTGATTTACTAGTGGAAGGTGTTATTATAACTACACGAGGACCACCCTCCTCACTGTCTTTGCTAGCTGAGTCCCAGTTTTGTCCAGATAGCAATATGCTTGGCCCTGGGGGATGAATGGGATTATGACAGGCCGCCTGTGAGGCCAGTGGCAGTCAAGTCACCCAGTTGTAAGTCAGGTGACCCTGTGAGATATAAAAGTTGACTGGGGATTTCTGGGAACGATTTGGGGTTTTTTCTTGTTAAAAAGTAGCCAATCACAGAAGGAAAGTATTTTGCCCACTTCTCTGCCTTCCTGTTTGGGAAGCTGTCAAGTGAAGAACATGATTTTGGAGCCATGCAGCCATCTTATGGCCGTGAGGGAAAAGTAGCTCACAAAAAGAGGACGGCAGAGAACAAAGACAGAAGGAATATGCATCCTTGACAACATCCTTGTCCGTTAAACTTAACTTGGAGACTTTTCTTTTTAAGCTTTTTGTGATGTGAGAAAAATAAGTATTTGAATTAATTGCAAATGTCTACCACGTTGCCTTCACCCCACTCTAGACCTTCCAGGGCAACCCAGGTGGGCCAGGCTAGTGAAGGTAAATCCCATATGCAGCTCTCTTCTCTCCCTCTGCCCCCGTTTCCTCCTCCAGCCTATAAAGCTGGAAGATCCAACCTTGGGATGGGACAGACATGAATTCAAACAGCGCCTATATCTATGATGCCCCTGAGAGGGTCAGCTATTTTACAAGCTCATCACGATTCTAAGAACTGACTAAATCACTGAAAATGTTTCCAGGCCTCAGACTCAACAAACAAGTCCTTTTCTGGACTTATCAAACCTGTGCAAAAAGGACAATTGTGATAAGCACTATGAACGAGAAACATCTGGTCATGTAAACTCACAGAATGGTAAGGGTGGAGGAGAAAGTGGAATGAGCGTCTAAAAGGAGGATATCTTAGTCTTGTTTTCATTGGATCCTTAATGCCTTCTTTTGCTTACACAGTCGCAATAAAATAATCATTCATGATTCATGGTGATGTTCTTTTTTTTTAACAGATTTTTTTCTCCTGATTAAGGTGATGATCTCTCAAGTTCTAAGGAGCCAAGAAAGCTTAGCCTCAAATGATTTTTCATTAGAAACAAAACCAAGGACCTCCTGACTTGGCACATCAAGAGTTATTTCATGATAATGAAAAACCCCATAATTTTGATATCTTTCTTGACCTGCCCATTAACAGCTCAGGCCATGCACTCTGATAGCTAGTCTTGGATAGGTTTATTTCTCTGCCTACATGAGGAAAGTATTTTTCTTCTCCAAGTCCCAATCAACCAGCAGCTAGTGAAAGACAGTGTCCCCAACTCCCACACAAGGCAAAGGGATTGTTTTAATACTTTACAAATCAAAAGCCTTTAAATCGTGTTTAATAATGGGAAATGTTAAGGCTTTTATATGAAGCTTTTGCGTTTTTTAAAACATTCTTTTGGAATAAGATCCAAATCTTTGGCACACAGATGAGGCACATGAAGTATAAACTGAAACCATTTGCATTATTTGAGGAAACAAATGCTTTCACTTTACTACAAGGCTATTGCAGAACCTAGTGAGGAGTTTTAATGTGAGAGAGTAGAGAGGATACTTTTGAATAATTCTCATAGCCAAGAACCTTATCTATACATGAGTGATAGAAACCAAGATTGCATTCACAGAAGGGCAAATACAAATATTTGTTCACTATTATGTTCAGACATCCTTGTAATTTAAAAAAGAAAGTAAATTAAAAAGCAAAAATATGATAAAGATTTTCACCTATCAAATTTTGAAGGAATTAAATATACATATACATATATTCACACATACAGCAATGCACCACTTAACATTTTGGTCAAAAACAGACTGCATATATGACAGTGGTCCCATAAGAGTATACTGTATTTTTACTTTACCTTTTATATGTTTAGATACCCAAATGCTTACCATTGTGTTACAACTGCCTACAGTATTCAATACAGTAACATGCTGTACAGATTTGTAGCCTAGGAGCAATAGGGCATACCATATAGCCAGGTATATTGTAGGTTATACTCTCTAGGTTTGTGTAAGTAGATTCTGTGATTTTGGCATAATGAAACCACCTAATGATGCATTTCTCAGCACATATCCCCATCATTAAGCAATGCATGACTATATATGTGTCTGTGTGTGTGTGTGTGTGTGTGTGTGTGTATATAATATGTATATATAAACATGCCAGATATAGGATTGTGATACACAGACTTTGTGGGAGTCTAAATTGGTACATTTCTGGCAAGAAATATGACATTTCTATTAAGAACAGTTAAAAGATCCATCCTTTTTTAACCCAGGAATTCCATCTTAAGGAACTTTTGTATAGAAGATCCAATTAGAGGTAGACACTGTGCTCACAATGCCTCCCAATGGCCTTGTGTGTATGAGAGACTGGTAAGTGTTGATTGAGCCAAGATCTGACTTCAGCCAAGCAAACTCTCAGCAGTGGGGAGACAGGAAAACTAAATGCCTGGAGAACCTCTTGGGCCACCCCTTCCTGATGTGTGATTATCTACCATGCCTCCTACTCAAAGAGCTACTCCTAGCTCCTTCCGGTCATCTCCATTTTTGCATAACCAGCCAGAGTTGTGCACCTTTAAAATGTTCATATTCCTTGACTCAGTGTTTCCACCTTAGGAATCTGGCCTATGGAATTAATCTGAAATTTGGACACAAAGAATACCAGGATCACTTCTAATATAAAAAGGCAAAAACTCTAACTGCTCAAGGATTGGGAAATAATTAAGTATCTTATGTTTCAGTCAAACAAATTAAAAATTATGAAGCCATTTAAAATTGTGTTTCCAAAGACATTTTAATGACATGGAGAAATGCTTATGCTATAATGTCAAATGAAAAATAAAACTCTATAAAATTATAAATATAGCCTAATGTCAACTACACATTATATATGTGTGCACTTAAAAATGAATGGAGAGACATAAAATGGTTATGTGCAGTAGTAAGATTTAGAGTATTTTTCTTCTCTCTCTTTTTTTTTTTTTTTTTTTTTGAGACGGAGTCTCGCTCTGTCACCCAGGCTGGAACGCAGTGGAGTGATCTCGGCTCACTGCAAGATCCGCCTCCCGGGTCCACGCCATTCTCCTGCCTCAGCCTCCCGAGTAGCTGGGAATACAGGTGCCTGCCACCATTGGCTAATTTTTTGTATTTTTAGTAGAGATGGGGTTTCACCGTGCTAGCCAGGATGGTCTGTATTTTTATTTTCTTTAAATCCTTTTTTAAATTTCAAAATTTTCATCACATTACTTTTATAGGCAAAAAACATATGTTATTTTAAGTAATTAGAATAAGGTAGACCCTTGTTTTACTTGTGTTCACCATTAGTGAATGAAATGCATTTCAGTCAGATAGTTTGGGGTAGTGGCCTCCACCTGGCTTCACATTAAAGTCGCTTTTATCTACTTATCTATTTATTGTTTTTGCCTTAATGTTTACTTTACTTTCCTAGAGTCAAAGAAGAGCTAAGTTCAGCATGTGCTCATTAAAAAGCACTAATGTTCCAGCAGTTTCCTGGCACCTTGATCTCATCTCCTCTCACAGCTGCCTCACTTGCCAGCGGCTTAGTCCCACCTCTGTCCTGGGGCCACTCCTGGCTTTAGAGGAAAGGGTTGAACTAGGCTCCATTCACCGTTTAGGGTCTGAGCATTAAGCCTTGCTATTGTCCATCTCAGACATCACACAGCTCCAGTAATCTGCTTTGCCCTGCTTAGCCAAACATCTGGCTCTTTCTTTTGCCCTGGGCAAGGTAATGGGCACAAGACCACAGCATCTCTAGAACTGGAGTTTTGGCATGCCTCTTCCATTTCCTTTTCTCTTTCTCTAACACAAAGGTTATGACCTAGTGATACATTTTCCAGGTGCTGCTTGCCTGTCAGATTGCCTGTTGGGACACGAGGAGCTTTAAAATTGTACCCATGCCCAGGTGATTCTAATTTAATTCATGGGTAGGGAGAGGGGAAGCCTGGAATCAGCATTTTTAAAGCTCCCCTGAGGATTTTAACATACAGCTAGAGTCCAAACCACTGGTCTAGGGTTCCTGTAGATTAAATCTCTGTGATTACAGCCTACTGAGTACGGTAGGCTTTAACTCGACGATTTAAACTGACGAAAATGACTTCCCTGTCTGTGCAAAAGATTCAGTCATTTCAGACATGTGAAGCAGCCCTCATGTGACTTTAACTAGTTTCTCTTCCTCCAAAACTAAAATCATGTCTAGCTCCCCAACTCCAGGCTGTGTTTCCAGAAGCCTGCTAGCCACCTACAAGTGTGTTCTCTAGATCTCTCAGCTCCACATACCCTAGACTGTCCCACTGGTCCTCTCTTCCTGGCCTCTTCCTATGCGATGTCATGTCATTAATGTCACTATAATCACACCACATCCAAGTTAGACATTTCTAATTCATTTCCTTTATCCCTACCATCAAATTCCATGAAAGAGGACTCATCAATGTATTAGCTTTCAAAAGTCAGGCTTCACAGAGAAATGTGGGAAGAGTCTGGGTGTGACCTTGGAGAAACACATCAAACACATCAAAATGCATTTGGTCCCAGCACTTTGGGAGGCCGAGGCAGGCAGATCACGAAGTCAGGAGATCAAGACCATCCTGGCTAACACGGTGAAACCCCATCTTTACTAAAGGTGCAGAAAATTAACCGGGTGTGGTGGCAGTTGCCTGCAGTCCCAGCTACTCATAGTCCCAGCTACTCGGGAGGCTGAGACAGGAGAATGGCATGAACCCGGGAGGCAGAGCTTGCAGTGAGCCGAGATCGCGCCACTGCACTCCAGCCTAGGCGACAGAACCAGACTCCATCTCAAAAATAAAAACCAAATAAACAAACAAACGAAACACATTTGGAAGCTCCATTTTTCAAACACTGCAGGGCAAACTGCCAAGGTCAATGCCCTCATTTCTCACCTTTGTATGGGGTCTCCTGCCTTTGTATTTCTCTCTCAACTCCATCTCCTCTCCTTCAGTCTCTGTGGCTGACCTCACTGACCCTTGTTTCTCACCTGAGCTACTGGGACAGCCTGTCTGCCATTTGTTCTCCCCAGTCAACCCATGTCATCAGTATTCACACCACTTCTATTTTGGGCACCTTGGAGTACTCAGACCTTAGAATCAGCCTGCCTGGGTTTGATTCCCACCTCCAGCACTTTCTAGCAGAATGATCTTGGACAAGTAAACTTGCCTATCTGTGCTTCGATGTCCTCATCTGTAGCATAAGAAGAAAAATTATGGTGCTTACTCCATTAAGTTGTTAGAAACACTGAATTAGTTAAGAAACTCCTCAGACCAATTCCTGGTACAAACTAAGCACCATGTCTATTTTCTATTATTATTTGTATCAATAATATTCGGTTATTAAATAGAGTCCAACTCCTTAAAAAGGTCATCTGGGCCTGCCACACTCTGACTCCTTCCTGCCTTCCAGCCTAATCCTTTACTACCCTACTCCCACACACCAGCATTTGCCCGGCTAGATCATTCAGCTGTAATTTCCTGCCTCCTGGCCTTTGCTTACGTTTTGTTGCCTGGGATGCCCTTATCCTCATTTCTAGCTATGGAAATTCTGTGACTTCTTCAAGTCCAGCTCAGAGGCACACTTATTCTTGACCCCTTTACTGATGCCCCAAGTTGGAACTAGTTTCTCCCTTCTAGGTGACGTATTTGCCCTTACTTTTTACATTTGACAAATGTGCTTTGTATTACAGGAGGCATTTGTGGACTCCTCTTTCTCCTACCTCCCCAACAACCCCAGATGGTCCAGGAAACTGTGAGTCCCTAAAGGACGGTTTCTTGTCTTGTCCACATTTTAAATACGTTTAAGTTTTTCCATTTATATTTTATGACCTTGTGCTTAGCAAAATGCCTGATGTAAAGGAAGTTTTGCAAAAGTTTGTTGAAGAGAATTATTGAATGTCTATGAACACTCTTATGTCTATTCCAAGCTGAAACAGACACTCAGTAATTATCTGGTGACTATAAATAGGGTGTGAAATTGGACACTCAGAACAAAATAGCCTCTCTGAGATTCAAGTGGTCTGACCTGGGTGTCTACACTGATGAGACTAGTGCTACAAATCTAAGATATCCATTGCTCTGTGTGTGTCTGTTCATAACTTTTTGGTTGCAAGTAATATAAAACCTGATTCAAACAGATTTAAGCAATGAAGTAGAAAGGTTCAGCAAGGTTGGTTTCCGTGGTTCAACAATGTCACCAAATGCCCAGCTCTATCCTGTATTTCCTATTATCCACATGTTGTGTTGAACCCTAGGCTGGCTTCCCTTATGGCCAGAGGATAGCTGCCAGAAGCTTCTGAAAAATACATGCTTCCTCATCCATGTCCACTGGTAGGGCCACCATATTGCATAACTGTAGGGTATGCAATTCATTGAATTGAATTAAACATAAAGCAAATGGCACCACCTGGATTTGTGCAAGGCAATGGCTTTGTCCACCAGAAAGAGAATATCTTCAAGTGGCATCCATAGAAGAGATAGGAAACTTCTTCACCAGTAGCCCTCAGAAAACATCTTGTGACATATGTGGATCTCAACTTCTCTACCAGTCAGAGACATAGGGTGGGACCAATTGGACTGATTATGTCAGGCTCTATGTTTGGCAGACCCTGAGTTACTGTCAGAACCAGAAAGATGGGCAGAATGATGAGCTAGCAGAGACGAGGAAGGTAGGGCTTGCTCCCTCAATTGATGACACACACAGATGTGCGTGCATGCATGCATGCATGTGATATATGCATACTCATATAAAACTGCAATTTTCATTTATTCAGCAAACATTTGCCTGCTATGTGCCCCATACAATGAATGTTATTCAGTCTCTGCCTTCAAGGAGAGTCCTTTCTCTTTTCCTTCCCTCCATTACCAAGTCAAAGCAGCTGAACCTTTCTCTTCTCCTTTGACATGACCTCTTCAGAATCTGTTTCCAGTATGCACCTTTCTTACCCTTCAAGGTGGCTCACTGGATTGTATTTAAGCCATCAGCATGTGTCTACAGATTGAGGTGCTGGTAAGAAATCTACCCTTGCGGCTCTATGGGTGTTTTTCTAAGGGTGGCTGTGGTCATGCCAGCCACAACAAAGGGATTGCACAAGTTGACCAGGCACTCCCTTGGGCCCTCCAAGTGGCCCTAAGGGACAGACCTATGTCCACAACTAAATACTCCCAGAACTATTCCAGTCATCCTGCCCACATCACTACCCACCAGGAAGACATAGTTGGCCTCTCTTTAAATAAATGACGTATTTATATTGGATCCCAGACACTTTGAGACAGAATGAAAAAAAAATGATTTTCCCATGTGTATATTTTTGACCTCCCAACAAAGTCCATATTTCCAGTTTTACTGGAGTTAAATCTTTCAGATGAGACAGAGGAGACCAAAAGTCTGGGCTCTGTCATTTATTAGTTATTTTGCTCTGAAATCACTTCACCTCTTTAGAGCCCAACTTTATTACTCAACAACAGGATGCAGAAAATACTTACTGGGTGCCTGTTATGGGCCCAATTCTGTTCTAGATGCTCAGGATAAGAGTATAAGAGCGATTTCCTGATCTGCAAAATGAATTGGGGGGCCTAGATAATGCCAACCTTCCTTCTAGCTGTGCAGGCTATATGCTTCGGAGATGGAGCCAGCAGGTCCATGTCCTCCAGTCTCTGTAGCAGTTACCCATCAGAAACAGGTCATGATGAGCACACAGCCCATCCCCATGTGTCATAAGCATCTCTCTCCTCTTCCACAGCCCTGAGAATGCAGGATCAGGGTGCAAACTACATTCTGCCAGGGCCTGCAGACCTCCAGCTTTCAGTAATTCATCATTTAGTTTATAGATTAGTAGGTTATAAATATCTTATCCAAAATAAGTCATATATTCTCCTTTCCTTAAAGTAGATTCCCAGAAGGACAGGTGTGCTTTATCTCCTTTCATATAAACATCAGAGTCTGACCCTGTAAGTTCATTTATAAAAAAAAGAATCCAATGGTGGGTGGTAAAAATTCCTTTTGGACTCTCCGGCTGTCCATAGAGTTGTTCTCAGAGTGATCAGTGATCACGTGGATGGCAGGGGGAAATTAATCACGTTGGAGGTTTCTCTGCTGCTATATAAACCAACCAGAGACAACGGTGCCTGCAGCTGTGAGGCACAGGAAAAGAAGGAATGGCACTGGAGCTGGAGATGCTGAGTTTGTTTAAATCTCAACTCAGCCAACTTACCAGAGGGACCTTGGATATATCATTAACCTCTTTGGGCCTCAATTTTCTTATCTGAAAAATGGGTCTACCTAGTTCTCAGAGTTGTTATAAAGATTACAAGAGATAATGTATGTGAAATGTATACCGTGGATGTTATCATTCTCTGTATTTCAGGATTTAAAAGGATTTTTTCTTAGAAAAAATGAGAAAGACCCTATAGAGGGCAACTAGGCATCCGTTGGAATCATAGAGCTTTAAACCTGGATAGGAACATGACAATCAGCCAGCTCACTATTTCAAAGAAACAAAGCCCAGAAAGGTTGAGTGACTCACCCAAGAGAGCAGTATTAGATGCCATAATTAAAAATCAAAAAGACACTAAAAATGTTTTTTAAAATAGGGTTTAATCATCCCACATGGCAAGGAGTCTAGAAAGCAGACTATTCTAGAAACTCGACACTGTTAGGACACAGACCTCTCCCTCGTGTTGGCATGATTGTTGCTCACAGCCCCAACTATTACATTCTCATCTGTCACTATCCAAAGGGAGGAGAACATGTGTGTGTGTGTGCGTGTGTGCGTGCGTGTGTGCGTGCCTGTGTTGAGGAAGGTCGGGAGGGGAAATTCCCTTTGCACATCTTTCTTTTTCTAGGAGAGTAGATATTTCCCAGGGGCCTCCAGTGGACTTTCTCTCAGGTCTCATTAGCCAGAAGTGAGTTACATGCTCAACTCTAAGCCAATTACTGACCAAAAAAGACTGAAGATGATTTATAATTTTTGTTCTGGGACTTCCTTCACTGAGCATGTTGCTATCCCATGCTTGAATAAAAATCAGAGTTTCTATTCCTACAGAAAAAGTGGGAGTGGCCATGCAGTGGGCAGCCAACAGAGTCGTCCATACTTGTCAAAATAGTCTCACTCTTCTTAGCATTTGTTATACATGGTGGTGCATTGGATAACTGGTGGCTCTTGCCACATAAAGAAATGACTCCATGATATCTATTTATCCATAGTTTCTATTTCAAGGTTCGTGATCTTTTGCAATATACATGAATATTTCAGCTTGTTCTTGATTCCCCAAATATAAAGAAATGCCAGATGAAACGAATAAATTCCTACATAAGAAAGTTAGCCGAATTACTTATTCATTCATTTTAAACATGTTTTGAGTTCCTATTACATACTAAGAACTATTCTTGGTGTGATTTATACATGGTACTGGGATAAATGTTCAACTATTTGGAAAAGCAAAGTAAATAAATGCCTAATCTATACGAGTTTTTTGTTTTTGTTTTTGTTTTTGTTTTGAGATGGAGTCTCGCTCTGTCACCCAGGCTGGAGTGTAGTGGCACTATCTCGGCTCACTGCAACCTCCGCCTCCCGGGCTCAAGTGATTCTCCTGCCTCAGCCTCCCAAGTAGCTGGGATTACAGGCACACACCACCATACTTGGCTAATTTTTGTATTTTTTTAGTAGAGATGTGGTTTCACCATGTTGGCCAGGTTGGTCTCAAACTTCTGACATCAAGTGATCCGCCCGCCTTGGCCTCCGAAAGTGCTGGGATTACAGGCATGAGCCACTGCACCTGGCCCCTAAAAGAGATATTTTTAAAACAATATTGATCTAAACCTGAGGTTAGTAAGGCCTATCATAAAAGAAAAGGAAAAATCATAAAGGAAAATTTTAAATTCCAAAAATGTTTTTAAATTTCTGCACATTCAAAAAACAGTGTATCAAATGATGTTGAACATATTAAAGGAGATATAAAAAATGAAGAACAAACTAGAAAATATTTTGTAAAATGTTTGAGATGATGTGATTCTTTAATATATAAAGAGCTTTATAAATTAAGAAAAGAGAAAAACCTAAAAAATGGTCAAGGAAAACGAGCATATAAGTCACAAGGTAAGAAATATAAATGGTCAATAAATAGATTTAAAATGTTCAACCTCACTAGTAAAGTGCATAAAATTGTATATTTAAACAATATGATACCATTGTAACTTATTTAAATGGCAAATGACATTAATGAGCATTGATAAGAGTGCTTGGGAAATGACCATTTTTGCATATTGCTAGTGTGAGTCTGAACTGGTTCAGATTTAGGGGAATACAGTCTGACGATACGCAATAAAATCTTCATAAGGGGCATCCTTTTGATCCAGCAATTCTACTTCTAATCATTTATCCTAAGAAATAATCAAAGGTGTATGCAAAGATGTTTTGAATCCATAAACTCACTGTTGTTACTGATTATGGCATTTTAAACTCAGGCTATGGATTGATTCTAAGTACAAACATCAAACAATTGTGAATTGAATTTGACTTAATTCTGGGGTTTATAGGGAGTTTATGGATTATGCAAAATAAAGAGCAAGAGAAGCAAGGCATTTGATTGTTTAGGCCCTGTTTAGTGTTCCTTTAAAGTGAAAGTCTCTTTGATAACCTCTATGATTCTTTTGTGGGCAAGTGCAACCAAAAATATTAAGAAAAATTTCCATCAGCTTCAATTTTTATTTTAAATGATGATTTTTAAATTAGAACATCTATTGAAAGCTAATCTTAAAAGACGACATTAAAAAATATTTAACGAACTTACAGATGCTACAAATTTAAGGAAAGTGAGAGGAAAAAAGAAAAGACTTTATTAAATGAAAGCCATGAAAGAGTTTAAATGAGAAGAAAAGCAACATGAGAGTCAGAGAACTATTAATATATGTAGCAGGACTTTCTGTTTTAGATTTTTAAACTGTTTTACAGTTATTTTCATTTAACATCTAGTTATTTAATATTTCATTACTATTAAAATTCTGAAATTTTGGATTGCTCATATTTAGAATTGTGGTCTATATGTTACTTAATAATTAACTAGCTAATGAAGATAATTTTTTAAAGAATTCAAATTTTTGTTAAGAGTTTATAAGACATGCTAAGAGTGTAAGTGCCCCCAAATGAGCAGACTTAGTCGTAGCTAACATTTCTTGAGTGCTTACTGTGTGCCAGGGGTTGCTTTAAGCTCTTTGCATATGGTAACTCATGGAATTTGCAGAGCATGTCATGAGGCAGCACCATTATTATACCTGTTTTACAGAGGAGGAAACAGAGGTTCAGGGAGGTAACCTTCCTAGGTACTCACTATTAGTACCCGGCAGAGCAGGGCTTTGACAACACTTCCAAACTAGTTCACCAGATTCCAGAATCAGAATCTCCTGAGGTGGGGCCAGGGAACTGCCTTTTTCACAAAATAATGAGCTTAATGAAACCTCATTATTTGTCAGCGTTTACTGTGTGGCAAGCACTGAGCGAATTAGCTAACTGCTCGCAGGTCTTGCCTCATTGAATTCTCACACCAACTCCACATGGCTGATGCTCTTAATAATCTCCTCATTTTAGAGATGAGAAAATGGAGCCTGAGGGAAGTTGGGTAGCATGCCCCAGGTCACACAGCCAGTATGCAGTCGGATCAGGACTTGAACCCAAGTCATTGTGCCTCCAAGCCTTGACCTCTTATGGCTTGGCCGTGATCAAACAATTAGGGAGTGATGTGTAAGGGTAGGGCCTGGGGGAGAAAATGCTGCTTGCTGGCTGCATGAAGGGCCTTCCCAGGCCTCCATAAGGAAGCAGGCTTTTGGGTGCGTAGTGCCCACCTAGGCTTCTCCAGGTTGACAGCTGGCGGGTGAGCACTAGAGTAGAGGGCAGATCACACAAGTCAAGTCAGAGTCCAGAGCCCAAAGCCCACGAGCTACGCAAACCCCACGAGATGGCTGATGTGTAAGAAGGGTGTGACTGGCCAGAACCAAGCCCCTCTCAGAGTAGAACCTCCCCCATTATGTCCCTGAAATCTGGAACCTTCTCAGGTGCTCAGGACCTGATAAGAATAGTAGCTGTTCTATGCAGAGTTACTCCCCGCAACACTCATGAAATTCAACATAACAAACAACACTAGACTATACATCAAAAGAAACCCAACAAAGGGCTAATTTTTTCTCAATATCATGACTTCGATGTTCTTTTAAAAGATCAAATACCAGTATCTTTTCAGCTGCCCTAAACATGTGCTTTGTATACACTAGGGGCACCAGCTTTTAATCATTGCTAGCTTCTCACACTGCTACAGCTTTGTCATCAATTAAAGTTTCTTTTATGGTAAATTATGGCCAAAGTGCTTATGTGGGAGGGGGGAAATTTCATGCCTCAATTTAGACTGAGGTGTCAATATGGTAAATATCAGGATAACAAGGCAGATATGAGACAGAGTCCCCCACCACACACACACACACACACACACACGCACACACGCACACACGGCTCTGAGAACCTAGAGTATAAAACAGGGACCAGAGAATGGAGAGAAGAAAATTTTGTGAGGAAATCTTTGCCAAAAAAACGAAACAAAACAAAAACTGTGCTCTGAATTCTCTCTGTTTTCCAAAGGGGTAGAGGGAATACCTTGTTAAGAGTCTTTCCTGGACCCCCTTCCTAGAGCCCAATGCATCCCTGCTGTTGGAGGAGCTGTGGGCCTTGGCAGAGAGGGAGCCTGTGGAGAGACATGAGGAAGCAAGGTGGCTTCATGCGAAGGAGCCTGGAAGTGTACTGCCAGCCGCCGTGGACCAACAGCTGCCCGGGACCAATGAAGGCAGCACAAAGTGATTTAGAATAGAGATGGCACCACTTGGGTCCAGGTTGCCGAGGGAATAAGAAGCCCCACTGGAAGCCACCAAGGGTCCCATAGGCGCACCCATGAGGGAAAGCCTTAGCCATCTGCCAGGCCCCAAGAATTTGATTAGGACCTCTTGTGCCCCTATTCTCTTTCCCCCACCCCATCCTATCACCATCACCCTGGCAGGGGGAAAGAACAAGTCATTGGTGAGTGGGGTAAGAAGAAAGCAGAGGCCACAGTGACCACAGGACCACCAGGAGGCATTGAAGATGGAGGGGAGATTTGCTGTTAGATCAAGTGTAGAATATTTATTATTACCAGTGTAAGCATTCTGTGTTCTGATTCAAGATTATTTGACTTCAAGGGGGTCAACGCTGTCACTTTCCTGGGAAAAAGCATAAAAGTCATGGGCTTGCCTGATTTTTCATCTGGGTCAAGGGAATGTTGCCAGAACAACCCCAGAACAGAGTTCAAAGGCACCATGGGAAGTAAAAATAAAGTTGTCTTAAATACATTACAAGTTGTTCTTGTTCAACTTGTTGATCTCACTAACATGTATCTGGCACCTACTTTTGGCCAGGCAGTATGTTAGGAGAGTCACTTTGCTATCTTATTTAAAGTTAAAGCAGTCATTTAATAGGGATAAATCTTATTTTTACAGACAAGAAAACTGAGACTCAGAGAGGGTAAGAGATCAGTTGAATTGAAATGTGTTGAATCCGGTTTCGTTCAACTCCACTACCAATAACCTTTGTCTTTATACCAGGCCCTGGGATGGTAGTGCCTGCAGATTCCTATAGAGAGAGTTGTCCACTGGAGGTTTGGGCCAGAGGGCAGGTTGATTTGTTCTGTTCTCGAATTGCAAAAGCAAGGGTTGCCACCATGTGAAAAGATAGTGCCCTGCACACCCTTCTGGGAGATGATCTAAGTTGAATTGCATTTCAGGCAATGTGGATTGATGTGCATAGAACCACTCACATTTTCTCCTCCATAGCACACACTGGCAAGGTGGAATGCAGGCACGTCCCCAACTTCCCATGGTGGCTGATAAAGCAAGTTAATAGAGACCAAACTTGGCCCCATTGCCACCACTGCTGGAATAGATGACACAAGTGACAAATATCCAGAATGACAAAAATATACGACACAGCTTGTCTAAATCAGCAGACAGACAAGACAAAGGGAGAGAGAGGTTCAGATTTTAGAAAAAGATGTTCAAAACTACCATGAAACATGTTGTGATAGCAGTAGAGTCAGCCATCAGGGTCAGTGTTTGAAACAGAAAAGCCTGTTTTCATCAATCTTTAACCTAGGATTGTCAGGAAACTGGATAGGTGACTTTTTTTTAACTTTTCATAAAGTCTCAACAAATCAGGCTCAAACTCACTTGTAAATTTCCAGGCAATCCACATATCACTCCCCACTCCAGCCCCTGCCCCCCGAAGCCCCCACCTCCGGAAACCACATAAACATATCAACAGAAGCAGGTTCCTCTCAAGGACAGGCTGCTGCATTCTTCAGATGACTAAATCTTCATGAAAAGCCACCATTGTCCTGGCAAAGCATTCATGCCACCCAGATTGACCTAGTCTCCTATAGAATCACCCATTTCAGGCCAGAGGGGGCTCCCAGCCTTCCTCAGGGAGGTAATATAGCAGGAGTGCATGGGGGTTGGGTGGGGTGGGGGGCAGGTCACTAATTTATCTTAGTGGGGTGCTAACTTTGAAGCACGCTGAAGGCTACTTAAATGTTAACATTTCAGAGAGGAAAGCACAAACTTACCCAGCTTTCAAGCCATCAAATTTTTCTTTTAAGAGATAACCACTTCTGACTCAGAAGACAAATATTAAAAATAAAAAATACGCAATCCAAACAAAAACCAGACCAGCTCTTCACCATCCATACGATCTTGGTGGTCTCCAGGTGAAAGAAAAGTTGTGTGTGTGTGTATGTGTGTGTGTGTGTGTGTGTGTGTGTGTGTGTAAGTACAGCCAGTACAGGTTTTCTGTTTTTAAAAAAATGTCCATTTCTCCACCTTTCAAAGGTTAAGTTGTACAAATTTATCTGACCAGAGCAAATCCCATTTATAAGTGATGAAACATGGTCTTACGAAAGATAAATAGAAAGATATTTAATTACTATGAAACTCCAAACAAAACAAAACAAAAAAAACACCTAACCTTGGAATCAGTAAGGGAAAAATCGTCTTAAAGAATTTAAACAGCGGGCGCCTGTAGTCCCAGCTACTCCGGAGGCTGAGGCAGGAGAATGACGTGAACCCGGGAGGCGGAGCTTGCAGTGAGTGGAGATCGCGCCACTGCATTCCAGCCTGGGCGACAGAGCGAGACTCCATCTCGAAAAGAAAAAAAAAAAAGAATTTAAACAATGAGGTTTAAGTCATGGCTCTATTGCATGTTTTAGAAACAATTAGTTTCTCCAGTATTCCTCTCCCCTTAAAAATTGCAGAACGTTACAAAGAAAGAACAAAATTTGGCCAGGCTCACGCCTGTAATTCCAGCACTTTGGGAGGCCGAGGTGGGCAGATCACCTGAGGTCAGGAGTTCGAGACCAGCCTGACCAACATGGAGAAACCCCGTCTCTACTAAAAATACAAAATTAGCCGGGTGTGGTGGCGCATGCCTGTAATCCCAGCTACTCAGCAGGCTGAGGCAGGAGAATCGTTTGAGCCCGAGAGATGGAGGTTGTGGTGAGCCAAGATCGCGCCATTGCACTCCAGCCTGGGCAACAAGAGCGAAACTCTGTCTCAAACAAACAAACAAACAAACAAAACAAACAAAATTAATGTTCTTTATTTGCATTCAGTTAAGATTTTAGTTGTTAAAGCCAGAGTACAACCTTCAAGCAGGAAGTTCCAGGGCCCAGATTTTGACTTTTTCCACCTGCCAAGGTCTTTTCACTGGAAACCACTTCTACCTGTCGTCAATTTGCCTCTTGGCTTAGGCAGTGCCTCACTGGTGGAGATAAGCACTGCACTTGGCCAGCACTCCTGCAGCAATGCTTTTGCCACCCCCAACGGGGACTACTTTTGGGTCACTAGCAAAAAATCAGCTTCATCCTTCTAGCTCTACCAGGATGATGCTTAGAGAAAAGGGAGTAGGACCAAACTGTCACTCCAACTCCTCTTCTACAATTACATCTTCCCAGAGGATTTAGAATGGGATAGAGCTTCGAAGATAGACAAAATGGTGCAAACTTTCTTTTATGAGTAGGTTTATTCGTTTAATTTACCTTCTTGGAGTTTCTGCTACTCTTGCTCACTGGGAAACTGGAAAGGTGGAAGAGGGGATCACTACTGCAGAGGGCCTGATACCATCTCAAAATGGGCTTTGAGACACAGAGAAGTCCTTATCTTTTCTACACACATGGACATTAGAAAAGGCTCTAACTGCTGTTGAGTACAGAACTTTATCATTGTAGGCCCAAAGGAAAACATAAAGTCTGTCTTGGTTTTTCTTGTTCCCCTCTTAATTCACGTTGCTGTCCAGACAAAATTTTGCATTTACCTTCTGACTTATCTCCCAGGACCATGTGAGTGAGGAAAAAACCCAACCAATGGTTAAATTGAATTCAGTTTGGCCTAAAGATGACTCCATACATCATTTAGGTTTGGCCTAAAGGTTTCTCCACACATAGTAAACCGCAACCTAATTTATAGGTAAACTGACTGAAAACCAATTTTAGGAGTATGCTTTTGTAACAGAAAGCTGAGTCTCAGCCAGTCATAGCAGCCGAGGTTCAGCCAATCACAGGGGCCCAACCATTCAAACTGTGTTAAAATAAGACAGATGCCTGAGCTGTAACCAATGGTAACTGATCAAACTATCTTTGGTCCTCACTTCAGTTTTCTGTAAATCATTTCCTTTTCTCTGATGATAAATATAATCCACAGTTAAAGTAAATTTAACCTAACGCTGCTTCCTTACATATTTTAGGCTCGGCCTAAAGGTTTCTTGGTACACAGTGAACTGTAATCTAACTGGATGTGTAATCAGCCTGTAACCTATTCCTGTGTCATTCATCAATTTTCAGCCAATCAGAGGCAGCCAACTGTTCAAACCCTGTTCAGATAAGGCAAATGCCAAGCTGTATCCAATCCGGAGGCTTCTGTATCTCACTTCCGTGTTCTGTACATCACTTTCCTTTTTCAGTCCATAAATCTTTTCTGACCGACAGGCAGTACCAGGGTCTCTCGGAACCCATTCTGATTTGCGGGCCGTCCGATTCACAAATCATTCTTTACTGAATTGAAGTCCGTTAAATTTAATTTGTCTAAGGTTTTTAACACCACACATGTACTGGGGCAGGGTATTTGGAACCATTTTTGGTTTGTACTGCTGCCTGATTCTAGAATCACAAAGCCAGTTAAGATCTGCAAAACTGAATTTATTTTTTGTAAGTTTGGATTTATTTGTAATTTTGTCTTTTAACACAACCAATCAGACAAAAACCAACCAACCCTGGGTTTGCTATAGGTTACAGATGCTGAAGACAGAAATAGTGGCCTCCACCATAGTTTAAAATCTGTTTGCCGCCTTCTTCCTCACCCCCTCCCAGGTGAAGCCTCTCTTACTTGTCTTCCTTCTTTGCTGTTTCAGCCAGAGAAATGAAATTGGAGATTTCAGGCCAGTTGTGAGGTATTTAAGTTAACCTTGGAGAGCTAGCAAAGATTAATTTCAGAAAAATATAAAATATAAGTTGGCAGAACACATTGCAGTAGATGTTTCCCCAGAAACAGGATTAACAAATAAATATAAAAGAAAGTCATGAGAAAACACATGAGTTATATAAAATAAGAGTAAGTTCCAAGTTGGCCCAATTCGTAAAGAATTAAGAAGACAGCAATAAAAATGTGAGATATAAGTACAGCAGTTCTCCTCCCAAAACACACACACACACACACACACACACACACATACACACTACATACATGCCTTTCACATACTTTCTAATATTTTTAGGGGGAGGACTTTCTTATCAACTCACAGCCTCATAGTTTCTTGACATCCATAATTTTGGTCTTTGCCCAGGCCAACAACCCAATCCCACATTAGTTCTTATCATCACTCAAAACGTCTCCGCTGTCGAAATCCCCACCTCTGGAGTCCTCCTCACAGATGCCACCTCTTTATCTTCCATCTTTCTCATTCCTTGATTCCTATTGAGTCTACCCTTCTCTCACCTAGGTGCCTCCCTACTCTTCTATTCTTATCCTTTTAGTCTCTCAGATTTCATTCCTATCCCTATCCAGCCTGAAGTCCAAGTCAATTCTTTCAATAATGCACTGCCTACCTCTCTAGGCTCTTCCCCAGTCTTATCCTAATTCCTGACCCTGAGGGTCCCCTTGGCTCTCTCTTCTGCATTTCCCATCAAGAGTCACTGAATTTCACTGGAGAAAACCAAATCAGTACAGTGGCCAGCTATTCACTCCCCTGGCATCTGCTTTGTGCTGCAGAACTCTCTTCTTGCAGCATTTTCCAAGGGCATTCATCACTCGTCATTTTAATCCATCTATGTGGGACTGTTCTCTTGCAATCCTTAATGCCAGAGCCTACATCTTCTTTCTCCACCCATTCATCTAAGTAAGGTGCCTGTCCTGTTGATTTTATCTCCATAATAATTTAAAAAGTGTTCTCTTCCTTTCGGGTTCCATTCCCATTACCAGTGCCCCAGTTCACTCCCACATTATCTCTGCTTACACTCCATCCTGCTTACCTGACACCCAGCCTCCCCTTTCCCATCAGCAAACTCTGCAATCATTTCAGTCCTCGGATGAAGTCTTCAGTGGCTTGTTGGGGGCTACCAATTGAAACACACACTCCACAGCCCAGCACAAATCCTTTGTCAACAAGGACCCAGCCTGCTGTCTCTCACCATGCTGCCATTCTCCTGCCAAACTGGAAAGATACATTGTTTTAACACTTGGACACTTTTGATCATTTCCCATCTGTTGCCGGAAAGGGGTCCCATTCCAGACCCCAAGTGAGGGTTCTTGGATCTCACACAAGAAATAATTCGGGGCAAGTCCACAGAGTAAAGTGAAAGCAAATTTATTAAGAAAGCAAAGGAATAAAAAATGGCCACTCCATAGGCAGAGCAGCAACATGAGCTTCTCAGCTGCTTATACTTATTGTTACTTCTTGATTATATGCTAAATAAGGGGTGGATTATTCATGAGTTCTTCTGGGAAAGGAGTGGGCAATTCCCAGAACTGAGGGTTCTTCCCCTTTTTTGACCATATAAGGTAACTTCCTGATGTTTCCATGGCATTTGTAAACTGTCAGGGTGCTGGTGGGAGTGTCTCTTAGCATGCTAATGCATTATAACTAGCATATAATGAGCAGTGAGGACAACCAGAGGTCACTGTTGTCAGCATCTTGGTTTTGGTGGGTTTTGGCTGGCTTCTTTACTGCATGCTGTTTTATAAGCAAAGTCTTTGTAACCTGTATCTTGTGCTGACCTTCTATCACACCCTGTGACTTAGAATGCCTAACCTCGTGGGAATGCACCCTAGTAGGTCTCAGCCTCATTTTACCCAGTCTCTATTCAAGATGGAGTCTCTCTGGTTCAAATGCCTCTGACATACCCAGCCCTATTTATTTTTCAAAATTCTGCCACATTTTCAGGCTCTTCTGAAAAGTGTTCTCTCCCATGAAGTCTCATTGTCCAGCGATCTTTCTTTTAGGCTCCCCAATAGGTTGTTCAGGTCATGGGGAGTGAGCTCATCTCACCCTGCCTTGGGTAGTTTACTTACATACTGTCTCTATTGGAGGCTTCCTGGGGGGCCTTATTTTTAGCTTTGTATTCCTACAGTGTTAGTAAAGTGCCTTCTATAACAGAGAAGCTGAATAAATATTTGTGGAATGAGAAAGAAAGAAGGGAAGGGAGGAGGGAGGAAAGGAAAGGAAAGAAAAAAGGAAAGAAAGAGTGAAACAACCAGCTGGGCTTAGCGTTTCAATTTTCCACTCCACTCCTAACTGGTGGGATGGTCCAGTAGGTCCCTTCACCTCTCTAGGTCTTGTCCTTTACTTGAAAAAGAAGAGCTTTAAATGTGAAAGTCTCTAAACTAATAGCCTAACTCAAATACAATATATTTTCTCCTGCTAGCTAAATAAATTTTGAAAAATACTGACAAGTTTGGTTTGCCACTTCCAAAAGAAAACTCTCCCTCAAATAGGTAGTTTCAGGAACTGCCAATCATAGCATTGTCACCATCGGGGCCAACCATATATAATTGTATTTAATAGGTAAAGGTCTGGGGAGTGAGGTTGTGATCCCAGTGCCGTCTGACAACTCCTGACCCCCCCCAATCACCCCCAACATTTTTATGTGCAGATATTTAAATTGCATATTGTTTCCCCAAGACTTAAAATGAATTCCACAGAGTCCTCCTTTCAAAGTCTTATTGCTTCTGGTGAGAAATGATGACGGGATCAGGGTCTGCCATTATTTACTTTTTAATTTAATTTCCCGATTCAGTCTCACCTCTCCCCACTCAAATGGTTCAAGGGTAAGTAGGTGACCACTGTTCTGAAAGTGGTGTTTTCTTTATTCATTCATTTATTTATTTTGGTAGCTCCTACCACAAAAGACCCTACTAAAGGCCTGCCATTTTGCTACCTAAAGCAAATATGGTTTTGCTTTGTCCTTTTGGTAAACCACACTTCAACTGATACAGTAAAGGACATTTTTGCCTCCTGGAAATAGTATTGAATATTATGGTATGCTGATAAGTTTGTAGAATGACTAATACTATATTAAATATTACTGTTGTATATATTACAGACATATTAATATATTAACCCTAAAACATTCATCTAAAAGAACAGGAAGGAACTAGAAAAAGTAAGACTCTGGCAAAATCACTTGACTCCCACGGCCTTTGGTAACAGGCCTTTATTGCCTGGCAGCACTATCACTGATATTGCAAAGTACTTTACTTTCTTTCTTTTTTTTTGAGATGGAGTCTCACTTTGTTGCCTAGGCTGGAATGCAGCAGCGCGATCTCGTCTCACTGGAACCTCCGCCTCCTGGGTTCAAGCAATTCTTGTGCCTCATCCTCCTGAGTAGCTGGGGTTACAGGTGTGTACTACCATGCATGGCTAGTTTTTTTGTATTTTTAATGGAGACAGGGTTTCACCATGTTGGCCAGGTTGGTTTCAAACTCCTGACCTCAGGTGATCAGCCTGCCTCAGCCTCCCAAAGTTCTGGGATTACAGGCGTGAGCCACCACGCCCGGCCTGATATTGCCAAGTACTTTACTTTTAACAAACATGTCCACACACAATCTCATTCAATACTCGTGACACCCTGATGAAACCAGCAGAGCAGGTCTCCCCTCCTGCTCTAGTATCACTCTCCCCATTCGACAGGTGACAGTACTGAGTCCCAATCACACACAGTGGAGAGTCAGAGCTGCCAGCCACGGTCCTGGGTCCTGAGTCCTGGATCCTGGTTCCATCCTTCTGTCAACAAACTGTGCCACCCCGAAGGGCAGCCAGGGAGCGTTCATCCCAAAGCCTACCTATGAGAAATGAGAAAACAAAGGCATAGCCTCACAGCTACTTGGGACAGAGCATAGGTGTGAGACAGGCCTTTTGACTTCTCAACTATCATACTGCCTCTGCTTACAAAAAAGAAACAATACGAAAACATTAATCATGCAAGACAAAAGGCATTACAATGTGTAATAGTCCATGTAAGTGTTTAAACTGAGAAAATAATTATGATGCCTGAGTAGGCAATAATGCCACTTAACTAATTAAAATAACTAATACTGGCCTGCAAGCATGGTGCTGATTGTGGCATTTCAATCAAATTTACAATAAAGTTAACTTGACAAATTTAGTGATTATATGTGTTTTTATATGTAATATATGTGATATATTACATAGCATCAAATTAAGTGATTATATACAAATATATAATTGTATATAGAATAAATAAATCTAGTGATTGTATGATATGAAACTTATCTATGTATATTATATATACACACATCTTATTGAGCAGCACAAAAATTAGACAAAAAAAGTTAGTAGTATAATTTCAGCATTTTTGGGAGGCTAAGGCAGGAGTATCACTTGAGCCTAAGAGATCAGCCTGGGCCACATGGTGAGACCCCATTTCTGCAAACAATTTAAAAAATTAGCTGGGCATGGTGGCACATGCTTGTAGTCATAGCTACTTGGGAGGCTGAAGTAGGAGGATCGCTTGAGCCCAGGAGTTCAAGGCTGCAGTGAGCTATGATTATGCCACTGCACTCCAACCTGGGCAACAGAGTGAGACCCTATCTCAATAATTAAGTAAATAAAATTAAATAAAATAATACAATTAAATAGTGGGTCACTTGCATGATTTTAACTGACTTTATACAGTCAAACCAAATATGTAGTTTTTCTCCTCTTTGTTAGTCTTCTAGCATCTGTTTTTGGCATCAGTGGCATCAGTTTACTCCAGTATTCTGCTCCCTCTATCTTGAGCTCTCACACTAATTGCCCCTTATTGATTGCTGTGGCTGCACTATTGTACTACCTTCTGCCTCACCCCAACACACACATGCATGCACACACACACACGCTCGCCACACGATTCCATGCTGCTGTGCCTTTGCTCTTGCTAGTTCTAGTTAGAATACCCTTCCTACCGCTGTTTGCCTGAGTACACGTGACTTCTCCTGTAAGATGCAAGCTTTATCTCTGAGGGCTTTTCCTGAACTCCCAGTTCCCTTTTATCTTTCCAAGTCCTGTGCACCCCTCTATCCTAACCTTCAGCACATTTCATTCAGGTTACCAGTTTACATCCTCTGTCTAGTGAAGCAGAATGCAGTTGGTTAAGGATTTTCACTGATCCTTAGTGACAAACAGTTGGTGGTCAGATCATGAGAATATAGGCTGTCATTAGTTGTGGTAACTCAGATAAGCAGCATCTCTTTAGAGGACTAAGCTTGGCTAATTGATTCATGTTTTTAAGAACTCTATTCAGCAATCCTCTTCTTTGTCATGTCTCCATCTTTGTAAAATTTCTACTCCTTGTTTTCACTTTTTCTTCCATTTTCATCATAAATGATGCCACCTCTCCTTGCCCTTGGTAGGATACTCAGCCCCATAGTCTGATAATCTACAACAACAGTAAAAATCTTCTCTTTAAAATTTGCAATCAGTTAAGATGTCTTTAATAGCTATTTGGTAAATAAAATCTGTTTTTACTCATAATGAAATTGAAAGTCATGTACTTGGCTTGTCATGCGTAATTAATATTTTCTTTGAAAACACTCAATACAGTATTTGTGATGCATTTAATTACCTAAACTACGTATATAGATTCAGGTTGTATCTCATTTGAGACAATACTTTCAATAAGTACTTTTTGAAAAAGGATGAATAAAGCAGAAATTGTTGAACATTTGATAAACATCTTCAAAGATTCATCATGGTCTTTTCTCTCTCTGTCCCCGAATAAACTTTCACAAACATGGTATACATCATGGACACTTTTCAAATGAATATATATATTTAAACAACTTTTTCTCTTCTACCACTCTGGCTCTGTGGTTGACATCCCTGCCAAGACTGCTAAGCAGCATAAAGGTAACTTGCCACTGTCTCCAGGGCCCAAAGACACATCCCCACCATTGCGCACACTGGTGTCAGCTGAGTTAGGCTGCCTCCATCACCTCCCTATGCACCACGGCCTTTGCTGGAGCTGCTCCCACCACAGGTGCTGCTACCACTCCCACTGGATACTTCCATTTCCACCGACGCTGATGTGCTGAGGTTTAGGAGGTGGCAGGGTTTCTGCTGTGGTGAGGTGGAAACATTGCCTTCCCACACAATATGGCTTTGCCCCTGTGTCTCCCGGAGTTTTGACACCCAGTGTCTTCTCTTCCCAGGACTTAGACATGGTTTCATGGAGCAACTGGCAGATAGTTGCCACTGCTTAAAGAACCAGGCTTCTTCAAGGCCAAGGTTGTGCTATTCTCCCCTTAGACTAAATTATTTCTTAGAAAGTATCCCCAACCCCCATGCATGTGGGCTTCTGCAAATGCGCTGCTAGAGGCACTGTTCAAAGTATTTGATTCAGGAATTTACCTTAGGCTCAGCCTGGGACTAGAAAGTTTACCCACATTTTTGCCCAATTCAGGTGCAAAATGAATGTGAACATTCAGTCAAGCATTGCAAACACAGTCTTAAATCTATCATGTCACAAGCAGAGTCTCAGAATACATATTTGGCTTCTATTATGACCCCTTCTAAAAGGACAGTTTTTGGCAAAATGATTTTTTAAAACCCCATAAAATTACAGTATTTTTTAAACATGGGACATGTGGCTCTGGAGGAAAAACAGAAAAAGCTGTCATGGAAAATCCGAACATGCACAAGATCCAATCCAGATGATTTCAACTATTAAGGGAATTACTTAATGGTCATTCGCATGTCTTTGTTGTCACCTTCTATCCAACTTTGATGTAGCTATATCAGTTTGGTGCCTGTGATTATAGATGAAGCACTACTGGAAAATTGGGAGTTTGGAAAAGAGTAACAGTGATGATTGAATGAATGGCAACAAAAACTATATAAGGAAACATTTATGGAGATAAATGTCTATGTTTACATGAAATGCATTTAACATAAACTCACATCTGAAATGTGTATATGGAATAGCTACTGATAAGCAAACATTTCACTTCTACATACGATATCTATTATGTGTTGCTCTGTGAAAAACTATTCATCAAGGGCTAGAAGGACTGAAACAAACTGCCCAATCATTTGCCTCCATTTAGGCAGGTCCTCTGCACTACGCTTGAAATCTTAGATGATGCAGCTAAGTAGTTCTCCAGCTTGGCAAATTGCTGGCATAACCACACAAACTATCAACTTTCTGCACATTTGCCCTTACCCATTAGCATCTCCTTGGTGCTCTGCAGGTAGGTATAATTGCAACTAGAAATAAACATTTATTAACATTTTATGTGTAAACTATTATATTAGGCCTGGTATTGTGGGGATTTTAAAGAAACCAGCAATATCTTAATCTACATTTTATTTACCTATCTATCTATATATGCATGCATGTGTATATATGCCTGCGTGTGTGTATACATAAATCTACACTTATAAAGCACTTTCACACATGCTATTTCATTTAACATTTACAATAACCTCTTTAAACATGACAAAAATAAATCTCGGAGAGGGTAAGTGACTTGCCCAACCACCCACAGCGGTTAAAACTGAGCTTGAATTCAGCTCTATGGTACTAAGTCCAAGTTTACTATATTACAACTTTCCTTAAGCATCACAGCTTCCCATAACCTTGCTCCCCCATCTCCACAAGGAATTGACAACCTTGGGGCAAGCTAACACATGTGTGCAATGATTGAAAGGTGATGTGATGAGTAATAAGGAAAAACTAAATAAATTAATTAATAAGATAAATTTAATAACATAAGGGCCCATAGTCAAGCTGATTAAACAACAGAAAATAAACAGGAAATTTACAAACTTGGAAAACAGATGGAGGGAGAAAACATCCATATATGTCTATGATTAAATTTGAGACTTTAAGAAATAGATTAGACTCACCTTTAAACTTACCAATATATAGGAAAGGGAGTACAAATTCAAAAATAATAAAAGAAACACAAAGAGAAAAATGCAGTTATAAAGAGCTAATTAATTTATAGAACAAAATCAATAATTAGTGTTCTTGAAAGTCAAAGTCACTAATTAGTGTTCCTGAAAGTATTCAACAAATGGAATAACAAAAAGCAACAAATGCTATAATATAAGCAAATTTTACTGGAATGAAAAAAATAATTTGGCCTGCAAGTCATACTACTCTATGTTTTAAAAATTAATGGAAACCACTTATACTGCTAAGATAATGAATTTCAAGGATAAAGAATGTAATTCTCAGATATCTAGACAGGATAAAAACCAATCACCTCAAGGGTGGAGACAGGAAATATGAAATTCACTGCAGTCTTCTCCACAGCAACATTGACGCCAGAAGATAATTTTAAAATGTCTGCAAGATTCTGAGAAAAACAATATTGTGTCTCAACAAGATCAGAACTAGGCAAAACCTTGAGTAATAGCCAGACATTTTCAAATGTAAAACAAATTTACAAATATCAAGTTGTATACTGTAAATATATACAATTTTTATTTGTCAATTATATCTTAATACAGATGTTTAAAAAACCGTTACAATGGGGCTCTTATGAGTTTTCCCTATTTTGATCTTTGAATGTGAAGAATACATGATCAGAATACATGATTCTGATGTAATCTATACAGAATAGATTGCATTCTAGTCCTATAGGAGAATATCTTCAAACTTTTAATTTACTCCTCAATTTCATGTTCAGTCTTGGAGCCTTCAATGCCATTAGAAAATATATAGCCCATTGATCATTTCCACTGTGTTTCAACAGTCTCTATGACTTCCTATTTGTAGAGTTAACTTCTCAGTAAGATTCGCTCTCAATTTGAGGTATTAATAAGATATATTTGTATTCATAAATTTCATAAATTTTAGTGTACTGCTTAATGAATTGTGACCTGTGTAACCATCACCCTGATCAAGATTAAGAATATTTCAATCACTTAAAAAAGTGTCCTGGCATCCCTTTCCAGTAAAGGGATGCCATAAGGATATCCAAAAGGATATTCCCATACCCTTTTCTGACCTCTATCACCATAGATTAATTTTGCCTGTTCTAAAAATTCATATAAATGAAATCACATGCTATTACTATTCTATCTAGCTTCATTAGTTCAAAATAATGTTTTTGTGTTTTATTCATGTTGTGATATGTGTCAGTAGTTCTTTTTTATTGCTCAGTAGTATACTACACCTTTTCCATTTTCATGTTGATGGACATTCGGGTTGTTTCCAGTTTAGGACTCTTATAAATAAAACTGTTATGAACATTCATATGAGTTATGAGTCTTTTTGTAAGATAGATACATTCCTTTCTTTTGGCAATACAGTTAGGAATGGAAATACTTGGTCACAGGATAGATCTATGTTTAACTTTACTAAAGAGTGAGAAACAGTTTTCCAAAGTAGTTTTATTATTTTATACTCCCACAAGCAATGTATGAGAATTTCAATTTCTCCACACACACAACAGCAGTCTGTTTAGTTTTAATCATTCTAGTATCTCATCATAGTTGTAGTTTGCATTTCCCTGATGACTAATGATGTTGAGCACCTTTTCATATGTTATTAGGCATTCATATATCTTCTTCTGTGAGGCGCCTGTTCAAGTATCTCCTCATTTTTTATGTCAATTGTCTTTAAAATGTGATTCATAGGAATTCATCTATATCTAGGATATCAGTCCTTTATCAGCTGTATGTTTATGAAATATTGTCTTCCAGACTATGGCTTGACTTTTCACTTTCTTAACAATGACTTTTGATGAACATAAGTTTTAATGTTGATGAAGTTTTATTTATTATTATTTTTATATGATTGGTGCTTTATGTGTCTTGCGAAATCTTTCTCTGCCACAAGATTGTAAAAATATTCTTTTCCTACATTTTCTTTAGCAAGCATTATAAATTTAGCTTTCACAGTTGAATTGTCATGCATTATATAAAGTAAGAGTCAAAGTTCATTTTTTTCCACATAGATGTCCAGTTGTTCCATTATCATTTATTGAAAAGACTTTTGTTTCCCCCATTGGATTTAATTTGCCCTGTTTAAAAAACTAATAAACTTTATATGTGTAGATCTATTTCAGATTCTCTTTTCTATTTCATTAATTTGTCTACCCTTACACCAACTATACTGTCTTAATTACTATAGCTTTCAGTAAGTCTTGAACACTGATAGTGTGAATCCTTCCATTTTGTTCTTCCTTTTCTAGGACTATTATAAGTTCTTGCATTTTCACATACATTTTAGAATCAGTTTGTCAATTTCTCCAGAATGCCTGCCGGGATTTTGATTGAAATTGTATTCAGTCAATAGATCAGTTTAAGGAGAATTAACAACTTAACAATATTTTTTCAATCTGATATTAGGATTCCAATCATATATCTTTCCAATTATCTTTTAAAATTTCTATCAGCAATGTACTGTCATTTCCAATATACAGGTCTTGCACAAATTTCACTAAATGTATTCCTAGGTATTTATAAACGGTATTTTTAAAAATTTCCAATTATTTGTTACGAGTATACAAAGGTGTAAGTGGTTTTTATGTATTGACTTTGTATTTCTTGAACTTCATCAATTTGCTTTTTAGTTGCAGTGGTTTTAAATTTTTTGTAGATCACATTGGATTTTCCTTTTTTTTTTTCTTTTGGAGACAGAGTCTCACTCTGTCACCCAGCTGGAGTGCAGTGGCACGGTCTTGGCTCACTGCAACCTCAGCCTCCCGGGTTCAAGCGATTCTCCTGCTTCAGCCTCCCGAGCAGTTGGGACTACAGGCACCCACCACCATGCCTGGCTAATTTTTTTTTTTTTGTATTTTTAGTAGAGACGGGGTTTCACCATGTTGGCCAGGCTGGTCTCAAACTCCTGACCTCTTGATCTGCCCACCTCGGCCTCCCAAAGTGTGGGGATTACAGGCATGAGCCACCTCGCCTGGCCCACATTGGATTTTTCTATGTACACCAGTGTGTCATCTGCGAATTAAGATCGTTCTACTCCTTCCTTCTTGTGATTATACCTTATATTTCTTTTTCTTGCCTTATTGTGCTGGCTATAACCCCAGTACAATGTTAAATTGAAGTGATGAGAGGAAACATTTTTGCTTTAAATGGAAATTCTTAATAGTTCTCCACCAGGTCCTAGGTTAGCTCCAGAATTTTTTTTTTGTAAATGCTTTCATCAAGTTGGGGAAGTCCTCTTCTATTCCTAGTTTGCTGAGAGTTTTTACCATGAACAGGTGTTGAGTTTTATCAAATTCTTTTTCTGCATCTATCAATATAACATGATTTTTACTCTTTTTTTTAAATGTGTTAAATTATATTGATTGATTTTTGAAGGCTGTACCAAACTTGCATGACCCTACTTGGTCATGATGTTTTATCTTTTTTAGATATTGCTTTTGGTCATAATTGTTAAATTTTTTAAATCAATGTTTATGAGGGATATTGGTCTATCATTCTCTTTTGTGTATTTTCCTTATTGAGTTTTGGTAGCAGGGTTTTACTGGCCTCATAAAATGCATAAGAAAACATTTCCTCTTCTTTTATTCTCCAAAAATATTTTAATATTTGTATTATTTCTTACTTCAGTGTTTGGTAATATTAACAAATGAAGTCACTTGGGTCTGGGCTTTCCCTTGTGGGAAGATTTCTAATTATGGATTTGACTTATTTAACAAATACAGGAATATTTACATTTTCCGTTTTTCTTGTGATAACTTTAGAAAGTTGTCTCTTTCAAGAAAATTGTCCATTGTTCTAAGTTGTCAAATATATTAACATAAAATTGATTATAATATCCCTCTTATCATCCTCTTAATGTCATAGGATGTACATAGATGTCACCTCATTTGTGTTTCTCTGTTTTTTTCATCAGTCTTCCTGTGGGTTTATTAATTTTATTAATACTTTCTAAAGAACAAGTCGACATTCTCTATTTGTTTGCCTATTTTCTATTCCATTGAATTTTGCTCTTCTCTTTATTTCCTTTCTTCTACTTTTTTGGTTTTGCAAAAACAGTATGTTGATTTCTTTTTAGGAAAGAATGAACAAATGAATGAGGAAAGGAAGGCAAGAGAGATGTTTAATCGTGCCAAATCATTATACCTGTTAACAAAAAGGATGAAGGTAAAGTCATTAAAATTTGCAAATAGGAGGTTATTGATGACTTTCAAGAGGCTTCATGGTATAAAGACTTGAGGTCAGACACATTGAGTTATGGTAATGGAATTTGCTATTCTTTTTGACCATCCAATATATGAAATCAATTTCCCTTATTTGAGAATTCTCACCGCCCCCAATTCTTAACACATACACAGACAAACACATTACGATTCTTGAAGGGAGACAAAACTTATCTCCGACTAGAGACATGGAAAATTCCAGAAACTCATTCTCCCAAGAAATCTTGCAGCTTGGGTACATGTTCATGACCCTCGTTCTGCCAGTCAGACACACCGACCTCATATCAAGGGACCACAAGAACTCTCTGATGGTGGGAAGAGTTGCTGAAATATTAAGTCTTTGGAGGCAGTGATGAGAATAGTGCTGGTGAGGATATCCAGTGTCCATCTGGCATGTCAGCAATAAAATCTACAATGTCCAGAGCTTCCAGAAGTGTCCTCACCCATCCACGTCTTGTTGAGGATCACACCTAGCAATACAGCCTTAATCTATTTCTCTAGACTGGCCTGGGGTTCTGTGAACTAACAATACATCAGTTCATTCTCTGCTGAAATCAGCCAGCCTTAATCTCTGCTGCTTGCAACTAGGAGCCCTGACTGCTGAGTCCAAGCTCCACACTCAATGGGTGACTGTGACCAGGTCGTACAGTGTTCTTCAACATTTTTTCCTCAACTGTTAAATGAAAGCAATAGTACCCACCTCAGTACAGTTGGGATTATTAAATGTGACAGCATATGCAAAGTACCTGACTGATGTGTGGTTGATGCTGAAGAAATTTAGTTCTAGGAAAATAGAATATTATAAGCTCCTAAAACTTTAATTCAGCCTCATTTAAAACCATTGTTGAATCCATATGTCATGGATCACAGTGGTTACTAAGAAACCTCTGGATAGAGGTAAACAGTGTAGCTTGACCTTCAAGATTTCTAGCAGGAAAGGCAGGCATAATACGCTAATCCAAGACGGTTGAGGCAAGATTTTCTGTCTTTTTAGGACAGAAGTTTAGGAGTTAGAGACCTGAGTTTGTGTGTAATATAACAGGTAGGAACTAATAAATAAAGAGCAATTTGAACAGAAAAAGAATGTTGACAAAAGCACTTTAAAGATATCAAGGTTCTGGATTAGAATTGTCTTTGGTTGTAAAAATAAGAAAGGCAGTCAGAGAATTTAACATACCAACTACCACCAGGCATAACAAATAAGTATTACGCAGGTGTGGGAAAGTTCCTGTTTAAGTTAAATCTATACATACTCTGTATCTTGTCTTCATAAAATTGAATTGTTTATTGAAAAAGGCAAGAAGCTCTCCTGTGATTTTTTTTTTTTTTTGCTCTTAACCACAAATGTTTTATAGTTATCTCCCATGGAATGTAAACCTTGACTACAAAGCTATGATCACTGCAAATCTTCTTTTACATGATTGTTGTAAAAATTATATTTGGACACTTTATGTTTATTATAAAAATAATTTTTGCTAGAATATGTTTGTTGTAGTAAATGGGGAATTTACTCTTCTACATTACAATGTATACACCAGTTGTTGAAGGTGACTGACTATATGAACTTATGAATTGTGTATTCTAACTCACTACTATCTATGGGACAGAACCTTCTGTCTTACTTTTCTCTTCAAAAACCTATTTTTAAAAATAAATTTGTGATCTAACAGATTTACTTCTCAACACATTATGAAGCTCATTTATTTGTTTTCTTGATCTTGCTCCCCTCAAGAGGGCGGTTTTAGCAGAGCAATGGGGATGACAGACTAAAAAGGATTAGGAAGAAAATAGCAATGAGGACATGGAATCAGGTGATGTCGACTCCACTTCAAAATGCTAGGATTCAATGACAGGACCTGGAGAATGGATGCTAATTTAAGAGGGCAATGGGGTTAGAAAAACATTTTTAATGGAGAGGCCTTCCTTTGTTTGTAAGAAACAGGGAATAAGAAAAGGGGAAAAATCTTGGAAAAACTAAGAAAATATGGGATCAAAGGCACATAAGTGTGGGAGTGGTGTTTGGAAGGCGGAGGGATGCTTCTTCCTCTAAGAAAAACAAGAGGGAGAAGATGATGAAAATTTTAGGGCATGAAAGCTCATGTTCAGATACCTTTAATATTCCATTGAGACACAAAGGCAGAGACGCTAGTTTGAGGACTAGAGGAAAATGAAACATGCTTGGAAACTCTTCAGAGGAGAAGGCTATGCAGAAGCATCAAGAGTTGAATAAAATAATTATTATTGAGCAACAGTAAGAATACAAATGAAATACCAGTGGATCCAATTAGCAGAATTCTTAGAACTCCTCTAGCTACATCTGGGTGTAGAGAATCTCTAACAGCCATTGAAATATCAGGGACACTGGTATTTCTGTGAAGCTACAGAATTGTGGAAAGATCCAAGAATACAACAAAAACACAGATAATCAAAATCATAGAGCCAGGGGACAGTGGGGACCACACATCTACCTCCAGACAAGGGGATGACCTGTTGGAAGTACTTGATGGTATGACAAGGTATCCCCTAAGAACTTGAAAAGGAGAGAAATCAAAGTGTCTCTAACATTTCACATTTTGAAATCATTATACAATAGATCAGAACAGAAACATGCTTTGCCACCCTCATGATCAGAGTGGCTCTCAGGTCTACCTGATGAGATGATGTGATCTGACTATGGACATGAATGTAACTAAGGAAAGTGTCAACCAGCCTATGAAACAGAGCAAAAGAGAGCACTATCCAAGGAGAAGGGCACCTTTGTCTATGGACTTTGAGATTTCTGGTCCCATTGGCAAGATCATCCCTGAAATGGAGTGAGGTGTGATGGGCCACCTTTGCCTCCTACTATTCAAGCATTCAATCAGCTGGTTCGGTGCCTACCTAGAGATGTGCTCATCATAACTTGGCTTCTTTGTATTGTAGGTCTTCCTATTGGGAGACAATATGGAAGACCTGCTGATATGAGTATTCTGGTCACCACGACAATTATTTTTCATTGTAAATATGTTAACTAGTGACCAGTTTTACATGTCAGTCATATGAACTTGGCTAACCTGAGCCCACCTCTGAAAGCCAGATCTCTAGGGGGAACTGATTATGGGTACCTGAACCTGCAAGGCTGAGAACACCATACATGAAATTCACCAAAGCAGGGCCCATGGGAGACATCAAGCTGGCCTTCTCCTGGTGAGCATCTACTTCTGCATAGCTTTTTCCATTTTGAAACAAAAAAAAAATGGTATGTAGCAGATTGGACAAGTCTGGTGTGTTTCACCTCACTTGCCATATGGATGTCCTTTGCATGCCCTCCAGATGGCCCAGGAAGGTAGAGTCTCTTATTGCAAGGGAAAATACCTGTGGTTGGTGGGGCAATTACAATGCCCGAATCAGGACAATATCATTATGTACAGCCTTTGAGAAGCCAGTAGTCTGCAGTTCAATGTTCCTCTCACCTTTTTGTTTCTCTTTTTTGGTAAAACTCTAGCTGATAACTCTGAGCATTTTTATCTCTGCAAGAGTCCAGTTAGCATTTCACAGGCAATACATAAAAGGGAAGCCATTTCCTCAAAATGCCCACACAAACTGTGTTCCTACAAATACTTCCAACCACAAGCTATGAATTTATCTTCAGGATCAACGAAGCTTTTCCTACTTAAAAATAACAACAGTTTGTCAGGCAGGGGACTGTCTTGGAGGAAGGGGTTTAATTTTAATCCTGAGTGCTGTTATCAATGTGCATGACAGCTTTCTCTGAGTCCTTTGCCCTGCAAGAAGATAAACACAGAGTGTTCAGTGTTTTCCAAAAATTTGTATCCATCTGGACATCCTCTCAATTTTTTCCCCCTCCAACTTTCATGCTGGAGTTCTTATGTAAGTTGTGGAGTCAGATGTGGGAAGGAAGGGGGATGGAAGGACTATATTTTTTTAAACACAAAAACAATGCTTGATCTACCCAAGATTTTCTCCAGCTATATAAGAAGAAAAGGGATAAATGAGTACATCAATGGAAATACTTCAGTTGTGGGTGGAAAAAGACAGGGTTGGCCAGAGGGACCCATACAAGGAGTTGGGATTACACAGGTGTGTGTGAGGCAGATCAGGGTCTATAACACAAGGAAAGCTGGAGGCTGAGAGAGTCATTGCTCCCAGGAGAAAGTCAATAAAAATTAGATTCCAGGGAAACAAGAACGGAGGCTAGATCAAAAGACCTGACCACACCTGGGAAGAGACAGGTAGACCTCTGAGATATTGCAGGTCCCATTCCAGATCATTGCAAATATTGAGCAAATATTGAGATAAAGCAAGTCACACAAAATTTTTGATTTCCTAGTGCACATAAAAGTTATGTTTACACTATACTTTAATCTATTAAGTATGCAATAGCATTATGTCTAACAAAACTGATGTATGTAATAGTAGGCTGTCATGACAAAAAAGTGTACATACTTTGACTTATAATACTTTATTTTGTAAACATCCTAATAATCATCTGAGCTTTTGGCAAGTGGTGGAGGGTCTTGCCTCAGTGGCAAGGTTTTTTTGCCACTGAGGTGGAGGGTTTTTGCTGGTAGAGGGTCTTGCCTCAGTGTTCATGGCTGGTGACTGATCCGGGTGGTTGCTGATGGCTGGGTGGCTCTGGCAATTTCTAAAAGTAAGACAAAAATGAAGTTTGCCACATCAATTGACTCTCCTTTTCACAAAAGATTTCTCCATAGAATGCAATGCTGTTTACCAGCATTTTACCCACAGTAGAACTTATTTCAAAATTAGAGTCAGTCCTCTCAATCCCTGCCTCTGTTTTATCAACTGAATTTATGTAATATTCTAAATCCTTTGTTGTCATTTCAACCATGTTCACAGCATCTTTACCAGGAGTAGATTCTGTGTTTCTTTACTCATCCATAAGCAGCAACTCCTCATCCATTAAATTTTCATCATGAGATTGCAGCAATTCAGTCACATCTTCAGGCTCCACTTCTAGTTTTAGTTCTTATGTTATTTCCCCCACATCTGCAGTGACTTCTGCCACTGGTCTTGAATCCCTCAAAGTCATCCATGAGGGTTGGAATCAACTTCTTCAAATTCCTATTAATGTTAATATTTTGACCTCCTCTCCTAAATCATAAATGTTTTAATGGCATCTAGAAATGGTGAATCTTTTCCAGAGTATTTTCAATTTACTTTACCCAGATCCACCAGAGGAATCACTATCTATGGCAACTATAGCCTTATGAAATGTATTTCTTAAATAATAGGACTTGAAAGTCAAAATGACTCCTGGATCCATGGGCTACAGAATGAATGCTGTGTTAGCAGGCATGGAAACATGAATCCCCTTGTACATCTCCATCAGAGCTCATGGATTACTGGGTGCATTGTCAATGAGCAGTAAAAATTTTAAAGGAATCTTTTTTTTTTCTGAGCAATGAGTCTTAACAATGGGCTTAAAATATTCAATAAAACCATGTTATTAACAGATGTGCTGTCATTCAGGCTTTGTTGTTCCATTTATAAAGCACAGGCGGTATAGATGTCACATACTTCTTAAGGGCCCTAGGATATTTGAATGATCATTGAGCACTGGCTTCAACTTTAATTCACCAGCTTCATTAGCCTCTAACAAAAGAGTCAGCCTGTCCTTTGAAGCTTTGAAGCCAGGCATTGACTTCTCCTCTCTAGCTATGAAAGTCCTAGATGGCATCTCCTTCCAATGTAAGCCTCTTCCATCTATGTTGAAAATCTGTTGTTGAGTGATTGATGAATTGATAATTCATCAATTATCTTAGCTAGGTTTTCTGGATAACTTGCTGCAGCTTCTACATCAGAACCTGCTGTTTTATCATGTGCTTTTATCTTATGGAGATGACTTCTTTCTTTAAACGTCATGAACTAAACTTTGCTAGCTTCCAACTTTTCTTCTGCAGGTTCTTCACCTCTCTCAGCCTTCAGATAACTGAAAAGAGTTGAGGGCTTGCTTTGGATTTGGCTTTGGCATAAGGGAATAGTGTGGCTGGTTTGATCCTTAACTTAGATTACTAAACTTTCTCTGTAACAGCAATAAGCCTGTTTCAGTTTCTTACTTATGTGTTCTGGAGTAGCACTTTTAACTTCCATCAAGAAATTTTCCTTTGCATTCACCATTTGGCTAACCCTTTGGTGCAAGAGGCCTTCCTTTCAGTCCAGCTCAGTTTTTGATGTGCCTTTCTCATAAGCTTAATCATTTCTAGCTTTTGATTGAAAGAGAGAGTCATGTGACTTTTCCTTTCACTTGAACACTGAGAGGCCATTCTAGGGTTATTAAATGACCAAATTTCAATATTGTTGTGCCTCAGGGAATAGGGAGGCCCAAGGAGAGGGAGAAAGATGGGAAAATAGCTGATGGGTGGAGCAGTCAAAACACACATAACATGTTTCAATTAAGTGCACCATCTTATACAGGCGCAGTTCATGGCACTCCAAGACGATTACAATACTAACATTGAAGATCACTGATCACATATCACTATAACAAATATGATAATAATGAAAAAGTTTGAAATGTTGTGAGAATTACCAAAACGTGACACACACAAAGTGAGCACATGCTGTTGGAAAAATGGTGCCAATAGAGTTGTTTAACACGGGGTTGCCACAACCCTTCAATTTGTCTGAAACACAGTATCTGCAATGTGCAATAAAATGAAGTGCAATAAACAAGGTATGCCTGTAGAAAACAGCGAGAAAGTCAGACAGAGTGCCAGGGGCAGAAATATCCCTGGGCTTAGCTTTGTAGAGATGGTACAACCAGTAAACGTGGGACCCAGGGCCAAGTCTGATATGGGCTCCTCTGTGTATAGAAAGTCTGTCTTTCTTGATTCATTGGATCTATATGATTCAAGATATTTGATTCATAACAAAAAAATTTTGAGATAAAACAAACTTTACAAAATATGGCAATTTAATGAATCAAAACAATATGAAGGACATTTTAAATTTGGAAAGGTTTTTGTTGACATTGGAGATCAGACTCAGAGACAAGAGCAAGGCAGAGTATTAAAGCTGAGTTTGTGGTTTCTCCCGTCACTCTGCTGCTTCTGACTCTTTTAGAAAGACTTTGTGATCCTCCTGGCTCCTCCCATGAAAGCTTGTGCTCTGGCCTCAGTGGTGCTGTCCATCCAAGAGGCTGAGGATCCTTGCCAGGGACTGTGCCAGCCCACCCCTGGTTTGGAGCCAGACTCTACTCCAGTATTTACCAACGTTAAGCCTTGTCAATGCCCACATTCACACCCACTTGGGCCTCTAAAGCCCAAGTGTTCTCTTAATCTTAACAGTGCTCAATGCTTCTGAGTACAGCATCATGATTACAAACTAGGCTGCCTAGGGTTGGACTAGGTTCCTGCACTGTGTCACTCAGAATAATCAACACATAGTAGCTTAAATAGTGAAGAAGTCAGAAGGTAAGGCAGTTCTGGGATTGTTCCCACAGCTGAATAATGTCAGGAAGCTAGGCTCTTTTTAGCTTTTCATTCTGCCATCCCTGATGTGTTAAATTGTTGTTTATAGGCTTGTTGCCTCATGGTCACAAGACAGCTGCTATTGCTCAAGTGTCCATTTTTAATGATAGAATCCAAAGCAGACAGGGAGGAAAGGGGTAGTTCTCTGTCTCATGGCTCTTTCTTTTCAGAAAGGAAAATGTTTCTCATAACCATGACCCTCTGGCCCATCATCCCCGACCCTCCACCACATAAAGCTGACTTCCCTGTACATCTGCCAGAACTACATTACCCTAATTGCAAAGAAAGATGGAAAAGTGAACATATGTCATTTAAACCTCCATCATGGGAAGCCTACTTGGCCTCAAAGAAAAGAGAAGAAATGACTGTGGGTAGGCAACTTTCTCTGTTATCTATTGCCACTGTAATGGAGCAGAATATCACCCCAAAACTCAGTGGCCAAAAAACCAATTGATCATTTTTCATTAATCTGTAAATTGGCTGGACAGTTCTACTGATCTGGGCCAGGCTCAGCCAGTCGTGGCTGGGCTTACTTATGCGTCTGCAGTCACTTGGTTGGTGGGTTGGCTGGGGGCTGGCTAGTCTCGAATGCCCTCAGCTGGGATGGCTCATCTTGGCTCCATGTGACCTATCATCCTCCAGCAGAGCAGCCCGGGCTTGTTCCCATGAAGGAGGCAGGGGCTGGAAAGCAGAAGACATCATGGTCTCCTGAAGCCTAGGCAGCACACACAGTCACTTCCACCACATCTATTAGCCATAGAAAGTCACAAGGCCAGCCCTGACACAAGGAGAGGGGAAATAGACTCCACCCCTCTATAGAAGGAGTCACAGAGTCACATTGCAGGGGGTGTGGATCCAGCTGAGAAAAAACTGAGGCCATTTTCACAGTCAATCTATCACACCAACCAATAGAACTTGCTGTAGGCTCTTAAATATATGGCCATGAACAAGTTATTTAACCTCTGAGCCTCAATTTCCTCATCTGAAAAAAAATGGAGATAATACTAAAATCTAACTTATAGGGTTGTTAGGATTATCCATGTATTGATCTATGTCAAAGAGTTTACCAGAATGTCTTCATTTGATAAGTTACCATGTACTAATCAATGTTAGCTTTCATAATTATTGTCCAAATACAGCAGCAATAGTCTTAAATATCTTAAGGGCCAGGGGCAGTGGCTCACACCTGTAATCCCAGCACTTTGGGAGGCTAAGGTGGGCAGATCACCTGAGGTCAGGAGTTCGAGACCAGCCTGGCCAACATGGCAAAACCCCATCTCTACTAAAAAAATACAAAAATTAGCTGGGCATGGTGGTGTGTGCCTGTAATCTCAGCTACTGGGGAGGCTGAGGCAGGAGAATCACTTGATCCTGGGAGGCAGAGGTTGCAGTAAGCAAGATCGTGCCACTGCACTCCAGCCTGGTCAATAGAGTGAGATTCGGTATTAAAAAAAAAAAAAACAACCAAACAAAAAAAGACTTACAGACCGAGTCATAACTAAGGAATGTTGATGGTTAGGACAAAGAGTGTGATCTTACTCTCACACTTTCTTAAATTCACTTTGCTATTCACAATACTGCTCACAGATTGGTCTTAATGACAATGTTTTCTTGTGTTCTAATTTAACAAATTTTTCTTGTTAACTAGCATCTATCTCAGTTGTTCCTATCTACTGAAAAACTCATGTGAAGGCTACTAATATTTAAATTACACAGGCTTTCTAAAAGAAATTATTTCACATTTTTTATACCCTGTAAATTTATGGACTACCCACTCCCCAGGGGTAAGACCTGGTTAGGCTGGCCTAAGTGGCTACACTGCCTTCAGGGTGTGCTTAAAGGAGAGAGAAGGACAGAGAAGGAAGAGAACATTCCCTGGGAGTCCAGCTTTGACTACAGGGTCTCTCCTTCCCTAAAAGTCAGGCAAAGGCTGGGAGCAGAGAGCTGGGGTGACCTTAGGCCAATGTAGCTCTCTACTTGGCTCTCTGTTTCACTAGGGCCAGATAAGCGAAGAAGCAAATTAATCCAGCACCCACGTCAATGTGAGACAAACTCACTGGACTTTGGCCCATAGTTAAAAGTAAATTGCTAGGTTTGTAGTGTAGGAGCAACAGGCTATACCACATAGCCTAGGTATGTTTTAGGCTATACCATCTAGGGTTATGTGAGTACACTCTATGATGTTTGTGCAATGACAGAATTACCTAATGAAACATTTCTCAAAACATATCCCTGTTGTTAAGTGATACCTGACAGTATATGTATGTATATCTAAAAAATTTTCAGTAACCATTACAATAAAAGAAACACAATATAGTTTCTAAACCAGAAGCCAATTGTAGAAAAGGTTGTGGTGTAGGCAGAATAGCTAACACTCTATTAATCCAACAGAAGGCAAAGAAGGAGGAAAAAGAAGGATTTTTAAAAGAAGCATGAAATGATAAAACACAAAACATGTGAAAATAAGTCCTGATTTAATAAAAAGCAAGTAGCAGAATCTTAAAAGAAAGTACATTGCTTGTGCAGTTTTACAGAACTCAGTACTCACATACAAATGAATACACATGTGCATGTACATTAGTAAGTATACGCATAAATATGTACATACGTTAAACTGAAGCAAAAATTTCATGAAACAACACATGTTCTGTATGCAATGCCCTCTGGTATTTCTTCTTCGATTGCATTGTCTTTTTTACTTCTTATTTCAGATCCTTCATTTTTCCTTGTATTGTATCTTCATTGTTTGAAGTGCTGCTCATGACCAATTAAGTTGGTTTAAAAATATTGTTTGAACAACTGTCTTGAGAAACACTGACTTACGTGGCATAATGTAAGAAGCATTAAGCAAAATCCCTTCTCTTTTCCAGAAGCTTTCCCTACTTCCAGATTTACAGAGGGGGCAATGTGAGAAGACTGTAGCTGAAGTAATCTTGAACAGTGGTGAAGAGCAAGGAGTCTGTAGCAAAAAGGCCTGGATTCAAAATCTTGCTCAGCCACTCAGTAACTGTGTGACCCCAGCAGAGTTTTTTAACCCCTAGAGCCTTGATTTCCTCCTGAAAAATGAGGATGAAAATACCCCTTCCCCACTGTTCTGCAAATGAAGTCAGTAGCACAAAGTAAGTTGGATAAATATCATCTATTACTCTTCCCTTGGGAGATGTCAATCTTTCATCCCAGGTGGAGCTATTTGGTACAATTTTTCTACTGGAGAGCTAGCTGGCAGGATGGTGCAGGATGAGACACACGTAAGTAAGTCTTGGTGCGGAAGAGGTAGCACACCAGGGCAGCCCTAAGTGGAACTAATAGAAGAGGGACTCCAAGGTAGGAGTGGGGGCTGTGGGGTGGGGGAGAAGTTCCACCAGGCTGGAGAAAGCTCTGAAGTAAGAAGTGGGTGGAGGCTGGTGGTTCCTTCATAGATGTGCCTAGGTCTTTGGTCTTATGGGTAAACGAAGAAGTTTTTTTTTTTATAGATTTCCATGAAGTGGACATAGATGCCCCTCTTTCTACAAGTCGCTCTATAGTACATGTGATTGAATAAATGCAATGCAACCAGGTCCTGGGGCTGACATTTGTGCAAATAAGAAAAAACAACCTCTTTGGGCACAGGCAGCTCTGCCCAGGTCACATAGACTAATGAGCAAACTGGGGATAGACCTTAGCCCCATCTAGCAGATGCCCTTGTGTAGTGTACAACCTGCTCAACCATCCTCAGTGGCCCCACTGGATTTATATTAATTCATAGTTAACTCCTTTCATAAGACCTCTTCCAGGCATTTATTCACTATTCCCAATTGTAGCAAATGTTCAAATGTTCAACCTAAATTTGATGTTCAAAGTAGCCAAAATTATTTTGATCCCAGATGTTACCAAATGAAAGTGTACCACACAGATCTCCTGCTGCTGGAGCGTAATTAACGGATGGCCGCAGCTGCTGCCCACTGGGACCCACCACACTTCCACCATGTGGCTTCCAACCAATGACTGAGCATGGAGGGGTCTGAAGACAGCCCCCTTCCAGCAAGACATAGGATGCAAGGGCTCCTTGGCTGAACATTTCTTGGAACTGTGTTGCAGTCTGAGAGTCATCCCACCCACCCTTCCTTCCTTCCCTCTCTCCTTCCACAGATGCCAGACCTGTGATACAGTCTCTTCTCGCCTTTCTTCCTTCCTGCTTTTCCTTGCACATCTAATCCCATCTTGGTGTCTGTCTCAGCAGATCTAGACAACAGCACCAGATCTGGTGAAAGAGGGGACTGGTCAATCTAATACATGTTCAAGGCAAAAGCTACAACTGGCTGTAAAATGAATAAGATGAATTTTCTTGTGTAACTGATAAGAAGAGTTCAGTGAATATTGGTTAACTATCAGATGAAATCAGGCACTTTCAACGTGGTATGGCCATAGACAAATATCGGGTAACTAGCAAATGAGTGAAAATGGTGCTGAAATAAAATAATGCCATCTCCTACAGTGTGGCCTAAACGTCTACTAATTCAGAGGCATAGTCAGAGGCTTCAGGTACACTTCTAAGTGTCCCTGGGAGTCCACAAAGAGATTCCTCACATGTGGCTGTCTTGTTTGCACTTCACCCTGGCTCCCACTTCTTCACACCTGCCTGGAAGGCCACTGACGAAGTCTTATGGCTCCCACTGCCCATCCTGGGAACGCCAAAGCCCAACTGTGCCACAGGGGCCACTTGAAGATGCTCCAGATTTTCTAATTCCTCTTGAAGCTGAATGGGGGCCAAGCCATATGGCCAGGGGACATGATGGAGGAGGGTGGTTTCCTCTCCAACTCCATGCCACAGTTTTCACACCAACCTAACTGGAGCATCTCTTGTGACTAGATAAGAAAGGTTTCATCTGATTCTGCTACTCATCTCTTTTATGCACAAGGAACTTAAAATCAGCCCAGGGGACTGGTAAGGACAGGTGCCTTTTACCCCAGCTAAATGTCTCAGTTTCCAACCTTACTCAAACTCCCTTGGCCTTCTCTAGGTAGCAAACCAAAAAAAAAAAAAAAATTTAAAGAAGCTGGCTGGGCATGGTGGCTCATGCCTGTAATCTCAGTACTTTGGGAGGCCAAGGTGAGAGGATCACTTGAGCCTCAGAGTTCGAGTCCAGCCTGGGCAACATGGCAAAATCCCATCTCAATATTACAAATTATATATTAAATTTCTCTCTATATATAAGCTATAAATATGAAATAGCATATTAACTATATTTTAAATTTTTCTGTATTCTTTTCTTATTATTTATATTCTTGGTGCCCAGCATCTGGGGCCTTGCTAATCCTGGAGAGACTACTCCTCCCAGGGGTACCTAATTCCTGGAGAAAGCAGATGACTCCCCTGTGAGTGAATCTCTCACACACAAACCAACCAATCCAGAGCCCACACCTACCAACTGCCTCCTTTACTGAGCTCTGGCAGGTTAAGCCTATCCTCTGTCCTAATTACCCCAGGCCAGATACTGGGCAGCTAGGGGCAGGCCCTGTACCTCAGAGAACACAGAAATCATTCAAACTAGCAAATCCTAAACCCAACTAGTCTGCTTACCCTGCCTTGCCCATTCCTTCCAGAAAAAACACAGAAGAGGCTCTGACCCATGCTTTCCCCTGTTCCATCTGCCCCATGTGGCCCTGGGTGATATGGTGTGCCCTCTCCTCTTTGAACTGTAACCAACTATCTTTTCTTTTTTCTTTTTTTGGGACGGAGTCTCACTCTTGTTGTCCAGGCTGGAGTGCAATGGTGTGATCTCGGCTCACTGCATTCTCCTGGGTTCAAGCGATTCTCTTGCCTCAGCCTCCCGAGTAGCTGGAATTACAGGCGCCCACCACCATGCCCTGCTAATTTTTGTATTTTTAGTAGAGATGGGTTTCACCATGTTGGCCAGGCTGGTCTCAAACTCCTGACCTCAAGTGATCTTCCCACCTCAGCCTCCCAAGGTGCCGGGATTACAGGCGTGAGCCACCGCACCTGGCCACAAATTATCTTTTTAATGGCATTTGTCTCCTGATCTGTTGGCCTCACCATACCTGAATAATAATAAAACCTGCATTTTATAACAAGTGAATATTGGGGAGATTTCAATGTGGGGATATCTGTGCTAGCAACAGCCAGCACAAAATTTTTTGTTGTATTTGAATTGTCCTGTTTTATTTACAAAGTATTTCATATACCCCTTCTCAATTGATTTAATTCTATCTGCAATTGTCTTCATTTTAGAGACAAATCAGAGATAACTGAGCAATGGCGACATTGTTGGAAGAAATGTATGCTTTCTATCAGGCTACATGTAAAGCACTATAGATAGAATACACAGGGCAGGATCTGTAGTGTTGGTTTCAAGGAAGTCTCAAAATACATACCAATAAAAACAGTAATCGCAGCCTCTAATACTTCCTGAGCCAGGCACCAATGTAGGTAATTTTCATACATTAATTCATTTAATCCTCATGTCAGTGCTGAGGTTGATACCCAAGGTAGTGATCATTAGTTTCCCTGTTTCACAGACAATCTGAAATTAACGGGCTGAAAATTATCTGTCATACAATATTAGAGCTGCAAATAACTTTAAAGATCAACCCTTCCCATTTTACAGATGAAGTAAATGTTTATGCATTCTAGGCCACTTAAAGGTTTTGTTATTTTTGAGCACAATCCCCATATTAGTCATATATAACCTGATTTTGCTAGTACTGAGTTCCGATTCCTGTGACCTCTAGCCCAGCTATGTCGTATAAGGGAAGTGACACCTACTATAATAATCTCAAACCCTGTAATCCATCATGCATACTTTGAAAGCACTAAAGGAAAATGTGTTACAATAACCAAACACACCTAGTGCATATCACAAGGCTTGCCTAAATATTTCCCATTTATGCTATTTTGAGAACTGGCGTCTAGCCCAGTTCCAACAACAGTGTCCAAGATTAAGTGAAAGACCATGTGGGTATGGTAATTGAAAATACAATTTTCCCCCCAAAGCGCTATTATGAGTTATGAATTTACTCTCTCGTGTGTGTGAAATCTCCTTTTGAACAACTATGAAATGTGGATTCTACAGTTGTCTCACTTACTGGAAAAAAAAATGTGCATCTTATTAGGTTTCTAGAGGACAATGGTACGTCAACTGTAATCAGCCTTCCCTTGGAAGATTCTGCAGGAGCTGGGAGCCTCTCCTCAGACTGCCTCTCCCATAACAACCGTCTTGCTCTTGGCAAAGGCATAGAGACTTTGTTGTGCTCAACCCTGGTAACATTAATAAGCTAAGCGCCCTAGACAACAGCAGTTACCACAGAGCCATTTCAAAGCTGGCTTGAGGGGCACCAGGAGCTCAGTTCCTGGACACAATCCCACTGTGTTTTGGTGTAACAGCCATCGGTGGCATAGCCTCATCTTTGGATATAGCCTATCTTGGGACCAAACCCATTGGCCAATGACAACCAGATGCATTCATTTGGCTAAAACATTCTGAGCAGAATGGCATTCAAATTTCAATGATTTGAATGGATTCATCTTCCTTCCCACTCCTGCATGCTTCTGCATTGAGTCTAAAGCTTAAAGCAAAGGAGAATCCTTTGGATGTGACCTTTTCCCAAGATCTGACAGCTGGCTTAGATCTAGTCAATTGCAGCTTTTAATTAATATACTCTATACTCCCCACATAAATTAAGAAAAATAACAATGTACCAAAGAACTGGAAAGAAGGTTTCTGAGTTCTTTTAAATTGTGCCCAAATTTAACTAATTAGTTAAATACTAATTTAACTAATTAGTATTAGTTTCTAATACTAATTTCAAAGAAGGAAAGGATCTCGGTCTAAAGTTACTGAGTGTGTATGCCAAACAAATTCACTGGATAGTATTTGTGCTCTGAATTTTTCCAATTAAAATTATTTACCCTTAATGCTTCAAATAAAGTTATAACTTTGATTTCAATCCACAGCCATTCCATAACCCCATCAGCAGAAGCATAATATCATGTATTGTCATAATTCAATGCACTTTCACCGTTATGGAGTAATTGATTCAACTAGTTGTTCACTTCATTATTTTATCCATTTATGAGTTAAGCCAGGAACATAGCAACACCATGTCTGTGTTCAGCCCCCTATGTCCTGCCCAAACTTTCACCTGTCTCCATACGGTTAGGGACTAAACAAAGGGGTAAACTTCAAGTAAACACAGACGATATTTATTAAGTTTCTTCCAAGTTGTATGTACCTAGAGGTTATCACAAAGACTCCTCTGCTGGCAACTGGCTTGCAGAACTGACCCAGCAACATCTCAACAATTCTTTCCTGAAGCCCAACTGCATACTCGAAGCTCAGGTCCATGCTCACTGGGAACAATTTTGGAAAACAAGGAGTTGATCACCATTTTTGCTTTGCTTTGCTTTGTTTTTTAAACTGTACAGACATAGCCAGAATCTGAACTTGCACTGCCTGGATCAGACCATGAATAACTAACTGCCTTAACTGGAAAGATTCGCCAGACCCCAAGAGCCTCATCCCCTGTCTGCTTCCACCCCAAGAAAGGCTGTGCTTCCTTCCAATGAACAGCCTAACACAATTTGGCAATGACTTTTCCTGCATTTTTTGGCAGAGAATATGGAAAAGACTATATATGGAAAATAATGTATGTGTGCATGTGTGTGTGTATGTGTGCATGTGTGTATTGCATGTGTGCATATGTGTATGTGTGCATGCCTGTGCATGTGTGCATGCGTGTGTGCGTGTGTGCGCATGTGTGTATGCATGCGTGTATGTGTGCATGTGTGTGCATGTGTGTATGTGCATGTGTGCATGCATGTGTGCGTGTGTGTGCATGTGTGTGCATGTATGTGCATGTGTGTGTGCGTGCACGCATGTAGTAGTCTTTTTTTCCTCCTGTGACTTTTTCTACCTCCAAGCTTTCCAGTATAGAGTAGGATTGAATAGTACTAACCATTCTGGTGCTATTTATTTGCTAGGTTCTAGGATTTCCCTATAAATTGGGGCTTCAGGGCCTATCTCCAACTAATAAGCTTTTTTTTTTTTTTTTAAATTATTCTGCCAATGAGGCTTGAAGCAATCAAACAGCATAGGGGCACATTCTTGAAGGAGAAATTCTCACCTTTCCTCTTAATTCTGTAATTGTTCAGAATGAGGGTGTGGTGAACGGACAGTACAAGGAAAGTTTGGCCTAAAAATGAGAAGACAGAGGGAAGGAAGTAAATACTGACCTGGAGGTAGATTTAGATGAGGATTAGCAGCTGTCCCTTCTCCTTTGATGAAAGGGCTTAACTAACGGCAAGAGGAATTGAGGATACATCTTGGGGAAAACTTCCTGACTCGCATAAGGCCTGGCAATGTTTCACCAAAGGGGATTGCCCAGTGTACCTCTCTGAGGATTTTTATTTTTTAATGTGATGTTTTTGTAAATTTGCTTTTTGTTGTTGCTGTTGTTATTCATCATAAATTATAGACGATTTAAACTTTCCTGTTTTTTCTTCATTACCCAAGTAATGCATGTTTATTATAGAAAAACATGGAAAATACTGATAAGCAATGAGGAAAATTATCTGTAATTTCACCACCTGGAGGTGAGTCACGCCAGGGCATGTGTTTTCAGACACTTTTCTCTGGGAGATTGGTTAAGTAACTGCTGCTCCAGTCATAAGATTTAGCTACTAAGAATGATACATATGTGACACACAGACTTTGGGTCTTGGCCTCTGTGTTTGTCCAAAATCTGCTCTTTGGTTTCATCTCTGGCCTTGGCCTTGGCAAGCATAAGAGCTGAATAGCTGAATGCCAACTTCCTCACCATCTGGCAACCCTGAACTCGTCCAGTGATTGTGCTGGTGGAACAGATCACCATCACATCCAACCAGCAATAATGTCAGTAATGTGAACAAGACATAATCTGAATACTCATCCAAAAATATACATAAGCATTTAGTTGTAACCTGAAGTGAAAATCTCTTTATGTGCTTTTTATATTTAAATTCTAACAGTTTTAGTAGAAATATTCCAAGTATATATATTTGAGAATAAAATGCTACAATAATTTTAAATGATTACCAAAGTTATTAATTTTATGTACTAAAAAGTTTTAAGCTTTCAAAAGGTTAAATAAAAAGGGAATCATTTACCAGCATTAATTATTAATACTATATTAATAATGGATTAATGCAAATATTAATAGAGAATGAATTCGCTAGATAACTTGGAAGATCATGATATCTTTTTGAACCAAAATGGACTTATAAAAAAGTTAAATAATAATATGAAACTCATATTTAGTTATTTAATTCTCTTTAACCATGAGTTTTTAAGAAAAAATTCTTTTTTGGGAATTTTTTACCCTTTTTGAAGGTAAATTAAAATTATCATGTAAACTTTACTACCTTAAAATCTCACAAGAGAAAAAATTTACCAAATTATGGATGATTACATTCATAATAAACCATCTTTTATCCAGAAGTAATAAGAAATATAAAGAGTATAAATCATAGACTGAATTGTTAGATTAAAAATAGGCACATGTTACACAATTTGTTTTTACTAATATAATTTCAAAATTACAGACTTCATAAGAACTCTCTACAAAGACAATTCTTTATAGAAGCTATCATTTTAAACGAAAAGCTCATTGAAATTATTGCTATAGCTACCACTCATTTTTGGCAGTCAAAGATAAAGGAATTTTGAGATTTGCTAGAGCTATGAATCTTAAGTATGAAGTTCCTTTTAGAAAACACACTGCTGAAACCTTTTTCTGAATCATAGTCTCTTGTGCACAAACGGTTGGTGACATTATTAAATGTGCCAGTTGAAAGTGACCCTCTCTTTAGTATTGAGATGTGCAGAAGAGTGGCTGCAGAAGCTGTCTTGCAGTTGACAGCTCTGAGAAACTACTGTTTTGTTCCAATGTTATAATGACAACATTTTAAAATGTGACTATTAAATATTAACAATGAAACCATAATAATAAACACTTGCATAGAATTTCAGATTTATTCATATAATCCAGCAGTTCTTTCAACGATTGTAATCTCTGGCTACAGCCTCTGCTTCAGCAGAATGCTGAATTTTAATCTTTAATTTTAATCCTAAGCCATTTGCTTTTTAGCCAGAATTGAATCAGTGTGTTCCCAATGTATATGTATTACATGTCAAGACAGAGAAATGTGTATCTGTTAGGATGCTTTCAATTGCATGAAACAGACATCCCTACCGAAATTGGCCTTTGAAAAGTGGGAAGGAGAAGAGCATTTATTGGTTCATATACTGAAGGCTCTGAGATGGTGTGTAATATTTGCTTCAGACAAGGCTTTATGAGGGCTTAACGGTGTAAAGAGGTTTCTCTCTCATTGTTTTCCAGCTCTACCGCTTAGCACCATTAGCTTCATTCTCAGGCTCTCTTCTTATGAATATGTCTGCCAATGGTTTTGAAACCAACAGCTCCCACATTAACATTCATAAAACAAGCAAGATAGTCTTTGTCCCAGCAGTTCCCAGCAAGTCATGAAGTACACCCTGAGAGGAGGATTCTCACATGATGTGTCCACCTCTGTACCTATCACTGTGGCCAGGAGGATATTATAGGATTATTTGCCTAAATCAAACAGCTTCTGTCACTGGAGGTGGGTAAATGTCAATTCCACCTAAACCATACGAAGAAGTGGTGATTTCCCAAAGGAGCTGTAAGATGTCATTGCCAAGATATGGTTGTCCAAAAATAGATGTTCACCATAACATGGAACCATGTTTATCATTGTTAAAGAAAATATGACTATGAAATGACACATAGAGCATATCCAAATTTTGATGCATAGATTTCAGTGCAAATATCTTTTGATTCATTTATTTAACTATCTCATTTTTACTGTTTTTTTGGTTGTTTGCACCATTCCACTATTAGAAACAATATTTCAACTGGCACAATGGTACATACATTCTTATATGTAAGATGATCCTAGAATAAATTCCTAAAAATTGAATTGCTGAGCTGAAAAATATACACAATTTAAGGTTTTTACACATCTTGCCAAATTGCCCTCGTAAGAAGTTATACTTCCAGCATCAGTATATAGTAATGTCAGTTTCTCATAACCTATCACACCAACAAATAAGATAATTCACCAGTTCAACAGGCAAAAATAATTTCTCATTGTTTAAATATATATCTTTTTGAGCACTAGTAAAGGTAAAATTATTCTCACATCAATAATCCACTGATATTTAATTTTTTTTCTTTTTTGAGACAGAGTCTCAGTCTATCGCCCAGGCTGGAGTGCAGTGGCATGATCTCGACTGACTGCAACCTCCACCTCCTGGGCTCATGCAATCCTCCACCTCAGCCTCTAGAGTAGCTGGGACTACACGTGCACATCACCACATCCAGCTAATTTTTGTATTTTTTAGTAGAGACAGAGTTTAGCCATATTGCCCAGGCTGGTCTTGAACTCTTGGGCTCAAACAATCCATGCACCTCAGTCTCCCAAAGTGCTGGGATTACAAGCCTGAGCCACCACACCCAGCTGATATTTAACTTTTAAATCTATTACTATTTAGTCATCTGTTTCTATCCCTGGCTCATTTCTTAATTGACTGTACATTTTTACATATTAAAGATAGTAAAATTTTGTTTGTCATGTGTCATCATTTTTTTCTCATTTGTCATTTTCCATTTGCTTTCATTTGTCCTTTAGTTGTTGTTTTTCTAAAGAGATATTCTAAATTTTATCAAAATTATAAAGTATTTCTTTTTGGATTGCTATCTTAAATGTTCTTTTTAGAAATAACCTTCCCATCTCAATTATTTCAATTTCAATAGTTTTCTTTTAGTATATTTAGTGTTTCATATTTTATTTTTAAACTCTCGAGTTATCTAGAATTTTAAAATAAGATACGAAGTTAGGCTATAACTTTACCTTTTACTAAATGGCTAAGTAAGATGTCTAATATAGATTTCATATATCCTGGTGGTTAAGATCCCTTGCTCTGGAGCCAGAACTCGTTGGTTTGTACCTTTGAAAGTTAGGCCCCTTTTTCATGTCTCATCTAAAAAAAAAGGGATGAAAATAAGGGGTACCTACCCTGTAGGGTGGCTTTGAGGGTGAAATGCATTAAAACACATAAAGAATAAAGCATTCTCCTTGAAAACTGGCACAAGATAAGGATGCAGGAGAAAGAAATAAAGGACATCCACACAGGAAGAGAAGAGGTCAAACTATCCCTGTTTGCAGATGACATGATCCTGTATCTAGAACACCCTATTCTCTCACCCCAAAAACTTCTTAAGCTGATAAACAACTTCAGCAAAGTCTCAGGATACAAAGTCGATGTGCGAAAATCACTAACTTTCCTATATACCAACAACAGTCAAGCCAAGAACAAAATCAGGAATGCAATCCCATTCACAACTGCCACAAAAAGAATAAAATACCTAGGAATACAGCTAACCAGGAAGGTGAAGATCTCTACAAGGTGAATTACAAAACACCGCTCAAAGAAATCGGAGATGACACAAACAAATGGAAAAATATTCCATGCTCATGGATAGGAAGAATTAATATTAAAGTGGCCATACAGCCTAAAGCAATTTATAGATTTAGTGCTATTCCTATTAAACTACCATTGATGTTCTTCACAGAACTAGAAAAAACTATTTTAAAGTTCATATGGAACAGTAACAACAAAAAGCCCAAGTAGGCAAGACAATCCTAGGCAAAAAGAACAAAGCTGGAGGCATCACAGCTTTGTTAATATACACATACAAAAATTACCTGACTTTGGCCAGGCACGGTGGCTCACGCCTGTAATTCCAGTACTTTGGGAGGCCAAGGAAGGTGGATCATGAGGTCAGGAGTTCAAGACCAGCCTGGCCAAAATGGTGAAACACCATCTCTACTAAAAATATAAAAATTAGCCAGGCAGGGTGGCAGGTGACTGTAATCCCAGCTACTTGGGAGGCTGAGGCAGGAGAATCACTTGGAACCAGGGGGCAGAGGTTGCAGTTAGCCAAGATCGCGCCACTGCACTCCAGCCTGGGCAACAGAGCAAGACTCCTTCTCAAAAAAAAAAAAAAAAAAAAATTACCTGACTTCAAAGTATACTACCTGGCTACAGTAACCAAAACAGCATGGTACTGGTATAAGAATAGACACATAGACCAATGGAACAGAATAGAGAACCCAGAAATAAGGCCACACAGCTACAACTATCTGATCTTCAACAAACCTGACAAAAACAAGGAATGAGGAAAGTATTTCCTATTCAAAAAATGGTGCTGGGATAACTGGCTAGCCATATGTAGAAGACTGAAATTGGACCCCTTCCTTATACCATATACAAAAATTAACTCAAGATGAATTAAAGACTTGAATGTAAAACCCAAAACTAAAAACCCTGGAAGACAACCTAGGCAATACCATCCTGGACATAGAAACAGGCAAAGATTTCATGACAAAGATGCCAAAAGCAATCACAACAAAAGCAAAAATTGACAAATGAGATCTAAATAAACTAAAGCAGTTCTGTACAGCAAAAGAAACTATCAACAGAGTGAATAGACAACCTACAGAATGAGATAAAATTTTTGCAAACTATGCATCTGACAAAGGTCTAATATTCAGCACTATAAGGAATGAAACAAATTTACAGGAAAAAAAAACCATCAGAAAGTGGGCAAAGGACATGAACAGACACTTTTCAAAAGAAGACATACATGTAGCCAACAATTATATGAAAAAAAGATCAATATCACTGATCATTAGAGAAATACAAATCAAAACCACAACAAGATACCACCTCACACCAGTCTGAACGGCTATTACTAAAAGTCAAAAATAACAGATGCTGGTGAGTTTATGGAGAAAAAGGAATGCTTTTACACTGTTGGTGGGAGAGTAAATTAGTTCAACCATTGTGGGAGACAGTGTGGTGATTTCTCAAATACCTAAAAACAGAAATACCATTTGACCCAGCAATCTCATTACTGGGTATATACCCAAAGGAATATAAATTGTTCTATTATGAAGACACATCCACACGTATGTCCATTGCAGCATTATTCACAATAGCAAAGACATCAAATCCACCTAAATACCCATCAATGATAGACTGGATTGTGGTATATACACACCATGAAATACTATGCAGCCACAAAAAAGAATGTGATCATATCCTTTGCAGGAACGTGGATACAGCTAGAAGCCATTATCCTTGGCAAACTAACACAGTAACAGAAACCCAAATACTGTGTGTTGTCACATATAAGTGGGAGCTAAATGATGAGAACATATGGACACACAGAAGGGAGCAACGCACACTGGGCCCTACTTGAGGGTGGAGGGTGGGAGGAGGGAGAGAATCAGGAAAAATAACAAATGGGTACTAGGCTTAATACTTGGGTGACAAAATAATCTGTACAACAAACCCCCATGACACAAGTTTACTTATATAACAAACCTGCACATGTACCCCTGAACTTAAAAGTTAAAAAAAATTTTTTTAAATAAAATATTATCCAGAGTGTAGCAGATGTTAGGCATTGGTATTACTACTATTTCCTGATTGACCTATCATTTCTCTTCTTGAGATATTACCTTTGTGAAGTATCAAATAAAGATCTACATGTCGGTCTGTTCCCAGAACTTTTGTTTTCGTCTATTGATCAGTCTGTTTACTTTAACCTCTCTGCTTTTTAAGGGGTTCATATAAATATTTCTGGAATAAGCACAATGAATTTGTGACTTCATAAGATCCCTTGGTTCCTTGCCCTTAAAAGTACTAGGAGTCATTTCTTTCCTATGTATCTCGTGTCAATGTTGCACACATTAGGTCTCATCACCAAGCTCTAGAGATATCATCTGGTGGTTCTTCAGCCTGTCCAGTCTCAGCTCAGCCATTTACTAGGTATAGAACCTTGGGCAAGTTACCTGATCTCTCTGCCTCAGTTGCTTCACTTGTAAAGTGGGAATAATAATAGCTATGTCCTCATAAAGCTGCCATGAGGATTAAATGAGATATATATCTATAAAGCACTTAGTACAGTGAACATAATCCCAAATTACTGTTAACACTTTATTTTTATTATTACCTTTGGAATATCACAAGGTACAAAAATCTCTCCTTCATTGAGGGGCCTAACCTAAGTAATCAAGATATGAGGGACCCAGAGAAAAGGAAGTCAGTGGTATTTTTCAACGAAAATTATAATTTTTTCTCCATGTTAATGGATAATTAATAGCATCTAATATAATACCTTGAATATATTAGGTACTCAAGAAATTGATGAACTAGTGAATATTAAGAAATTATGTTGCCTTTCTGTCCATACAAGGCTGAGGATTTCATATGCAGTGAATAAAAACCTCACTAATAATATTCCTTAAGAATATAATTAATAAAATAGTATTAAAATTTTTGTTCATGGTTTCTTGAACAAGAAACATGTTCTAGAACACACATGTTTACACAAATGTAGAAGAGAGAGATGTTAAAGGAGTGGAAATGCTTAGGAATTAGTAGACCATCAGAAAAATAATTCCATTTTCTTAAGACCTGTGTTCTTTGGAAACATATTCTAGCACAGAGTGATTATTCTCTTTTACAACATATGTAACATGGATTCATGTGTGCACACACACACTTACACAAACCACAAACAGGCATTTCTTGACATTTTAAGCCATTCCAGATTGGCTGAATTCCAGTTAATCATATTAAGATGCCAAGAAAATTAAGTATTAAAGATACAATCTGGTCTTTCTTGAACTTACTTACTTGTTCTTAAAAAAAAAAAAAGAAGAAGAGGAAGATACGGCAGGGTGTAGCTGACTCTTCCTTCCTGTGAGCAGACCATATAATTATGTCTTCTTGCTTTTGCTCAAGTAATACCTTTACCATGAGTAAGAAGAGGGGTCAGCAGAGGATCTCAAACCTATGGTGAGAAGGTGTGGCTACGTGTGCTATCCCTGAGATTTAAAGTGCTAGGACAAGGCCACTGATCAAGACATTTGTGAGTCTGTCAACTCTGAGTCATCTAGGGGGTGCCAGTAGCATTTGAGATGTTGTGCCAAAGAATTATTAGGAACCAAAATATTAAAATTGATCCCATGTGAGCGTGAAATTCAATCTTCTTGACTTTTGAAGGAGAGATGCTTCTTTTACAATTCTACCATTTTCAATGCCAGTAATTGCACACTGGATCGAGAGACTGATGAGAAATGGCATTGGAAACCTGGAGATAATTTAAGAATAGCTTAGATAACTAGACCCAGTCTTTGAAGAAGAACTCTATGGGAAAGGTCTTTAATAATCTTAAGTCCTTGGACACCACCACAGAAAAAGAAAACACCACTTATGTTTACGTGACATCTGAAAAGTCAACTATGTCAGCTTGAATCGATCTTTTTACAGCCATTTTCACAAGTGATTTAAATTGCTAATTAATTGGCAAATGTTCAATTCCCATTCAGTCCAGTTATCTAGGTCAGGAGAAATAAACATGTCAATGCAACCAGCAGAGAAAGAATGAGAGAAGTCCTTTATTGCTCTATGAAATATATTCCTTTGCTATGGTGAACTAAATAGCATACTTATCACGGTCAGCTCTCAGAGTTTAAAAGTAGTCAAATTTCCTACTTAGTATGTAGCCTTATGTGTTAAATCTGATTTAAGACAAACTCCTTAGATAAGATTTAATGTCCAAGAGCCTTCTTCAAAAGATTTTAGAAAATCAAATAAATAAATGATGATAAAGATACATAGACAGATAGTTAGAATAAATGCATGCATGCAGGAACTATCTAAAGACTAGATCCCAGGTTAAAGAAATGAAATACATTTGTCTTTTTCCAAATTCATTAATTTGTTTATTAAGTCATTCCATACATTTTATTAAATGCCAGTCACTGTTGTAGGCATTTGGAATGAAGTGATGATCCAGAAAACATAGATTTTTCTGTGCTCTCATTGGAGCTTCTAATCTCTTGTAAGAGATTGCCAATAATTAGATAATCTTATAAATAATACAAAATTCATCACTGGGTCAAGTGACTACAAATGGTATAAAACCAGATAGGAGGATCTGAAACAGCTACGGAGATCAGGAAAGTCTTCTCTAAGAAGTGATGCATAGGTTAGGTTTGAAAAGGAATAGGACAGGCATTAACTAGGTAAAGAGGAGAAATGATATTCCAGGTAGAGGTAACTGCATGTACAAAGACTATATGGCAAGAGAAAGCAAAGAGCATAGAGATTAAAAGAAAACTAACGGACCATTGTTAACAGGAGCTAGATGCAAGACAGGGCTGGAGAGCACACACTTGTTGAGTTTTGCCTGCATCTTATAAGCAATGAGAAGCCACTGAGTTTGTAAGCAGGAGGGTGAAATGATCAGAATTATAGTTTTGTAACCATCAGTCTGGATGTAGTGTGGGGACTGGATTAGGTAGAGCCGAGAGGGGTTATGGAGAAACTCACAGTATGTCAGGAATAAGCTACTGCTTTTACTTGGCAATGATGGGACTTTAGATCAGGATGGTGCCAGTGGAGATGGATCAAAGGAAAAATGATCATGACTTGAACTGGATTTGAAGAAAGAAAAGGGTATATGGAATAGGCTTATGCTGTAAAAGTAACTGCTTCTTGGGGTGGGGTGGGGGTTAAAACAACCGCAATACTCCACAAGGCCAAATACTGCTCATGACTCAGGCAGCTGGCATTCTAAGTGTAAATAAGTCTAAAGACAGAATTGTGAATATTTTATATTGCTCTGAGGCCTCACACTTGCCTCCCAGAGCTAATCTAAGACAAAATTCTAAGAAACTATGGAAGTCCTCTTTCTGGTTAAGATACAGAAAGACATAAACATTGTCATTTTCATCATAAAAAAAGAAAACAATAAGCTAAAAATTACATATTTCTTTAAAGTCATCAAACAGCAATAGACAGACACACACAAAGTTTAAATAAATGAATTCCAGTAATGAGCATACCCTTCAAAAAGGAGCAAAAAGTGGTGACTTTTTTCATACTCAGGGCAAGTTGCCTCGCTTGAGTACAGGCAGGAGGAAGAGCAGCCCTGACATGGGAGAAAGTTTGCTGGAATGAGGAGAAATCAGCCCAACTTTCAACAATAGTGTGGGCTAATGTGAAATACTGGGATCTGAATGACTCCCAAACACAAAAATAAATCTCTCAGAACAGCAATTCTCCCCCATGGGAATTTTGCGGAATCAGTGGCAGTTGGGGCAGAGCTGGAAAGTAAAGAGAACTAACTCCCCAACCCTTGTGCTGCTTACATTCCAGAGCGTTTCTGAAGTTGAATCCAGAGGTGAAATTAAACTCACTAGTGCTATTATCAATTACCCTTCTAGTTCTAATCTTGAAAGGACCAAAGAGATTAGCCCTGTAGACAGATGTGAAACAAGAAGTTGGGGGGATAGGCTGAAAGGCCAAGAGAAATCTTCATAATCTCACTGGCAAGAAGTAAACTGAAATTAATTAATCTTTTGTCCCAGTCTCAGCTCTGCTAAACTCCATGATAGGATATGGATAAAAATATCTTTCCCAAGCTTTTTCACTGAGGAAAGGGAAGGTTCTCTCTAGGAAAAATAAAACAAAAATATAGAATCTAGTCCCTATTGATCTCTCATTTAAAATGTCTGACACACACACACACACACACACACACAAATGATGAGACATGTAAAGAAGAATGAAAATATGACCCATAATCAAAAAAAGAAAGCAGTCAAGAGAGGCAGGCCCACTGATGACTGGATATTGCAGTCGGTAGGTCTCTAAAATAAATATCTTAAATATGTTAAAGAATTTAGAAGTAAAGTTGGACTAATAGGTGAAAAGAGAAGAATTTTATTAGAGAAATTGAAGCTCTAAAGAAGACCCAAAGAGAAATTATAGGATAGAAAAATTTTTCTGAAACAAAGAATGCAATGAATAAACTTGAGAACAGACTGGAAGCAAAAGAAGGATTAGAAACATGAAGGATCAGGAACTCAATAAAAAATAACCAAAGTTAAGTACAAAAGGAAAAAAGAATTAAAATATTGAACATAGTGTCAAAGACACATGGGTTAATAGCAAAAGAACTAACATAAATATGTAACTGAAACGCTCAGAACAAATTTTCTTTTCAAAATGGAATTCAATTAGAAATTAATAATGAAATGATGACTAGAAAATCCTCAATTATTTAGAAATTAAGTCATATACTTCTAAACAAGCCTTGGATCAAAGAAGAAATGACAACAAAATTTATAAAATAATTTGTACTGAGTATCAATGAAACCAGAACATATCAAAATTTGTGGGATACAGCTGAAGCAGTACTTAGAGGAAAAGTGATAGCTTTAAATGCATATACCAGGAAAGAAGAATTATGTAAAACCAATAATAAAAGGTATCAAGATCGATGAGGGAGAAATAAAAGTAGCTTTTTGCAAACAGTATAACTATATATGTTGAAAATCTAAAGGAAACAACAAACTACTAGGACTACCAGGATTACTGAGTGAATTTAGCCAGGTCATGGAATACGATGGCAATATATGAAAATCAACCAGACATTTTTCTGTAGAGATGGGATCTAGCTGTTTTGCCCAGTCTGATTTCAAACTCCTGCCTCAAATGATCCTCCCTCTTCAGCCTCCCAAAGCATGGGAATCACAGGTGTGAACCACCACACCTGCCCCATTGTACTTCTTCTGTACCCTAGCAACAAAAATAAATTGGAAAATGAGAAAGTTTTTAAGTCATTTATAATAGCTCAAAATGATTCAAACATCTACGAATAAAATTTTAAAAATATATGCAAGTCCTCTATGCTTGTAAACTACAAAATCATTGCTAAGATAAATTTTAAAAGACCTAAATAAGTGGAGAAATATACCACATGCAAAGATTGGAGAATTCATTATTGATAAGATATTCATATTTCCAAATTACTCTATAGATTATACATAATATCAATCAAACCCCTAGCAGGTTTCTTTGCAGATTTTAAAACTTGTAATGTTGCATCAATTAAGATAATGTGTTGGCACAAGGAAAAGAAAATAGATCAATGAAAAAAAATAGCATCCATGAATAGACTCATCTACATATAATCAATTGATTTTCAACAAAATTCAATGTAATTCATCACAAAAATAGCAATAGTGCTATAACAGCAAATGGTGCTGGAACAAATGTACATCTGTATAGAAAAAAACTGATGTTAGTATCCTACATTATAGCATGCAAGAAATTATTCTGGGATGATTATAGATCTAAATGCCAAAAATAAGTCTAAAGCTTCTAGAAAAAAACCAAAAGAATATCATCATGACTGGGATAGTCAAAGATTTTTTTTAGTCAGAATACCAAAAGCACTAACAGAGAGAAAAATAATGTTTACTTTCATCAACATTAAAAGCTTCTGCTCATTAAAGACACCACTAAGAAAGTGAAAAAAACAAGCTACAGACCATGAGAAAATATTAACCAGATAGATAGATAGATAGCTTCATTTCCAGAATACATAAAGTTTTATAATTAATAAATACATTTAGAAAATATCTCAATTAAAAAGGGACAAAAGATTTGAACAGATTTTTCTCAAGACTAAAGGATTATCCAATAAGCCCATGAAAAGGTGGTTAACATTATAGGTTATCAGGAAGATAGATATAAATTAAAACCATAATGAGATCTGGCTGAAATTAAAGACTGATCATATCAAGTGTTAAGGAGGATGTGGAGCAACTGGAACTGCCAGAGATCACTGATGAAAATGCAGAAAGGTATATCACTTTCAAAAATAGTCTAACAGATTTTTATAAAGTTAGAACACCCTCCCTTACAACACAGCAATTCCCTCCTGGGAATATACTTCAGAGGAACGAAAGCATATGCCTACAAAAAGGCTTGTGTACAAATGTTCATAGCAGTTTTATTCATAACAGCCAAAAATTATAAAACCACATGCCCATCAAAAGGATAATGAATACATCAATTGTGATATATTCATATAATGGAATTCTAGTCAGCAATAAAAAAGAACCGGAGATATGTACGACAATGCTGAGAGACAAAAGCTAGACATGAAAGAGTACATACTATATGATTCCATTCACGTTAAGGTCAAGGACAAGCAAAACTAATACATGGTGATAGAAATGAGAACAAGGGTTGCTCCTGGGGGAGCGAGAGAATGTACTAGAAAGTAGCACCAAGGATCTTTCTGGCTAATGGAAATTAATGGCAACACACAAGCACCTACACATTTGTCAAAACCCATTCAACTGTATCTTAGATCTATGTATTTTGCTGTATGTAAATTATACCTTAATAAAGGAAAGAGGAAAAAAATCAAAAAATCAAACATACTTAACCACACGAATAAACATACACAGTCAACTGTAGATTCTATTTTCCGTGCAGAATATGGAATTTATTATAAAAACATGACTTCGCAATACAAGGGAAAAGTACAAAAAGTAACCTAAAATTAAGCAAACTATCAAAGTTTTACTTTAAAAACAGACACACACACAGAGAGAACATGATTCCTCCAGAGATAAATCTTTACACGACCCAAGAGATTCCCTTTTTAGCAATGGAGTATGTTTGTTGACTGGTAGAACCAACCTAAGCGGAATTTCTTAACATTTTTATCCTAGTGAAAACTGTTTTCAGTGATCCTCCTCAAAGATAATTAGGGGCAGCTTGATGGAAAGAGTCGGGCAAGCTTACATTCTAAGCTATCTGTAATCCTAGCACTTTGGGAGGCCGAGGCAGGAGGATGGCTTGAGCCCAGGAATTTGAGACCAGCCTGGGCAATGTAGTGATACCCTGTCTCTATTCCAAAAAAAAAAAACAGTTTTAAAAAGGCCTATCTGTGCCTGCGAGTTGCTCCTTGACTTGGGCTATAATCCCTGATTCTATTGGACTCAATTTTCTCATCAGTAAAATGGAGAAAGGATTGTTATAAAACATCAAAGAAGATAACATGTGGGAAGCACTTACTGCCTGGCACATAAGCAACTCTCAAAAATTAGTTGCTGTGGTTATTCTTAACGGAGAAGCCATAACCTGAGTGGGAGCAGTGGAAGGAGGCATGAGCTGAGGTGATTAGGAGGCCGACAACCAGCTCCACGGTCACCTTTGCTAAAAGTTTTAACCTCAGAGGATTTTTTTTCTATTAATGAAACCACCATATCCTTTTTTACTGGATGGCTTCAGAGGTCTCATTCTAAGATGCCCCTTCACATCCACAACACAAACAAACAAGCAAACAACAACTCGGAATCACTACTTGGATTTTCCATAATCTGGACATGGTTCAATATGTGGCTTTTTTAAAGGGTAATAGAAACTGTACCACCCAATCTCTTCCTTTTCCATTCCTTCAGAGGAACCATAATGACTGTAACAATGGATATATGGAACTGATGACCACTTTTCTAAACACTGGTTTAGTACCTCAGGGATTTTCCACATCAAGGTCCTATTTGTATCCTCTGCATACTCTGTTCTGTGTCTAACAGACGTATTTCTTTCCTTTTGTTTGCATTTGGTTTGCCTGTGAAGTTTGAAGATAATCCTGTTAGAGATTACCTTTAATCTGGGCCCTAAATAGGATTTTGCTGGTTTTACACTGCTATCAACATATCACTTCAGAGAATCTCAGAATTGCAAGTGATCTCTCTGGAGATGACAGGATCCTCTCATGCCACCTTCATGACTATATCTACTGAAAATCTGTGCTTAGCTCTGTCACTTCCACTGTCTTGAATCTCACCAAGCCCCTTAACACATAGCTGGTGAATATAAATTGAAAAGCTCTTTCTTATACTGAACTAAAATCTCCTTTTCAAATATCCATTCAGTATTCCTTATCTATCTTTTGAAGAAAGCCAGAATTAACACATTTCCCCCTCATGTGACAGGTCTTCCCCAACCTTGAACATTGCCAGCAACTTCCCTGACAACACCATCCAAACAGAGCCGCGCTCCTCATTGTCCTCTACTGAAGCCATTGCTGTTTCCTTCGAAATGCTTACCACAATTTGGAATTGTTTCATGTATGTCTTTTTCATAAAAGAATGTTAATTGTAAGAGGGGCCACGCCGAGTGGTCTTATTTATGCCTGTGGCCTCAGCCCCTGGCACATTCTGGGTACGCAGTAGCCACTGCAGGCCCAATCCAGCCACAGACATGATCTACAAGTGTGAGATAGGAAAAGCAAACATTTTCCTCTGTATTCCCACCACTCTCAATACTTCACTTTTGACACCAGATGTGTGGGATTTTTTCCCACACTGACCAATTCTCCAACAGACACCAGCTTCAATTCAATTCAGTTCAATTCTGATACCATCCAGAGTTACTGCAGATCCTATAGGTTAAAGGTTCAGTCCTACAAGACTGCACCCTACTTGAGACACCAGTCACAAGCAGGAAGTCTCTAGGGGATCCACAACTTTTTTCCTGTTTGGCTACAAATCAAAAGTTCCCATGATCCCTTTTTCAGGTTTGATAATTTGCTAGAGCGGCTCATAGAACCCAGGAAAACAGTTTACTTACTATTGCTGATTTCTTCCAAAGGATGTTTTAAAGGATATAAATCAACAGCTGGATAAAGGAACACATAGAGTGAGGTCTGGAAGGATCCCGAGTGCAGGAGCTTCTACCCCATGGAGTTTGGGTACACCACTCTCTGGGCCCATGAATGTGTTCACCAAATGGAAGTTCTCTGAACTCCATAGTATTAGGATTTTTATGGAGGCTTCATCACATAGGTATAATTTATTAATTCCATTTCTCCCCTCCCCAGAGGATGGGGGGTGGAGTTGAAGGTTCCAAGCTTCTAACCATGGCTTGGTCTATCTGATGGTATCCACTGCCCATCCTGAAGCCATCCAGGAGCCCAACAAGAGTCACCTCATTAGAAAAAAAGATGCCTCCATCACCCAGAAAATCCCAAGGAATATAGCTGCTCTATGTCAGGTGCTCCCACCACATGGGAAACTACAAAGGTCTTAGGAGCTCTGTGTCAAGAACCAGCATCAAAGACCAAATATTAGAATGAAAGATTCTCCTGGCATGCCTGCCTACAAGGGTTTTAGGAGCTCTGTGTCCGGAATCGAGTGCAGAGACCAATCGATATATTTCTAATTATTTCACACTCAACAACCCTAGTGGTTAAAAATGTAACCAATTAATACAGAAGTGCATGCCTTTAGATATTTAAAAATAACCAGTATTCTCTTCTTAGCCTTGTGTGACCTGATTATATATCTTTATTCCTTCTGAGAGTTTCAGACTGTAAAGTCCCAGAGAACAAGCAGATAACAAATCTCTTTGAACTGGGCTGGTACAAAGACAGTCAGCCCTCTGTATCCGCAGGTTCTGCAAATGGATCGAAAATATTCGAAAAATAAAAATGAAAAGTAACAATGCAACAGTTTAAAAAATGCAAATTAAAAGAACACAGTATAATAACTAATAGCATTTACATTGTATTAGGTATTATCAGTAACCTAGAGATGTTGTAAAGCATAAAGGAGGATGTGTGTAGGTTATATACAAATGCTACACAGTTTATATAAGGGAGTTGAGCATCCTTGGATTTTGGTGTCCTCAGGGGTCCTGGAACTAATCCCTTATGGATATTGAGAAGCAATAGACAGGAAGTGGAAAGGTGTGGAACTGGAGAGAGTAAAGGCTTTGCCCAACGGCACTCAAATTCAGCATGGTTTTGACCATTAGGATTGTTGAACATAACACGTGTGGCTGGGTAGGGCCTGCAGCCCACCATTTTATAAGCTCTCCCTCAATCCTTCTTCCTTGAACATCATTTCCAGGTCCTCATCCCTCTACCCTGGAAATATTCCAGTTTCTCAATGTCTCTCTTAAAGTCTGCTTAATTGGCCAGCAGTCACAGAACATGGGGCCCAGACTACCAGGGACTGTGACCTTCTGGGGTCTGGATATTAAATGGCCCTCAAGGCAGCCCGCAGGGCCTGAGGTCTCTCGGCAGATGTCTCTCATTGTTGGCTCCCATTGAGTTTGTAGTCAATATGTCTTTTTTTCCCAGGAACTGCTGACAAGCCACTTAATGATCATAATATTATGGAACAGCCTAAACAAAGATCTCTGGCCTTGGATGAATTCAGATCATAAATTTTTTTGAGGGTGTTTTCCTCCAGTGCAAGTCTTGACAAGAAAAATAGGGTTCCCCAATTACCTTGATCTCACCCACAGACAGGTGAGGCTCAAGAAATCAATCCAATCACAAAGGAGTAATCTAATCATTTGCTCTTCCTGTCCAAAATAATTAAACTAGACCAATATTTCCTACATCTGGCTGCGTGTTGGAAATAGTGGCCTCATCCCTGGAGATTCTGAGCAAGTCCAGGGCACCAGACATCTGTACCATTAACAAGGTCCCTTGGGGATGTGCTACACCCAAGGACCGGAATTTGGGAACCACTATCTAGATCAACAGCTTTAGCATGACGCAAATTCTTCCAATCCTGGAAGTAAGGCTCTCTAAGTGACAGATGTGCCCTAAAGTTTCAGAGCCATTGATGTAGATCAGGGTTGACCAACATTTTATTAAAGAGTCAGAGAGCAAATATTTGAGGCATTGTGGGTCCAAAGGCAAAACTGAGGATATTACATGAGTACTTATATAATTGTTTAAAATGTAGCCATTCGTTGTGGGTTCAGTGGCATCCCTCCCCAGAGAGGAAATGTTAATGTACTAATAATAATCCCCAGTACCTCAGAATGGGACCTTGTTTGGGAATAGAGTCTGCAGAGGTAATCAAATTCAAAGGAGGTCATTAGAGTGGGCCCTAATCCAATATGATCGATGTCCTTATAAAAGGGGTGATTGGAAACAGAGAGAAATACATAGAGGGAAGACAATGTGAAGACAGGGACGACAGCATCAAGAAGCTCAGGAATGCCTGAGGTCACCGGAAGCTGGGAGAGAGGCCTGAAAACCTTTCTTCCTCCTACCCCTCAGAGGAACCAACCCTGCTTACACCCAGATTTTGGAATTTTAGCCTCCAGAACTTCGAGGCCATAAATCTGTTGTTTAAGCCACTAAATTTGTGGTGCTTTATGGCAGCCCTGGGAGAAGAATACAGCATTTACAAATGTAAAACCAATTTTCAGCTCAAGGGCCATATAAAAACAGGCAGGCAGAGGGCCAAGCCACACCTAGACTACACCTGACCACAGTGGCTCAACATCTTGCTGATCATCATTTCATAGGAGACCCAGTCTTGAGTCGTCAGTCCCACTCACATGTTACTTCTGTAGAGAGATTTCCCCTAACCTCTATGTAATGCTGACTCTGGACTTTTATTTTCCTTGTAGCACCTTTCAAAACTTATTTTCTTGTCACGTCATGCTCACTACAATGGCAGGTGCGTGAGTTTGGGGCCTTGTCAGCCTTGCTCACTGCTACATCCTCAGAACCACACAGGCCTCAACTGTCAATTATTCAATGAATGAATGATTTTTGGATGGATAGTCAGGGCTCTGTCAGCAGGGAGAGGCCTTAGATTTCATGAATCTTGGGCCCTTCAGTTTTCAGAGTGGGCAACTTAAAGCCACAGAGATGCGGTGACTGCCCAAAGTCACACAGCAGAAAACCCGGGATTAAAATCCACATGTCCAGACTCCCAAACTTAGAACCTTTCATTGTGCCACTCTATCTCTTAAAAATGCCTAAGCCTATCTTGAAGCACTGGAACTTACGACACAGTACATTATCCACATTTTTACATGAGGAGGTCTGCAAATCAGAAGGGATGTGCTAGAAACTTAAATGTGGTTAGCACCTTGCCAAGGAGCCAGCCACAGGCAGGGAGGGCAGGTGACACACCAGAACATTTACTGCGGAAATCTTTCCAGCAGACACTTACCAGGACTACCTTGCACCCATCCCTTTTTGTAATCAAATCCCAAATTAATGTTGGGAAATCAGCTCTACTGATGTATAGCTGTGGCAGGAGGTAATTCTTAGAGCTACTTTCCAGCTACAAAAGAAGAGAAAGACCAATCCTCACAGCACCTGCCTACAGGTAAGATCAGGGGACAATGTGTGGCCTGCACTCACTCAATGGGACACTGTCTCCCAGACTTTCTATCTCCCAAGTGACACAGTGTATTAGTTACCCATTGCTGCATAAAAATTTACCACACACTTAGTATCTTAAAACCACACACATTTGTTTCCTCCTAGTTGTGTAGGTGAGATTCTGGGATGTGGCAGCTGGATTCTTTGCTCAGGGTCTCACCTGATGTTAGCCGGCAACATTCTTATCTGAGCTCAGGCCCCTCTTCCAAGCACATTCCCGTTATTGGTAGAATTCAGTTTCTTGCAGATTAAGGAATGAAGTCCCCCTCTTTTTGTTGGCTGTTGTCCAGGGTTACTCTCAGCTCCTTACAACCATTCCCTGGTCTGCGCACACGGCCTCTCCATCTTCAAAGCCAGCAGGAGCATCTAGCATCCTTCAGATGCTCCACCTTTCTTCCTTCCCTTCTGCCTCCCTCTTCTGCTTTTAAAGGGCTCATGCGATTAGATCCGGCCCATCGGATCATCTCTGTATCTTAAGGTCAACTGACTTTGGTCTTTAATTACATCTGCAAAATCCTTTCACATCAGTACCCAGATCAATGTTTTACTGAATAACCAGGGGACTCGAATCTTGGGCCTTCTACAGTATTCTGTCTGTCACAGGCAGGGAACACCTGGAGGTCATCTTCACTGCAGAGTGGTGGGGACACCTTAGCCATTCTGTTCCTGCTAGGAGACAGAGACAGTTGCTGCGTTTCCCACTTCCTGCTTTCTGGGCCTATGGTATGTCCCTGGTTCCTCTCATTCCTAAGCTTGGCCCCCCAGCCTCTCATCAAACCTGGTGACTCCTGATATAAATAAATAAAACTCCATTTACCTAATGTTAGCCAGAGCATGATTCTGTTGCTTGCAATCAAGAAACCTGATTGCCTCAAGCTCTAATAAATGTCTATCAATTCATCACAAAACAGGGATTCTTGTGGATGCGGCAGAGGGGGTGCTGTGGTAAAGCAGGAAAGATCAGAAGCACCTGGGAAGCTTTGTCAAGCCACATATCCCCATCCCAGAAATTCTAACATGCTGGCTCCAAATACTTCAGTTCAACTACACCATGAGAAATCAACCACTGTTTTATTTAAACAAAGGTAGTCAGTGTTCTATATGATAAAAATTAGCCAGTCAATGTAAATAAAAATGCATTTTAATTTTTTTATTTCAAACTAATAGACTAGACAGAAGCTAAAGTTAAACAAACACTAGTTTAAAAGCCAAAAAAAATCTGTCAAAAAAGTCTTTTGACTCCATATACTTGTAATACTGTATTTAATTTCATGTTTTCCTAAACCAAACAAATTCTTCCTGCACACTCAGCTAGACTACACATGCCTCAAGTTTCGAATTTTGTATCTAACTTTGCATACAAGGTCACCTTTCAATACAAAAGCTAACATGGACAGAGTGTCTGCGCTGGCCGTGATAGACACATATACATATCATCATATCCCTTTCTCATCCAAAGCTTCCTCCCAGGAATTCCTTTGTTCTGCAGGGTAGACAGACTTGGTCATCTCCTTTGAATCTGGTCAAACAGCCCATCTGTCACCTTCCAACTAGGCTTTTCTGACCATAGACAAATCCGGGTGTATCTCTGCCCTGGACTGGACAGAGTATTTGGCATAGGTTAAGGCGGCTGAGCAGTCCAAAATGCACAGAAAAAGAAAAACGAAGCAGCCCCCTCTCCCCTGAACCTTGATTTTGTTTATAGATAGCAACCTTTATGTGGAAAGCTGCCTTTGCGCCAGCCTTCTCCAGAGCTGCAGCCACACTTTCCTCCTTTGTTGAACTTAGCTTGGGGAAAGCACTGCTGAGTGAGGAATGGTTGGCACTGGGCAGAACGGGCTGTGTATTTCCACAGTCTGCTCCAGCATAAACAGACCACACTTGCTATTTAGTAAAGAGCCAGGACTCCTCTGCTTGGGGAAGACAAAGGCCACATCCAGGGAAATGGGGAAACACTGAGTACCTACTTGGACCCATCTTCATCCTCTTCCACCCACTCCTCTCCCACTCCCCTGCATACGCAAGGCTCATGCTCCTCTGCATAGCTTCGGGCATCCTAGAATATGATGTTTACGATGCTGCTCTAAGATGGGGTGCTTTGTATCCTTGGTTTTCAGGAGCAGGCAGGGAAAGGTGAAGGAGACATTTCCTAGTTTGAGCTCTTAATTAGTGAATGCAAGGGACATTTGAGCAGTATAGAGATGAAGCATTCAGAATTTGGAGGCTGGTGGCCTGGATTTGAATCTAGCTGCATCACTGTATTTGTCAGGGAAAGTGATATAACTAAAAGCACAAATCTCCAAATCTCAGAGACTGAACATAACACAGGTTTTCTGCTCACTCAGGTCATTGTACAGTGTGCTTGAGGCTGAGAGGCTCTGCTCCACGAGGTCATTCAGGAACTCAAGCTTCTCCCATCTCATGGCCCTGTCAACCCCCAAAGACCTGGATACAGCAGGACAGCAGAGAGTAAGCATAATTTGGAGGTACATGTATCACTTTTACCCACTATCCTAGGGACCAGCCCTCAGTTACACAGTCACACCTATCTGCAAGGGAGTCTGGGAAATGTAGTCTAGCTGTATGCCCAAAGCACACAGGGGTAAAGGCAAACGGTTTGGTGAAAAACTAACCAGTCTCTTTCTGCCATAGCTGCTTACTTGAAAAAAATTACTTACCCAACCTGTATTTTAGCGTCTTCCTCTGTATACTTTTCAGAGTTCTCCCAAGAAACAGAACCAATAGTAAGTATCTCTGTGTGTGTGTGTGTGTGTGTGTGTGTGTTTGTGTGTATATATAGAGAGAGAGGTCTTAAGGAATTGGTTCACACAATTATTGAGGTTGGCAGGTTTGAAATCTGCAGTGCAGACCAGAAAACTGGAGACTCAGGGAAGAGTTGATGTTGCAGCTTGGCTCTAAAGGCCGACTTCCTTCCTCCTCGAGGGACTTCAGTTTTTTCTCTTAAGACTTTCAACTGATTGAATGAGGCCCATGCATACTATGGAGGGTAATCTGCTTTACTCGAAGTCTACTGATTTTAATGCTAATCTCATCTAAAAAATACCTTCACAGAACATCTAGACTAGTGTTTTACCGATTATCTGAGAACTGTGGCCTAGCCAACCTGACACAATAATCGTCACAATGAGTATGATAAATTAGTATTATAAAGCATCGAGGACCATGCCTGACACCTAGAAAGATCTCTATAAATATTAGTTTATTGTCACTCCTATTGTTATCATCACTACTAGTACTAACTGAGGCCTGGACACAGTACCATAGCACTGCAACCATCCACGTGTTTGTCATAGCCACCCCATCAAAACATCTAGGGAGTGATTAATGTTTAAAGGGCTTTTCTTACTTTTATTTCTTTTCAAAGCATTTTGCCACCTAGTACCTCTCTCAGTCCTCACAAGTCTATGAAGTGGGCAGGGCAGAATTACTCCCCCTGTTCTCATTTTAGAGCTGAGGTTCAGAGAGGGTGCCTGCCCTCCCACCCAGCCCTCCAAGCCCTACCCTCTCCCATCCTCCGGACTCTGAACTAGGAGAGCTGCCCTGCCCTGTGCAGGAGAAGCCTTTCTTCCAACCTGACTTAAAACTCACTGTGTATTATACTCCATAGAAATAGTAAATGTGATGAGCATTGGGTAAGATTCACTGAAATACACCTATGGATACTACTCTTTGTGTCTTCCATCAGTTACATAGGTTTTTTGTGGATGGATCTTGGGAAACCTAACTCACCATTTGAAATATTTAAAATATTATTTCTATGAGAAAACAAGTTCCATGATTCAAGAAATAAACATATGAAAGGACTTTTGGAATATGCCTCTGTTTATAAGAGGCGATTTCCTGCACAAGTGCTGACACCAGGGCCTGTCTTAGGCACAGCTGGGAGGCAGAGTTTGTCTTTGGTCTCCTTCCCATTCCCTGTGCTCCAGGGCTTGCCCTTCTGTAGCCGATCTGCTTTCTTCATCATTGCTTATACTAAACAAATAGGAAAGAAGTAGAAGCCAATAGTCTGGCATCTGACTTGGTTTTGCCATAACCAGCTGTGTGACCTCAGACAAGCTTTGTTCCTTTGATACCCTTGACTGTAAATCAAGGGGTCCGATGAGCTCCTGGTGGGTTGCCTTTCAGCTATAACATTTCTTAGCTGTTCTGTGTCACTCCTCCATGGGCCTTCTTGTCAGCTTCCTAATAACCAAGACGCACAGAAGGGCTTTCTTTCATCCCAAGTATGGATTCTGAAGTCTTAAAAGAGGAACTATAATGACTCCAAAGCCTTCAGCACACAAAGGAATTCATTGCTAATGGGAGTTCAGGTATAGAGCTACTCCACTGGAGAGATCTTTAAGGAAGATGGGCCCCAGCCATTGCCCCTGAAATCCTATCAATTGGGAAACGGCACATTCTCCACCCTCTCACCAGCCAGCCTGGCATTATGAACCCAGCCACCCACGGCTAGATAGAGAATGTTTATGCAGGCTGGAATGACTGGGGTAACTGGAGCCTCTCAGAGTTCAGCTGGAGACAGTCATTCAATCGAAGATATTGCCCCTCGAAACTCAAATCCCTGAGAGGGCAAATTATTTCAGCTGCTTGAGCTGGTGCACTTTACAATGCAGTTGGTGCAGAGCCTCCTGCCCGGCGAGAGGCATGATCCCCTCTCCCCAAGGACATTGATGACCCCCACAGAACCTTTTCTCCCTGACCTGCATGCTGGCCAATCATGCTCTTCTGAAACTAGATACTGGGAGGCCAGACTAGTGCATAACAAAGAAGGCCGCCCCAGCTCACTAATCCAAAGAAAGGATAGCTTTACACAGGGCACATAGTGTTCCACTCAGCCCATAATGCCCGCGTGTGTCTAGGGGCGGCATTGCTCTTAAATACCCAAGACAAATCTAAGCCTGCTGAGCAGTACACCCACTCTTGTCAACTCCAAGCAAAATACGTCGTACAGTGTAGAATAACACAGGCCTCACAGCCCTGAGGCCTAGTGTTCAGTCCAGTTTCTTACTTAATAGGTAAACCTATTAAGTTTCTCACTTACTAGGCGAACTTGGACAAGTCATTTTAATTCTGTGAGACCTTCTGGCTTTAGATTGCTATCAATAGGACCAACACATTGCCACGGGGTCATGACATTCCTCACTTTCATTATTTCTCTCCAAAAGAAGTTTAAAAGACAAAACAAACATCAGATACCTTTCATATGCCGGTATAATCATTCAGTCCTTCTCCCACTAACCCAAGTGTTATTATCCTCATTTTACAGATGAGGAACAAGGTTTCAGAGAGGTTTAGTAACTGCTATGAACTGAACCGTCTTCCCCTGCAATGCATATGTTGACTCCCTAATCCCTAGTGTGACTTATTTGGAGATAGGATCTTTAGGAGGTAATTAAGGTCAAATAAGGCCATAAGGGTGGGGCCCTAATCCAGTAGGAATAGTAACCTTATAAGAAGAGGCAATGAGTGCTCTCTCTCTCTCTCTTTCCCCACATGCGCATAGAAGGAAGGTCATGTGAGGATATAGTGAGAAGGCAACCATCTACAAACCAAGAAAAGAGGCCTCACCAGAATCCAAACTGGCTGGCACCTTGATCTGGGACTTCTCCAGAACTGTGAGAAATAAATATCTGTTGTTTAAGCCATCCAGTCTATGGTACTTTGTTATGGCAGCCCTAGACGACGAAGACAGAAATGAACTCCAAATCACACTGTAGGGCAGATAGAGGTAGATCCAACTGGAACCTATACTGGTTCTGTTATTTGTGTTATTCCTGCTTCTAAGCCAGTCCTTGTATCAAATCACTTCTATCATAATTACCTGGAAGTGCTCCTTAAAAATACAGACTCCCAGACCACACCTCAGACCCTCTCAAAATCAAAATCTCTGTGGAGGAGGTCTGGAAATTTGCATATTTTTCAGAGGTCGGGAGACCACTGTGTAGGGCCACACAGCCTCCCCACACTAAAACTCCAGCAGTTCCAATAGGGAAACCTTGAAACAAGCTCTTCATAATGAGGCAGCGCCTAGCATAGCACATGCTCAAGAAATTTCTTTGTCTGATGGGTTCATGACTTTCATCTGGACCTACAGAGTGAACTTGAACCTCTGGTCTCTGGGCTTAGGAAGTGTGGAAATCGTTTTTAATTTCCTGTTACTTAAGAAAGACATCACTCCATACTTCAATTTGAAGAATGACAGTATAAATCATTTAACTAGCACTGAAAAATTACAACTTTCTGAAATGGTTATTTTTTAAATTGTCAATCAATTTTAAGTCTAAACTTTCTCAGATTTTAGTTCCAGGGTGGTACTGCCGTTAACACTGAGAAAATGAACAAAAAGCAGACTTCACTGGTTTATAACTTCTATAATCATTCAATTTATTTTTATCACATTCTCCTTTAGTCAGGGTAAATAATAAGTCAGGCTGTGATTTATGTGATAATACACAATGTTTATGTACCTAAGACAAAAATCTTCAAGATTGGCAGGGCGGGGGGAGGGGGGTGGGAAGGAAAGGTACAAAATGATGTATGTGAAAAGTTACACATACAGACAAATGTATGTATTTGTCGGTATAAGCATAAAATATCCTTAAAGGATTCACCAAAAAACCAGATAACATTGATTTTCTCTAGGAAGAATAACTTAGAGGCTGGGGAGAAGAAGAGGAGAGAAACTTTAAAAAATGTTTTGTGTAGGTTTTTTTTTTTTCTCATTATTTAGTATATTATTGAGGTAAAGTACTCAAGTCTTAAGTGAGCAGCTCAATGAATTTTTACATACACATTCACCCATATAACCACCACTCTGATAAAAATGCAGAACATTCCCAGAACCCCAGAAGATTCCACACTACTCTCACTCAGTCAAGTACCCAAACCCCAAAGATAACCTTCCTTTTAACCTAGATTGCAATAGATTTTTTTTCTGTTCTTTACTTTATATAAATGGATTCACACAGTGTGTAATTTTGCAAGTCTGGCTTCTTTCCCTGGATATTACATCTATGAGATTCATCCCTGTTATTGCAAATGGCAGTTCTTTTCTATTACCGTGTGGTATTACATTGTATGAATGTACCACAGCTTGTGTACATACCTACTGTTGAAGGACATTTAGTTGTTTTCAGTTTGGGGATGTCATGAATAAAAGTGCAAGGAGTACTCTAGTGGTTTCCCAGAAGAAGTCTTTTGATGGAACTACAAGTAGTCACTTCTGAGAAATTGCTAGATTATAAGGTAAAGATACGTTTAGTTTTAGTAGATATTTCCGAGCAGTTTTTCCAAGTGTTTGTACCAATTTACACTCCCCTCACCTGTGTAAGAGAGCTCCAGTTAGTTGCCCAACATCTTTGCTAACATTTGGTATTGTCAAAGGAAGACTTTTAGCAAGAATCTTTTCACTATATATCCTGCTGTATCTTTTGATTTTAAATTGTATATATATATATATTGCATATTCATAATCAAATACATAAAATATTATATGAAAATGTAACAAAAATGAAAATCACATGCTGGCATAAGTTATTTCATTTATCTTTCCTGAATATAGATGAATGGCTAGGAGACTCTCCCAATATTGAGTACAGAAAGGGAACCAACATGACGTTTCCAAGGCATTAAAACATTTGTCAGTTGTCTTTAAAAAGAGCCATAAACTTCCAGAAAGAAGAGGTAAAAGAAAGGACTAGTGCAAAGCTTACTAGCAAATCAAATATGCTATGGGAAAGCTTTACACAGCACTCACAATTAAGGGGTCCTAATAACAGAAAATGCTAGTGCATCGTATCCTCAGTAAGTGGCATCTCTTCATATTGTTTGGTGAGCTTATTACTTCAGAGCCTCTTTTTCCTCACCCATAAAATGGGGAAGCATTGCTCCTTAATGTACTTATTCAATGTGTTGAACACCTTCAATATGCCTGGTAGACACTGGACACATAAAGTCAAATAAGACACATGCTTAGCTCTCAAGCATCTTGCAACTCTAGTTGGGGAGAAAAACAGGTAAATCAATAATTACAGTTGAGTGTGAGGAGTGCCATAATCTAGATGTACCCAAAGTGCCTTGGGAGCAATGAAAACGTAGCTCACTCAGATACGTGGAGCTGAAAGATTGCCAGAGAAAAGTTGACCGAGCTGAGTTTTGAAAGATGAATGGGAATTAGTTAAATGGAAAAGGAGGAAAGGAATTCCAGGCCTACAGAACAGCACGTGTGGAGGAATGGATTCATATAAAAGCAGATACCTTTAGTAAGTTCAGTATTGCCATGTGATTGGAATAAACAGTATGTTTGTAGGGGAAACTGAAAATAGGGAAGCCTAGAGAGATAGGTGGGCAGGGAGGGATCATTAGAGACCTTGCTTCCCAAGTCAAGAAATTTTAGTTTTATTCAGAAACCTTTGGAAGTCCATAGACATATTTCAGACAGAGGAGTAATGTGATTTTCATAATGAAAAGATGAAAGGTTTTCTTATGCTGCTTATTTGGACGGAACCAAAAAGAAAAACAAAGTAAGGAAGGGAGAAACAGAAAAAGGGGAGTCAATGGAAGGCAAGAAAAGTAAAGAAAGAAGAGAAGGAAGAGAAGAATAGGATCCTTTTTTAAAAAAAAAAACTTGCTAAAATACAGGAGATTATTTTCATGATTTTGAAACAGACAAAGATTTTATCAAGAGTACACAAAAACATTAATTATACAATGTTGATAAACTAAACAATATTAAAATTAAAAACACCTTTTCATCAACAGACATCATTAAGGCATCCTATACAATGGTAATGGTACTTGCAATGCATGCATCTAATAAAGGACTCATATCCAGAAAAACTCTTATAAATCAATAAGAAAATTACAGACAACCCAACAAAAAGATGTGTAGACAATTCACAAAATAAGCTATCCAAATAACAAAAGAGTGTATGAAAAGGCTCTCAATTCTATTAGACATCAGGGAAACACAAGATAAAACCATGTGAAATACTGCTATGCACCTACTAGAATGGCTGAAATGAAGAAGTTCATTTGCACGGTGTACTAAAACTGAATATACGTTCCCTCTGATTCATGAATTCTGCTTCTAGATATACATCCCAGAAGGTACTACACTGTTCATAACAACGTATTTGTAATAGCCAAACACTAGAAACTACCCAAGTACCCTCAATAGTTGAGATGAGGAATAAATTGTGATATACTCTTAAGCAAAGAGAATAAATTATTTATAAAAGCATGAAAAATGTAGCTGAATCTCATAAACGTGATGGTGTGTAGAAGAAGCCAGACACAAAAGAGTACATTTTGTGTAATTCCACTTATGTACAGTACAAAACCAGGCAAAATTAATCTATGTTTTTGGAAGTCAGGATACAGTTTACTGTTAGGAAGGGTAACAGTTTAACTCAAGGAAAGCAGGCAGGATTTATATACAAAATACATTTAAATTCTGAGTCTGACACAAGATGTTTTTAAGGTTTTATGCAGCATTCAAGTTGCTAGCTTGTAGTATTTGGGGAATTAACAAGATGAGCATTTAAAGAAGATTTAAGGTAGGAACAGGGCCCAACGAATGGCAGGGAAATATACCTCCTCTTCTCAATTGCCAGAGAATCTAAAATTTCCAATAAGTGGCTCATTCCTTTGGGTTAATAACTTTCCTTTTCTGAACAGAGCAGAAGAAAAGTAGGAGTATGACACCCTGGTGTAATACAGACCTGTTTCCCTTATAGATTTATACAAAGTTATCTGAGTGTGAGGGTTCAGTAGAGACCCGTGACTTACCTTCTGGGGGTGGAGGGTGCTGGGAGTCCCACTGAGTAGTCAGCCTTAAAAAAGAAGCAGAAGCCAACTGAGACATTAAAAACGTCAAGATCCTTAAATGACCACTATTCTTGTGAACCTCACTGGTGATAGTAGCCACAGGAAGCCCTGGCTAATGGGAAAAACCACAAGAAGGCTTATGAGATAGTGCCCATAAAACCAAAATCTAAAAGCATCCCTCTCTGCCACCTACCGAGCTTTACATCACCAAGAAATCCCTTCCAGGAGGCACTGGTATGAACAGCAAACTGGAGGGTCACACAAGGGAAACCCATTACCTGAGCTCCCTGACATTATTGCCATCCTGGTTGAATCATCTTCAACATCCAAGAGAGGCTGCAGAGAGATGACAGTTTTTGAATGTGTAATTCCCTGTAGAGGGAGCCCAGCCATTCCTCATTGGGAAATGCGGTGACATTGAGGGCCAGAAACTCTGCGCAAAGATTCCAGGCAGCAAGGGACCAACCACCCAACTTCCAGTGGAGAGGGAAACCTGAAAAGACTGAATCAAATCTGTCTTCTTCCAGCTCTTTTGACCATGACTACAAAAAGAGATATATTTTACATCAAAACCCAATGCACTCATATACCAAATCTAAGTTGCCATCGATTGCAAGATATACCATTATTTTATCACTGACTGAGAAAGAAAAACTACCTATTGTAATTATAAGATATCCTGATTTCAGAGATTTATAGTAAAAAAAAGTATGTCTTAGAGTGGATAAAATATGGAGTAAAATTTCAATCAATACTAACCTTTATTGTGAACAATCCACTTTGATATTTAGTACTCTATGTTATTCTGTTGACTCTATTCTATTTAATATCATAGGTCCCCCAAACACTGGCCATGACCCATTAAATTGACTGCATAATCTACTAGTGGGTTGCAACCCACAGTCCAAAAAACACTGGGTTAACAGATAAGGTATGAGACTTCTAGATAATTTCACTGAGAACCCAAAGAGTTTGACTAACTCTACTGGTAGGACAACTGAACCCAAGTAGTAATTACTATGCAGTATATCAGTACGTATCTCTGGGCTGAATTGCCTAGAAACCTAAGGCTCATCAGCATGTATTATAGATATTGCTGATATTTAAGCCATTAGTGCTGTAAATGCGCTTTGCTATAATTAAGCTATGAGACATATCAACCAGGGCATTTCTGAGAGCTGATTCCTGCATGCCTCCTGTATGTAGTAAGGTATGTATCCAAAATTAGAGTGACCAAGAGCCTCTACAAAAAGTGCAATAATCCTTCCATGCAACAACCCTGCCCAGGGCGTTAGGCAACTATTTATAAACCTGGTTTAAGAGGGAAAATACTCTGACTTTTGTTTTGCAAGTCTCTACAGATCCAAATAGCATAGCCAATCAGAATGCTACATCGGTGCGACAGTTTTCCTCGCCTTTTGGAGCTGAATCTGTCATTCACTTGAAAGCCCAGGGAGAAATAAGATGTGTGGCTCTTTAGTTGCACATTCCTTCAGTACTTTGCTATGCATGAAGTGTCTTTCAAGGGAGATGTGAATTGAATCACACAGATCACTGAATGAGTTTATATTGGAATTACAAACAAGTTGAACATTTTGTCACTGAACATACTGATGAGCTCTTTGATTTTGTGAGTTCCGTAGAATGAGGACTGGTCAAGAATTACCCACCAAAACATAGTAATGGAAAATTTGGGGGTTTTCTAAAGACTTTCTTAGAAGTGGACTTTCTCCAGTGGCTCTATACACACTAATAAAACACAAATTGAGTTGTTGTAAGCAGAACGAAGTTTACTCGATATTTTTTCAAGTTAGTGTGTGTTTTTGGAAATATTGCCTTGGGGAAATATATTCAGACCCACTGCCACCCTCTGCTAGAAGCTGAGATCTTCCAAATGTTTGGAAGTACAACAGTAAATGGTCAGGGCTGCTATATATTGCTGTACAGGTTCTTCACTGCACAAGGACACCCAGCCAGGAGGATGACTGGAGACTGAGATCCAGCCCACATTCCTCTTGCCCAGTGTGCAGTGTAGTGTAGGGTGGGAAGCAGAGATGCCTTTTGAAGATTGAACCAAGGCATCATATGGGTTAGTGAACAAGGGCCAATTCGAATGGTGAGAGAGGGAATGAAATAGTCAATAGCTCTATAATGGTTCAGATAAATTGCAAATCACTCTTAATTCTTCCTACATATCAACTTAACCCATGGAATAAATCGTATTTTAATTCAGAAATCTGAGCCTTAACCTAACTTTACCTGAAGTCATGATATATCTGTAATGCAGTTCTAAAGCCCTGCTAAAACCTGTTTAATTGGTTCAGAGATCACCCATGAAATTTGAAGATGAGAGCTAGGGGATAAGGGATTAGATGGAGGGAGAAGGAGTGTCAGAATTGAGCACCTGCAATTCAAGTAATATTTTTCTCGTATCTTAAAGTATGCCCAAACTAGAATTATGGTCATTAAAATAGACTGTGCCTTGTAAGTCCTTCCATAATGCCCAAGTCTGACCTTAAGTCTAAAATGAAACAAAGACATTTCTTCCATCTGGAAGATTCATCTATCACAAAACCAGCAGATTATTTACTTTGTTAATTAACCAACCGGAACACTGATATAAAAACCAAGCAGCAGAATTTAAGATTCAGCATAGGCATAACTTTGAATCCAGGCCATCTTCTTAGAAGCATCTAACTGGAAACTATACATTGCAACTCCCTAAGCCAGCTCAATTCAGCTTCTAGCATGTTCTCCCACTGCTTTCCACGGGATCACACAGAGCAGTCTGGCTAGAACACCTGCTGCTCAACCACCCACCCTGCACCTCACTCACACTGCCCCTGCTCAGTGAAATACCTGCCCAGTAGTCATCTTTCAAGAGTCTGTGGATAAGCTTCCTTCTGCCTTCTCCTTGAAGCCTTCCCTTACTCCCTCAAATGGATCTAGATTCTCAATCCTTTCCATCCTGGGAACATACCTAGCTCTATCCGACACCAGATTGTCATGCAGGCTCTTCAGTCTAACCCCACACACATATCCTATGGCTGGCTCCTCCTCATCCTCCAAGTTCCCCAGGTCGAGATTTCTCCAGAGGGGCCACCTCTGCCACTCTTTTCTCCTTCACAGATATTTCCATCATAATTCCTATCACGGCTTCTAATAATCGATTTATTCCATCGTTTACTTGTTACTTTTCAACCTCCACTACTAAATTTTAATCTCCAATGAAGACAGGCACCTCATCTGTTTAACTTTCATAGCAGTGTCTGGTACAGAGTAGGTAGAAACTCAATAAATATTTGTTGAAGGAATAAATGAATGGATGAACAAACTATAGCATTTAGTTTTTTGCTTCTGTTACACAGGGAACCATATAGCTTATCATCCAAACCAGGACACTTTTGAGGATGAAATTGAATAAACATTGTTAATTATATTGATATAAAACAGGCATCAGCCAGGACATATGATCACCATACACCACATCTGCTCCTAAATGTCCCATTTAACAAACAAGTTCACAAGATTCACAATATCTTTAGATGCCACATGCTGAACCATTTTCGTTTTGCTAAGATCAGATTCCTTCTCTTCAAGATCAAATCTTTGACTTGATATTTTCGTAGAACCATGTTGGTCACATCAGGCTCCAAGAAGGTGGAGCATTCTTCCTTTAGCACAGCCTCAAGCATGTCTTCATTGATAACAATGGCCTCACTCAATGAGCCCAAGGGAAAGGTCATTTCATTTCAAGGGTAGCTAATGCCATCTTGGATAGCCAGTCCAAGTTTATTTCAGGACAGGCAGCATTAGTGCCGCATTTAACAGCATGCGCAGATACCTCTGCAATGATTCTACTACAGTCCTGGAGAAGACGAAAGGCAGACAGAAGGCCATTGGTGGAAGAACAGCCTCTTGGATTCAAATTCTTCTACACTGTAACTGGGAATAACTGGAAGACTCTCAAAGAAGAGGGTTAGAGAGGGAACACCATAAGAGTCTGAGATAAATACTTATGGTCTGGGCTCCTAGGTCTGCTTTTTTTCAACTGTGCGACTTTGAAAAAGTTACATTTTGAGTCTCATCCCTTATCTGTAGAATACATTATAATTCTGCTTAACCCTGGTACAAATGAGATGATCAATAAAGCACCTATCACAGTGACTGACACATAGTAAGTACTTGATAAATGTTGCATAAAAGTAATAATCACTAGTCATTAATAAATGATGTCACTTTCATTAAAGAACTAGTATCTTAGTTCGGGTTTTGTTTTGTTTTGTTTTGGGTTTTTTGTAGACAGGGTTTCACCTGTTGCCCAGGCTGGAGTGCAGTGGCACAATTACAGCTCATTGCAGCCTCAAACTCCTGAGCTTGAGTGATCCTCACACCTCAGCCTCCCAAGTAGCTGGTATTACAGCCACACACCACCATATCTGGCTAATTTTGTTGTTACTGTTGTACAGACCAAGGTCTTACTATGTTGTCCAGGCTGGTCTTGAACTCCTGGCCTCAAGTAATCCCCCTGCCTCGGCCTCCCAAATTACTGATATTACAGGCATGAGCCACCACCCCTAGCTTATCTTAGTATAACATAGTGATCAAAAGCTCCAGAGTCCTGGGTTCAAATTCTACTGGTGCCATTTAGGACCTGTGTGGCCTTGAGGAAGGTATTTAACTTCTATAGGCTACAGAATTCCCGTCCATTAATTGAAGACAGTTATGTCTACTTCATTGGATTGTTGTGAAGATTAAATGAGATCATGCATATAAAATGTTTGGCATAAGCCTTAGCACATAGTATTGTATAATGTTTTTGAAGTAGAATTTGCTAGAAGTGCAGGTATTAAAGTAGAAACAAACAGCAAGGAGTAGAATATTTTGAGGGGCTTGTTAACCAGCCACAAGAGCAGGCTGTGCCAGTTTGTGCCATCTGGTCCCAAGAAACATCAGGGAGGGGAAACGGCAAGGAAGAGGTTGGGATATATAACATTGTCCATTGAGTGCCCTAATTGGGAAGAAGAGAGTAATCAGAAAGTGCACACTCCCTAAATGTTTCTGTATATGGGAGGGAAGAGAGACTGGAGGACAGTAAAGGCATTCCAATCCAGTGGATTCAGTGACCTTTATTTTTCCTTTGGCCTGGCTCTTAAAATAACAGAAAATGGCAGATTCTCATAGGTATTATAGAAGTCATTTTTTAAACATATTTTAACATTTCTCCCATTTTTAATGTTGACATTGTTTTAGTTCATTTTGTATTGTTCTAAAAGAAGACCTGAGATAGGGTAATTTATTTTTTAAAAAGAGATTTATTTAGCCCACAGTTCTAGAAGCGGAGAAGTTCAAGATTTGGCAGCTGCATCTGGTGGCTTCTGATGAGGGCCTCATGCTGCCTCAAACAGAGCAGAGAAATAGAAGGGGAACCAGGTGAATGGAAAAAAGGGCAAGACACATGTGGCAACCTCAATTTATAACAACGTGCTCTTGAGGGAAGTAATCCATTCCCAAGACAACTAACTCCATCTCCAGAGAAAGACATTAATGCATCTTAAAGACCTAATCACCTCTTTAAGGCACCACCTCCCAACACTGCCACATTGGGAACCAAGCCTCAATATGGTTTTTGGTAGAAACAAATCATATTCAAACCACAGCAACCAAGTTATATAACTCACTTTGGTCTAAAAACTCCCAAAATTTCCCTCTGGTAGCCACATAAAACATACCCCTGACAGTCCTTGAAAGCTTTCCTAACCCCAGGTTATTAAATGTGGAGTGAAACTAGGAATGTCTTTGTCTTACAAATGTTCTGTGATTGTTTTTAAAAGAATAGGTAAACTGCTAATTACCTTCCTTGGACATCTGACTCATTCCATTCCCTGAAATTTCAGACATGGAAAAACTCATTTGGAAATTCCAATTTTAATGATTCTCTAATTTACAGAGAGACTCTATTCCCTTCATCTTAGCACTGGACAATTGTATATATGCATATACTTTGTAATAAGGTCTTAGAACTCTAGAACTGCTGCATATGCGGGCATTCAATAAAATGGGACAAATGTCACACACACAAATGCAGACACACATACACAATAATATTTAAGTTTGTGTCTGAAAGACAAAAAAATTTCCATTTGCTTGTGACAAAAAAACATACCTTCAGCTAACTAGAGACCCTCTTGTATGCTTAGAAATGAAGATACTAATTGATGAGAGAGGGGCTTTTCAGAATCAAATGTCTCCAGTCTCTAAAGAAACTTAAAAGACCACATTTCATGTTAAACAAATAACCTGAAAGACTCCCTTGAAATCTAAACAAACACCATTAAATGGAGAAAAATAAGTGCTTTTATAACAACTCTAGGGTATGCCTGTCTGGTCACCATTATGAATACCTAGACACTCCATTTAAGAACCTGGTTTTGGAAATCCTAAATGGAGTGCAAACAAGGAATTTGTCAAACTTCAATTTAAGTTTACCTTATTTAAAAGTGATTATAATTTCTTTAAGTTTTTTTCCTTTCAAATGAAATTGTTTAATCTCTGACAACTGCATTCCTTAGTTTACAAGTGAATAATCTGAGACTAAGAAGATATCCAGGGGTAGGGTTGCCAGATTGAGCAAATAAAAATACATATTCAAACATTGTATGAGACATATGCATACAAAACAATTATTGATAGTTTATCTAAAATTCAAATTTTTGCTGGGCATCCTGTATTTTATCTGGACTTACACCTAGGTCCTCCACCTAATGAATGGGAAAGCTGATGACAGAACCTGGTGCCCTGACTGACAGCCCGGAAAAATACTAGCAATGAATAGGTTCCTCTTTCTGATGCAAATACATTCACAATTGTCCCTTGAAAATTAGATGCTGTGGAAAACCAAATGCTATGTAAGGTGAACCCTCCCCTCAGGAAGCCTAGAGTCTAATGGCAATTTCTAGTGAATCTGGAAGAGAAGAGAGACTGTCTGTAACCATCTCAGCAAACTGCTAACCAAGAAAATGGTTCTCACTCCTGGTCACACATTAAAATCACTTTGGGAGCTTTAAAAATAATTATCAGTGGCTCACGCCTGTAATCTCATCACTTTGGGAGGCCTAGGCAGGTGGATCACTTGAGGTCAGGAATTCCAGACCAGCCTGGCTAACATGGTGAAACCCCATCTCTACTAAAAATACAAAAAAATCAGCCACACATGATGGCATGCACCTGTAATCCCAGCTACTCAGGAGGCTGAGGCAAGAGAATCACTTGAGCCCAGGAGGTGGAGGTTGCAGTGAGCAGAGATCACGCCACTGCACTCCAGCCTGGATGACAGAGTGAGACTCTGTCTCAGAAAAAAAAAAAAAAAAAAATTATCAGTGCCCTGAAATCCTGAGATTCTGATTGAATTGGTCTGGGATAGGGCCTGGGAAAACGGTTTTTTTTGTTGTCGTTTTTTTTTTTTTTTTTTTGCCAAAATATTCCCAGATTATTCTAGCGTGCAGCCTGGTTAGCATAATGAACCAGTGGTCTCAGACTCAGAAATCTCCCCCAAGAAATCTGGATTCACCAATGGCTGGGTTTGTGCTAAAGTAGGCTGTGTGCATGCGTGTGTGTGTGTGTGTGTGTGTGTGTGTGTGTTTTCCCAAAGCCCCATACTTCCTGTATCCCATGGAGGTGTTCCAGTTGGCCACTTGGTCCTTCCAGTAAGACTCATTGAAGGGAGAGCATTTTGCTGGAATTCACTTTACCCCCATTCTGCCCTTGGTTCCTAGTCATTTCTTAGCCAATGCATTTTGTAGCCTGTGTCTTGAAAAATTCATTGTAAGTATACAGATCACAATAGACAATAGAGAAGAGATCATTCCATCTAACCCTGCAGTCTGCTCAGGATACCCCAGTTACCTGGGGTCAGACATGCAGCCTCTGGTCCAGAGTCAAACGTGTGGGTTCAGTGTTGTCTGAATATCTTCCCACTGGTAGAACCCACTAAATAAAAGCCCTTTTCAGTCTTACGACTTCCCATGAAGAGATAAATAAAGATGTGCTCTGGGTATTTTTATTATTGTCATTATATTTGTTGTCCTGGTCAGAGAGGGGTCAAAAAGCCACAACATTTTCCTCTGCCCAGCTATTATTGTCTTCCAAAAGACACAGTAGCACATGCTCAAGAGCTGGATTTCTCAACACAATCTAAGAAGACAAGATAAAGAAGCTAAGTCTCCTCTGTCCCGGCCTATGGCCCTCAGCTTCTCATTTCTGACATCATTTATGAGGAAGGCAAGTTCATTGCCTCGTTTTGCTGCATCTGTTCTCAAATTATGCCATCTTTCAACAACAGCCTAACTTAACATTTTTAAATCATTCTGACCACCATATGCCATCCAAAGTCCAAAGTAAATGGTATCTAACCTCCAGCTCTGAAGACACATGTGGCTGTGGCCAAGCCTACTTTCAAAGACTCACTGTTGTATACTGTCACGTGCTTAGGCCATTTTTACATCATTGTTAATCCTTTCATTCCAGAATCCATCTGGGATCAATTCAGCCTATGATAAGAACACCGTTCTCTTTTGGGACACTCATCCAAGACTGGTTTTCCTAGCTTAACACTCAAGAGATTCCACTTCTCCAAAAGTGTTAAGTTGAAAAATCCAGTACAAATAAACAAGATCAAACAGGGCCAATTGTATCCACCTAGAAATAATGAGAGGGCACTTTTTAAAAAATATATGAAAGCACTAAGTGAGTGCTCAATACCACTAATACCTGGAAACCTTAGGCTCAAGACAAGTCAAACAAATTCCAAATGCATCTAAGCCATGTTAAATATTTCCTGTCTCAATGACCAACAGGCCATGTTAAAACCAGTCCAACTCCTTTTGAAGGTCTCGTTCTTTTCCCCACATGAAGAGCAATGTAAGGATTCTGATCAGTGATGCAAGATTGCAAATTCTTATTGGGTAATTTTTCCCCATTAGTCAGAGATCAGCCTTGCCAACTTGGAGGCCTCACATGCTTTGCTGCCATTGGGAGCTAGCTGTCAAACTCCAGAGCTAATGGAAATATATTCTAAAAGCCAAATTCCACCCTTCACTTGCATGGTGACAGTTCCTAACCAGGTGAGAGAGCTTCAACCCCGTCCCAAAGTCTGAGACCTTCAGTCTTTCTTTGTCATCGCCTTCTTCTCATGTCATTGTCAGCAAATCCCCTTTGACAACCCTCTCTCTGTTCCCTTGGAAAATGCCCAAATTCTCCCAAGAGAGGAAGCATTATCTTTCTAAATCTTAATTTAATTGGAAAAGAGAGAGCTGAGATTTTTAAATTCAGGGCAGAGGCAGACTCATTCATTACCACTTCAAGGTCCAGGATTTGGGCTGATGAGCAAATAGATCAATCATATTGGGAGGTGTTCTGTACCTTCCTCTGTTATAACTCTAATTCCCACAGCCAAAAATATACATTCAGGAATAAACAGGCTGGTTCTCTCCAGTGTCTTCTCAACTGATAGTTCGTAACTGGTATGATAGTTAAATTCACGTGGAGAAGGATGCAGATTCATTTGCCAGACACAACCAAGACAGGGCCAACACCATCAGGGGCTTCTAGAACTAGAATGAAGTTTCCCTGCTTCAGATCAGAAGAAACTCAATTGGAGGCCCAGTCTTGTGTCTTATACATGTGCCTAACAACATACATAAAATCCCAGAGAGCTGTGTATCTAAGTGAGCCAACACTAGTTCACAAGCAGCAATGCAAAACCCCTTTCTTCCTCTGCCCTGTGGCAAAAAGTAAGTCTGTTCCATTTGTTTACAACCATTGCTGTTACTTTCCAGCATAACCATAATCTTATTTTGTAAATCCTATTCCTGACACACCTCAAACCATCTGCCCATTCTTTCTTGGGTTAGCTTGGGGCTGTTTGGCAAATGTCTGTCATTATCTGTAAGTGGAATATTTTTTAACAGAGTACATGCCCCTTGTAAAGGCATGTTGCCATGGCTGCTAGGTGCTCTGAAAAATATCCTTTGGTTTTTTTCTTGAAATCCAATATGCCTTTGGTAATTTTTAATATGTGTAGAATTAAGAAGAGACAAAGAGGCATAAATACAGCCCATTAGGCTTCAGATTCAAAATAAGTTTGTACACGCTCTCAGTCAAATACAAGGAATTGGCTAAAATTTTATTAATAAAAGTATATTTGTCAGTTTGAAGGAAGAGAAGACTTAGCCTATGTTTCAGATTCAGACTTGCAAACAGTTTTGAGGGGAACAAGTGATATAGTCTGAGCCGTAGAACTTCCACCATTTCTTGTCCCCATGGAGTGGGACCAGGGTTCTCAGCAAGTCACTACAATCTGTCTTTGCTTCATTATTTTGCCATCTTCTCCTTATTTAAACTACAGGGTGCTGAGAAAGACCCAGAACCCCAAACTGGATGAAGGATATGTGATAGGCAATTCACGGAGCACAGATACAAATGGACAAAAGTGAGAAAAAATGTCTTACCTTATTAGTAATCAAGAAAATAATAGAATAAAATAACAAGGTCACTGTTAGCCTCTAAAATGGCAAAGATTAAAAACAATGAAAATATGCATTGAGGGTGTGGGTAAATGTTCACTCTTAAGCACTGCTGGAGAAAGCAGAAATTCATACAACTCTCTTGGAGTCACTTTGGTAGTATCTAGAAAAATTTTTCTAGTACCTACCTTTGGCTACACTTCACGTATACACACACACACACAGACACACACACAGACACACACATGTGAATTTAAAAATTATTTATAGCGGCATTACTTGTAAAAGCCAAAAATTAGAATTAGCCTATCAAAAGAGAAATGGTTACATAAACTCTGGTTTATCTACCCAATGGACTATTACACTGCCATTAAAAAGAATGAGACAGTTCAACATCTTCCGATATGAAAAGATTGATATATTGACAATTAAGACAGCAACTTACAGAATATTAATATGTTTCAACTTATGGAAAAACGATGACTTACCTAGGTCTATAACAAAATGTGAAAAGGAGACTCTTTTTCAGTTTTGTCTAAGGCCCCAGAAGACCTAGAACAAAGCAAAAGGCAATTAGTGTTCTCACATTCTAAAATGAGTTTCTAGACCACCTAGACAGGACTTGCAAAGGAGACAACTGCAAACATTAGCCCATCACTCTCAAGGCTGTAAAAGGACTGAAACTGAAAACACTGAGAGAATTCCTTTGGAATGATTTTTCAGGGTGTGGTGGTGTTTCCACCTTTGCCTCTTTCTAAGTAAGAGAGGTTTCAAGGAGATCTGCCTGAATGCTGGAGTCTGCCAAGTGTAGACTGGCACTTGATTCAAGACCAAAGATCGTCTACTAGCAAGAGGCTGCAAATTGCGTGCGGAGGCCCAGGCACTGAGAGAGCTGCAGTGCAGCAGACAGGCCCAGGTACTGAGAGAGCTGCAGTGCAGCAGACTGCACATCTCCCAGCAGCAGCCAGAGTGCATCAGTCTTGCCCTTAGGCCATATGCAAGGGAGCCAGCCAGGATGGTCTTGAAAAGGGCCCTACCTGTAGAGAGGTTGACAACACTCCAACCATAACCTTCCTATCTCTTGATCACATTCACACACATACACCTACTGGGTGGAGGGCAAGCTTTTACTCTCCCCAGCCAGCACCTGCGTCTGTCAGAGGCTGCCCACAAGCTGCCGGAACCCACTAGGTGCACCAAGAGCCAGAGTGCCTGGGGTGATGGGTGGGACTTGAAGGGACTGGAGGAGTTGTTATACTACATGATTGTCCAAGAGCGTGAGAATGAATCTGCATATTATATTTATAGAGACAGCAAGGGGAAACTGTTTTCTACCTGTACTGTATGGAATCTCACGCTTTCAATATAATGTTAACAATTATACAGATAAAACAGATAAAAGGTCTGGAAATTTACACACAAACCAATTATGATTTCTAGAAAGCAGAATGTGGTTAGAGGATGAATAAAAAAAACTTATGCATTTTACTCTATACACTTCTACATAGCTTGATTTTTTAAAAAAAAATATGTACTCATCTTTTTTGTAAACAAAAACTTAAAATACACACACATATACGCACATATACTCACTGTATAAAAATTCAGAAAAGTAAGAAAAAGAAAACAAACAGACCATAAATGTAATTCCACTCCTCCCAGATCTCACCTCTGTTAGTATTTGATGAGTTTTTATTCACATCTTTTTTATGTAATTTGCTTGGAGCAGACAGGGCCTCACTGGGCATCACCAACAGTCAAGTTAAACAAGCAAGAACTTCAAGGATTGTTTACTGCTGCCACTCATATATTCCGTGGATATTTTGACCATATGAAAAGCTGGGTATAGGAACAAAGAAAACCAATTTGATACTTATGAGTCTGTCTCCCTTAGCTCCCTTAGCTTAAAATGTTCATAATTAAGATGGATATAAAAATTATCACTGTGACATTTTATGCACTGGCTCTAGACAGTAGCAAGGTAGAGGACTTGAAGATTAAGATTTACTGATCCCCTTATGAAATCACAAATGAGTATTTTAGTCAAACTTAACAATACTTACCAAGTCTGTCCAGAAAGCTCATTTGAGCCTCAAACAAACAACCTAAATGGAAATTCAAGAGAAGACTTTATCTCCTGTCTGAGATTTACACAAAAATCAAATCTGTTACAGACTCATCTAAAAAACACAGATAACCGACTTGAGACCTTTAGCAAATGGAGTGGCTGCTATACACGTGGAAATTACCTCCTTTGTTTTCAATTTCCTGGGAACCAGGGAGAAGTTCTGGTTTCTAAACCTTGAGGCAACATGAACAATGAACAATTGTTAGCTAGAAATAGCAGATGAAGCCTATTACTACACGACGGAAAGTAGACTGCACTGTCTTAAGGTTGTGTTTATTATACAGGCCTGGTGGGTAAAATGATATGGTAGAGAGTGAGTGTCCTGCTCAGTAGAAACCTCTGAGAAACCCTCCACTCCAAGGGAAGCATCCAACTTCTTTCTGTTTTTCCTCTTGTTGAGTATAGGCTTGGATAATTACATGTAATTTCCTAAGTCTGTCTTCATGAATGAAACTTCTTACCAATTTCTACCAAAACCCTCTACCAAATCAAATAAAGATAAGGTCAACAGAAAGCCAATACCATGCAAATACGCAGTAAAGGTCTTCATTTTTTTTTTTTTCATTTGAGTGGCAAACCAAAAATCTTGAAAAGTTAACAATTCCACGATCCAGCAAAACAGCAACAGAACACAAAAGCTTTCCCTTGGGTTAGAATATGAAAACTTTTTTCAAGAGTAAATTCAATTGAGCTGAAATTGTAAAACCTGGAATGGCAAAGTGTATTTTTTAACCAAATTTGTAGCAAGCCAGTCATACACAGAAAATAAACCCAAACTCAAGCTAGTACTGAAGTCTAGTTTCCTTTTAGCATTTTTTTTAAAAAGAAGAAAGAAAAATAAACTTTCTAGACTTGAAAATGCAGCCTTTAGAACAAGGTTCCAAGAGTTACTTGGATGTTGGCTGATGCTTACAAACTAATGCTAACAAGTGGAGTGTAAATGAATCAAAACCAGATAGATTCCATTTCCCTTCAAGTAAATGGAGGTTGGAGACGGGGAGGTGGTGGGAATGCTTCCCAAAATGTATGTGAATTTTACCAAAACCACAGTGTTCTGTATAAAAACTAGAGAAATATCATCTGAGCTTCAACTAGGGCTGGGTTTCAAAGAGGTGACATGAAGAGGGAGAAATGACACCCAGGAGCACCCTTCTGTGCCAGGCCATGAACTTCAGGAACACTGGTTTCACCCCCACAATAAACGGCACGGCTGGCAGGTGTTCTCCCCCGACTTCAGCGATGAGAAAATGAAACGGGTGTACTCGAGTCCCCTTCTCTAGGTCATTCAGCCAGGAAGTGACCCTGAAGGGCGTCTGCATTAGCAAGCAGTGCTCTCTCACCTCCTGTGCTCTTGTTCTATGAGAATCATTGATTACTTCAGCAAGTACGTTGTAATGATGCTTTAATGAGGCCATTTTGGAGCATTCTACCAATGCAATGCTAATCTTGTCAGGGCCAACACCTGTGCTGACTTAGATAGCGCCTATGGGAGAACTAGGTAAGGAGAGGTAGAGAGTCATCATATTTTTTGTTTTTGTTTTTGTTTTTGTTTTGTTTTGTTTTAGAGACAGAGATCTTGCTTTGTTACCCTGGCTGGAGTGCAGTGGCACAATCATAGCTCACTGCAGCCTCAAACTCCTGAGCTCAAGTGATTCTCCCACCTCAGCCTCCCAAGTAGCTGGGATTACAGGTACACACCATAATGCCTGATTAATTTTTACATTTTTTTTTTGTATAGACAGGGTCTCGCTATGTTGCCCAGGATGGTCTCAAACTCCTGGCTTCAGACAATCCTCCTGTCTCAGTCTCCCAAAGTGCTGGGTTTACAGGCATGAGCCACTGCGCCCAGCAAGAGTCTTATCTTGATTTAACTTAGGATCACCTTGAATTCATGTCATAAATCCAAGTTACTCAACTGTGGGGCAGGACTGTGCTTCACCTGCATTACCTAACTCCTTTAATCCTCAAAATGACTATGGGTTTTATAGCATTTTTATCCCTATTTTATGCCTAAGAAAACAGGCTTGGAAAGGCTAAGGAAGAGGCAGAGCCAGGATTCTCACCCAGCCTACCTGACCCCTCCAAGTCCAGATCATGTGCTCTTACCCCCTTCACAAAACTAAAAGGTTTATAATTCTAGAAATTATGCAGCAGTGGCTTTTCAAGGTATGTGGCTATCACTGATAGCAGCTTCCTACACATGTATTCGTTCATCCAAAAGGTATTGATTAAGTGACTACAATATATAAGACTGGAGGGTTATAAAGAGATCTAAAAATGTTCAAGTTCTTGTCCTTAGACTCAAGCCATGCACAGCCCAGACTTACTCAGTTCTGGATTTTCTCCTGGTCTTCTGGCTATCTTTTGAACTCACTTGTTATTACACCAGTTTCTTTATTTTGGACATGTCCAAATTTCTGGTTTAGATAAGTTTGTCCCCGAGACAAGTGAACTTCATCAAGAGATAAATGAATGGAGAGATAGCTTTAAACCAAGGGCCTCTGGCATTCATAGAGTATCAGAACTTGAAGGGATCTGACAGATGGAGCCTGTATGGGTCAGAGTAGTCTAACTGCTATAACAAACAAGCCCAAAAGTTTACTTCTTGCTCTCACAAAATTCAAGGGGTACATTTCTGGTTGGGCCTCTGTCACACCTGTGGTGACATGTGGGGATCCAGGCTCCTCCCCTGCTGTGGCTCCACCATCTCAACAAAAGGTTTCAGGATGCCCCAGACTTCATCCCCACAGCAGACAGAAGGCAGAGAGAAACGTCAGAGCAGGCATACTTACTTCTAACTGCCTCCTCCCATTCCATCGGCAAGAGTTAATCACAGTGCCACCTTCACGCCAGGGCCTGGGAGGTCTGTATGCAGGTTACCAGGAAGAATAAGTCAGTTTAGTGAGCATGCGGCCCATAAAACCACTGTGCAGGTGAGGAAACTGCTGCAAAATACCTACTGCTACAAAGTGCCTACGGGAATCAACCAGTGTCACATAGGAGCAGATTCCATATTCCACTGCAGCACTCTTTGCCTACAACATTGATGCTTCCTAAAAAAACATTGTCTTGCTTTTATTTCTTATATCATACTTACTACATAAATTTTAAAAATACAGAAAAACTTAAAGAAAATAAGATTGCACTATACTTTTCCAACATAGTCGCTCTTTATATTTTGATGCCCGCTAGCTTCTTCCACGTGTGTATCCTTATTATATATCACACAGACAAATTTTAATTATAAAATGTTCCAAACATACAGAAAGCAGTATAAAAGAAACCTAGGGATGCACCACTCAGATTTAACAAATGTTAACATTTTACCACATTTGCTCAGTTCGCTCCTTTAGAAATAAAATGGATCCAGCTGAAACTCATCTAATTCTTTCTCATTCCTAAAGGAAATGAAGAAGTGCTATCCTAAAGCTGGTGTGTATAGATCCTGTGAATGTTTCTGTACTTTTACTATATATATATATAGATAGAAACGTTTTTGTACTTTTACTGTATATATATACACAAATATATATACTGTATGTATATATATATACAAGTACAAAAGGCACTGTATATATATATACAAGTACAAAAAGTACTGTATATGTATATACAGTACTGTATATATATATATATCAGCACAAAAAGTACTGGTATATATATGTACAAGTACAAAAAGTACTGTATATATATATATACAGTAAAAGTACAAAAACGTTTCTATATATATATACACATAGAGAGAGAGAGAGGCAGTCTTACTCTGTTTTATATATATATATATACAGTAAAAGTACAAAAACATTTCTATCTATCTATCTATCTATCTATCTATCTATATACATATATACATACAGAGAGAGAGAGAGAGAGAGAGAGAGTCTCACTCTGTTGCCCAGGCTGGAGTGCAGTGGCGTAATCTCGGCTCACTGCAACCTCCACCTCCTGGGTTCCAGCAATTCTCCTGTCTCAGCCACCTGAGTAGCTGGGCTTACAGGCGTGGGCCACCCTGCCTGGCTACTTTTTAAATATTTTTAGTAGAGACGGGGTTTTGCCCTGTTGGCCAGGCTGGTCTCAAACTCCTGGCCTCAAGTGATCCGCCCACCTCGGACTCCCAAAGTGCTGGGATTACAGGTGTGAGCCACCGCACCTGGCCTTTACTATGCAATTAGAGTCATAAAATGTATATTACTTTTGCACATTTTAGATTTCTGCATAAGTGATACAATGCCATATATATCCTTTTGTACCTTGCTTTTTTCAGTCAGCATTATGTTTTAAGACTTACCCATGTTGATCCTTGGAGATTATTTTCATTCAGTTGAACTAGATGTAGTATTCCATTGAATGACTAAGCCACAGTTTATTACTCATTCTTCTCATATACAGTTAGATTGTCTCCATTTTTCCCTTCACAGTAGTTTTAAAAAACAAAATTATCATCAAATTATACATACAGATTTGCTGCCTGCTTTTCCCATGTAACATAACCTAGTTAAGCCTAGTAGTCGCATATATTCTTTGAGAATATTATTTTTAACAGCTGTATAGTGCCCTCTCACATGAACATACCAAAATGTATTTAACCAATTCCCTCTAGTGGAACATTCAGGTATTTTCCAATAATGTGCTATATAAATTATATTCCCACAAACATCATTTTATGTGCACTTTTGGCATATTGACAAACAGAGAAAACTAAGGAGTGCCTGTCGAGAGGGAAAGTGCTACTACGGCAGCGAAGCATCACTGTTCTGGCCCCGCACTTTCTGGGGCAAATCCTACCAATTCCACTTACTAACCCTGTGACTTTGGACAAACTTAACTTCTCTGTGTTTCTATAAAATGAGATCGATGAGAGTAGTTTCATTAAATCCCATACCAGGTAGAGTTGTAGACTTTCTGCTTTATTATTTCTTTAAATTCCCCTGTAGGCAAGCAAGGGAAATCCTGCACCTGAGGCTCAAACGTGCTTACCTAAAGCAAAGTGCCACTCAGAGAACAAAGAGTCATGAGATTTGAACCACTCCAGAACAGTGCCTGGTGCATGGCAAGTATTCTGGAAGTTAGGTTCGAAACACACACACACACACACACACACATATAGTCAATATGCATTTGCACACATGCATACATGCACGTGCACTCACCCACACACATGCACGTGCACACACACATCTATACCTCTATGATAATTTTGGCTATGTGATATAGTACTATTATGCTTTTGTTCTATCCCAACTTTTCCTTATTGATAAAGCTAACTAATCTTCTCCCTATTGTTTTTTTTTTCCATCTGGCACATCTTGCTTTTGCTGGCAATCCCTTCTTCGACCCCCCAGCAAGCCTTCACTACCCAACACATTATACACTCAGAAAGTGCCACTAAAGCCCATTACTGACATGATGAAATTCTCTGACTCCCTCCTTCCATTTCAACCAAGTGGTCTGTCTATCCAAATATTTTCTCCCCCAGAGTCCTCCTCTCTGTCTTATGAATGGTGTCCCACTTCCCAGCTGACATCAAACCTGTGCAGATTACCTTTTCAAGCAAATGTAAATAAACAATAAAGCACAAAACAAAGAAGCCCACTTGATTTTTTTAGTTCTTCTAGAAATGGCTCAATAAAACTTCATTGGCCACAGGAGACTTCCCCTAATTCAACTAAACAAACACTCTTCCTTCTCTTAAGAATGCCATCGGCATTCTAATGGGCTTTGAAAAACTCTTTGGAGCTCTGCACTGGAAAGGAAGATAAAAGGAAGCCACAGATGAGCAGTGAGGCAGTCAGGCTCAGAGCCCTGCCCTCACCTCTGAGATCAGCATGTTCCAAAATCTGATGAGATTCATAAATTCACAAGGAAGTACTTACTGCACAATTTGCGACGACAATTTCCAAATGGCTTAGGGCGATCATGACACCTTTAGTCTCAGAATGCCAGGAGAATACTTGAAAGGCCCTGAATTGATGAAAACCATCATGGTTAGAGCTATTTTCATATTATCAAATATGGTTTTAATTAACCTCAAAAAAACAAGAAAGACGTTTCTAGAAAAGACAACACATACACCCCCCCAACCCCCCACACACCTACCTCTATGTGATAAACCTAGCTGAAAAGGGGATTAGGTCCCACGCCTCATTTCATGAAGAAAATTAGCATCTTTTAGTCTCTCTGGAACGTATTTGTTTTCCTTAAACGCAAGGTCAGTTACACACTTCCAACTCCTTAATATTAATTCCTTTTCTTATTTCAGCCTGACCAGAACAAATTCTGTCCTGAGGCATCTTAGCAATAAAATCCAAATGGGGTTTTGCCCTCTGGCCTATAACAACTGGTGTCACTCCTATGAGACCATGTCTAGACTCTTAGGGAAAGTTAGGAAAGATGTCATGCTAGATTGGCTATTGTGTTTTTTGAATTTTGGGAAGCTAGATCACTCCCCTGCACATTTTTATACCCACGGGAGTCTCAGATCTGGACTCAAAATTGAGGGGAGGTAGGAATAAAGTAGATATAAATCTTGTCTACTTCATCATCATGTCATCCAAGCTCATGTTTTCTTCATAAGAATGCCTTTAAGAACTCAGAATGTTATAATCTTAGGTAGATGCCTATTTATATCTTTGCTACATACCTTCTTTTTCCAAGGTTGGGATTTTTTGTTTGTTTCTTTCTTCATTTAATCTAGGAGATTAGTAAATAGTGTTTTATTTGAGGGTGGTTAGCAGTGATTGAATCATACTCTATGGCTTTGTCTTGACAATTCACCCTCAACCATTCCTTTATCAAAGAAAGAAAAGCTAAGAAGTAGAAGAGATAGAGGAGAAGGAGGGGGAAGGAGAATAGAAAGGAAGAAGGGAAAGAAAAAAGGTAGGAAAGAAGGAAGGAAGATGGAAAGAAGGAGGGAAGGAAGGAAGAGAGGGAGGGAGGGAAGGAAGAGAGGGAGGGAGGGAAGGAAGGAAAGAAGGAGGGAGAAACAAAGGGTGAATGGGCATCATTGGCCACAGTATCTGAAAGAAAATAATGTATTGGGTAGAAAGGCTTCAACTTTATCCCAGAAAGGCTTTAAACTCTCAGTACATTCTTTTTAGAGGTATAGACGCACAAAGTTACACCACCCTTCAGGCATGAAACAACCATCCCACTCAAATACAAGGCTTACAGACATGGTAATGAAAACAAAGAGCACCACAGAGCTCCTCAGAAGTGTCAGTGTTGCTTAACATTTTATTTATTATTTATTTATCTATTTTTGGGACAGAGTCTCGCTCTGCCGCCCAGGCTGGAGTGCAGTGGCGCCATCTAGGCTCACTGCAACCTCTGCCTCCCAGGCTCAAGCGATTCTCCTGCCTCAGCCTCCTGAGAGCTGGGATTACAGGTGTGCACCACCACGCCCAGCTAATTTTTGAATTTTTAGTAGAGACAGGGTTTCTCCATGTTGGCCAGGCTGGCCTCCAACTCCTGACCTCAAGTGATCTGCCCGCCTCGGCCTTCCAAAGTGCTTAACATTTTAAATTAAAGCAGACTTACATTTCTAGGCTTTTCTTAATATTGCGAGTTTGGCTGATACCCAAACAAAACGGATTTCCCTTAAGAGGAATTGAATTTGCCTCATGGTAACTATTGCACAGAGCCTAACTTGTTAGGAGGTAGGATAAAAGAACACTTTTTGTTAAAAAGAACACAAGCCTGGGAGTCAAATGGGCCCAGTCCTGCCTACAACTGACAGTGTCTACCCTGGACAAGCCATTTAACCCCTTCAGAGCCCATTCCCTCCTCTGTAAAATTACTCATTAAAATGAGTACTCACTTGGGTTAGATCTATGTTGAATATCCTCCTGGTAGTGCAGCCTTGTAAACAGTCCCAGAAGGACCTGTCTTGCCATGTTGTAATTCAGCCTTGCTATACCAGGATGTGGGGATGGATGGGAGTAGAGAGGCAGGGGTTGGATAAAATGAGAGAAATCAAGGAGTCTCAGAGCATTTCCACCGTTAGCATCATTGCCACACTCTGACTTCTGGGAACTGCCACATTTTTAGCACCCTGTTATTTGGAGAGACACAAGATAGGAAGGTGCCGCAATGAGACATTTTCTTATTCTGAACCGTCATCTAGCTCCCCTAACCGAGCTGGGGGTGGAATGGCAGAGGCAGCAAAGATCACAGTGCTAGGAGTAGACTGAGCATTAGAAAGAGAGGACACATCCAGAAACGCAGCAGGAGCCCATCTTGGTGCATGTGTCCCTCACTGCATGGGAAGCCATGCACGTTCAAACAGCAGCTACACAAAGCACAGTTTTGCGAAATCACCCTTCAGTCATCTATGCAGGAGATGTTAATTCTGCTCCAAGCATCATAAGAAGGTTGTATTAAATGTCTGCTGTTGATTTCCTTTATGAGGTTGGTTTCTGCCCCAACAGGTCAAGTAAGGCAGGACCAGCAGAAATTATGAGAGCAAAAGAGGAAGGGAGCCCATATTCACAGAGAATGTGCTCCAAAATGCAAATGACTGGCCAGGCGCTGTGACTCACGCCTGTAATTCCAGCACTTTGGGAGGCGGAGGCAGGCAGATCACCTGAGGTCAGGAGTTCGTGACCAGCCTGGCCAACATGCTGAAACCCTGTCTCTACTGAAAATACAAAAATTAGCCAGACGTAGGGGGGGTGCCTGTAATCCCAGCTACTAGGGAGGCTGAGGCAGGAGAATCACTTGAACTCAGGAAGTGGAGGTTGCAGTGAGCCAAAACAGCCCCATTGCACTCCAGCCTGGGCAACAAAAGCGAAACTCCATCTCGAAAAAAAAAAAAATGCAAATGACAAATAGAGGGCTTGGTTCTTAGGACAATGGTTAAAGAACAGCAAAGAATATGCTCAAATAGATTTGAAGGCGGTTGCTAACTAAATCACACAAGGCAGCAGGACATTTGCTGTAGAAACAGTAAATATTGCAGTCAGCCAAGAGACAATATCTGACTCACAGGCAAATAACAGCGTATAAAAATTGTCTTTTTTTTCTTATTAAAGATTTTTTCAAATTAACACATTGAATCTTTTCTTTTGGTTGACAAAGCCAAAGGCAACTGACACCCAAAGGGAAGAAACAACCATGGAGAAAGCCAAGTTTCTAAAAAATTAAGACATTTCTTCCGTTTCTCTCCTAATTAATAACTCAGGCTTCTCTATAAGGAGTAAAACTGCAAATGTACATTTGGCCTTCACTTTGCGTGTTCATAGTCCCACAAGAACTAGCCAAGCCTGCAGAAAGTCTTGTCAGAACATTGTCAGGCTTTAGACCCTAAGGCCTGGAACGGCCTGCAAAAAGCTTAGTAAACGGAGACATTTGGGCGAGCCCCCAGATCTGGGAAGTCAGGCTTACAAATGGTCAAAACAGTCAACGTTTCCTATTGCAAGTTCCTAGTTAGTCATTAGTGGTGGAAATGCTGAGTAGTTTGATGGTGTCATCCCTATTTTCCAGATCAAGAGGTGAGGATAGAAGTTGACTAAGGAAGGTATCCAACCATCACCTGCAGCGTCAGGGAGTGCTGGAATCAGGCCTCAGCCTTGTCTCCCACAGCCACATCCACCAGCCTGCTGCCTGTCAAGGCTCCTAGACACTCGCTCAAGATTCCAGAAACTACTCCGGCTTCACTCAATGTAGACTTACCTCCACCATCTGTCCCTGCTGCTGCCTGCCCCACACTAGGAGACTCACCAGGAAGGTCTCTTCTACTGCCATCTCTAAGAGAACGCAAGGACTGAAGTGCTTGCAAATCCCCTAAGAGTTCCTTAAATTTTCAAGGTACTATTTTAACCACCTCCTCCATCCCTTAAAGCCTGAGAACCTGGACAGGCAGGCAGGGAAGCTGTTTGGCTTGGGAATGGAAGACTCACTTGGCCGCTTCCTCTTCCTCTTGCGTCCCAAGAAGTAACGGAGTAGTAACACAACTCTCCCCTCTTTACCACCCCATCCATCAGGCAGATATGACCAAGAACCAGAAAATTCTCCATTCTGGAGACTGTCCCCACCTCTCCCTAGGTGCCAGTGGAACATTTGCTGAGGGAAGAAAAACTGAAGCTGTTTGTTGTTGTTTTTTAATAGTCGAGAAAGATTTATATTCATTTTACACTTGAATAGAATTTTTTAGGGAAGAAGTGATGAGAATTGGGGCTGAAATGTTCCATTTATTTGGGAGCTTGGATGACTGTCATTTGGCAAATTAAAGGCACTTGTGTCGGGCTCAGGAACACACACACTCTCCACCGCTACTTTCCTTAGCCACATGTGGTAGTTTTCACTTTTTACAATAACTCTTCATGGGAGAAGGATGAAAATTGCACTGAGCTTTTCTTACAACTTAATGAAGTTTCAGGAAAGAAATCCGAGACTTGCTCTTGCGCTCTGATGCTGCATCTTTGTAAACAGTGTGGCAAGGGGCTTTGCAAGATTTATAGGAAATGGCATTGGCAGAGAAAACGTTAGCTCCTGCTCCGGCCCCATAAAGCTATGCTATTGGCTTTGTAAAGCCCTCCAAAAAATGAGATTGAAAACAAACTGAAATCAACACCATTCAGTCCACTGCTAGCCAGGGGCTTCCAAAGTTTATCGACGGGGGTTCACCTGCTTCCCAAAAGAAAAGAGTTTTGTCCCTGAAATAAAAGGCTTGTAAAATCTCTCCCCTACAAGATGGTAGTGACACGAGGATTTTCAAATCAGGGCAAAATGATAGGAAAGAAATGGTCATTTTCTGCATGTCAGAAGGTGAATTTGATACCAATGCCTGTTAGGCAGAGACAGCCGCACAAGTAAGCATATGCAAGGAAGCTCTTCACATGTGGCTTGGGTTACCTAGAACCAAGTCATTAATAGGGGGTGGCCAGACTAATTATGAGATTGGAAAGGGAAGAAATGTGTAGGAGCAACATTCCTTGCGAGTAGGGTTTTGTGTAACAGAATATAAAGTCTTTATTGCAGACTTTATGACCGGGAAGGGAATGATTATCAAACAACATCTCCCCCATCTTGAAATAAAAATTTCCAAATGTCTATCTCACAGGTCTTGCTCCTAGAGCCTCCTTTCTGTTCAGCCCAACATGAAACAGTTTGCAGGTTAACATGCCCATTAAGCCTCCACCAGGCCAGGCCCTCCTCAGCATTCCCTGCTGTAGGAGTTGTAAATAAGGAGCTGTGCACGGGATTTTGCTAAATAAAAGAGAGTATGTGCTTCTAAAGTCACGACCAGCCTTCCCCTCTCCCCATCAACCTCTTTAATTTAAAGTTGATGGCTTGTTTCTTCACCCTGTCAAGCTTCAAATACTTTTCCTTTTCCTCTAACCGTGATAGGGAAATGTCAAGTTCTCTGCAGAGGAGGAAGAAGTGCTTCAATTATGCATCTAAATGTACTTGTACAAAAGAGCCCCAGTGCTGATTTGCCAAACTGCTTTGAGGGGCAAACTTTGGCCCTCACCACCCTGAAGACAAAAGCAGGCACACATAAATACCACGACAGCTCCTGGCATGGCCCCGGTCAGGCCACGCATTCATGCCGAGTGTGGAATTTCCCTGTCACATAAAACCACAGCTGGGTCAAGAGGCAGATACACTAATTGAGGAGCAGAGCAGGAGCTTTCAATGTCTCCTCTCCAGCTTCAAAGATAGGGGAGATGAAGCAGTCCTTCTGGCAGGCTTCAATGGAATGAAACGTCCAAGCAAAGTAACTTCAGTCCACCAGTGAATCTGCCGGCAGATCCACAAAGCAATAAATAATAAACAAATATGTACTGAATACCTATTCTGTGCAAGGCACTAAGATAAGAACTTGTTAGGAGCATAGAGAAATGGAGCAGAGTTCTGCTTTCAATGGGGGTGAAAGCCCAGACACTGCTGATTAGCCATACATGACAGCATATGGATGTCCCATGAGTGACAGTTGTCTCTCCAATAGCCATTACCCCTTCTGCCGGCTAAGAGAACTTTGATTTTGTTCAAGCACCAAGTGGCTATGCATTTTCCTAAGGGGCTGAGCTGTTTCACAGCTCTAGGGGATGAATTTATTTATTTTTAATTATTATTTTTTAAGACAGAGTCTCGCTCTGTCACTCAGGCTGGAGTGCAATGATGCCATCTCAGCTCACTGCAATCTTCACCTCCCGGGTTCAAGCAATTATCGTGCCTCAGCCTCCTGAGTAGCTGGGATTATAGGCGTGTGCCACCACTTCTGGCTAATTTTTGTATTTTTAGTAAAGATGGGGTTTTGCCATGTTGGCCATGCTGGTCTCAAACCAGTCTGATCTCAAGTTATCTGCCTGCCTGGGCCTCCCAAAGTGCTGGGATTACCAGGCGTGAGCCATCACACCCGGCCAGGGATGAATCTTGATTGCTCAAAACCAATGGTTCTTTTTTTTTTTTTTAGACGGAGTCTTGCTCTGTCGCCCAGGCTGGAGTACAGTGGAGCGATCTCGGCTCACTGCAAGCTCCGCCTCCGGTTCTAAATTCTGCCTGCACATTATAATCACCTGGAGGGTAGTTTAAAACTTCCATAACTGGGCCCCGTTTCTAGACTCTGATTTAGTGGGTCAGACATAAAATCCAAAATCCAATCGTTTTCAGACTTCTCTGGGTGATTGTAATGTACTGCCAATTCTGGGAATCAATGGTTTAAGTCAACATTTCATTCCCTTCTCAGTGATTGGCTTAGGGTCGGTCATGTGATTCAGTTCAGTTCAAAGATATGTGGAGGTGTCGGGAGGCTTCCAGGAACATTTTCTATAGGTTTAAAAAGACAAAAGGAAGGTGTATGTGCTTTTTCCTTTTCCAAGCTTTGGATGCTGTTTTTAAAGGAGGAAGGTTTGAACAGGTGCAAGCAATGTGTGATGGTGAAAGAAAAAGTCAACAAGGGCTAATATCCAGAGGAAGGCAGAAGAGAAAGATGGAAGGAAATGGGTCCATGATGACACTGCTGGACCAATGAAGTAACTAGAAGGGCAACCTCCCTGCCTCTAGACCAGTGGAATTAAAACTTGCTTGCATACTGTAAATACCTGGAGTGTTTTTTAAAATATGGATGCATGGATCTCACCCCTAGAGGATCTCATTTCATTGGTAAGTGATGAGGTGTGATCATCAGGATTTTAAAAATACTCCCAGGTGATTATGTCGTGCAGCTGAGTTTGAGAACCACCGCTCTAGATGTCTTGTTGAGTGAGACAATAAATTTCCCATTGTGTAAGCCAGTGGTTCACAAAGTGTGTTCCCCCTGACCAACAGCATTAGCCTTACCTGGGAACTTGTTCGAAATACAAATTTTTGGGCTTTACCCCTGCGCTGCCTAATCAGAAAATTGGGGGGTTGGGAGCAGCAATTTGTGGTTTCACAAGCCCTCCTGGTATTTTAATGCATGCTACAGCTTAAAAACCACTGGTTGATACTTGGCTCCTTGTGTTCTGTTACTTGCAGTCTAAAGCATCCTAACTGATACAGAAACTCGGAGGGAAAAAGAATGACCTCAGCTGACAGGATTTGGATGGATGAAGTGGAAGGGAGCAAAGCATGAAAACCTCTCATATAGAATAGAATTTTTACAGTATATGTAGGAAGTGAGAGGAGTGGAGGGGGGCAGTGGGATGCCAATCTAATGGCAGCAGAAGAAGTTTCTAAAGAGTTGAGAAAACTAAATCTAAAGACACAGATTAGAGCTATATTCATTAGGACCTTGAGTGAGAGGTTAAAGATATTAATAATACATTATCCTGTAAGTAATGGCAAGCCACTAAAGCATTTGGAAGAGAACAGTTTTAAGGGGGAAAAGAGCAAAAGTGATATTTTAGATGATATTTTAGATGATTAAACTGGATGTGTAAATTGGGTAGCTTGAGGGGAAAGGAGAAGGAAGGTGCAAGGAGACCAGTTTGGAGACTGCACATACATTCTGGTGTCCTTCCTCAGCATCTGAAATATTCTCTGTGATGCTAAGGAATAGGAAGCTTCATCAAGTAGACACTGGGCCTAATCCTGCTTGGAAGTGGGACTCAGAAAATCTGCTTCAACCTCCACTCTCCCAGGTGCCTGAGCTTCCACCCACTGTCTCTTCACTGGAGTGTTAGTTTCCAGCAATGCAAAGCCTCACCAATTCCCTTACGGTGATGAGGATGAGGTAAGTCATTCTCTAGGAAATAAAGAGAGGAGGAATCAGGTTCATGGTCCGGGGAGATCCTGCCTGCTGTGAGTGCCGTTTCCCAAGCTGGACCAGAAATAACTGCAATAGTGTAGAATTCTCTGCCTGCTCACAGGTTGTGATTTTTGTGCTGGCAGTCACACAGCCTGAAGTGCCAGGCATCACAAAACACAACTTACAGTTTTTACTTTTGGCTGATATCACATCAGTGATATGAAATCTCTCCCACTGCCATCATTAGAACCAGCTGGCTGGTTGTCACTCTCAAGAATAGCTTAAAATCATCCTGGTTTTGAGAAATTCCATTTACCAGGAAGACTTCCATATTGGATGCAAAATTAAAATCATGTGAGATGACATATGTTTGAAATACACTTCAGATAAAGATTTGTCTTTTGAGTTACATTTTCCTCAATATTTTATCATAAAAATTGTCAAACACAGAAAAGTTGAAAGAATTGTACAGTGAACAAGAACATTTTCCTATATTGCTTTACCATATATCTGTCCAACTACCCAGCTCTATCCACGCTTCAGTCCATTTAATTTCTTTGATATATTCAAAGTTGCAAACATCAGTATACTTCACCCATAAACACATCAATATGCATATTTAAACTAGAGTTCAATATTGTTCCTTTTTTAGGTTAAATTTACACTGAATAAAATGTGCAAATCTTAAGTGTACCATTCTATGAGTTTCCAGTCACCTTAGGCTTATATTTATATTTTAATAAAACTCACATTAATCAATTGGCATGTCCTAAGTGTGTGTCTCGCCGCAGTGTTTTTATCAGCTGTGTAACAAGAAATAAGCAGACACAGTGGGACGTGTTAAAAACATCTTATCGTTTTCACATAATAAAACATGGATAGTTTTTCATCTGATGTTCATGAGATAATAAATATTGTCTGGTGTTAGAAGTCAATAGCAATTAAAACGTTAATTGAAAATGTCCTCCCATCCTTCTTGTAATGTCTGGAAAGGTTTAACTGGTGAGTTTCTTAAAATAACAGGATGACCTGTTTAAAAAAGAAAAACTTTATTTGCAAATAGCCTCTGTGTGAATCAGGGTTTTCTTAGGATTGTATAACCTAAACCAAACACATCAGGTGCTGAGGCTGATGTAAGACACCAGCTGCCACCATAACCCCTGATTTCCAATGTTTTGTTTATAAAGAAAGCCTCTTTACACACACTGATTGACTAATCGGTTACCAGGATAAATGTAAACTTTCAAAAGAGAACATTTAAAATAAATGCTTGCCTACCGGTGCTTTAGATAAAATAAGACTTCACTTGAAAAAAAATTCCACGGTCAAAAAAAAAGTTTGAAAACCACTGAATCTTATCCATCTCCCTCAGCCTGTTGGTGAGAAAACTGAAGCATGAGGACCAGAATTCTTGGCTCTTTTGGTTCTAGTCTCTTTCCACTATATACCATAGTGATTAAATTAATCAGTAAGGATTTATTGTACATAATTATGTGCCCAGCAGTGTGTTTGGTTCTGTGGGGTTTAGAAAAGTAGGCTAAAATATGGTGCCCGTCTCATTCCAGACAACTAGCCCCAGAGATGAGCTTCTGATCCTGATGAAGAAGAGAGACATATGTAAGATAATGCAGGGGCAGCATGAGTTCTAAACTGCACAGATTACAGAAGCATGACTTGAAACCAGAGGAGGGGATTGGAACCGCTGGGTAAATTAAGTTTGTGTAAGGAAAGGAGAGGCTGGGAACAGCACTCAACAGGGCAGTCCAGGATGCGTTTTGTGTACAAAGATGTATAGATTCACTTGTACAACACATATTCTACAGTGCCTTTGGGAGTTGTCTAAGCTGATTGCTCATTTCATTTACTGTGGGAAAATTCTAAATCCTCCACATTTCCATTGACCTGATCTCCAGACCTTGGGATTTGCCTTCTAGTTTGAAGTAATGCCAACTCTAAATAAAGTCAAACCTACAGGGGTCCCATTATCGCTAATCTAGAAGGGATTGGAGATTCTTTCTTTCCTTTCTTCCTTCCTTCCTTCCCTCCTTTCACTTGCAATGGAGAGCATGAGGATAGGAACAAGATAACAGCAACACAGTATTTTCTAAAAACAAACAAACAAACAAAAAAACTTGCAGCAAAATGGGAAGAAATGAAACCACTACCAAGATCATGTCTGATCCAGACTGAGGAGGGCAGCAGCTGGATTCAATTAATTTTGCGCAAAAGTCCTCCAGCAAGACTTCTGCCTTCTGAAGTGATAAGCATTACCCGTGTTATAAAGATTATTTAATTTTCTAAGATCTTGGTCTTTGGCATTGTTCAGATCTGGTTCCCCTAACACTGGAAGCTCTAAACCTCCTGGTTCACTGCTTTGAAAATCGAAAACATATGTCAAAGAAATTCTAGTGAACTCAACAAGAAATCTTGCTTATTCAAAATTATCAGTCAATTCAAATGTCCTGCCGTATAAGTGGAGTGCCACATGTTCAAAGCCTGTAAAATTTAGATGTTGTTTACCCAAGCAGCTTGCTAGGATGGCAGACCAGGCATGAAAAATGTCGGCACTCATTCCTGTAACCGTACACTGCTCTCACTCCCAACCTGGAACAGGCTATTGATATTCAATAGTGCCCCAGGGCCCCAGGAAAGTTCTTAAATAACCCTGCTTGTTGTAAGCACTCAAAGCTACCTTTTGGAGACCATTGCCTGTAGCTGTGCAGCCTCAAGAATACTAACTAGGTCATTCACAAAACACAAATGCTCTCAAATGATCTGAGCATTCCCAAAAGTCATCCTGCTGTCGTGAAATTTTACTTTTTTTGGTCAGAAAGTCAGGCTATGCCTGCACATGTCTGCCGTCTAAAAAGCACCATGCTTATACTACATTTCTTAAGTCTACATGCCAAACCAAGTCATTGCCTGATTTTTTATTTCTGCATCTTCTAAATGTCTCTGAGCAATATTCACCCAAACTCAACCTCCTGCAGAGGCAAATATCTAAGTAAATATTATCGTGGGATAATGTATTCATGAAGAGCAAGGGGAGTCTTTTATTCTTGAGAATGGGTAGGTTCATGGGAAATTTACTACCTTTTCTTCCACAATCAAGGAAGACTTAGTAAGGAAGTTAGGTACACACAAAAGAAAATGTGTTTCAATTTGGGGCAAAATGAATCTTAATTCTATATAAGAAAGTAACCATCTTGCAGTGAGCCAAGATCACGCCACTGCACTCCAGCCTGGCAACAGAGCGAGACTCCATCTCAAAAAAAAAAGAAAAAAAAAGAAAGTAACCATCAGAGTCAGAGTCAGATTCAGATATCACTCCTTGGTGGCTTCACCATACAGGGACATCTCAAAGGTCTCCTAGCAGCAAGCAAGGTGTTCCAGGATGGTAGGAGGGTGATTACATGTGAGGTCACAGTTTAGCCAAATTTGTTCAGCACTAAGTTTATTCTTTGCCAGTTCAGAGCAGCTTCCTCCTAATACCACTTTTGGGGCCAATGGATCCTGTTGTACATGCTGCTGAAAGGAAGTGAGAAACTAAAGGCATCAGAATTCAATGTAGTTTCTTATGAGTTCTAGAGAGGAGCCTGGGTCCCTAGCCTCTGCCTGGCCTGACAAATTGAATTAACCAGCTTCCTGGAAGCAGCAGGTGACCCACTCCATTAAGCCGGTAGACATTTTATTGTCATCTTTGACTGATGAGCTATTCATGGAATTCCTCTTCTCTTTGAGATTTCACTCACTTAAATTCCTATTATGCATCATGTATGCAGCCCACATGAAGATAACATGGCTTGATTCTCCTTGATGGAGCAAGCTAATGCCTCCTGAAATTGATTATATTGGTGTTACGACTTTAAGTGAGGGTTGAGCTTAGGATATCGATCTCAGTTTGCAAAGTGTTTCTTTAATCACTTGATCGGTTATTCTTTGAGGTATTTAAACTGGCTTCCTGCCCCTAGGCTGAATATCCAGATCCCAGGTTCATTTCTAAGATGATTAGGGCCAGGGGTAGTTGAATTAGTAGTCCAAGGGCTACAGACCCAATCCTCAAAAACAGATCAAGATGCTCTGTAGACATTGTGAGGGGAAAGTGAAAGAGTATGAGAAAGAGAACAGACATTGTTGGGCAAATAGCCCTTCATCCACAACAGATGAGATACCTCTTTCCAAAATACTCAGGAGGCATCCTGCCAACAGAGTGTTCAATAGTAAACAGCCACTCCATCAACAAGGAATTAGAGCAGCTTCAGGAGGAGGCAGATCCACAGACAAGGGTATATCCAGAAAGCCCAGGCTTACAGCGGGGAGTCCCCCAGGCCAGGTCCAAGAATCTGATATGGGACTGGTCCCTGCAGATGGGTCAGGAGAGCAGCACCAGAAAAACCACATCTTTTGGGCTCACAGACCTCTTCATAAGTCATTCCCAACCTCCTGAGGAGCAGCACGCTGGCCAGCTCTGATGGAGTTCACAAGTTCACTCCACTGACAAAGCCTGAACCTCTGAGTCCAGCCCAAGTCATGTTTCACTCAGGCTTTCAAGGAGCTGGTGTTCATTGCACATTTCCACAGCTGAGAAAGGTCCCAAGTCCTCAGAGCTGTTGTTGTTGTTTGTGTGTTTAATCTCTCAGGGACTCCAAGAAGAGTAATGTTACAAAGAACTCCAGCTTCAGAGGCAGGAAAAACCTGAGTTCTAATCCCAACTTTGCCACTTACTAGCTGTTTGACCTTGAACAAGTTGCCTCACCTTTTAAAACATCAATTCCTCATCTGCAAAATAGTGCCTACCTTGTGGCCATTGTAGAGTTTTGAGCAGTAGATTAGATAATGCTGGCAAAGCCCATGCATGGGACAGTGCCTGTCACACAGTAACAGCTCGGGGCACCATGGTTATTATTATCCCCTGTAGCCACACAGTTTTCTCAGCACCTAAGTCATACACAGAAACACACACACATACATACACTCAGTCTTCCTCCACTGTCCTCTAACCTCTAGTCTCTGAAAAGTACAAATTCTGGTGAAGCACGGTGGCTCACACATGTAGTCCCAGCACTTTGGGAGGCCGAAGCAGGTGGATCACCTAAGGTCAGGGGTTTGAGACCAGCCTGGCCAACAGGGAAAAACCAGTCTACAAAAATACAAAAATTAGCCAGGCATGGTGGCAGGTGCCTATAGTCCCAGCTACTCCAAATGCTGAGGCAGAAGAATTGCTTGAACCCAGGAGGCGGAGGTTGCAGTGAGCTAAGGTCATGCCACTGCACTCCAGCCTGGGCGACAGAATGAGACTCCATCGCACACACAGACACACACACACACACATACACACACAAAGTACAAATTCTTGCAATATAAGATATTTTTTATTCCTAAAACCTAGGAAGGCTCAAAAATATTTAATGAGTGCTCTCTATATGCAACATAGTGAGCTAGACACCATGTCAGGCACTTTAAAGGTGGATGCAAATTTGTGTTAAAGAATTGGGAAATGGAGGTAGATAGAAAACTTAAGTCGCAAAGGCCTCTCTTTTTCTTTTTCAAACAGTTCCTGAAATTCTATCTTCTTTATAGAAATTTTGTTAAATAAGAAAGGGAGGAAGTGCTGTTGGAAATCTTCCATGAGCCATTTCCTCAGTGGAGATACCCAGACTAAGGCATTAGGCCATATGATGAGTGAGGACAGGAGTGGAAATAGTACCTGAAGCTCCCAACAAAAATGTAGGAACATTGATGGTTATTTGTGATTTAACTGTGCATTGACAAATCTTAATATCATTCTGCCTAATACCTAACCTAGCCTTATGAATGGCATCAGAATTTCCCTCTTTGAAGGCATCACTATCAAGTTCTGGCTTTTTCTGGGGATGTGTCATCTCTAGGACCCAGCTGAAGGCCAAGCAGACAGACAGGAGAATAAACCCACAAGGTATTTACACCCTTCCCTTAATCCCAAAGCAATATATATGAATATTATACTTATAAAAACAGACTTTCATATACACCACACAAATATATCATGCCCTTACTCTTGGCAAGCACCCAACTAGCCCCAGCTGCAGCCTTAAGCGAAATCTCTTAGCAGCCACTTGTGGTGGCCATGAAATATGATCAGGCTGGAGTCATATTTCTGATACCTGTTCAACTTTGAAAACAAAGTCTGGAGAAACAACTGAATTTATCCTCAGGTTGCCCATTCAAAAAGTGGGGAAAGCTGGAGGATTTTCTCTGTTGGCAGAGATTTGTAAACTGGTTCAACCAAAGTTAAACTGGGGAGAATATATGTCTCATGGAAGGCAATAAGGGAACTTTAAACACATGACAACCCTGCTTAAGTTGGTGCAGACATTCTACAGGAAAGGACAAGCCAGGCTCTGCCAAGCACAACCACGCGCAACCACGCCCAGCTAATTTTTGTTTTTTTAGTAGAGACGGGGTTTCACCATGTTGGCCAGGATGGTCTCGATCTCTTGACCTCATGATCTTCCCACCTCAGTCTCCCAAAGTGCTGGGATTACAGGCATGAGCCACCACGCCTGGTCTGAACCGATGTTATATAGTCAATATGCTTATCCTCACTTTCAGCTTAGGGTTCAGGCCCAGAGAGGTTTAAATTTGACCCAAGTCACACAGCTTAGAAGAATTCAGATGCAAGCCTCTCAGATTCTAAAGCAACCTACTCTATAAGGTATTCCTTAAAGATCTAGTTGTACAGCTTAAGGCCCTTGTGGAACAAATATGTTGTTATCACCTTCCTTAGAATAAAGAGGAAATGGTGCAGGTGGATATAAGGTTTTAAAAGCTTCCTTTTAACCACAATGCGATACCACCTTACTCCTGCAAGAATGGCCACAATCAAAGCATCAAAAGACCATAGATGTTGCCGTGGATGCAGTGAACAGGGAACACTTCTACACTGCTGGTGGGAATGTAAACTAGTACAGCCACTATGGAAAACAGTGTGGGGATTCCTTGAAGAACTAAAAATAGAACTACTATTTGATCCAGCAATCCCACTACTAGGTATCTACCCAGAGGAAAAGAAGTCATTATTCGAAAAAGATACTTGCACATGCTGTTTATAGCAGCACAATTCACAATTGCAAAATCATAGAACCCACCCAAATGCCCATCAATCAATAAGAGGATAAAGAAACTGTGATATATATATATAATGGAATACTACTCGGCCATAAAAAGGAATGAATTAACAGCACTTCCAGTGACCTGGATGAGATTGGAGACTATTATTCTAAGTGAAGTACTCAGGAATGGAAAACTAAACACCATATGTTCTCACTGATATGTGGGAGCTAAGCTATGAGGATACAAAGGCAAAAGAATGATACAATGGGGCGAGGGATAAAAGGCTACAGATATGGTGCAGTATATACTGCTCAGGTGATGGGTGCAGCAGGATCTTATAAATCACCACTAAAGAACTTACTCGTGTAGCCAAATACCACCTGTACCCCAATAACCAATGGAAAAATTAAATAAGCTTCCTTTTGTGGCTATTAAAAAGTAGTTAACCCAGCCAAATGACAATTATACCTTTATTTCTCCTTGGCCAATAAATGAACAACAAATATTTGTTTTTAACACCAAAAATTTAAACAAATAAATTCTTGATTTAACCTTATATCATTTTTTCACTTGTGCTCTGAAACATCAACTTCCTCCTTCCCAAGTCTCCCTGAAAAGGCTGATTTCCAGGTCCTCTTTCTCTTCCTTTCTACTAATGTTCAACCTCAAGGGCCATCATCAATAGCATTTGGCAGGCAATGTTCCTGTGAGCCTCAGAAACCCTCCTGCAGAATTGCTGCTCAACCTTCACTCCCCAAGGTGACCCCGCAAAGGAGGGGAGACCTGCCACAGTGCCCTGACATTTTCCATGACTTCTTTTAAGGAACAGCTGGGCCGTAATAAAGGTTACTCAGGGATACCCATAGGCTTGACAGGACCCCGTATTTTAAACAGGGCGGCTACTAAATCCATCCAACTCTGGAATGTTACTACTCTCTCAGGAACCCAAGAGAAGTTTCTGATGCTGATCTATAAATCTCCCTGGCCTAAAATACCCAAAATTAGTTTCTGCGCCATGGGAACATAAAAATGATATGGCTTTTTTCTTTGACATGTCAGTTAATAAAGAGTGGGAGGTGGGGCCCGGATGCTGCCTGCCAGGTTTCTGAAGGGTCTATTCATTAAAAATGGGAAGCACTTTAATTACCTGTTTGGTTTTTTGTTATATGTGTTATATGTTTTTTTTTTTTTAAACAGGTCCTATGGACACTCAGGAAATTATATCATTAATTATGCCTGTCAGGATGCTATGTGGCCTAAAGTAAATGAAAATGTCTTACTTAGGGTTTCTTTTTTCTTTTGTTTTGTTTTTAGTTTTTAAAATGTTTTTAAAATATTGTTTTTATGTTTCCACAGACTCTACTATTACACTATAAGTACTAAATTAACAAAGAGAGTGGATTTATTATTATTATTATTTTGGTCATGGATAATTCAACAAAATGACCATGAAATCTGTGTGTTTGACTTTGAAACTTGTTATTGGTTTGCTTAACAGAAAATTTGCTTTCCCAAAGTACATGTTACTTAACCTAATATTAGTGCTAATTGGCATTCCTAACATACAGTAGCAATAAGAGAAGAGAGAAGATGACACAGGAGCCTAAATGGTATAGGGAGAGAGCTGCTGGGTGGGGATCACAGATCCCTGAAGCCAGCCCCCACTTAATTGGGGAGACGGGATAATACCTATGGAGTGCCAGTCCCCTGATGTTAAGACCCACTGGTTTTTGCAGCCAGGAAAAATTGGTGAGATAACACAGTTTGGTCAGGTCTAAACTGGTAATCAGTGAGTGGGTAATCTTCCCTGGCCAATGCGGAGAACAACATCTTGGCTTTGGGTTATATCCTGCCTAATTGTCCCAGATCTTAGCTCCCATTTGGCCCCTTTGGATTGGGAAGTTAAGGGTGGGATTCTCTTGTCTTTGGGAGATAAACCCTATAATACACTTAGAAAAGAGCCTCCATCATGCCCGCAACCGAGGAAGCCCCCAGGGAAGCAGCCATGCAGGTTCTTAGACAACTCAGAGAGGGGATAATTTGAGCTCTGATGGGCTAGGGGAGAAGAAAAATTTAGCCAATATGTCCTAAAGCCACCATGGTCCTTCTAAATGCTCTTCAAGGCTCTCACCTCCTTCATGACTCAGTGGGTAGCATCCATGGTCACTGCCATGCTTACTGGAGGGCTGGGCAGGGCAAAGATTTACAAATATTCCCATCTGTGAGGCTGTTTATGAATAAAGAGAGTGCTCCCTAACACTGTAATGGCTTCAAAGAATGGATGAGACCCTGAAGTACTCTGCAGGTGGGAGTATAAATTAATGCAACCTTCCTGGAACCCTACTTGGCATAATGTAAAAAATGTTCACACATGCTGAATCAGAAATCTTCCTGCCAGGAATCTACCTTAAGGAAATAATCAGAGATGGAAACACAGATTTATATTCAGGAATGTTTATCACCACATTATCGTAACAAAAAAATAAAGGAAACAAACTAAACATTGACAATAGGAGATTGGTTGAATAGATTCTGAGACAGCTGCATCGTGGAATTGGAAAGGGCAGTTAAAAGTCATGTTTCAAAAAATACTTAATGGCATGAAAAAATGTCCATGTTAATAGTGCCTGAGTTATTGGAGTATCATGATTTTTATATAGTCCTGTGTTTTTTCGAGTTTTCCACAATTAGCAAGAATTATTTATATTCAGAGGAAAAAATACATTATTGCAGAACAAAAAGAAAGAAAAAATGCTGTGCCTAATCTTCAACCAAGCAATGATTTGGGCTGCATACTGATCTCAAGGACAGATGGGGGGCCCTTTTGTATTTGAATGGAAGGTGATCATTCATTCACTTTGGAGAGCTGCCCTGACACTGATTGGTGCAGTGTTCTAGCCTCTCTTGCACGCAGACAGTCTCTTCTAGAGGAACCCAGGGAGGCATCCTATAGATAGTGAACTTTAGATAGTGAATCCTATAGTGAACTGTAGATAAACACTACAACCAAAGTTTGTGCAGAGACCAGTGCCAAGCTGAGAAGGTAGCCAAGCTCAGAAGGGCTGGTTTTCCTCTTGAGCTCTTTAAGGGGTGTCTAGCAAAGGTCCCACTAATATTGATGGCGGCCTTAGACTGAAAGGGCAGGACACTAGTCATTAAAACAGAGTCAACTGTCCCACAGCACTTGCCGCCAGTGTAATTGGTGTCTTGCTTTCCCATGCCCTTATTCCAGGAAAACATTATTTGATTGGGTTTGGGGTTTTTGTAAACTTCAGTGACCCTTTTAATGAAGGTCTATATCCTCCATCCCTTTAGTAAACTCAATATGCATTTGTCAGAGGCAATTTTTTCCCTGCCACCCTCTGGGTTTACATTAAGACTATGTCAGTCACATCACAGGGGGGCATGTGGAAGAAGATAAAACTTCCCAAACATAAAAAAGCTCCATCTTTAGCCAAATCCCAGGCACACTTTGCCAAACATTTTCCCCTGAAATTTTCAAGGCCACGTGTTTGAGTGGGAAATTTAATCCACATGTTTCTGATTCATATGTACACTTAATGCATCAAAATATCATCTCTTTGAAGTCCAAATGGCCTTTTTATAGACATCTTTCTTAGGAATGGAAAGTTGTGCTTGGCCAAGAACTAACAAATTCAAACCCTCCGAAGTCCAAGTTCCTTTCAAAGTTCCCAACTCAGGAGATTGAACAGGCTTTGAAATACACCCTACATCCCTCCAGCCACCCCACTGTGACTGTAAATCTTAGGATACTTCAATCCACTATGCCTTTTCGATCTTGATCACCTGCTTCATGGAAGTGTCCAGTGAAAGTCAAGTGGTTAAGATCTACCTGCCAGGGAATTACCACAACATTGCTGTGAGGAAGAGTGGATAGAAAAAGCACTACCCCCAACCCCCTCCACAAACCTGAGAAGGAACTTAAGTGATTGGCCAAGAGTGACAGAGTGATTGGGGGCAGAGCCAGCAGTTCAGCCTCTACTGCAGACAAAGGGTAGGACTCCAGGCTTTCCCTGGGAACCCTTACAGTAAAAGCTCACAGTTAGAAGATTTGGATTCAGAGCTTCCACAATTCTATTCCCAAATGTTACATTGCAGACACTGTTCCAAACCTCATGCTGAACGGATGGGATTGTAAGCCCATAGAGCCTCCTCAAATCTACTATCTGAAGATTTGAAACATAAATCAAACTGTCAAAACTAGAAGTTGGGGAAGAAAATTGGAAAAGATGGGAGAGAATTACCATTTCACGCAATGTTTCCATTAAGTTAAGTTCCATTTAGTTAAGTCCAGTTCCACCAGCTGGGCTTCAAATCACTAATAGTTGGTGGATTGTCTGAGTTAAGTAGAGAGGATCTCCTCTTTGCCTCTGACCTCCTCTCCAGATAGTAGGTCCCCTGAAAGCAGGTCTCTGTCTAATTCATTGTCATACCCTCCCCTGTGCGTGAGAGATGGTGGTGGTCAATAAACTTTTATTGAATAAATTGAGTGTGGCTATCTAACTAAAATTTAATGGACCCTCCTATCGTTCTTTTGAACATCTCTTTACCTCTTTTCGCTCACTTGTACTTCCAAAATTTGACTGAAGAAAAACTTTCAGCATCGTCTCCCCAATGTACCAGCCATTAGGCAATATTTAGTAAAAAATAAATCAAATCTGTATCTTAAGCAATTTGCTTGCCTTCTATCATTAATCATTTCAAGTGGGCGGATGAATGGTCATTTGCAAATGGGCATAAAACACAGGGAATGTGGGCTGAAAATTCCGTTAAACTTGCCTTCTTAAGATAATAACTGAAAATGTTTATCAACTCAAAGATAATGCATCTAAAAATACCCAGTCATGCCTACATTAGGGAGTAAGGAAAATGATGGCTTATTATATTTACCCTTTTTAGGCTTTCTAATGAACTTCACCAGTCAAAACCATAATGGTCTACACTTGAGCGTATAAAATCAACACAGATTTCAAATTGTTTTTAGCCCTGTCAATCCCCAGGGTTAACATAAAATAAGTAAGATGCTCCTTACCTTTCAGTCTTCTTGGCGGAATCTACATCTGTGAGTTTTTAGTAAGGTGAAAACTGAAATAAGCTAGCTAGGCCACCATTTCTTTTTCAAATAGTGTATATTGCTGTAACTACCATATGTTTTAGAGAACCCAGTTATGTACTACTTCTGTTATCCAGATGGGAAAAGCAAAACAGGTGGACTATTACATAATATGCCAACAAGCTGAATTTAGAATTTGAAGGTCAGCATCTCCTGTCCATGGCTTAAACCTCTGAGTAGTATCATATCCCAAAAGCTCTTCTTTCCTTTTCGTCTCATGGGACTATGAGGGACCTTGGGTATGATCTGTTTTTGTGGCTTTTCAGAAAATTCTTAGCTGTCAATTCTTTGTATCCTTTAAAATCTTATGCAAATGCCCAATATGTAAAATCCACATAACTGGGGGGACTCTGGTAGAAGATCAATAGTGGGGTGGTGGGAACCCTCTGTCCATTTGATTCTGAAAGGACTTAACGGTAAGCTAGGACTCCTCCAAGCACGGGTTGAAAACCTGTGAAATAGTTCATTTCTCAAAGCCCAAAAAGGTAAAATGACTTGCCTAGGGTCTCTTAGCTAATGACAGAACCAAGCCTAAACCCCAGGTGTCCTAACTCTGTCGAATGCTTTGCCCATTACTTTACACTGAAATCAACTAGCAGGGGAAGATTCATTTTCTAAACCAGCAACCCCATCACTATATAATGTATGAGTTCATAGTAAAATGGTGAATATATGGAAAAGAGAACCTTCTTGGATCAAAATAAAGTCATAAATAGAAGGTAGTATAATAGTTTAGATCAGGAATTGGCAAACTTTTTCCATAAACAGCCAGAGAGTAAACAGTTTATGCTTTGCAGGCCATTTGGTCTCTGTCGCCAGTATTTAACTCTCGTTGTAGCCCCAGACAAGATATGAACGAATGAGTGTGGCTGTGTTCCAATAAAACTTTATTCATGGACTCTGAAATGTGAATTTCCATATAGTTTTTACATGTCACAAAGTATTATTCTTTTTTTGATTTTTCCCCTAAACATTTAAAATTTTAATAAACCATTACTAGCTCACAGGCCACAGAAAAACACAGATGGTTGGATTTGGCCCATGGACGGAAGTTTGTCAACCCCAGTTTAAAAGAAAACTTGTTCCACAAAACTTATGCAGAATTGAATAGAATATGCAGGTTCTTTGAAAAATGCTTAGCACATAGTTCTTTGAAGAGCTCAGCCAATGCAGTCACTCCCTGAGCATTAGCATCTGGGTTGCCTTTTATTGAAGTCTTAGAGGCCCAGCAAAACCCCACTGGGGAAAAAAAATCATGTCTCTGTTAAGGAACCCAACTGAGGGTCTGTGGCTTGACATGAAGACAAAAAGGTGAGGGTCTGGATCTTAGAGGCAAGATTCCACAGATCTGATGCTGGTGTCACTTTAAGCAGACCACTGAAAACAGTATCTCGTTTCACTCTACATTAGGGGAAATCCTAAGAGTCTAGGAGTCATTTATGTGGTTCTTAAATCAAAATCATTAACTCATTGTCTGGCATACATGTAACCATCATGGTATTACCTAACATGGGCAGATGAGGGAGTGTCCATGTGCTATATTCCATCTTTGGTAAACTGGATGAGTTTTTCCCATGGAAACAATTTTAAGACTAATTAGTAATGTAACCACTACATTAAACAAGCATAACTCATGGTATTTAGCCATAAAACAATTTGCTCAATGGGGTTTAATTGGTAGATACTCCTGGATGAAAATTTGAGCAGTCCCATGACCTTATGATAACCTTTAGAAAATATGAATGCACTCAATCCATTATCTTCTTTTTTTTCATTTTTTGTGAAACAGAGTCTCACTCTGTCACCCAGGCTGGAGGGCAGTGGCTCGATCTTGGCTCACTGCAACCTTCACTTCCAGGTTCAAACAATTCTCATGCCTCGGCCTCCCAAGTAGCTGGAATTACAGGCATGCACCATCATGCCTGGCTAATTTTTGTATTTTTAGTAGAGATGGGGTTTCACCATATTGTCCAGGCTGGTCTCGAACTCCTGACCTCAAGCAATCCTCCCGTCTCAGCCTCCCAAAGTGCTGGGATTACAGGTGTGAGCCACCATGCCTGGCTTCAATCCGTTATTTTCAATGTCCAATCTCATGTGAACTTTTGTCTTGCTACAAAGTTAAGACTTCTTCCCTCCACCCTTTACCCCTACCTTACCAAGCTAGGACCTGCTGTAGGCAAGAAACCTAAGGTTAGGACATGGACTAAAGACAATTTCTTCCCTCTTGCATAGCCCAGTACTTTTCTTCTTCCTTTCTTAGCTTGCTAAATGTGCATCCCAAGCCCTCTGAATTAGAACTCCTGCAGAAGTAAAGGAAGTAGAGTAGGTACATTCTTACTTGATGGATATTATTGTGATACTTCAGCGTTGTCACTCTATGGGCCGAGTAGATGTCTAAGAAAGACACCTGTCTCATGGGCACTCTTCTGGGTTCTTTGGAGATGCTCTACAAACTACAGATCTGCTACCAGAAGAATGCATTTCTCTTCCAGCTGGCAGCCTGTTCCCTCTTCAGCCCTGAGAACTCCCACTGTACCTCCAGCTTCCCTCTGCAGGGGTCTTTCTATGAGGCCCTACCAGATAAGGATACCCAGCGCCATCCTTCTCTTGCTGCAACAGCAGTCATCCACCTGACAGCCCTCAAAGTGCCCAACAAGCCCGCCGCCATAGCCATCTCCCCTTCATGCCTCAGCTCAGAGCAACTAGCCAGTCCATCTCTCACCTTTTGGACTTTCCAGGTGAAGTCAGACATGAGTATTGACTGCATCCCCTAAGCTCAAGACACACACAGCTCCAAAGTAGTGTTCTGGAAGCCCCTCTCTCTTTGCTTGAAGTCAATGAGGAAGAACTCCTCTAGGGGGAGCACCTTTGGGTTGGAATCTACTCTCCCCAAAATGCTCTGCACAAATCCTCTTAGGTTTTCCTCTCCTCAACCCTTTTACACACTCAATATAGGTGAAGGACTTAAGGGTCTAAGTTTTTTTTACTACCTGTTTTGTAAATCATGGTGTTATGCTTCAGTTTAGAATGTTATTTCCATTGTGGTTGGGATTCAATAGAAACTTTCATTTGAACCTCCTGTTACATACAGTCATTCAGGAGGACACTTTACCAAAGTACACATTTGGGGTGAGGAGACAAAGCCACAGCATTAACAGCACCATGCTGCTGAACCTGGCCACTATGGGCAGAACTGTCCCGATGGAAAAGCCACCATAGTGCCAAGGCCTTGCTTCTCCTGTGTCCCTCCAAGGTATCCCAGCTAACCAATGGAACATCCATTAACCCCTGAGCAAACTGCATGCTTTACAGTATTTGCTCATGCTGTTCCTTCAATCTGCAATGCCCTCCCCTTTTCTTTCTCACCTCACAATCTCGGTGATATTTATCCTTCAAGGCTTAGCAGACATGCCACCACTTCCAGGAAGCCTTTCCTCATAGCCCTCAGCTGAATCCTCTACTTCTCTTGTGCTCCCATAGCACAGTGTTTTTACTTCTTTATGGCCCCAATTTCATTGTCTTTAGGAATTGTTTTAGCCAATTGTGTACAATTGTATCTTCACAAGATGGTGAGCCCTACAAATGCCAGGGACTTTACCATACCCCTCTTTCAATAATCAGTGTCCCAGCACCAGGCTTCAAAAGGAGTAAAAGGAGGCAGGGAGAAAGGGATCCCAGGTGCCCTGAAGCATGGCAGCAACTGGACTCAGAGCAGCCATCCCAACAGCACAGGACATGTGTGCAGTGCAGTAGATGAAGAGTGAAATGGTTCCCACACTGCAAGAACTCTGCCTACACTCTGGCCAGAACCCTCAGACCCAGTTTACCAGTTCAGTGTGACCTGCCTTCCTCAGTGTCTTGGTGCTTTTGTGGCTAACACAAGCGCATCACTCTGCCACATGTGCAGAGAGCTGAAAGTGCCAGGCGTTTGCATCCTCTCTTCTCCACCCCATCTCCTGACTGTTAGCCAGTGACTGAGTCAGGAGAGAGCATGAACGCCCAATCCCCTTGCTTCTCGGCAGGACAAATCTAACATGCAATTTCTGCTGCAGAGCTCCCTGTGGGACCAAGACGAATGACTTACCTGGGCCACATGACTCCTAAGTGGCTGAAAGGGGATTCAAACCCAGGTGCTCTGTATTACTACCATAGACGGCTTGCAATTTAAGCATTACGACTACCATGTTAGGTTCTATGGACAAACGGGGTAACTTAGCATTTCTAATAAAGGAAGAAAAGTAGGATGTTTCTGTATTAAGCTATTATATGGAAAATGGGCAGGATAATTCATCTCCAAATTATTTGCATCACACCAACATATTTTCCTAGTGAAAAAAAAATGAAAAATCAGGAGCTTTGAACCCAGACAGAACTGGTTTTGAATCCCAAGTCTGTTAGAAACCAGCTGCAGTACCCCAGGTAAGTTATTTCACTTCTTTTAGCCTCAATTTGTTCATATACAAAATGGGTATAATATACCTAACTTGCATTGGTACAGAAAGGATTAAATATAGTATGTGCAAAGCCTCTATCACAGAGTCTAGCCAATGGCTAACATTCAATGAATGGCCCTTGTAGTAATAGTAGTGGTACTAATATAGACTGGCCTCAGAAAAAAGGAATTTGTACAACATTGAGGCTTACAAATATAAGCACAAAACCCCACCATGTATATTGATAATCCTTGAATATAATGGCGTATTAGTGATAAAAATTAGAACTTTGAAGACTGCATCTGGCAGAAAGAATACATAGACACATATATACTCTGGCTGGCATGTCAGGAAGAATCTATCTGCCAGTAATCAATAACCGTTGGGAAATGAGAAGAACTATAAACATCATTGCGTGAGAACTAGGGAATGAGCTCTTCCCAAGACAAGTTGCAACTGCACAATTTCAAGCTGACATTTTATTTCACCTAAAAGAAATAATTGTGCTTAATAAGGTACTTATTGCTAGAGGATCAGGATCTGGAAACCAAACTTCTATCATCTAATGCATAACAATTTTAAGCAAGATCTGTTTGGGGTTGAGGAAAACACAGAGAGCCCCAAAACTACTTTTCCAAATTGTGTCATAACCCCGACAAAGAAATTTAGGGACTGATACCTTAAACTCCATTGAAGTCGAATATCAGGTTTATTCTTACAATGGATTTCACATACGTTACTTCCATTTTTTCCTTTTCTTTTTGTGGTTATAGATCAGGTTTATTCATTTTGTTTTTTTTTCATTTTGGTACACAGATTGTAGGAAAACAGCTCTGGTGAGCCCTCACCTTTCTAGAAGTAGCAGAACAAGTTCCTTCTGTCCTGGTAGATTTGATTCATAAAGGCAACCAAATATAGCCAAAACATTTACTCTGCTTTGTATGATCATTTGGTTATCTAAGAGAAGCAAATTAGCCAAATAAAAGCTAAATCACCACTTACAGTGCTTAACACTGGCTCAGTCTTTGGTCCAGGCTAACTTGATAGACATAGTTTACTTCTGTCCTACTGGAAGTCTAAGAATGAGTCCAAGTTTGTAAGTAAATATAGAAACACAGCCCCACAAGCCCAAGGCCAATCAACATTTTCCCAACCTCAAGTGAGAAGAATAAGCCTAAGGTTCTGGGATTTCTGTAGGCAAGCAAGGATGACGTATAAAGCTGATTTATGGGAAGTAGACTTCCCTTTATTCTTGAGCCTTTGAGTTGGACTTAATTATCTTTAAGGTAGAGAAGGATATGGCCCCGCCCTCATCGTCTACATATGTGTTCCTATCAAGCAGCCATGTGCCATCATAGTAGGCAGAATCGTAATTTGAGAAGTAAATATTTCTGTCCACTCACCTGCTGGGCACCAGGGAAAACAAAAATTTTAATCTCTTGACCGAATTAAACTTGCTTGGGTTTTTGTAATTTTTATGGAATTCAGATGCTCTGAACTGTGAATGCTCCAAATTGTTTAGCACAGTGTAAAAAAAAATGTGAGTAAGAAAAACCATCCTTCAGCACTGAGTGAGAGATGATTTACATAGATAATGCCCGGCAGGGAAGAGACTACCACATACAATGAGAGGAATTAGAAGATCCTGGATTAGGTGCCTGCCTTGGCTAATAGATGGATCTTGACTCTAGACATGATTTTTCATCTCTTTTATCCTTATATGTAAACTAAGAGACTCTATAGACACACTGGATGAAATCTAGAATTGCTTTTAACTATATGACTGATTTAGGGAAGGAGAGGAGGAAAGACAGCCATGTTATACATGTAGTATAGTTACAAATTCCATAATAAATATAGTCTCATTTGTAAATAGAATTGTTACAAAATAACAGTTAATATCTTCCAAAATGCATAATCCTTACTGTAAAACAATAAATTAATAAAACAATTTATATATTAAATTGGTAATAAGTCTTCAAAAATTCAACTTTTAAACGAATTTCTTCTATTTTTATTTTTAGTTCACCTCATTTGTTTTTATGCTCATTTGGAAAACTCAAGTAATAGTCTTTTATTAACATTATGATTTATTCAGTTTTCCATCATACAAGACAAATCACCCATTTTTTAGATAAGTTTTCTGCATATAATAAATAAGATATACATATTAACACAGATCTATTTGTGGATTCACACATCACTCTCTGAATAAGGTGATAAATCCTACCTGCATGCAAAGACACACTTTAATCATTAATTTGGTTTAGGATCCTCATTTGCAAATGATAATAATAATTACATGGCTCTGATTTCAAATACGAGGCATAAAAAAACCTTGCTAGAACTTAAACTACTTCTTTTAATTTTCCCAAACACATCTAACCAAGCTCATAGCCTTAAAATTATTCATTGCTTTTTATCTTATCACAAGTTTCCTGTTGTAGGTTGAATTCCCAAGAAAGCACCCTTAGATTAGCATGAAGAAAGTTTACTAGGAAGTGCAGTTGAGATTAGCACCTGATGAAGGAAAGAAACAGAAGCAGGATTGAGAAGAAGAAGTTGAGCTGATGCAGTCTCAGCAAACACCTTAGCCAACCCCAGAGGGGCCTCTGAATCTGGGTTGATCCTTTCAGAGTTGTCCCAGCTTGAGATAAAATAGCTGGAGGAATAAATCCCAAAGGGAAGCCTGGATAGCTCATCACAGCATCCACTACAGTTCCAAATGGAGGCAGCTCCAAGTATGCTAACAGCTAACCTTCCAGTTGGCTTGTTAGCAACCAATATTTGTTGAGTACATACCATGTGCTAAGTACCATAGAGACCACCAAATTTTATATATATCCTTACTATCAAGAAACTTACAGTTTAGTTGAGGAGAGCAGATCAAAAACGCATTTAAAAACCACAGAACAAAATTTTAAGATAACAGGCAAAGACAATACCAGAAGAAATAAAGGTAATCAGACAATTTATTATTTTAAAATGTAAAGGAGAGAGAGATAACTTAATTCTATGAAGCTTGGAACAGTAAAACTTGAGTTGTGTCTTTAAGGTTAAAAAATTGTAATGAGTAGGAGCAGGAGGAAAGCAAAGTAGCAGTAAAAGAAACAAGGACCAGGTGCAAGGCATCTGGAGGTCATCTTCGTAGAAATGACAATAACTTTTTGAAGAGGAGCATATCAGGACTGAGGGTGGGAGAAGAAAGCAAGTGTACAATAAGAAGTGGAGGCCACTCAGGTGAGTCCAAATGTTTTGATAAGCATGAAGTTGGAGGCATTGGGCTCTTCCAGGACTGGCAACAGCAAGGACAGCTTTTGATTTATCAGTTTCTCATCAGGGCAGAGGTAAGCTGCTATGGGGCCCACTGTGGCAGCAACTTGCCTAGCAGGCCAGTTCTGCAGTGTAAATTTTGGAAGCCAAGCCTAGAGACCATTCTTTCTGCATTTCCAATGATCTGTGAGCATGTATCTCTTTCTGCTTAAATTAGCTAAAGCAAATTCTGTTATCTGCAGCTAAGAACCCCAACAGATAACATTCACAATTGCATGAGAAGGCATTATTATCCTCATTTTATAGGTTTAAAATAAATCTAAAACTATGAGGTTAAATAACTTGTCAAAGATGTCCTAGTGTGGCAGAGCCCAAACTTGAGGCTAGAACTATCTCACTCCGAAACCAGTGCAATTTCTACAAGACATAACAGTTTCCCAAAGACAGAAATTGAATGGCCCTTCATATTTATAATCTGAACATGTGGATCTGCAAAATGAATAGTTTCCACAATGGGTCATCAAACATCACACTCGAATTGTGAACTGGAGAATGTAACACTATGTGTGAATTATTCCAATGAGAGAACAACACCAAAAAGTGAAAAGTTCTCTGAAATCCATGCCAGAGGCAAAAAAGGATGAGTTCTTGAAGCCAAGGGGCCAACCTAGCTCTGCCTAACCCTACTTTCTGTAGTTGTTTACAAATTTAACAACCAACTTCAATAATAATCTCTATGGCCTCATAAATAAATTCAAGTCCGCAACGTAAAGCAAGTTCCCATCCTTCAGCCCATGTTGTTCCACATATTGAATTTCATGATCTCATGAAGGCTAAGTTCTTCCCCAGGCGTCATGGAGGCTATTTAACTACCTCCTGCCTTAGCCCTTTCAACTTCAAGATCAGTTTTATTAGATGGACTCACTAGACAATGGCCAAGATTATATATTTCTAAGACCAATTATTCATGGTTAAAAGTATAATCTATGGCAGGATTAGAAAATAAGTGATACAGTATGACCACTAGCCCCTCTTAAGCCCAAGGAAACATGATCACTACTGGACTTTGGCCTAGAATCGTTCTCAAAACAGAGCCCCAGAGAGCCTCTGTCAATCAGTCGGAGTCAGTACTTGAGTTAAAACCAACCTTCAAACCCTGATCTATAGTCTTCACCTGGGTAAACTAGCAGGACGACTCATGACAATTGAGTCTCATTGCAGCCATTTTGTACCCACCACAACTCGTTTTCTGAAAATCTGCCAGAGAATGACTTAGGCTCCAGGGGAAAGAGAGCTTACCCTCTGACCTCCACACTTCAAACCTGACTTCACACCAGTTTAAAACACTTTATGGAGCCCTTCCATTCATAGAGTGTTCTTCTGGATGTTTCTTTCTGTCCTCAATTCCATCTTGAGCCCAGCTGACAAATGCTGCGTGGACTCTGAGCTGTCTCCCGAGAGGAGCCCCGTACGTTTTAAGCAGCTTTGCTTTGTGACCTGACCTCCAGGCAGGCTGCATACTTCAGAGCACTGACAGCTCAGTCATGTCTTTTGTCCCAGGCACACAGATACAGCAGGCGAGGGAAAGTTCACATTGAACACTCACATTTCAAAACGTAAATAAATGGCTCACACCAGAGGCCCAGTGCACTTAAGTTAGGAAGACAAAACCTCCAGAAGAAAAGAGGGACCCAAGGAGACTTTTCAGAGATCCCTGCAGGACCCTGTGGCTATGATGACTGCAGCTGGAGGGCTGGATGAGGCAGATCTACTGCCAGCAGGAGGCCAGATAGGCTTCTCTGAGTAGGGCGTGTGGACATTCCTGCTTTCTGTTCTTTCCTGACCTGCCCCCTAAAATATCTTTCTGATATATATTTTCCCCTACTAAGCCCAATTCCTTTCTTGCTTTCTCTTTCTTTTAGCCCTTTTTTCTCTCTCTAATATGCTTTGTGCTTCTTATTCCTCCTGCCTTTTCTCATATTTCCTGGTTCTGCAGCTCTTATATTTATTCTACTTGGAAACCTTTTATTTTTCTCCCAGTTTTCTGAAGAACTTTCACAGCTGGTCCCATCTGTCTCTTCTAAATGATCCTGTTCCTCTTGAACTAAATTCATTTACTCTCTGATTCCACCTGCCCTTAGAAGGCTGGACCCTATAATACCACACCCTAAGTCCTATTAACAAATGTGAGGTTGGAAATGGGGGCAGACAGGGGCCCTGAATTCTACCACTCTTTAAACACCAGCCACAGATAACAGACTCACTAATGTGTTGCTGCCCTTTATCCTTTTCCTACAGTTATCTGAGTTTTTTTATTTTACCTTTTGATATTTAACTCATTTTAAACTTTCATAATTTTATAATACCAGTAATGCATGCTCATTGTAGAAAAATTGATAACAATAAATAAGTAGAAAGATGAAAATAAAAAGTCTTCTGCAATTTTGCCCTTCAGAGACTACTCCTGTGTTTCATGACTGTCTTGATGAACACTGTTTTAAAGATTCAAAGATGAATGAAAAAGACTTTGTCCTTGCTCCTTCAGAGCCTATATCCAGTGGGGAAGAAAATTAAACAAGCAAATACAAGACAGCATATTTAGAAAAGAACAGGATTCCATGGAAGCGAGGGCAAATGAGTCACACTTTGCAAAAGCCTTCTGGAGAACACGTCATCCTGAAAAATGAGCAGAAATTGGCCAGGAACAAAATACAGACAGGAAACAGCCCATGGTAAGTCCATAAAAGTAAAGTGAGACTGGCACATTCAGAGAACCAAAGGGAGTTCAGTATGGCTCAAAGTAAGGGCAATGGCAGTAAACAGGCATGGAGAGGTAAGGAGGAGCCAGAAGGCACATGCCCTTGTAAGCCACAGGAAGATGTCTTCATAAGCGCAATGGGAACATTGAAGGTTATTAAGGAAGGGAATGACATGATCCGATTTACACTTTTAATAGAACTATAAGCCTAAAAGACAGAACTATACTGTGCAATAGGTGCCACCCTTATAATCAGAACAGAAAGAAAGAAAAGGAAAGAAAAGAAAAGGGAGGGAAGAAGGAATGAAGGAAGGAAGGAAGGAAGGTTGGGAGGGAGGGAAGCAATGGGGGAAGGAAGGAATGAGGGAGGGAAGGAAGGAAGGGAGGAAGGAAGGAAGGAAGTTTGGGAGGGAGAGAAGCAAGGGATAACGAAGAGGGGAAGGAAGGAAGGTGTGAGGGAGAGAGGGAAGGAAAGAAAGAAGGAAGGAAGGAAAGAAGGAAGGAAGGAAAGAAGGAAGGAAGGAAGGAAAAGAAAGACAGCAGGAGAAGGGAAGGGAGGGGAAATCAGGAAACATTGGTAGTAAGTAGTGGAGGCCAGGATATGATCTCAGACAGTCAGCTCTACTATAGCCTGTCTTATGATGTCTGTTACATTCTTTATTGAGTCCCAACCATTTCAGGTGATCAATCAGGAAACTCGGACATATATGTTTTGTATGTGACATATCCATTTTCCTTATTATGAAGGAGTTGTCCCTTTGCCTTGGACTTGAGGAGGGGTTGATTTCCCTGGCTGGGGAAGTAGGAGAGCTAGAACTGTGCTAAGTGTGAGGAAAGGCTTTTTAAGGGACCCTCCACAAGCATTCTCCATACCCAGGATGGGAAATATCAACATGAGATTATCCAGGTTGCTGTTTTGACTGTCTCAAAATATCAAATGACTATTTAACCTTATGCTTTCATTTATTTGTATAGCTCTTATCACAGCATGTTTTAAAATATTATTCATGTTGAAAGTTGGTCCAGATCCTAAAATTGCTTATAATTTCCCCACTCTTGACTATGCCTTTTCTATTACTCACTGATACCAGGACAATTTGCTCATTAAAGCAATACAGTCAATATAATTGTCTGGACTTGAGCCTTAAGATTAGACAAGTATTTTTAAAGCTTCTTTTATGGCAACTCAGAAAAAGGATATATTTCTTTCTTTTTTTTTTTTTAACATTGTTGGGTAACCATTACCCAATCATCCATTTTTTATTCCGTACATTTCCAGGACATTTTCCAGGGGAAACTGAAAGGAAGTAGTAAGAGGAAGAAAAGTGTAATACACTGGACACAAAGAAAGCTTCTAAAAGGAGTATATTTCATACTAAGATCAACAAACATAAGTATCTATAAATAAAACAAAGATTTGAAGAAAGAACAGTTACCAATACAGCATGTGACATTCCATTTTCTTTTCCATTCATTCAATTCTATTCTATTTCTATTTATTCTATCATATTTTACTCTGAATTGATACAATAACTTTGGGAAATTCTTTTCCAGCATCTACTAAAGCTGAACATACCACATCCTATGACCCAGCAATTTCACTCTTAGGTACATACTCAAGAGAAATAAGTGCATGTGTCCACCACTGGACTTTAGAATGTTTATGGAAGCGATATGAACAGAAGCAATGTTCATGAGGCCAAATATTGGAAACTATCCAAAGGCTCATCAACAGTAGAATAGATAAATAAATGTTGGTATGTTCACACAGTGGAGTGCTACAATTGTTTGCAATAATATGGATGAATCCCATGCACCATGTCAGACACAAAGGAGTTCATACTGTATGATTCTATTTATATAAAGTTCAAAAGCAGCCAAAACTAATCTGTCCTGTTAGAAGTCAGGCCAGTGAATTATTTTGGGAGGGATAGTGATTTAAAGGAGTCATGAGGGGGCTTCTAGGGAAGTGGTGTTTCTTGATCTGGATGCTGGTTACTGGGAGGTGTTCAATTGACGAAAATGCATCAAATTGCATGTGCACTTTTCTGTATGTATGTTATACTTCAATAAAATGTTAAGAAAAAATATTGGTCACAAGCCACTAAGTTAGATTCTCCTACTTGCTAATCACTTGCAACCTGCAATTTGAAATATACTACATTAGATACTAAAAATACCAAAGGAAGACACGCTATGACATATCAAAATATTTTAATTTCATTTACAACAATAAGATGGAAAGCTCAAGTCTTATTTAGGAGCCATTAGATATTACCAAAATTAAAAGAATCCAGAACAAAAAAAATGAAACAGCTAAAAACAAGTATATACTGTCCCTTCTCATTTGATTTTTAATAACTTTACAGCTGCTTTCAATTCAATTTTTATTGAATCTTTCATTTAATCTATATTTGTTGCCAATCACTTTGTTAAGAAATGCACAATTTTGAGTATGCTTACCCAGCTTTTTCCATAGTATTCAAGCCACTGGTCTCTTCTCATTGGAATAGCCAGGAGCAGCTTACCGGTAAAGAAAATGCCCCCTAAAGTTCCCCTTTTTCAGCTGTTTTTAAAACTGGCCTTTCCCATTAGAATCTGTTTTTCCCCTTGGGGCTTCCATCTATCACAGGTGTTCTCAAAATCTCCAACCTGCTCCAACCCATGCTGGAAGTGAGAAGACATATCACCCAATCATGGTTAATTGCAATCAACATTCACACATTCATAAATGAGTACGGTGCTTGGTATTTTAAAGAGACCCAGATGTATTTCTAGTCATAATCATTATCTTTCTCAAGCAAAGTGTAGTTTACAAGCCACATTGCATAGGATTTTTGTTTTTCAAACAGCAGATTGTTGCACACATATATAGGGCTTTTGGTTGACATCTTTATTCCGTGATTCCATGAGAGTTTTCTTGAAATTCTACAAAGTGGTCAGATCTCCAAGTGAAGGCAGTCCAGCTATCTTGGGAAAGTGTTTCCCACTTTAGCTGGCCTTTAAGTGTCAATCCACCAGGGGCCGCAAATGCCATTGTTTGGCTGGAGTCCTCCCCGGTGCATCACTGTGGAACAGATAAAGGTCTTTGGGGCTTTACAATCTCTTCTGAAACCTAGATTGCATTAGTTTCCAAGAATGTCTGACTTTGCCTGGCTGTCCGAAATATCTGCCCAAGTCCCCCTTCCTCTTCACATCTGCCTAAACACAAGGGCAAGAGACATGTTGAGCAAGTGAAGCCAAGAGTCAGTGCAATGCTCTGAGTGCAAACTCAGAGTCAACAGTGAAAATGACATGAAACAAACTCAACCTGCTTTCTACAAAAGCAGAATTTAAAATTTCTGTCCTCTAAAAGTATATTTGAAAAATGAAATCTTTCCATATGGCTTTATTTTCTTCTATATAAAAGAGTTAGACTAAATTCTGCTTTAAAAAAACTAGCTCTGTGAACACTGTGCTGACATATACACTAAAGTCATCTGGAAAAAATACAAGCTACTATAACGAATGCCAAATGCCAAAAGTAGCCAGTCTCATTCTATTGAAACAAATAGATTGAAGGGGAAATGTATTTAGCTGACAGAGTGAATAGAGAAAATTGATCTCTTATTGTCAAATATACTGTACCTGACATGAGGGTTGGGAAGTTCTGAAATGTATTTTACACACAAAATTAACTTTGAACCTTCACATGAACCTATTTCAAAAGTGTCTTACAGCCAAGATAAAATTATTCACACTGGACTAAGTGTTTACATTAGATATTCCTCTTTAATTCTTGAGAGAGAAAAAAGCCATCCTTTGGTGGAGAAGCACATTTTTACGCAAAGTTTTGAATCTCAAATGGAGAAAATCAGCATATTCCATAAAGAGAACATTTAGCACCTAATGTTCAAAAGACTGTTTGACCCGTTCTTTATGAGTGCACAGTTGTATCAGAGCCCAGACACTTAAGATTATAGCAAACTTTTAATAGAACCACATTTCCTTTTGGAATACAATACAGCTGCAAACAAAAAAAGTCATATTTCCTCCAGTTATGTGTCAAATGGCTGTATCCTCACTCCAGTAAGAGAGTCGAGTGGAATCCAGACACCACCAGAAAAGGGAGCAGGGATAGAAGGAAGGTAATCAAACCCTGCTCTTCCATTTACCATAGAACAAATCCAAAAAGAAAGAAAAGGAAAAGCATTTCTAAGACCAAAAGTCATATTTTCAAACATACAGGTTTGTTTCTTTTTTAATGTGTCTTTGTTCTTCTTTTTGGCTAAGAAACAGGGCCCTATTTTTGCCGTGACACAGAAAGCATTTCACAGAGAACCCGAATTGTACATGGTTTTTAAAAAAAACACTTAATGGGCTCATGAGAATAATCCTCACCCTCTCAGCTCTTTCAGATAGCAGACTAATTCCATTTCCTTCCATTTGCCACCACATTCTGCCTCTTTCCATTGCCACTATTTTTCTACCTTGTTTTGTCTTTCCCTTCAGTAAACTCAACACCCTGGTAATTCAATCTCCTGTTCAACATCATGGTTGAATCAAATCGCTGTCACTCAAAATATAACCCTTGGCTTGAACTAGGGTATGGTTGAGTAATCAGGGCAAATATCCCCAAATCTGGAATTTCTGGGTTTTCAGCCACTGAATGACTAAGTGGCTTTAGACTAGATCTTTCCTCCACCTCATGAGAACAGGTCAAATCCTGTCTGTGCTGATTGGGACTGGGTAGAACCAAACACCTCAAGAGAGAACTCTACCTGCAACTGGGCTCTCCATGGGCTCCCAGGAAAATGGGGACAGCAGCACTGACCTCAGAAGATGGAGAAGGGAATTAGCAAATAATGGGAAAACTTAACACAATGTCACTTTCACACCAGGGTGGAAATCGTAAAAGACCAAAAGGGAGCCCTGTTTAAAGATGTCTTTACTCAAGCAGTATAAATAATCAGGTTTCTCAGAGAAAATCATTTCCATTCTCACCACTAGTTCTACTTAAACAAGTTTGAAGGCCAATAAAAACACAGTGCTGGTTTACAGGGGTTAGGAGAAATGTAGGAAGATGGTGGATCTTGCCTGAGTTCAGAAGTTTAAAGAGAAAATCCTAAGAATAGGAAATGACAAATTGTATTGATACTAATTTTTTTAAATAATTCAAGACATGAAACAGGACCATGCATATTATACAAATGTTATTAGACAAAGTGTAGAAACCATTCTAGGGACAGGGGAAACACCTGGAGGAGCAGGCTTGCTCATGAATTGGAAGTTAACAAATATATGAACACACAGAGATTACAGTCAACTAACCTGGGGGACATTTGCTGTGCACTGTGAGAGGAGTGTTGAAAGGAACCCAGAGGAGTCAAAACTGGTGTTGAAAAACCATCTGACAGGATCCAGAGCTGAGACACCCTGATCAGAGATCAGAGACCTTTGCCTCACAAACTCACTCCAAAAGGGACACGGAGCAAGCAGATAGCTCTTAGCTAAGTTGTATCACAAAGTAGGCACCCATAAATCTTTGTAGAATTGAATTGTTGAAATAAACCATATTCATATGGAAGAACTAGGACTTTTCAAATTAGAAGAGCTGCCTTTATGAGTTACGCTGCTCAAACAGAGTGGTTTGGGAAAGAAGGGGCTGTGGAACTAAATAGTCTCTTTTGCAACTGATAGTAAAATTAGAGGGAAAGCAAATGGCAAGAGAGCAGGCAATCAAAATCAAATGGATGTGGATCATTTAAGTAATTGGGCCAAGGGATAGTAAATGCAGCTCAATTTAAGATAATGTTCAATAAATTGCTTTAAGAAATAACCTAGGGAATACAGGTTAAATGGAACAACCATGTAGGAGATTGATCTGCAAGTCACAATAAAGAAAATCATTGAAGCTAACCACCAGAGCATTACCAACATCAGTAAAAAGGCCATGGCTACCCTAACAGTAAAAATGCAAATAGACCCACTCAGACCACAGAGCAGCTGTCCTCATTCATGTGCTGCTTTCTGCTCTTCCTGTGCTAGTGAGAACTTAACCATTTTCCAAACAGCTCTCCAAACTTAATCTATTTCAAGATTATTACAGGCTTCCCCTAATGTCTCTCCAAATTTCCTTTCTCCCTTGAAAAAGTTGACAGTTATATTCACAGACAAAAGGGACATGTTACAAATGTTACTACCCATTTGTCAGATTCTTTGGTGGACCACCAGGAATTGTACCTGTGGAATCAGTGTTCACAGCTGGAGGGCTTTCCCCTAAAGAAGGTGGGATATGGCACAAAGACAATGCCAGCCCTACAGGTAAAACCAAAACGTAACTAAACTCACACTTCTACCCCAGGAACAGAAACAGTTGGAAATGACTTGATTGGCATTTGTCCATTTGAATTTAGAACGGATTCCTTTCGTTATGAACAAAAAACACTGGGATACTAGTTAATTTCCGTAGACATTTACTGAGCCATGTGCCAAGTACTGCACTGAGTTCTGGGAATTTCGCAGGGAAAAAGTTCCACTCCCTGCCCTCTGGAAGCCCACAGTTAATGAGAAAGACTACTACAACACAGGGTACAGGGCAAGAACAACTTCTGTTCTGTGTAAGGTGATCACACACGTTCTCTGGACACATGGTCAGGACATAAATTTGGAACAAGTTTTTAAAACCCCAGAAAATTTTTAAAAACAAAATGTTTTATTAGTGTCTTTAAGTCCCATCTAAAGAAAAGACAGGGTGATGAACTCCAATCATTTTGCTAAACAAAAGTGGTCTGTTCTTGCCAGTAAGACGGCAGCTTAAGCAATAGTATTCCAGGCAACTTCCTTTCTCAGCTCAATATGTCTCTTTTTGCCCCAGCCTTGGAGAATTTTACTCATCCAAATTCCTAAATTTACCCACCCTGAATTCCTAAAAGGAACAGGGCTAACCCAACCAAGCTAATGAGGTGTCTGAATTTCAATGGTTCAAGGAAAAACACTTTAAGGAGAGGCAGCGTGGTCATTGGAGTTGGGAGATGTGGAAATGTGGGTTTGGATCCTGCTCTGCACTTGATCAGCTGGTACATAGACTCTCTGGCCCTCAACCTCCTCATCCACATAATAGGAATAATAATGCTTGACTGTTGGGTGGTTCATTATACAAAATGGGGTAATAGATGCAACACAGTGCCTAGCATATAATCATCATGAACATTAAGACCCACTCCATGTCACTACTCCTGTCAGATGCTGGGAGAAATTACCTTCCTACATTCCATTCTTCTACTTAGCATGTGTCTGATGTGTGTGACAATGGAAATGGCCTCAGTTTGACGCTGAACTCCAAGAGATACCTAGGTTGGTATCTTTTGAGTAAAAACCTGAAGGGTCTGGCTGGGTGTGGTGGTGGGCACCTGTAATTCCAGCTACTGGGCACCTGTAATTCCAGCTACTTGGGAGGCTGAGGCAGGAGAATTGCTTGAACCCAGGGGGCAGAGTCTGCAGTAAGCCAAGATCATGCCCCTGCACTCCAGCCTGGGCAAAAAGAGCAAAACTCTGTTCAAACAAACAAACAAACAAAAAAACACAGTAACCAGCAGGGTGTGGTGGCTCACACCTGTAATCTCAGCACTTTGGGAGACCAAGGCAGGTAGATCATCTGAGGTCAGGAGTTCAAGGCCAGCCTGACCAACATAGTGAAACCTTGTCTCTACTAAAAATACAAAAATTAGCCAGGCGTGATGGCGGGCACCTGTAGTCCCAGCTACTCAGGAGGCTGAGGCAGGAGAATTGCTTGAACCCAGGAGGTGAAGTTCACAGTGAGCCAAGATCACGCCACTACACTCCAGCCTGGGCAACAGAGTAAGGCTCTGTTTAAAAAAAAAAAAAAAAAACTATAAAAGGTCTGTGATGGAGAAGCTACCTCTCCTTCCATTAAATACTTTGAGTCACTCTTCTCAAAACAGTCTTAGAATGGAAACTCTTGGTGTTTTATACTTGGTTTTGTCAAATATGAATGATATCCTAGCCACAGTGATAGAACTGGAAATGGTGGAATTTGGCCACAGGGTAGAAATGAAGCGGGAAAAGGGAAAGGATAATACTATGATCATTCTTACTATACAGAAGGAATTTTACAGGAGAAAGGATGAATAACTAGCCAAAGACATACAGCATTTCAGAAGTAAAGCTGAAGTGTAATGTGCTTCAATTTCCAGCACTGTCTCTATTTTGTCTGAACCGGGCTTACCTTTTTCAACATCAGAGCCTTAACACCTAGTGTCTAGCAACACCCAGGGCCTGCCACTCCCAGCAATACCTAGCAGCACTTAACCATGACAGGTACTCAATAAGTGCTTGTACATGAATAATCTTTAAGAAAGGTCAGGAGATCAAGACCACAGTGAAACCCCATCTCTACTAAAAATACAAAAAATTAGCTGGGCGCGGTGGCAGGCGCCTATAGTCCCAGCTACTCAGGAGGCTGAGGTAGGAGAATGGCATGAACCCGGAAGGCGGAGCTTGCAGTGAGCCAAGATCGCGCCACTGCACTCCAGCCTGGGCGACAGAGAGAGACTCCGTCTCAAAAAAAAAAAAAGAAAGAAAGAAAGAAAAGTCAAATTAAAATTATGCAGTAGCTCAGAATCCATCCTTTAACCAAAACCTAATAAAATATTTACACCAAAAGGGAGATATCCTGTTTCAAAGTAGGAAAAGATTAGATGTTTTGTTCCAAACTAGCAAGAAACATTCAAGTAAGTTCCTTTACTCCTACCCAAACATTACCTTACAATATTTTTTTCCTGATCATGTTTTTTCCCCGGGACAATTTGCTATCCATTCTCAAAAGCAACTCTCCAAATAAAATAGATTTCATCATGACTCAAACTTACAACATTTTTTTTTTTAGTAAAAGAACACCAGATAAACACTAGGAGAGCTAATACTTTGTTGCCAAACAACCAAACAGATGTGATCCCTACCACTTCCTACCTTTCCAAAAGACGTGATTAATGGAGAATTATAGGAATATTCTAATTCTTGTTGAAAAGCTTGATTGATTTATTGGTACTTGCAGCCAAACAATAACCAGGTCCATATTTCAAATCACTGTAGATGACCAGAATCTGGGGCTCATCATGACTCTATACTTTGCTATAAGACTGGTGCCAAGAAAATTTCTTTCCAGCTCAGTAATCCTTCTTCCTTTCTAGATAAATTCTACATAGCTTTCCCTTTGCTCCTGCCTTGGGGTAAGATTTCTTGCAGCAGCCATGTAAAATGACTTCTGTCTTTGGAAGATTTCTTAGAAAACATATTGTCTCTGATCCCCACCCTTTGAAAATTTCCACTTTTTACCCAAAGAATACCTTCCACAGAATTCTCAGCGCAGCATCAATGCCCCCAGGAAGGCCTTGCAGATGCTTTTGTCGCTAGACTAGGTTAGGCTCTCCTGCCCTGTGTTCTTACAGTACTTTGTTCCCCCAATACAACATCTTCACATTTTATTTTAAATTTCTATTTAATTATCTATCTTTCCAACTGGACTATAAGACTATGAGGAAAACAGCAGGCCCTCAGTACCTGGTGATTTTTAAATAAATGATGACTTCCAAATTTTATCAGGCCTTATAGTTCCAATCTCATTCCTTCTCATGAGAGAAAGTGCAGAAGCCCCAGAACATGGCCACACAGCTAGAGATGTTTCCAGCTTCTCTTGCAGCTAGGCTCTAGCCAATTGGATATGAGTTGAAGACATATTTGCAACTTCCAGGTCGTGTCATTAAAAAGGAAGCTTCTTCTCTACTTGCTGTTTCCCCCTTCCTAAAGGCTGCAAAGTAAACAAAATGGTGGTGAGTCAGCTTCAACAAGGGAGATAAGGACAACAACCTAAGGCATGGCAGAACCACAAAACAAAAGAAATCTAGTTCCTGGGTAAACTTAGAAAGCAGAGCCACCTCTCCACTCTGGACTGCTCATCTGTCTATAGACTGTTACATCAGAAACACCTTTGTCACTGGGCACAGTGGCTCACGCCTATAATCCTAGCACTTTGGGAAGCCAAGACTGGCAGATCACTTGAGCCCAGAAGTTGGAGAAGAGCCTGACCAACATGACAAAACCCTGTCTCTACAAAAAATACAAAAATTTTCTGGGTGTATTGTACGTGCCTGTAGTCCCAGCTACTCAGGAGACTGAGGTGGGAGGATGGCTTTAGCCCAGGAAGTGGAGGTTGCAGTGAGCCAAGATGGCATCACTGCACTCCAGCTTTGGTGACAGAATGAGACTGTGCCTCAAAAAAAAAAAAAAAGAAAAGAAAAAAGAAAAAACACACATTTGTCTTTCGTTTATGCCTCTGAGTTTGGGGTCCTCTCTCACCTTTTTTTTAAGATATGAACTTAAACCCTACTTAACAACTTATGTCAATTATAAATTCCTCTAACTTAACTTTGCCTACAGAGGGGACATTTTTAAGTTTCCTATTCAAGTGTCCAAGAATTTATCATTACTACCACAATGTATGTAGGAAACTTACACTTGCAATTCACGTAGCTACTATCCAGCAGCAATAATGTAGTAGAATATAACCATGTTTACCAACTGCACTGGAGTAAATCGTTCGTTTTACTTAACTAATGGCTGCTGTTTTAATTTGGAATTGTATAAAAAATTTGTGCTACATAGTACAAACTGGCAAAGTGACAAATTGTTCTACTCGACGTCATTTTGGAGCATGAAGAATCCTTATTGTAAATAGCATATTCAACTAGGTCTAAACATTGTACAATATCAGTTGTCCATCCCTAAAAACTTGCGAGGCTACAATTAGAAGCAGTACAACTTATTTTCATGGGGTACTTACGGGATCAGTCTTGGGCCTTCACACATTTCATACAAGTCACATCTTGTATATTTGAGTGATTTAGAAAGTCAATATTTTGCTGTTAAAAATAATTAACCTCAGGGGACATTACAGACTTGGTCCTTCTCATCCATTTTCATAGTACTGAAACCCTGAAGCCAGAGAGAATACTCGTAACAGCTGGCAAGGATTGTCTCAGCTTTTAAAGCCACATTTAGCCTGTCATTGGCTATGAATTGGACTCAACCTTTACCATGACTAGTTTTCTGTAGATGCAGTGATTTGTAGAGTTTTCTAGGTGGCCCAGATGGGCCAGGTAAAAATAAACCAAATTCCCTTCTAAACATAAAAGCTGCTACCTATAAGCCCGTAGAGGAGACAGAGAGCCTCTCCTCTATGAATAAGCTTTTCTTGCTTTTCACCCATTTTATGCATCCAGTTAGACCCAGAATGGATACCATGTTCCCATTAAGACTCACTTACATGAATAACTACATCACTTCCTTTGGGATGACATTTGAAAGCAATTTCATCTTCCCAGTGAGGCCTACTTTGCCTGCACTATTTAAAATTCCAAGTCTCCCTGATATTTCCTATTCCTGTAGCATTATCTAATATACTCTACATTTCACTGATTTCTCCTGTCTATTATCTGTCTCCCCTACCAGAATGTAAGTTTCCTGAGGGAAGGGTAGTGTGTCTTTTTTGATTAGTGTTATATTCCCAGTGCCTAGAACAGTACCTGACACATGGGGAGGAGAGGATTTCAGGAAATACTTGTTGAGTCAATGAATGAAAGAAGGCCCTTTTTAAAACCTTTACTGAGAACCTTAGCAATACTTATGCTGACTCTGGTGCTTGCTCCCACATTCTGATGATGCCAGCCATGGGAGCTGTCAGCAAAAAAGTACCTCACTTGCTTTGGGTATTTTTGTTTTGCTTCATTCATAAGCAAAGGTCAAGGAATTGGTATGTAAGATGTCACTACAGGCAATGGGAAGTCTCAACCCAAATGCCTTTAAACCAAAAAAAGATTTGCTTTCCTATCATGGTTAAATAGTTTTGGCTTCTGTGATGGGTTGAATTTTGTCCCCAAAATACATTTGTTGAAGTCCTAACTTTTAATACTTCATAATGTGACCTTTTCTGGAAGTGAGGTCTCCATGGAGGTAATCAAGGTAAAATGAAGTCATTAGGGTGGACCCTAATCAATCTGATTGGTGTCCTTATAAAAACTAGAAGCATGAGGCCGGGCACAGTGGCTCACGTCTGTAATTCTAACACTTTGGGAGGCCGAGGCAGGTGGATTGCTGAGCTCAGGAGTTCAAGACCAGCCTGGGCAACACGGTGAAACCCCGTCTCTAGTAAAATACAAAATAAATTAGCTGGGCATGGTGGCACGCGCCTGTAATCCCAGCTACTCAGGAGGCTGTGGCATGAGAATCACTTGAACCCAGGAGGCAGAGGTTGCAGTGAGCTGACATCGTGCCACTGCACTCCAGCCTGGGTGACAGAGCAAGACTGTCTCTAAAAAAAAAAAAAAGTGGAAACATGGATACAGAGACAGACAGACACAGAGGGAAGACAACTTGAAGACACACCAGCAGAAGACAGCATATGATTAGAACAATGCATCTACAAGCCAAGACACTCCAAGGATCACCAGCAAGCACCAGAAACTGAAAGAGGCAGGAAGGTCTCTCCTAGGCCATCAGAGACAGCATGGTCCTGACAACCCCCTGCCTCCATAACTGTGAGACAATAAATGCCTATTGTTTTAAGCCACCTAGTGTTGGGTACTGTGTTACAAAAGCCCTGGGAAACAAAGCTCAAATTCTATGATTGGGACCATTTCTGTATCTCCAGTTTTGGCTACGAGTCAGCAGGCTCACGTGGTGCTTCTAATGTGCTTCCAAGATGGCCACTAGCGATTTCCAAGGCTCCATGCATCTTCATATCCAATGGGGAAGACAGAGATGACTTTTGCAAGACCACTTAAAGTCTGGGATTTCAGTGTCCTTCCTGATAGAGACTGATTTGAGTCACATGCCCAAATAACAAATCAATGGCCGTGTTCAAGGGGATGGACTGAGCTGATTGCTTTAAGCCAATCAAGGTCAGCCCCTTGGGATGGGGGAGGAGTCAAGTACTGCAGCAGTAGCTGCTGGTGCCCACACACTTCCTGGCTGCACTCAACTTGCTCACCCAAGCAACATGTTTGGCCCATGCACAGGACAAGCTAGAAGTTCCAGGGCCAACGCCCTCTGAGGCAGCCCTCAACAAATGCTTAACAGGCAGATAAATATCTCAGCAATCTCACTCTTCAGCTGGGATACTCTGAGGTGTGTTCTACAGAGTATTCCAGAGTTTCCCCAGGGGTTCTGAGTTCCAGTTGCTCATAGAGGTTGGTTAACACACTAAGTCCGTTCAGACTGCTAGATCAAAATATCAAAGACTGGGTGGATTCTAAACAATAGAAATTTATTTTTCAAAGTTCTAGAGTCTGAGAAGACCAAGGCACGGGTGGATCCATTGTCTGGTGAGGACCTGCTTCCTCATAGATAGCCATCCTCTTGCTGTGTCCTCACATGGTGGAATGAGCAAGAGAGTTCTCTGGGGCCTCTTTTATAAGGGCACTAACCCCATTTATTAGGACTCCACCGTCATGACCTAGTCACCTCCCAAAGGCCTACCTCTTAACACCTACCCTTTGGGAGTTAGGATTTTGATGTATGAATTTTGGAAGTACACAAATATTCAGACCATAGCACACACTCTTTATTGACTTTCTCCTCTCCCTATCTCACTTCCCTAATCCCCACCAGTAATTCTGCCGAATAAACTACTTTTACTTGAATCCATGTGTCAGATTTGCTTCCAGAAGTATCCAGATCAGGACAAGACCTAGTAAGTTGCAAGGAAGGAAATTCAGAGTTCTGTTAGGAAAGAGAAAGGGTAAAACTAGAAAGTACTGTAAAGTCAACCAATGAGTGTCCACTACAGTCAATTACTGTTCCCTCTTTCTCAGTTGGATAAGTCAATCATGTTTTTTTCCCATAGCGTTGTTAAACAGACAGGAACACAGAATTGCCTAACAAGCCGGGAAGCATACGCATTGAGTTTCATTTCTGCTACTCCTTGTCCTACCTGCTGTGTTTCCATTTGCAGGTTATTTATCTTCACCATATCTCAAGTTCCTACTTAAGGAATAATGGGAATGATGAACCTTGTTCCTAAAATGTATGACCCCAGAGAGCAGAGCACAGCAAAAAGCAAGTCCACCTTAAACTTCTTTCCAAGTGAGACTGTTGCTGAAAGTATCAGAAGGGCATAACACCATCATTCCCCATCACTTGGTTGCAGAGGACAGCATTAGAGGTTAGGGAAGACTGGAACAAAGATCCAAGTGAGTATTCTCCACTCTCTTGAAAAAAGCTCCTCTTATTTTAATAAACTAAAAAATATAATCTTTAACTATTCTGGAGGAGTTCAGAAATGGTTCTCTTCATGGCGTCAGTCTTGCTGAGCCCCCAGCCCAAGTGGCGTATGTTAAGCTTTTTCCGAACATTATGCCATTGTCCTTGGATGGCAGAAAAATAATCCTTGGGAAAATCCACCCTGTATCTCCAGCAAGCAGAGGCAATGCTTTGCAAGTGTTGCCGGACGCATCCTTCCATTTCTTCTTTGTTCTCTGAGTATAAGCAGATGTTAGGCATTCTTCTCATTATCTCGGGATACTGTATAATATTATTATGGTGTCAAGCTGTTAGAGGCAGCAAACGCTATACAACAACAGCCTTAATTGAGGCTTAGAGCTGAACTGTAAGTACGTAACCTTACTTCAGGGTGTTTGCAAATGCTTTCTGGAAACAGTTAAAAAAGATGTTTTCAATTGTTCAAACAGCGGCTCGCCCTGCGAAGATCAAGTAAAAGCTTCTTAAGATACGGGCACAATAAACATATTTCTTAAGATTTCAATGTTTTTTTTTCAGCCAGAAGCATAGCAAATCTGTGAGCCAGAAAGCCTCATGCATGCCACTTCCTGGACTATTCCAGGGGAAAACTAATGAAATGCTGCAAAAGTTGCACTCAGATCTACCGTGATCTCACAGCCACAGAATTCCACTCTATCTTTGAAGTTACTTTACTATGATAATAATTATTTGTCCATGAGTCTGGACTTGGCCACTAGCCTATCCCCGAGGATGCGGCTTTGGGTGCATGCAACAACAGCTGATTCTCAGCAAGGAAGCTCCCAACATAGAAGGCTGTCCATCAATCTTAGCAGAGACGTTTGTCACTGTACACATGAAGTTACTGGTCTTGTGCTCCTGCGGTGGATTACAGCTCTCAGACGTTTGGTGGAAGCACAGTATGATTCTGATGTACATGACAAAAAACAGAAAAACCTGGGTCATTTAAGATTGGTTCCAGGCATGAACTGTTAAATGGCAGTTTGGTTCTCCTTTACTGGATAGAGTAAAAGAAAACAGAAACTGAACACGTTGAAAAGAACATTCAGAACAGAATCCAAAGTGTAGAGGCATATTACCCAGGCTATGTGTTATGCAGGCCACTTTTTCCAAAGTCTGCTCCCAACGAATTGACTCCAGTGGGTTTTTGGGCTTTTTAATGACTTGTTAGCATGTGTATAAGAAAGGGGCAAGCTTAACATGTTCATTTTGTTGCTTGTTGGTGACAACGATGAACAGTTGGATGGGAAAATCTGGATGAATGAAGGAATTGTAAAATCTCAGTAAAACAGATCCTAGAATTCAGAATTTAGGATTCATTCTATCACTGTTGTCTTTCCAAGGAACTTAACAATGAAAAAATCTAGAGGCTGTGTTTAAGCAATTTATTACATTATAATTCCCTATACTTTAGCAGGGGATAAGGAAGAGGTAAAGGCTAAATATAAGTTATTATCTTATATTTGCTCAGTAGGATTTATAAACAACAATTTTTGCCATGGAAATATTCTTTACCTAATAAAACTGCATTTCTTTGAAAAATAAATCCATAACAAATGTTGTAAGTTCAGTTAGGTTTATTCCCCAACTTTATCCTCATACCCAATAATAAGTCTGATTTAATAACATGTTTACTGTATTAAATAAATGAGATTTAGCCATTACAGTTTCCCTTTATCTTCATTTCTCCTGACCAAACTGATGCATATACACAGGATTTTAATGTCAAAGTACCTTTAGCAGGTAACAGGAGATACCCAGGACTTGATGCAGCCCACATTTTTTTTCTCCATTACATCCTCTCCTGCCCCGCTAATATTATTTGTATTTCTGAATTTATTTTTTAAAATTGTACTTGAGGCGAAAGCTCAACTTGGGACCAAATCTCCAAAAGAAGGCCAAAATGGCAAAGATGCTATGGCCGTGTAATAGAGTGATTATAAACATGGTCAGCTATGGGTCCATAAACTTGGCTCTGTCACTTACTAACTGTGATATTATGCAAGTTACTTAGCTTCTCTGAGCCTTGGTATTCATATCTACTAAATACAGGTCATACGATCTACTTCACTGAGTTATTGAAGGGCTAGAGAGAGGTCACTTGTGTATACACTTGCCACAGAACTGGCAACATAGCATTTTATTTAGTGTGCTTACAGTGCTTCCTAGTTGCCAAGCACTATTATTAAGTTAAGTGAGCTCAAAACTGGGATTTGAATCTCAGGTAGTTTGGCTCCAGAGCCTAGAACCTAAACCACTATGCTGAAAAGCTTGAATGTGCACTCAAATGGGGAATCACAAGTACTGAAAGTTATTGTTGCAATTGAAGTTGTATCAGTTAGCTATTGCTATGTAACAAAACATCCCAAAGAATAGTGGCTTAAAACAACAACAATTTACTATTTCTCATTAGTCTATGGGTCGGCTGCGTAGTTCTGCTGATGTGGGCCATGCTCAGCTCCATCATGTCTTGGCTTACTTTTGTGTCTGGGGTCAGCTGGCAGGGTGGCTGGAGGCTGACTCTTCTTGGATGGCCTCAAAGAACCTGAATCTTTTCCATGGGTCTTTCAGAACAATCTTTTAGCAGCTAGGCTGGTCATGTTTTTTAGGTTATGGCAAAGAAGCAATGGTGGCAAAAGACTGAATCCAGAGTGCATGATTTACACCACTTTTGTTAACATCACTTAGTGAAGGGAGCCCCTCACCAATGCTATCTGGTTGTTTAAGAGTACTGATCCAATTCAGTGAATGTCTGAATTAGAAAATACTATTGAAGGAATAATTTTATAGGAATATATACTAAGGTGTAGCAAAATATGGACCTGATACCTACTTTAAATGTAATTTGTAATTAGTCTATTTTTTATATGCAACAAGATTAAACTGATGTACTGGAAGAATCCTTTAAAAGTTTATTCTTTCAAATAATCTCAATGTCTCTCCCTGGGATCCATTTTTATACAGCATTTGCATAGAGTTCTGAGTGTCATGGTTATAGTTTGGTTGTTTGACATTTTTGTCTGTATGTTTTGATAAGAAAGCAAAAGCAAACATAAGCCCAGCTCATGTCTATTATCCTGAATTCCTTTTCAGTGGGATCTGAATTGAAGAGATTTTACCTTAATAAAAGGTAGCTGACGATAATGCAGAGATGTAGTTCTGAATAAAGGAAAAACAAAGAAAGTAGTGAGAAGGGAGGAGAAAAGCAGGGAAAGGAAATGGAGAAAGAAAAAGATTAAGTAATTCAATACCGAGTGTTCAGAGCTTTCCACTGGAGTTGAGTCACCCATTCCAGGAAAATAAAACTTCTAACTCCAAATATATAGGAAACATTTTAGTCATTAATTTATATTCAGGTAACATTTATTGAGAACCTAATATTCACCAAGTATTGTGCTAAGCACCGAAACAAAAACCAAGAGCAGGATTATCAGGCCCCTTGCCCTCCAAGAGCCCTCGCCAGTGGGGAATATAAACACATAAAGCAATAATGACGATCTGCAATAAGTCAGGTTACGCTGGCTGCTATAACAAACCAACCCCCACCAGATCTCAGTGACTTAATGTAATTAATGTTGATTTCTAGTGTATGTAACAAAATGATGCAGGTGTTTCTGATCAGTTGGTAGGTTTTTGCCAAAAAGTTATCCAAGGACCTAGGTTCATTTTGTCTTGTGGCTTCAACATCTTCTGCACTTGGTTTCCAAAGTTACATTAAGAACACAACCAATATCAGGGATGGAAGAAGGATTATTACCACAGATTCTATAAACATCAAAAAACACAAAATGAAGTAAAAATTTTGAATAGCCTTGTAGCTATTAAGTAAATTAAATCTATTATTTAAACCCTTCTCACAAACAAAACTCCAGGCCCAGAGGGTTTCAGTGGTGAATTCTATCAAATATTTATGGAATAAATAATTCCAGTCTCACACAAACTCTTTTAGAAAATAGAGGGGAAGGGAATACTTCCCACCTCATTTTATGAGACCAGCCTAACCTTAAAACCAAAACTAAATAAAGACATTATAAAAAAAGAAAATTAAAAAATTTCATCAGGCATTATATCCATTCCAGCCAGCTGGAAGAAAAGTGCATATATAGTTTTATGTGAGAGGTTTTCTTATGGGACAGGCTGTATGTGGGATACACTACATCCACTCATATTCCTTTTGACAGAACTCTAGCAAAAGAGGTGGGGAAAGTTAGTCTAGCTGTGTGCCCTCAAGAAGAAAAGAAACGAGATCTGGTGAAGCTAACAATATAATGTGATAAATACTGTAAGAATAATGTATACAGAATGCAGCTCTAGCACAAAGAAAAGACTGTGACTGGAGAAATGAATGAAAGAATGAATCAGCAGTTAACTACTGATTCAAATCCCCTTAAAATTGCCTCTACCTAGCTCCAGATAAGACAGTAACCATACCAGCAGAAATACTGATTTACAAATCACTAATGGGCTGTTTCAGTGTTAACTTGTGGCTAAAACATTGGGTGTGCATTTGCTTTCTGTGGGACTTGGCAGCCAGCCTGGCCTAGAATTAAATGTCACAGTTCCAGTTCCACGTTCAGTTAGTGGTATTCTTCTGTAGTCATGTTACCTACCAGCCCCCAAATTTGGCTTCCTTTTTATTTCTTGGAGAGGGTTGGAACAGGAGGAAGTGGGGATCTCCAGAAATACATTCTAGTTGAATTTTATAACAAACACTGTGTGGTCTCCTTGTATATATAAAAAGTTGGTAGAATTTGTCTTAAAAGCTAGGAAACTGTCTCATTTAAATGTATGCCACATGCCTCCCTGCTTATTAATTCTCTTCTGTTTTCTGTAAATCTGTTTTCCCTTATTTCCATTCTCTGTGCTACTATTTTTTTTGCCTCAGTTCCTGACCTACCACCATATATTCTGTTGCCCTCTACTGAACAGAAGGGAAGAAATGCCTGCTAGCAGTTTCTAAGCATGGCTCAATCCAGATTGTCATTCTCTTAAAATAAAAAAATTGTTGTTTCCTCCAAACACCAGCAGCATTGTATCAAGAGAAAGTATATGATCATGGTAAAGAAACGTGGCTATTTAAATAAAATGAAGTACAATGATATCTGCCATGTCCTCACATCTCCTTTATAATTTCCTCAGTCACCTGATTGCATCTGCAAGCATAATGAGTTAGAAGTTTTACTAGTTTTCCCCATTCACCACCACTGCCACTTCCACCCTAAACATCTCTCAGTCACAGCTTCCCTGAGATCTTGCAAACATTCCCACTATACAAGCAGAACTAAGCACCTTGAAGGGTCAAGGCTGGTGGCAGAAGAATAACCTTCCAGCTGCCCCTTATGTTTTTTCCTGGTGGTGAGTCTACCATGCTTCATGAGAAGCCTTGTGTTCAAAATCAATAGTTTAGTTTTAAACTTGTATTTTGTTGCTCCACGGAGCAAAATAGGTAGGGAAAGTTAGTCTAGCTGTGTGCCCTAAAGAAGAAAAGATATGAGATCTGGTGAAGCTCCATGCAGCAACAAAATACAAGTTTAAAACTAAACTGTTGATTTTGAACACAGGGCATTTAAATATTAGGTTCAAATATTAGGTTCTTCTATTCAGCTAAAATGTGAGTTCCTTGGGGACAAGTCATGTCTACTGCTGATTTCACATTTCTATAGCCCTCCTCACTGCCCTGCACATAATAGGTACTCAATAAATAAATGTTGGTTTGACTTAGTTGAAATAAGAATGTAGTCACTAGTTATAAGGCAAACATTCCTGAGAAAGAAAATGCTATATACCTTTCACATCACTGAATACCTGTATGTGAATGGTGTTTCTTGTTATGATGTTTGGATTAGGACTAACAGAGAGAAGACCAAGAAGAAAATTTAATACTGAGAAGGGGTGGTAGGGAAAAAGGGAACCCTTCCCCAAGTGGGGGAAATGGAAAGTTGAAGAAGGTTGGGAGTGTTCCTTGCACTGATTGTAGGACTATCAGAGTTCAGAGAACAAATTGCTCCTTAACAGCTAGAGTGGCCAGAAAAGGCTTTGTGGAAGGAGGAAAATGGAAGCTAAACCTTGAGGAAATGTGATCTGATTAGGTGGAAAAGTCAAAGAGAGTTTGCTGTTGTTGTTGGGGGAACAGCATAGCCAAGCAAGACAAGGAAGAATGGTGGAGTTTTGATAAATCAAGATCTTGAAGAGAATGGAGTTGGCTTAGGCCAAAAATGTTGAAAAATTTTGGGAAATATGGTGGGACAGTGATCATGAGGTCTATTTATGGGGAGCTTTGAAAGCCAGACCTGGGAATAGGAAGCCATTATAGATTTTCATGTTGTGGAAAGCCCTAATGAAAGTGTTATTTGGGGAATATTCCCAGACATGAGGAACTGCGACTTCACCTCTAATATTGCTCACTAATTTCATATGCAGTTTTCTTGTGAGAGCAAGTGTAGTTTGATCTGTCAGGGTCCTCATCTTTGTAAGCTCAACCTGAGCCGGAGACCATATTGACCTTTCTCTCCTCTTGACCTCCAGACTAACCTGTTCCACACAGTCCAGTGTAATTTTTAGAGCACTCCACAGCTTAACCTACGTATTCATTATTTGTGCAGGATTTTCCCATTTTACAGTACCTGGGCAAGTAGATGAAGTCCAGGTTAAAAATTCTCATGCAGCTATGAGAAAATTCCTTAGCTATTAACACACTAGTGCTGTCCAAAAAATGTGCCAGCTACTGGGATAAAAGGACAGCTACCCAGAAGAATGTTAATCACAAATCTAAAACTTCAGAAGCTAGATCCTCAGAAGCTTTACCATTCTACCCAGACCTCTTAGAACATCTGCTCTGGGAACTCATCCACCACGCTCTGAGGAAGCCCAAGTTAAAGGGCCCATTTGGAGAGGAACCAAGGACCGTGAAAAGCCCCAACCGAGCAACAACCTGCCAGCCATGCCAGAGAGCAATTTTGGAAGCATATTCTCCAGTCTCAGTTGGGCCAACCTAGCTGACACTATGTGACGAGCAGAGACAAGCTTTCCTCACCAAGCTCAGCCCAGACAATAGACTTATGAGTAAAAATAAGTGATTGTTGTTTTAAGTCACCAAGTCCTGTGGTAGTCTGATATATAGCAACACATAACCATAATATATGTGTGAAATCAACTTTGTCTACCCTCACACGATTTATACACAAACCACTAACTACCCCGAAATTTCTGCTAATGTGCTTATTCTGGGTGGATGTGCGTGCATGCATGCGTGTGTGTGTGTGTGTGTGCATGGTGCCATAGGTTGCCACTGTATATCAGGTAAGATCGGCAAGCCCTCTGCAGACTTCCCTAAAGATCCCATATGTTGCAGTCCCAAGATTCACCGTGTGCTAATTTATTAATCAGATAACAATCAGTGCCTCGGTGTGATACCTAAATGTCTTATCCCTGTTAAAAAGCTATGCTTCTTTTAAAAAGTGAAGCCAATGAGAACTTCAGGCATGATGGCAATCTTTAGAGAAGATATGTTTATTTTAGTGGGGAAATCTTAAGTTTCAGGGCATGAACAGCTTTCTTTTGCATCCATACTTAAAGCTGAGTGTAGACCCTGGAGTTTAGACCACATAACCAACACCGGTCAACTAAAAACTGACCTCTCTTATCTTATATACAGGTAAGGGCTGAGATTCCCTCATGGGAGGAGTCAGGGCAGGAATATGGGGCCACAAAGGTGACAGGTAAGTTTGTGGCTATTTCTCCTTTAGACCAGTGCTTTGGGAAATTTAATGTGCATACAAATCACCTGAGAATGTTGTTAAAATACATATTCTTATTCAGTTGGTCAGAGATGGAGCCTGAGCTTTTATATTTCTAACCAAATCTTGGGTGGTGGCCAATGCTACTGGTCTGTGGGTAACACTTTAAATAGTAAGATTTTGACCATCACCACTAATAGCAGGCCTTCAGTGCCTCTTACATGTAACTCCCTCTAAAGACTGAGCCTGGAAAATTAGTCTCACCACCCCGTCACCACCTTTTCTACCACCACCCTTTCAGCTATCACTACCATCCCCATGACTACCACTGTCATTGCCACCTATATCCACACCATCATCAACACCTCTACCACCACCTTCAACACCATCATCAACACCACCAGACTGCTACCATCTCTAAACTCAAAATTGTCCATTGTAGACCATCAGAATTACTTAAGCAATAGATTTGTTACTTTTTCAAATAGACTCTTTCTTGGCATTCAGGAGATGATTCAACCAATGGATGTGGACACTGAAATCAAAGACTTTGATCTCCAATCAAACAATAATGATTATAATAACTGAAGGTTGGTAGTTTATCAAGCAGTCATAATACCATGGAGCACCAGCTCCTTCTGAAATATGGAGGCCCATTTGATCAAAACAGCTGAAGCACAGAATAGGATCCAAGAGCAAGACAAATCCTAATGAAAATACCCAGGCTACCAAGAGACATTTGCCAAAATAGCTGCCTTTACATATGCACATTTGGACCTGAAGAAGAGTTTATATACTTGGAAGCATTTAAAAAAAAAAGTAAGTAGGTGGGCTTAGCTTACAGCTAAAACAGGTAACTCCTCTGTTACCTAAAATTAGAAACAGAAAACTGGAATTTCTTTCTAATCATTCTTTCTTCTCTAAAAAGATCTGTGGCATAAGCTGCCAAATGTGCTTAACCTCTGTGTCCACGAAACTTGAATCCCTGGTGAATATAATTTTTATTCGAGAAACAAGAAATCCACCCAACCAGTAGCAGCATAAAGTTCAAAAACATCTGCACTGCTAGGTAAAGATGATCTGTATATATAATGTGGGCAGCGGTGATTTCCTTTATTAAGCTTCCGAAACGGGAGAGGCTGGGAAGGCAGCATCTCAGCCTGTAGATGTGAACCTTCTGGGGTTTCAGAAGTGATTACGATGAAATTCTCTAATTGCTTGTGTGTTGTATTAAGTAGATCCCATTTGAGTCTAAAATCACATGCAATGTTTAAATGTTATTTCTGTAAACTATACAAAACTATAATTTTCCAGTGAAGAAAAAAGAGGCTGTCAAATAAGAAGAGATATGAAATGAGATCGTTCCCCTTCTTTGTGAGACAGATGTTATTTTTGGCTCTTCTGTGTAATGCATTCCATATTATAGTCTCTTTTTAACCAAACACTAGAACTAGTACATGCTTGCACACGGTGCACCAAAGCCATTCTCAGGAAAACTTCTTTTTATTAACACTGATAACTTTTTCAGTCCCCAGTGCAAAAACCTCAAGTTGTAGGCTACAAACAGTACCCATGATGCCAAGGCAGGATTTTTTTTTTTCATCCAGCAAATATATTCCTGCCATCGAAGTAAAGTTGTACATTCTCCCTCAGAACCTGCCCCAAGGTTTGGCAAATGATTTTTTTCTCTTATCTATCTTGTAAAGCTCTTGTCCTTTTATGCTGATAGATTTTTGTAAGATTTGAGTTTTCTTTATCAGCCTCTGCAGAAAAATGTAAAAAGAGAAGAGAGTAAAGATGGCACAAACTTACACAGAAAAAAAATAGACTCCATCCCACCAACTGGCTATTCAACTTGTATTTATCTCCAAAAAGTTTGATGCTGAGTAAATATCAGCTGCAACTAATTAGCTCCAGGACAAAAAAAAATCCATATTGAACTGGGATGACAAGAATGCAACCAGAAATGAATAAAATGTCCTGGTTGGAAGCAGACGGAAGTTTTGCCAACCAGTATGTGCAGAGGGAGAAACAAATGGTTATTATTAGGCTGATTTAATTTTCAGTTCTTCCTCATGATGGAGAAGCTGATATTCATTTAAATAATTTGACCTCAGCCAACTGCTAAAGCTTTCTGGGTTTGCCAAGGTATTTCTTCTATTTTGTATTTTTTGAAGATGGTGTCTTGCCCTTCCATAACCTGGGGCCATTGCAGGCTAAGATAAAAAGCTAGCAGCTGTTCCTTGAAGAGAGGAAAGCCTGAACACGTGGACTGCATCACTGCTGTCCATAAAGTTTGATGCTCTTCACTGTGGCTGACACAAAGTGTGAGGAAGGAGTTACAGTGGCAGCACTTGGGATTTAGTGAAGCCACCGGCGTCCCTGTTACAAAGAACATGTGAGAGTCAGGAGATTTCTGAGACCACACTTGAATTGCTCTTTCCCACAAAGCACAAGTGGTGGTGGTGAGGACCCAACAGGCGGACATTCTCTCCTAAATCCACTGGGAGCATAGTCAGAAAGGAATGGGAATGAACTAGCCAAGAGGTTCACTGCTATTTCCCTTTGGTCTCCCCCACCCTGGGGTCCAGTTCCCACCCGTCTCAGTACAGGCTGGTTACCATGGAGCAGGGTGGAGTGGGGTGCCAAGCTCCTCCTCATTCCTTCCAGTACAGCCCTGCCAGGAGGGGAGCCCTTGGGCTTGCTATGATCTTGGAAAGGCTCTGCTACTGCAAGCAAGCCAGTCTTTCTCGCTGTGGGTCAGGCCCTGCCTATATTCCTTCAGCCCATTTGAAGGTCATTTGAAGCTTCACTGGACAGTTCCCAGACAGGCCCAAGCCTTCCTTCCTCAAGCACCTGCTTTTCTCTAGGCATAAGGTTTTTCTCTGGACTCAGGAGCACACTTGGCTTTCACAACCAGTGAGGCATGGAGGCTGGTGAATGAATACCTTGGTGTTCTTATTCCTTGGTGGAAAAACTCAATCCTTGGTGTGTTCCACCCAAACTCTCAGAAGGCCTGCAAGAAGACTAACTGCATAAGTGGTAACGCACCATTAACGTTCCTTTTATTTGCATTTCTCCCTTCTTTGTCTCTTCCCACTCCCTGTCCTCTTGGGATCACCTCCCAAATAAACTAATGACACCCAAATCCTTGTCTCACAGTTGCTTCACAGGGGAATCTAAAGTAAAACACCTGCTCTAAGCAATTCTCTGTTACATAAAGTTACTCAGGATGAGAATCAGGTATCCAGATCACGCCCAACCACATAGTAAAATGTTCCCAGAGTATCAGCAGTATAGTGGCCTACTGAGGTCTAAGAGATCATCTGTAACCATAGTGCTGATTTCCAAAGATTGGAAACATGTATTTATTAAACAAATATTTATCAAAGGCATTGTAGGTTGGCCTAAACCATTTTGCACACACAACTATTATGTCCTTTTTGGTAGTTCTCAGTAGCAGGCTGTAGTTAGAAGGGGAAGGTTAGTTGTTCCCCCAACTTCTCTGCCTCCAGACTACTTATTACCTAGCCTTTTAGTGAAGCCTTATTTGGTTAAGCCACTGCATTTGTGCTTCTATTACATACTAAAATACAATCCCCAATACTGCACTGGATATCAGTGATTTCCCCCCAGGAGAACAGACCTCCTGAGAAAAGCGTGTAGGTATCAGCTTAGGAGCATTCCTACATCCCATTGTTTTATTCACAAACACTACAAAAAATAAAATTATACAAAAGCCTCCTGACTAGTAGGACTGTTCCAAAGATGGAGGTGAGAAAGGTCCCTGTTTAAATTTAGTGCAAAGATTTAAAGTAGTTGAGGACAGTGAATTTGATTATTTCTCAGGCTCCTTTAAGACCCAGGAATTCTACATTCAAATCATTTTAGCTAATTAGTTACGAGCACCTTGGAGATATAAGGTCATGAGACTATTAATTCAGATGGGGGAGAAAGTGGTTAGAATTTAAGGTTCCATCCTACATCAGTGGGATCAAAGTGGGAAGTACTAGGTACTTCACTGGTACTGAAAGGGCTGGGAATGTGACCACATGTGCAACAGTGACCTTCGCAAATGTTCCTAGGGCCTATTGTTTTATAGAGTAAAAAGTGGAGGTGAAACACAACATACCTAGGAAAAAAATAAAAGCAAGAGTGCCCACCTCACCTCAGCACGTATGGCCACACTGGCAGGGCTTCACAGACTGAAGCAATGCACATTCCTCCTTCGGGCCTCCCCCACAAAAGAAATGGGGAACTTTGGGAGGCTGAGGCTGGCAGATCATGAGGTCAGGAGATTGAGACCGTCTTGGCTAACATGGTGAAACCCCGCCTCTATTAAAAATACAAAAAATTAGCCAGGTGTGGTGGCACATGCCTGTAGTCCCAGCTACTCAGGAGGCCGAGGCAGGAGAATCACTTGAACCTGAGAGGTGGAGGTTACAGTGAGCTGAGATCACGCCACTACACTCCAGCCTGGGTGACGAGCAAGACTCCGTCTCAAAAAAAAAAAAAAAAAAAAAAAAAAGGGGAAGTCCATGGAATTCTTCTGTGTTTATAAGTACTGGATTTTTGACAGTAGGTTCAGAAAGAGTCCAGATTGCTGAGATTTGTACACAATCTCTAGTGTGTACAGTTCCACAGGCTGTATTCACATTTCCTAATGTGGCGTGTGTAGCATTTAATAGAATAAACCAATAAATGCCACCTGCTACAAGTATATGAAATATGTTAAGTACAAGAGGCAGGGACTCTGAGCAGGGATGTAAAGGATGTCCACTGGGTTTCAGCATTAGTAAGTGAGGTTGATGGGGTGAGGTTGGAAGGAGGAAGGATGGACACAGAGGGAAAGTCCTGGAATACAAAACCAGAATGCAAAGGCCTTTGCAAAAAAACAAAACAAAACAAAAACAAAAAAAACAGCTTTTTGTTTTACAGAGTAATTCCACTGTTACTTATATTTAAATTTCTGCATTATTAATTCTTGCTTTTATCTTTATTAATTCCATCACCCCACATTCTTTTAGTTTATTTTTCTCAGATGTATTCCAGTGTCTTGATTTCAAAGATTAGTTCATTTATTTTTTTGTCTTCCTTTTTTTTCTTAATAAATATAATTATGATAATAAATATTTCTCCAAGTACTGTCCTGGCCATATCATTGGTTCTAACATGGTGTACTTTCTAAATTGTTTTTTATTTCCTCTTTAACCCAAGTGTTACAAAAAAGTGATTTTTTTTTAATTTCGAAGAGTATAGTTGACTTTTGTTTTGTTTTTGCTGTTTTTCTTATTTCTAATTTTAATTAATCATGAGCAGTGAATGTTGCCTACTTGATTTCTTTTTTTAAAATTTGTTAACATTTTATAATATATGATCGATTGTCTTCTGAATGTTTAATGTGCTTTTGAAAAAAAAATGGATGCTGTTTGTTGACTACATATGTATGTCAAATTTATCCATTGTGTATTCAAATCCCACACATCTGTATTTATCTTTAGCGTACTTGATTTATTAATTTTTAAAACATGTATGTTAAAGTTCATTGTGATAGTAGAGCTACCCATTTATCCTTATATTTTCTATTTGGTTTTGCTGTCTATATTTAGAAGCTATGTTGTCAGAGTAATGAAGGCTTGTTTGATTGACATAACCTTCTATCACTCTGAAACATTTTTCTTTGGCCTTCTTAATAATATCTGCCTTGAATTTCCTTTTGTCTGATAATAGTATTGCCAAATTTGTTCTATTTTGGTTAGCATTTTCCTTTTTATATGTTTTTCCATTCCTTTCATTTCAACCTCTGTATGGCTTCAGCCTACTTGGAGACAGCAGGACATGCTGTTCGGGGCAGTGTGACCCCCCCAGCCTGTCTACTGTTGATTTGGGTGAGGAACAGAATGTGCTATTCCTCAAAGCAGGCATTCAGTCAGTTTCTTGATGTTGGGCTCATTGGTTCACCTGGTGTCACAGCCACCAAAGGCCCCATCTAGCCTCTTCTCACTGACTGTTCCTGCCTAAAAGCAGACACATTGGTTGCTGATTGCTGGCCATGAAAGAAATAGAGGAGACGGAGGGTGCAGATGGTCAGTGAACCTAGATTCTCCTACTGCAGAACACCAACTAATCACCCAGTCAGTTGCTCCAGGGGACTACTTGCCAGACCTCTGGGAGCCACAAATCTCTGAACTAGAAGCATCCTTAGAGCCCTGCCCACTTTTGTAGATGTTCTTTCCTGTATGAGTATTGGGTTGTGATTTCCTTCTTCAATCTGATCCCAACTATTTTCCAGCTTTCTGAAATTCATCAAATTTTTGGCCAACTGAGACTCCTTTATTGTTTTCCAACATGATTTTAAAGACAGTGTTTTCCCAATTTCTAGGGATTTGGGGTGAGAGGGAGAGGTTGTAAGGCTACCTATAATACTTGTTTTGTCTTCTCAATTATTTCTTTAGACCAGATTACCAAAAATCAGATTCTGGGGCAAAGCATATAAACATTTTCAGAGATCTTGATACATATTGCCATATTCCTTTCTACAGGATTATAATAATTTACACCACTACCAGCAGTTCCCTCATTAGAAATTTTGTTCATTGTTTAGAACAGAAAGAGAAGTTATATTTCAAGTAGACTAATGGTAAAAGGTTTTTATGAACAGTTTTATAAAGGTATAATTGACATATAACAAACTGTACCTATTTAAAGTATATGATTTGATAAGTTTTGACATATGTTTACACCTGTGAAATTCTCAGCACAACCAAGAGAGTTAACATATTCAATAATCCTACAAGTTTCCTTATATCCTTTTACAGTTCCTCCCTCCCACCCCTGCCTGCCTCACTCTGTCAATTTCTAGGTAACCATTGATTTAATTTGTGTCACTGTTGAATAATTTGTACTTCCTAGAATTTTATATAAATTAAATAATATACTATATACACTATTTTTCTGGTCTTTCACTCAGCATGATTGTTTTGAAATTTATCCACGTTGTTGCATGTATCAATTGTTATTCCTGCTTATTGATGAGTAGTATTTTATTGTAAAGATATACCACAATCTATCTACTAACTCTTCTTTCTCTGACTTGGGCTCATTTCTTTTCTATTTAAAAATTTGTATTGTGGTAAAAAACACATAAAATTCACCATCTTAAACATTTTTAAGTGTACAGCTCAGTATTGTTACGTATATTTATATTGTTGTGAAATAGATCTCCAGAACTTCATCTTGCAAATGTGAAATCCTAAACCCATTAAACAACAATCTCCCTTTTGTTCCCAACCCTGGTGACCATCATTTTACCTTCTGTTTTTATAATTTGACTATTTTAGTGCCTCATATAAGTAGAATCATACAATATTTGTCCTTTTATGACTGGCTCATTTCACTTGGCACAATGTCCTCAAGGTTCATCCATGTTGCAGCATGTGACAGGATTTCCTTCCTTTTTAAGGCTGAATAATATTCTAATGTATGTGTATGCTACATTCTGTTTATCCATTTATTTATCAATGGCTATTTAGGTTTCTTCATCTCTTGGCTATTGTGAATAATGTTGCTATAAACATGGCTGTGCAAATATCTCTTCAAGACTCTACTGTCAACTCTTTTGAATATATTCCCAGAAGTGGAATTGATGGATCATATGGTAATTACATTTTTAATTTTTTGAGGAACCTCTATACCATTTTCCACAGTAGTTGCAACATCTTACAATCCTACAAACAAGGCACAAGTGTTCCAATTTCTCCATATCCTCACCAACACTTGTTAGTTTCTGGTTTTTTTGATAGTAGTCATATTCGGTGTGAGACAATATCTCACTATGGCTTATTTCTCTGATGATTAGTGATGCTGGCCATCTTTTCATATGCTCGTTGGCTATTTGTATCATCTTTTGAGAAATGTCTCTCCAAGTTCTTTGCCCAGAATGGGTAATTTCTTTTTAAGAATTTCAGACTTACAGAAAACTTGCCAGAATGGACAAAAAACACCCATATATCCTTTACTCAGATTGACTTACTATCCACATTTTGCTTGATTTGTTTTGTAATTTGTGTGCTCTCTTTACATATATATTTTCCTTAACTCTCTGAGAGTAAGTTTCATGTACCCTTAAGTTTCAATCTCAAACACTCCAGCAATATCTTCTAAGATCATTCTCCTATACAACTATTATATAGCCGTCATCTTGGATTATTTTTTATGATTCCATTTGATCTTCTTCATTGGAGTTTTAGCTATAAATCTTTGGTTTATTATTTTAGTGGTTGCTTTAGGATATAGTATACTTCTTTATCATAATCTACCTTCAAGTGATATTATACCATCTTAAGTATTGCATAAGAACCTTAACAATGACATACTTCCATGTTTCACTTTTGGCCTTTGAGCTACTGCTGTCATGTTACCTTTACATATTTGACATGTAATGGCATTATTATTTTTCACAGTCAATTTTCTTTTGAAAAGATTAACAATAAAGGATAAATTCTTCCATATTTATTCATGTAGTTACCATTGGTGCTCTTCATTCCTTGGTGTAGATCCATCTGGTATCACTTTCTCTCTGTCTGAAGGACTTTAACATTTCATTATTGTGAAGTTCTGCTGGTAATGAATGCTTTCAGCTTCTGTCTGAAGATGTCTATTTGTTTTTATTTTCTGCCGAGACCAGCTCAGTCAGGGAGACCCTAACCCAGTGGCGCTAGAGGAATGAAAGATACACATACAGAAATATAGAGGTGTGGAGTGGGAAATCAGGGGTCTCAGAGTCTTCAGAGCTGAGAGCCTCAAACAGAGATTTACCCACATATTTACTGATAGCAAGCCAGTGATAAGCATTGTTTCTATAGATTATAGATTAACTAAAAGTATTCCTTATGGGAAACAAAGGGATGAGCCTAAATAAAGGGATGGGTTTGGCTAGTTATCTGCAGCAGGAACATGTCCTTAAGACACAGATCGCTCATGCTATTGTTTGTGGTTTAAGAACGCCTTTAAGTGGTTTTTCTGCCCTGGGTGGGCCAGGTGTTCCTTGCCCTCATTCTGCTAAACCCACAACTTTCCAGCGTGGGCGTCACAGCCATCACGAACATGTCACAGTGCTGCAGAGATTTTGTTTATGGCCAGTTTTGGAGCCAGTTTATGGCCATATTTTGGAGGCCTATTCCCAACAATTTTCAAAGGGCATTTTTATTAGGTATAGAATTCAAAGTTGACAGCTTTTTTTTCAGTACTTTAAAGATGTTCCACTGTCTTCTCACTTGCATTGTTTCTGACTAGAAATCAGCTGTTATTCTTCTTTGTTCCTCTGTATTTAAGCCTCTTTTCTCTGGCTGCCTTTATGATTTTTCTCTTTATTGATGATTTTTGACAATGTAATTCTGATGTGCCTTTGTGTATTTTTTTCCAAATTTATTCTCTCGTAGTTCTGGAGGCTAGAACTACCAACATCAAGGATGCTGGTGGGGCTAGGCTCCCACCAAAACCTCTAGGATATGATCCTTCCTTGCCTCATCCAGCTTCTGGTGGCCCTTGGTATTCCTTGACTTTTGGCAGCATAACTCCAACCTCTGCCACATTGCCATTTTCCCATCTGCGTCTATGTTTTCACATGGCATTCTCCTCTCTTTGTGTTTCCCTTCTCTCTCATAAGGACACCAGTCATATTGGATTAAGGACTCACTTTATTCCAGGTTGGCTTCATCTTAATTTATGTTAGTTATATCTGCAAAGACCCTATTTCCAAATAAGGTCACACTCACAAGGGCCACAGGTTAGGGCTTCAACATATCTTTTTGTGAGACAGATTTCAACCCATAATATCTAAGAATACATTACTATACATCACAAAAGGGAGTTTTGTGGGTGTGATTAGGTTAAGGATCTTGAGATGGGAAGAGTATCCAGCCTTATCTAGTGAACCCAGTATAATCACAAGGGTCCTTGTAAGAGGGAGGCAAGAGGTCAGAGTCTGAAAAGGACATGTGACAGTGGGAAAAGAAATTAGCACGATGCAGACACAAGCCAAGGACTGCACACAGCATTGAAAGGCTAGGACAGGCAAAGGACAGATTCTCCTTAGAGCCTGTTAAAGGAATGTAGCTATGCTGAACTTACATATTGACTTTAGCTTGTAAGAACCATATCAGACCTCTGAACTCCAGAACTATACAATAATAAATTTATGTTGTTTTAAGCCACCACATTTTTGGTATAGCAACAACAGGAAACTAATACATGTGGGTTTACAGTTTGTATCAAATATGGAAATTTTTCAGCCATTATTTCTTCAAATATTTTTTGTTCTTCTCTCTTTTCTCTTCTAATAATACTCCAGTTACATATATATGAGGCCTCCAAGTTGTCCCATAGCTCACTGATCCTCTGCTTATTTTTTAAAATTCTTTTTTCTCTGTGTGTTTCATTTTTGGTAGTTTCTATTGCTATGTCTTCAAATTCACTAATCTTTTCTTCTGCAATGTCTAATTTACCATTAATCTCATGTAACATATTTTTCACCTTTGACATTATAGCTTTCACTCTAGAAGCTTGATGTGAACTTTTTTTCTCTTTTTAATATCTTCCATGTCTCTACTTTATTTTTTGAACATGTGGAATATAGTTAAAATGAATGTCCTTGTTTACTAATTCTAACATCTGTATAAATTATAGGTTGACTTTAATTTTTTTTCCTCATTGTGTGTTGTATTTTCCTGCCTTTTTGCATGCCTGGTAATTTTTTATTGGATTGTAGTCATTATAAACTGCACCATGTTTGTTACTGGACATTTTTGTATTCCTATAAATATTTTAAGCTTTATTCTGAGATACAATTAAGTTACAAAGAAACAGTTTGGTCCTTTTTGTTCTTGTTTTCAAGTCTTATTAGGCAGGACTAGAGCAGTGTTTAGCCTAGGGCTATTTCCCTCCACTGAGACAAGACTTTTCTAAGTATTTTACCCATTGCTTCACGAATTGTGAGGTTTTCCAGTCTGACTGGTGGCAACAGGCACTATTCCAGGCCCAGTGTGAGTACCAGATGTCATTCTTTCTAACTCTTTTGGGTGGTTCTTTCCCTAGCCTCTGTTAGTTTCCTCATATGCATGAGCTAATGTCCACTGTCTTGAAACCTGTTACAGTCATGAGTGCTTAATGATAATGGGAATACCTTCTGAGAAATGCATCATCAGGTGATTTCATCATTGTGCAAACATCATAGTGTACTTACACAAACCTAGACAATATAGCCTACTACATCCCTACTCTATGTGGTATAACCTATTGCTCCTAGGCTACAAACCTGTACAGTATGTCACTGTACTGAATACTGTAGGCATTTGTAACACAATGGTAAGCATTTATGTATCTAAACATATCTAACATAGAAAAGATACTATAAAAATACTTTATAAAAGATAAAAAATGGCAAATCTGTTAGGACACTTACTATGAATGGAAATTGCACGACAAGAAGTTGCTCTGGTTTAGTCAGTGAGTGGTGAGTAAATGTGAAGGTCTCAGACACTACTGTACAATACCATCAACTTTAGAAACACTGTGCCCTGAGGCTACACTAAGTTTATTTTTTAAATAGTTTTCATTTTTAATAATAAATTAACCTTGGCTTATTATAACTTTATTTTACAAACTTTTAAGTTTTTTTAACTTCTTTTGTGTTAACATGTAGCTTAAAACACAAACATTGTGCCAGGCATGGTGGCTCATGCCTGTAATCCCAGCATTCTGGGAGGTCAAGGTGGGCAGATCACCTGAGTGCGGGAGTTTGAGACCAGCCTGACCAACATGGAGAAATCCCGTCTCCACTAAAAATACAAAATTAGCTAAGCATGGTGGCGCATGCCTGTAATCCCAGCTACTCGGGAGGCTGAGGCAGGAGAATCACTTGAACCTGGGAGGCAGAGGTTGCAGTGAGCTGAGATCATGCCATTGCACTCCAGCCTGGGTGATAAGAGTGAAATTGCATCTCAAAACAATAAAAAAGACCACAAACATTGTATAGCTATACCAAAATATTTTCTTTCTTTATATTCTTATTTTATACGTTTTATTTATTTTAAAATTTTTGTATTGCTTTTACTTTTTAAGTTTTTTGTTAAAAACTAAGACACAAGCACACATTAGCCTAGGCCTACACAGGGTCAGGATTATCAATACAAGAGTCTTCAATCTCCACATCTTGTCCCACTGGAAAGTCTTCAAAGACAATTAACATGCATGGAACTGTCATCTCCTATGATAACAATGCCTTCTTCTGGAACACCTTCTGAAGGACCAGGTGTTTTACAGTTAACTTTTTTTTTATAAGTAGAAGGAGTACACTCTAAAACAATGATAATGAGTATAATATAATAAACCAGTAACATAGTTTATTATCAAGTATTATGTATTCTACATAATTTCATGTGCTAGACTTTTATGCAACTGGTAGTGAAGTAAGTTTGTTTATACCAGCATCAATACAAACCTGTGAGTAATGCATTGCACTATGACATTATGAATGATGTCACCAGGCCATCAGAATTTTTCAGCTCCATTATATTCTATGAGACCACCGTCGTATATGTGGTTCATCATTGACTGAAATGTCATTACGTGGCTCACAACTGTATTTTCTATATTATGTGTTTGTTTTAGGTAGAAGGATAAATCTAGTCTCTTTTTATACCATCTTGACAGGAGTTAAGCTAAACTTTTTTAATGTGAGAAGCTTTTTTTCCAAATAACTCCACTATTTAACACAGATAAAAAGCAAAGCTTCTGTGATTGAGAGTAAGGGAAGGGACTACTAGCTTGAGGAGACCTGCCTATGTAGCTGTTTCTTGGATGCACTCAGTAGTTCCTAAGGGTTCTCCCCTTATCCTTAGAGATTCACAGGGCCCAATTTGAAAACCACTATACCTAGTCAAATCCCTCCTTTTTGATATTTGATGAAACTGAGAACCAGAGTGGTTATGTAACTTGCCCAAGGTCACAGAGCTAAAACCTAGATTGTAAGATGAAAGGGAGTAATGACTGCATACAAGTAAAGACCTCAAGAATGGCAGCAATTATTACTAGGTCTGTCCTTGTATTTCAAATTTCCAAAAGTCTGTGTTGGTAACAGGAGAAGAGGGAAAGACTGTGTTTTATAGAAAGGATCTGGCAATAAAGGCCTCAGTTACACCTTCCCTTATAAGCCAAGGTCATTTCCTGAGGCCCCATCTCCCGAGGAAGGTCCTCATGTTCCCAGCTCAGCTCCCGGGCCAAACTTATATAAGTGCCTCAGGGCTGAAGACTAGAACCCAGGTCCCTGAATCACAGGCAAGTGTCTAATCCACCGCACCCCATCACCTCCCTTCACTGGCAAAATTCAAAAATCCAGTGAAACATTATTCTTTGCTAACCATCAAATATTTTTAGAAGATTCACCCGGAACCGTGTGTTTGCAATTTTGGCAAAATTTCCTGGAAGCACAGAAAGAGGTCTCAATCTCTCACTAAAACAGCACAGATTCCACATTGCCTGGAACTTCATGTAGTGGAGTGTGGTGTGGTAGTGTTTAGGAAGCAAGCTAGAAGGAAGAGATTGATCATATAGGAGTCTAGGCTCCCACTGAAAACCACAAAACAGGAAGGACATGGGTGCCAAGAGCGTCTAACTCAGATGCTGACATACTGGATGAGTCTGGATTTGCCACTCAAAGAATCTCAAACTCCTTGATTTAAGCAGTATTCATAGAACTTGTTCCTGCTTGCTTTCTAGAGAATCTGAGAGCTATAACCATATTTAAAAACAATTTGTAAATTACTAAGAGCTCCTTGGAGATAGGATGATATATAAATATATGGTATTACTGTTATGTTAACCACACTTAAGTATGGTTAACCATACTTAAATATTTACAATATTACTTTAAAAGAGATTATCTGCAAAATTCTTAGTGTCTTCTCCAATCAATTTTCCAAACTATAGAGAAGTTAATTACTCTGTGGTCTTGGTATATTTCAATCTGCTACAGTCCAAAACTTGGAATACATTTAGAACTCTTTTCATATCAGTGAGAACTGAAAGAATTTCAACATAACATCGCTATTCTTACACCATCACATCACAGCATGTCCTCAGAGGCAACACCAATAAGCAGAATTAAGTATCTTTCCTGAGGATTCAGTCTTGTCATTTTGCCTAATTCTGGAAGAAAAAATTACCAATTAGTTTGATTCATGTTTTTGATCCAATTGTTTTATATATATATATACACACACACACACACACACACACACACGCACATATTTGCAAGTTCAGCCCTCAAAAGATGGTTCATTTTGTCTAAAGCTACCCTTTCAGATTAGGACAGCAAGATGTCATCACATGGGTGGTAGCTTCGTGATTTGAACTGCAAGGCTGCTGTGCATGGCTGTAGAGGTAGAAATGAGTCCTTGAAAATTGTGCTGTGTACCCCCTGCTCCACAATACATGGTTGCCTTTATTCTACTACAATACTAGAAGAAAAAATGAATCAGGAAAGGGAATATAGAAATTGAGCACATATGGGAATACAAAGAAGCCAGACAACAGAATGGCTTCAAAATATATGTCTATACAGAAACATGTCTGTTATGTATTCTAAATTTGTGTATCTACATACCAAATAGATTACATTTACCCATATTAATAATATATATTTAACACATATACATTATATGGGTAAATTTATAGAAACCCTAGTACTAATCATATAACAGATAATCCATAAATATTTCAAATACTGAATGAAAATATACATACTCTCATAGCTGCACGTTGTGGCAATTAAACTAAGATGAACTGCTGCTAATTTTCATCAGGATGAACATGGACTTTTGTTAATTTTCATCCAGTCAGAAATGCCCAGCAGGTTCAGAAGACTCCAGAAGAACCCATAACCTAGTAGTCATAAGTATAGGTGTGAACAAAGTGCTTTCTAACCAGGACAAATCAACTGAATTCCCTATAACATGTACCTGAAACTATTTAATTCTGAAAAGTCTGTTCCTGAAACTCAAAGAAAATTGTTTTGCTTTGTCCTTATTGTTACAGGTAAGGTCACATTCTAAGAATCGTCATTATGGAACGGAGGAATGAATTATTGGTCTAAGAATCAGAAGGAAGAACTGCTTTTCCCACCCAGCTTTGGAACTAACAAGCTGATGACATTTAGTCCTGTCCCTTCTCTGCAGACCTTAACTGCTTAATCTGTAAACTACATAGTTGGATTTAACAATCCACAAGGTCCCTTCAAGCTATGCAGAAATCTATTTATTGTATAATAAATAAAATATTATTATTTATTTAGATTTGACCCTGTCAAATCAGTAAGGTTAATAAAATTAAAAATTATGACTAAAAGAAAATATGTTAAAAATAAGTGCTAACACACTTGCCAATTAAATTTTATATTTAGTTCTGAGCAATCAGGGAAAAGTGAGAAATGTAAGTTTCACTACTTTCATTTTTGGAAAGGGAGAAGCTTTCCTTTTTCTTGACGAACGACCTTCTGTGGTACTAATCCCTGCCCTAATTGAGAAGATAAACTGTGACCTCAGCTTCACAGGATCATTCCCAGGCAAGAAACCTCTTCTCATACTTCTAGGTAAAGACTAAACATTCAGATGGCGCCATTTTTCGTAGGTAGGGAAATGTCATCATAAGGTCACTGGGTACTACACAATTAAGGAAATCAGAACCCAGAGACATTAAGTAATATTTCAGAGGCCACCCAGGTAGCCATGAACGGCAGAGAGATTAAATACTCAAGAGTTCCTGACCTGGAGGTCAGCGCCTGGTTTTAGGTAACACGCCCCCGGGACAGAAGCGGCCCTCTGTGCATGTGCGCAGAGCTGAGTGTCCTTGGAATGTGACACGAACTGCAGGAAGCGCAAAAGAAGCTGAAAGGCAGCGATGCCCCGGGGTCTTCTGGGGCATGTGGGTGTTCCTTTCACTCCGCACTGTTCCTTTCACCACAGCTCGGTTTGAATTTGATGAATTAAGTGTGAAGTTTCCTTCCTCTTCAGCTTGGAGCGCTCTTCCCTGTGGGGCGCCCGCGGTCCGGAAGCATCAGCGCATCTACAAGATGGCGCTGGGTGTTGTGGGAGAGTCGCACTGGAGACGGTGAGCTAAGAAACCACAGCAGGTTAAGGGCTGGGGAAACATCTGGCTCCAATGGAGACAGCGATGGCCTCCCACGAGCCCAGACACAACACAGGGCTGTCAGCTCCCCTCTGAAGGCATCCTATCGCCCCCAGGAGGAGCCTTCAGGGACTGAGGTCACCAAAACAGTGACTCCAGAGAACACGTATTAAGAATACATTTTGACAGCAATTTGTAGGAACAGGTCCCTCATTTCCTGGTCTGAGCAGAGTCTTGAGGCTCTTTGCTGCAAGAATGAATTCGGGGGCCCTTCCTCTAATGTCCTGAGGGGGAGTGTGAGGGAGTCTGAGAAAGGTGATGGAACACAGCTTCCAGAGAAAATCTGGGAATAGTGCACCACCCCGAAGAGCGATTTTTGTTTTAAAAACACAAAATAACTTGCCAATCAGTGCTCCCTACCCCCACCCAAGTCTTTTCCCTATTTACCAGCATGAACAAGACTTCCAATAAGCATCCAAAAATCATCACTTTACTTCTGCAATATCTGCACAGGGTTTTAGAAATGAAAGAATCCTGAGCTGGGCATGGTGGCTCACGTCTATAGTCCCAACTACTCCAAGGCAGAGGCAGGAGTATCGCCTGAACTCAACAGTGCAAGACTAGCCTGGGCAACATAGCAAGACCCTCCCCCGTCTCAGAAAAAAAAAAAAAAAGAAATCTTAAGAACCATTTATGCACTTTGGGAGCCCAAGGCTGGCAGATCACTTGAGGTCAGGAGTTCAAGACCAGCCTGGCCAATATGGTGAAACACCATCTCTACTAAAAATATAAAAATTAGCCAGGCGTGGCGGTGTGCACCTGTAATCCCAGCTACTTGGGAGGCTGAGGCAGGAGAATTGCTTGAACCTGGGAGGTGGAGGTTGCAGTGAGCAGAGACTGTGCCACTGCATTCCAGCCTGGGTGACAGAGTAAGACTCCATTTCAAAATAACAAAGAACCATTTATGGCCAGTAGAGTAGCAAAATGATTATGCCACAGCTAGTTAGTGGAAACTCTGGGAATAGGCCTTAGCTAACCCAGCTCCTAATTGGGGCTCTTTCCTTTTATTCATCTTTTTTCAACAAACATTTATTGCGTGCCTACAAAGGCAAGAGAAAACATGGCCAACCATGCACTGGCTCTGAAAACTTTTGGCTCAGAAGTGACACATATCCTTTCTGCTCACATTTTATTAGACAACCAAGCAAGTCATTGTCCATACCCAATTTCAACAGGCAGGGATAGATTATCTTCCCATGGAAAAAGCGAAGTATTTGTGAACAGTAAGACAGTCCTCCACAAAAGCCCAGGGTCCAGGCAAGGGTTGGTTTTATCTAGATTAGCTAAGAAGTTAGGAGCTCAGCAGATGAATCAGCCAATAAAAGGAGGCAACCACAGTTCCTCATTCCTCAACCAAAACTAGAGACATCCAAGAGACATGGACACTGATGAGGAGCATAGGCTAAAAGCACTATTTGGAAGTTCTTTGGGGGAGAGAAGTGTTTTTTCCATCCATCCCTGGGAAGTCAAGGACATGTATTCATGAGCTCCTTTTAACAAATGACCTAAAATTTTCCATATACACACAAATATTTGACCAGATGGGTCTCAGGTCCTGAAGATGAAACACATCACCAAGATGGCGTCTGCTCTTGGCTCCTTCCAGTATTCCAGACCCTGAAACCAGATGATCTTTTTTAAATAAAAATCTGGTTGTGTTTTCCACCCTTCTTCCACCTTCTCATGTACAACTTTCCATTGCTTAAAACGTATCAATGGCTTTCTGTTGTTTTTACTCTGAAGCTTAAAATCCTAACTAATGGCTCCAGCTTCTCTCTGTTCCATGTGCACAGTCCTTCTTTTAGCTCTTTAGGATCTCCGTGCTTCTTCCTACCCACAGAGCCATTCAGCATGCTATTCCTCCTGTGTAGAATGCTTTTCCCTATCCCCTTCATCCAGGTAATTCCTTATCTCTTTAGATCTTGGCTTATTGCTATTGCCTTAAGAAAGTTTTCCCTGACCTCACCAAGTCAATCCCTCTTGATTATTCATACAACAAGTATTTATTGAATACCTACTAAGTTCCAGGCATTGACCTAGTTGCTAGGGATGTAAAGGCAATGAGACAATTGACATGCCAGGGAGGGACAAAAAATTAACAATAAAAATACCTCTGTCAGGTATGACAGGTGCTATGAACAAGAAATGAACAGAGTAAAGGGTGAAAGGGCCAAGCACTATTTTAGATAAAGTGGTCAAAGTTAAGTGGTCTCTGAAGCTCCTCTGAAGAGAGGACCACTTAACTACACCCTAAATGCAGAGAAAAACCAAGCTCTGCTACCTGGAAGAAAAATGTTCCCAATAGAGGGAATGACAATTGCCAATGCCCTGAAGACAGGGTGTTGGAAGAATAGCCAATGTAGTATGACTTATTTCAGTACTTTGTAGCTTATCATAGCACTATCACTATATGATTTAAAAATTCATTTGTGTTACTTGATTAATGTTCATTGCTCCTCTAGACTGTTACTTCAAAAGGCATAAAGGCAGGAGCTGTATCCATTTTTTGCTCATCATTGGACATTGAATCTCCTATGTTGTGCCTGGCATCTAGCACACAGTAGGTCCTTGATAAACATTTGTAGAATGGTGAAGAAATGATGGCTAAATGAATGAATGATAAAGCATATGCCCAAATGACTAGAATCTTAGGTGTTTTCTCTGCCTCACTCATATACATTCAGAACTCTCCTCTAAACGCCAAGAGCCGTTTTCCTGAAAATCTTGGCCTGAATACTTTTTTTCTGATAAAGATAACGTGCCTGGCCAATGAATTCTAGAAGGTCAATGCCCCCAAGAAACAGCCTGCTACCAGTGACAGACAGGGAGTCAGAGGATAAATATACCCCAGCTTCCTTGTCCCTTAAACGGGATAACTCTAAGGTAGTGGTTTCTCAATCCTTCACAAATGATTCCCCCAGGGGATATTTGACAATGTTTAGAGAACTTTTAGATTGTCACAACAGGTGGGAGGAGGGGTAGGGAGGAGTTGCGACTTGCATCTAATGGGTACAGTTCAGGATGCTACTGACCATCTGACAGCACAAAGGACAATCCCCTAAACCAAGAATTATCCAGCCCCAGATATCAACAGTACAGAGTTTGTGAAACCTGCTCTAAGGTACCTGTTCTACATGGTCTCCCCGAGTACCCTAGCAGAACCAAGGTCCAGTTGCCCATGGTGGTGACTGGTTTGATAACACATCATTTATTGGCTTCCTCCCTCCTCTTCCCTGTCTCACTTCCAAGGTGGTGTTTCCTGGGATCACCTACCAAATAAATGACTTGCCCTCAATTCCTCATTTCAGATTCTGCTTCGAGGGAAATCCAAACCACAAAATATCCCTCAAATCTTATATTTCTCAGCAACTAGTCTCTCCAACTCTTGGCCTGGCTAAGTAATAAAGCCATGGGACTGGCCTAGGAGACCCCAAGGAGTAAGCAGCTAACACTGGCATCTGAAACTGGCACCACGTGAGCTGCAGCTCTTAAGGAAAGGCTGTGCCGTCTGACAAAGTGTCTGGTTTGGGGAAAAGAAGCTTACTTCCCACTGGCACACTCGGAGAGTCATTCAGTTTGGAATAGAGACAAGAGAAAGAATGGTGAGGTTGGAAATGGAAAACCTGTTCAAATCCCACCTCTGTTGCTAACTGGATCCTTTTTCCTCGCCAAGTCTCTAATTTGTTGTATACTTCATTTTCCCATATTTCAAATGAGTTTTTTCAGTTGGAAGATTGCTGAGGACTCTTGGAGCCCTACCATTCTAGAATTATAAGAAGAAAACACTCACCTTCCATGTCCCCTCCACCGTAACCCAAGCATTGTCTTCTTTGTTCAGAGGCCTCTTCTTCTGGGGCCACCTGGGACCCCTCCACCCCAAGCTGACGCACCTCCCACCATAGCACTTCATGGCAGATCTTCCTTCTCCGTCTGCCTCTGTTAGCACTTACATGATCCACATGCTTGCAGCTCAGTTCAACTCTTAAAAATCATCGCATCTCTGGGCTTTCATTTCCTAGAGACAAAGGCACGAAGAAGTTGGCTCTCTTTCTCAAGATTGCAAAGTTGCAAAACCCAGCTCCAAGTCCATGACCTTCCTAACACCAAACCCCACACTTGAACAAGTGGACAAATACACCTCAGCAGGCACTGGCTATATACTGGGTATGGATTTCAAGTGCAAAGGAAAAAGAAAAAATTTAACTCTTTATCCTATTTAACAAAAATAATTAAGAAATGGAATGTTCTGATTGAAAACTACCAAGCATATGATGTATGGATGATCAATTTTTGAAGAATTGGAAATAATTAGAAATTAGAAAACAGAAGCCCACATCCTTTGAAACCCATACTGCAGGTAAGTGAATACTTTCTTCATGGTGCCTAAGGCATTTTGGAATGGCAAAGATAACAGGAATGCCTGGCATTGCTTTATCTCCATGTCATTTGCAGTTTCAGTTTATTTCCAAAGGTTTGTGTAGCAATCAAAAGAACTAGGCAATAATTTAAGTGAGGCTGAAAGCATCAGTCAAGGGTGTGGAATTTGGGAAAATAAATTACTGCTGTGCCTCTTCCTGATAAGAAAATAAGGATGATTGTTTGCCTTTTATTTATTTTTGACAAAACAGAGTTATTTAATAAGTGAAAATACATCAAAGGTAAAAATAGTTTTATAAAGAAGTTCTGAATATTTTATTATTAAAGTAACATAAACTCATTTAGAAATTAAACAGTAAGTAAAACAAATAGCATGAAAATAAAATTATAATTGCCTTTAATTTCACACTTAGAGACCACCATTATTTGTTTCATGTATTTCTATCTAATATTTTCAAACTTTTTTTTTTTTTTTTTGAGACAGAGTCTGGCTCTGTTGCCAGGCTGGAGTTCAGTGGCATGATCTCGGCTCACTACAACCTCCACCTCCCAGGTTCAAGCAATTCTCCTGCCTCAGCCTCCTAAGTAGTTGGGACTATAGGCACATGCCGTCACGCCCAGCTAATTTCTGTGTTTTCAGTAGAGATGGGGTTTCACCATGTTGGCCAGGATGGTCTCCATCTCTTGACTTTGTGATCCGCCCATCTCGACCTCCCAAAGTGCTGGGATTACAAGCATGAGCCACCATGCCCGGCCCAGACATTTTTAACAAAAATAAAATTCATATTGTCTAATATGTGTACAATTATTATATCTTTCCATTTCACTTCTCACTGTGTCATGAACATTTAAGCATGGGTTCTGATTTTTTAACAATTGTATAATATTCCATTTATCTATCACTCAATGAAAAACAGATTTAACCAAGCCCTCATTGCTGGGTACTTAGGTTGAATCCAATTTCTATCTCCCACAGAAATCTCTGAATCTCCACCAGACTTCAAGAAACAAAATCACTGGGTCGAAGGATATAAATATTATTTAAGGTTTAGAGAAGGTTTTAAAGCAATAAAGGCAAGGAAATATTTAGTACTTTTTTCATTTATTCCTAACTTGCCTAACAAAGATTAATGACCCCGGCCTTATCCACAGATTTGACTATAATTTTTCATTTTCACCTTGAGACCTTATTTTGGAATTGTTATCTCTTTGGACCCTGGCTCTTTGGGCGGAGTCTAGCATCAAAATTTTTAGAGAAGGATGTTTTCTGGGGTACTGGAAATATTCTACTTCTTTATCTGGATGGGGGTTACATAGATATATTCAGTTTGTGAAGATTCATTGAACTGTACATTTATGATTATGCACTTTTCTGTATGTTTGTTTCACTTAATAAAAATTATGCTTACAAAAATAGTGCTTCATTAAATCATGAAATGTAAATTTCCTCAAGTGAGCCCTAAACAGCCATGAAATCTTTGTGGTCTTGGAGATCAAACAATATGAGTATTTGAAACCACTAGATGTTTTTTAGATACAAATAATTATTATCATCATCACCTGAATGAAGTCATTCTTGCTAAACATATGAATAAGGTAACACTCTCAGAAGGCATTTTTATTTTACAATCCAATTAATTCTGAAATTGGTGAGTTGACAGGTGTGGAGAGGGAGCCTTTGGATAGGCAATTTTTTCCCATGCATACTCCCTCTGATTCCCTCACCTAGGGAGTAAGGTACATGTAGCATGGGTAGTCAGGCCACTCAGACTCTAGTTTTAGAATCTAGAATTCCCAATTACAGATTACCCAGGACACACAATTCAGCAAGTTCATCAATATCCAGGCTCAGTTTCTCATCTAAAAAATGTTGCTTGGTTCTCTCTGGGCAAGGCCAGCACATACAGCTGGGAGGGCTGTTCGCTGGACAAGGACACCTGGCTAAGATATCTTAGGGGGATGATGTCCAGGGCTCGCCAAGTCATATGTCCTGGCTGGGGATTAATCCACTCAGAAGAAGGGGGGCCTTTTAAAAATAAAGACAAAGATGCCAAATGAGCTCCCATGCTCCATCTCTCCCACTTTTAGGCCAAGCCCTGTGGATTAACTAGGCTGATCCACCATGACAGTGGGCAATTATTCAGGCAAGAAGTCATCATCAGGCAGGGTATGCTCCCACAGCTGCACAACATGGGTTTGACTTTAGTTCTGAAACAGGTCCTGTCAGCCCTGTGCTCTGGATGAAATCCCCAGAAACTCCTGGGCTCCTGACACCTGTGATGGCTCATTCATGTGTGAACTTGGCTGAGCTATGTTGCCCAATTATTTGGTTAACCGCTAATCTAAATGTTGCTGTGAAGGTATTTGGTAGACGTAATTAACATTTACAATCAATAGACTTTAAGTAAAATAGATTACCCTCCATTATTATTGGACCTCATCTGATAAGTTGAAGGACTTAAGAGCAAAGACTCAAGTTTCTCAAAGAAGAAATTCTGACTCAAAACTGCAACATGGAAACCCTGCCTGAGATTCCAGCCTGCTGGCCTGTCCTACAGGTTTCAAACTTGCCGGCCACCGCGATATCATGAGCCAATTCCTTAATAAATCTCTTCTGTCTCTCTCTCTGTCTTTTTTTTTTTTTTTTTTGAGACGGAGGAGTCTCGCTCTTGTCGCCCAGGCTGGAGTGCAGTGGCGTGATCTCGGTTCACTGCAACCTCTACCTCCCAGATTCAGGTGATTCTCCTGCCTCAGCCTTCTGAGTAGCTGGAATTACAGGCACCTGCCACCATGCCCAGCTAATTTTTGTACTTTTATTAGAGACAGGTTTTCGCCATGTTGGCCAGCCTGGTCTCGAACTCTTGACCTCAGGTGATCCGCCTGCCTCGGCCTCCCAAAGTGATGGGATTATAGGCATAAGCCACCATGTCCAGCCTCTCTCCTCTCTCTCTGTGTGTGTGTAGGTGTACATGGAGAGATACATGCATATCCCATTATGTATACATATTATACCCTATAGATGTATATATACATAGATATCTTCTGGATTCTATTCTCTGGAGAACTCTGACAAATGCAGCATCTAAGAACTGCAGCCCCTACAGTGGAACAGAACTTGATGAGAAGCTTCTTGATTCTCATGAGGTGTTGCACTGGAAGAAGCTTCCAGGAACACAGTGGTTCAAGCCAATGCCAAAAAGCAGAAACCTACAAATGCAGAAATCCCATTTAGCCCTCATTTTAGAAGTCTTTGTAAAGCTTCTACTTACAAATACATGCTCATAGCAGACAATTTTAAGAAAATAACTAAACAGGATAAGATTTCAGGTGTCAGGATCTGAAAGTGACTTCAAGACAACTTTTCATCATTTAGGATGGGCTTTTCCATGCATGATTTCACTTGATCTGGCAGTATCTCTCATGGAATCCAATTCTCATTAAATTCTGGACACGTGAAATAAATGGAATAAAACATGGGGAGAAACAGGTTGTGTTCTGCCACTGAAGCCCATATGACTGCAGAGGAGTTTCTCTAGGTCCCTTGGGCATTGTGCTTTTTAAATAAACTATGTTATTCAGCTGATATTAAAAGCAAAGTGAATGTCTAAAAGTAGTTCAAACAAGGACATCTCCCCTGGATTTTCGTGAGCAGGCCCCAAGTCTGAAATGGCATATAATGTCTACTAAAAAAAAAAAATCTACTTAGAAATTGCAATCAATCATTTTCTTTCCTCCCCTCCCTAGTTTCCTTTATCTCTCTTGTAGATTAATCTGAAGAACTTGGCCCAATCGCCTCTTTTCCTGTGTGCACACACCCATTAGACACCTACAAGCAGATCACCATCACCCTGGGAATGATCATGGACTGAGTGCCATTTTCCCCTTCACCAGCTTTGCACTTTCTCATTTGGAAGCCTCTGGCTGTCAGTCTGTCTACATCTTGCTCATATTTTTTTTGTTTGTTTGTTTTGTTTTGTTTTTTGGCACTATTTCCTTTCAGGTCTACCTTTCTTCTATCAGAATTCCTCTGACGAGGACATAGTTACCTTCTAGCTTTTTCCACCTTCAGCAGGTAGTGTTCACTGGAAGGGAAAATTCTTTTTTTTTATTATTATACTTTAAGTTCTAGGGTACATGTGCACAATGTGCAGGTTAGTTACATACGTATACATGTGCCATGTTGGTGTGCTGCACCCAGTAACTCGTCATTTAACATTAGGTATATCTCCTAATGCTATCCCTCCCCACTCCCCCCACACCACAACAGGCCCCGGTGTGTGAGGTTCCCCTTCCTGTGTCCATGTGTTCTCATTGTTCATTTCCCACCTATGAGCGAGAACATGCGGTGTTTGGTTTTTTGTCCTTGCGATAGTTTGCTGAGAATGATGGTTTCCAACTTCATCCATGTCCCTACAAAGGACATGAACTCATCATTTTTTATGGCTGCATAGTATTCCATGGTGTATATGTGCCACATTTTCTTAATCCAGTCTATCATTGTTGGACATTTGGCTTGGTTCCAAGTCTTTGCTATTGTGAATAGTGCTGCAATAAACATACGTGTGCATGTGTCTTTATAGCAGCATGATTTATAATCCTTTGGGTACATACCCAGTAATGGGATGGCTGGGTCAAATGGTATTTCTAGTTCTAGATCCCTGAGGAATCGCCACACTGACTTCCACAATGGTTGAGCTAGTTTACAGTCCCACCAACAGTGTAAAAGTATTCCTATTTCTCCACATCCTCTCCAGCATCTGTTGTTTCCTGACTTTTTAATGATTGCCATTCTAACTGGTGTGAGATGGTATCTCATTGTGGTTTTGATTTGCATTTCTCTGATGGCCAGTGATGATGAGCATTTTTTCATGTGTCTTTTGCCTGCATAAATGTCTTCTTTTGAGAAGTGTCTGTTCATAACTGGAAGGGAAAATTCTTAAAGAAGTCTTGGTAGAGTAGCCCCCAGTCATCCACTATATGTGCCAAGGATGATGAAAATAAGGGGGGGGGGGAGAGAAAGAAGAGGTGGAGAAAGTTGAGATGAAGCAAAGATACTTGCAAATTTCTTGCAGATAGGATTTGAGTCTTGCTCATCTTCAAATCCTTACCTCTTAACACCTATGTGCCTAGCACGTAGCAAGTGCTTACTCAATGCCTGGAGAATTAAATAATAGAAAAAAGAATGAACAGACATGGAAAAGATCAAAGTCTGTAGGGAGGAAGGCAGAGAGGGAAAGAAAAGAAGGGAAAGGAAGGAAGGGAGGAAGGGAGGGAGGGAGGGAAAGAAGGAAGAAGATAGGTGACGATTTCTGGCAATATAAGAAAACTAAATAAGGCTGGGCACGGTGGCTCACGCCTGTAATCCCAACACTTTGGGAGGCCAACGTGGGTGGATCACTTGAGCCCAGGGGTTCAAGACCAGCCTGGGCATTATGGTGAAACCCTGTCTCTACAAATATTAGGTGGGTGTGGTGGCACACGTGTGTAGTCCCAGCTACTCAGGAGGCTGAGGTGGGAAGATAGCTTGAGCCGGGAAGGCAAAGGTTGCAGTGAGCCAAGATTGTGCCACTGTACTCCAGCCTGGGCAACAGAGCCAGAACCTGTCTCAAAAATAATAATAAAATAAAAATAAAATAAAGAAAACTAAATAAAGCACTGTTTCTTGAATGATTGGTGGTTTGAATCTCAATTTTGGAACTCACTGGCTGGGTCACCTTGGGCAAGTTTGTTAAGCTTTCTAAGCCCCAGTTTCCTGATTAGCATAATGAGGATTATTATAGCACCTACCTCATTGGGTTGTCATGAGGATTAAATGTGGTAATACATGTAAATAATACCCCATAAATGTGAATTATTTTACTTTCTTTATCATCATCATATCATCATGGCAGAGTGAGGACACCATCTCGTAATGTTACTACCACCTATTGATCTTTAAACTGGGTCTCTTGTTTTAGAAATATCTCGATTTAGTAACCAGTGAAATATTAAGAAGACTATTTTGAGGATGTTTGTTGGCCGTTACTCAGGAGGTGATTTAACATGTTAATTTTGTGTCCTGACAGTGCTTAAGGACATGGTGGAGTACATTCAGAACTGTTAAATTTTTATATTTTCATCAATGAATTTAACATTTCTTCTGAACATTCAAAGCATCAGCTAAGAATGTGAAGGAAGTGCATCTTTCATCACTGTATTAATCACACTATAGTGAATTTTCACTCCCTGGGTTAACAGTGGAATGTTCCCTTACATCCCGCAATATTTCCAACAGCCCAAACCCACACAAGTTTGGCAGGAACCCAGGGCCCACGGGTGCTCACTCACCTGACAAGCAATCACACTTCATTTGCAACAAGGAGGAATTCCCTTTCTGATGACAGATGCACTTTAGGGACACACCTGCTGGGCTGGGTACTGTCTCATGACCACTCAGGGGAACTGACCCAACAAGCTTTCCAAACAGGCAGGTAAACATCAATCCCAGCCTATCCATCCACAGCCTCAAGAAAATGAATGCAGAGAACTCAGGGAGTTTTCCAGGGATGATAAGTGATAGGAAAGATTAGAAGGTGTAAGGGTCTATATCTTAATCCCATGTTCATTCACTGTTTTCCCTCCCACTCACCCAACAGTAAATTAAATACTTGCTTAAAAAAAATACGGGCTGAATCACCATCTAGTCATACATTTGTTTTACAAAATTACTACCCTCAGGCTATAATTTTTCATGGGTCTCTGCCTCTCCTCTTGCTTCTCCTATCCCATGGAGCTAATCTAAACATATAACCTTTCACCCAGACCAGATTCGTCCATATGATTATTATTTTCTTTAAAGTAAAAGAAATGACCACCTGTGTCATGGTACACAAGGTTTACAGATTACAGAAAACACACTGCTATTAGTGTCTGATTTTAAAAACACCTTCTTCCTAAATCTGTGGTTCTCATTATCCAAGAGTCTCTTTCTTTAAAACTCCAGGAATGAAGCTGTGAACGACAGCAGCTCATCTCAGTTGCACTTAATAATTAAAATGACAGCATTTATATTTGACAAGTTAAATTCCTAAGCAAGGAATTCTAGTTTCATTTACAAGAGGCTTCTTTTTTTTTAAGCTACCCAATAAAGAGCACCATAACAAGAGAGAATTGCCCCTGGACGTAGACGGACAAGAAAAGAGCTTAAAGAGAAAGTCAGGTCCTCCAGAGGATATGCTGCTCACCTGAGGCCAAAACTTGATCATTTAACCAGGAACTCGCCAGCTGGGAGTTCCCCTGAAATGCCCCTTTCACCCAAGCTGGACAAGCTTGGATTCGGAGTCATGGCACTACAGGCCGAGTCCCCAGACCTGTGAGTGCTGGGTGAACCTGAGTAGCTCATTCAAACTTGCTGTGGCCTTGTTCTCTCTATGAAACAGACAGGCTGCCCACCTCATGGCACTGTTATGGGAACCAAATGATTTCATGTGTGAGAATATCTAGTAAACTGACAAATAAGATAATTTTCAAGTAGAGCAATCAGAGAAGGCATCATGGCCAGGAGAGGCTTCAAACCAAAGGGGCAGGGTCTCACTAGGTAAAGAGCAAGAGAACAATATGGCAGGTAGAGACCATCACAAGAGCAAAGCCAATCAGGTGCAAGGAGTGAATGAGACTGATGGGGGAAAACTGAAGGGCAGCGTGCTACAGTCGTGAGAAATCGGCCTTTGGTCCTTCAGTTTGGATATCCACAAGAATCTTGGGATTAATATTTTACAAAGCAGTATTTTCCATAATAGTTTGATAAAATCTTAAACTATACAAAATGCCAGTTTTCCATAAGACATGCACATTCTTGCCCACTTTTACTGACAAACAATTCTCCTAATAACTATGCACCCTCTAGATGGTCCCTCATATCACTAAGCCAGAGGTCCTTAACGTGTGGTCCCTAGACCTGTAGCATCAGTATCACCTGGTGTGACAGGCACAGTAATGACCCTTGCCAAAAGATATCCTCATCCTAATCCCTGGAATTTGTGAATATATGGTTACATGACAAGGAAGAATTAAGTTTGCAGATGAAATTAAGGCTATTAGTCATTTTGCTTTAAAATAAAGATATTTTTCTGTATTATCCAGGTGAGCCCAGTGTAAAGACAAGGATTCTTAAATGAGGAAGAGGGAGGCAGACAATCTGAACCAGAGAGATGGCATCTGAAAAAGACTCTGTCAGCCTTTGCTGGCTTTGAAGATGAAAAGGAGCCATGAGCCAAGGAATTCAGGCAGCCTCTAGAAGCCAGCAAATGCGAGGAAGTGGATTCTCCCCTAGAGCCTCCCGAAAGGAATTCTGTTCAGCCAACACCTTGATTTTAGCCCAGTGAGACCCATTTTGGACTTCTGCCCTCCTCCGGAACTGTAAAATTATAAATTTGTGTTGTTTTAAACCACAGAGTTTGTGGTAATTTGTTTCAGCAGTAATTGAAAACTAATACACCTGGAAATCTGCTAAAAAGGTAAATTCTCTGGCTGCACCCCAGACCCACTGAATCAGAAAATCTGAGGGTGGAGCCCAGCACTCTGTCTTGAAACAAGCCCGCGAGGTGATTCTTATTCCTGCAAAAGTTTGAGAACCACTCACTAGACTAAGCAATCACAGTTATTCCCCTGAAGCAAACACATTCAGACACAGATGGCCAAGAAAACTCAACACTGACAGTTAATGATTTGATTAACCATGATAAAATCTACCAGGCCCATGTCCTGCCTTGACAAGCACACAGTAGGAAACCAACCAAGTCACTGGTGATTCAGACTTCTCTGGGCTTAGGGTCCTCACTGAGAACATCAGTGGTGAGTATGCCCTAGTCCCAAAACCTATTCTGGGAGCTCCTTTTTGAACTCCTATCTGATTCCAGTTAGACTTTTGGCAATGGGAGTCATTTGCCTCTTTCTCACTAAACTTGAGTAGCAGGAGAAATGAGAGTAGGTGAGGGTCCAAGTAAATCAGAGATTTCTGATGGCCCATTCCAGAAAGAAGAGGCAGAGTTGACTTTATAGACTCAGACATGGAGGGGTAAGAGTTCTCATAGACCATAAACTGGTTCCCCTATCTTGCATGTGGGTCCTGCTCGCCCCCACCACTGCATCATTGCCACCAAGTGGTGAGTCAGCCTCAGCTTGAGTCTCTCCAAGAATGAGGACCTCACTACCTCCAGTGGTAAACTGTTCCATTTTGAGAGGGTCCAATTATTAGACCTGAGGTCCCTTCGTTGGGCAGCTGGTTTTCTTTGGTGCTCGTGCTTGATTTTCTTCTGGCCTCTGCTGACTTCTCTGAAGTCTCAGGTGCACACTCACATGCAAGACTGAAAGACGACAAGGTTGCAGCCTCTACTACCACTACATGCACTCACTTGTTTTCTCAGCACTATTAGCCCCCACTGACCTCAAAGGGAAGCATGTGTATAAGCTGGGCAGGAGGTAGGCATGGGCCCTGTTAAAGGCAAAGTGCTTTAAAAGCCTTTGATGAAAGGCATTAAGGCTTGAAAGGGTTTTTTCTGAAATACTACACCTCCCTTTTAAGAACTCTTAAGATCTGGAGGGTGATCCTCTCTCACCCCAGAAGAATTCAAGCATGAATGTTCTTAGAGTGTCCAATTAGGAATCCAATTCCATCTCCCCAGATGCTCATTTCCACCAAAATTACCTAGTTGAATCTGCATTTTTGTTTTTTTCAAGGAACAGACCAAGCTATGCTAAACAATTTCTCAGAGTTAAATAACCATTGGTGGTATTGACAAGTAAGATATAAAGCCCAATAGCTCCACTTAATACACATAGCTATAAGTAGAAAGAAAGCTCCAAGGCACTCTTTTAGTACTTAATAATTTAGTAATCCAATTGTTTTGTGCATCTACTATGTGCCAGGCACTAGGCTAAATACCAGAGAGCATGATGAAGAACTAGAAAGACATAGTAGCTACCCTCCTGGGGCCTACAGATTTCTTTTAAACATCAACTTGCCTGTATTTGTAGGGTCTTGTGGCTTCAAACATTTATAAAATAATTTAGGGAAATTTGTTTGTTGGATTGGAATGCACCTGGATCCCTGATTCAGATGGCTAAGTGATGTTATGTGTTTTTAGAGAATGAAGCTGGAAATCCAAGAAAAAATATTCCCTGGATTTTCAGACATTGCATGTTAAACATATAAAATAATCTTATTCTTATTCATTGATATATTGGTTTTTTTAATGGAAAAAACTGAACTGGTGTGCAAGAAGGGATTCTTTAATAGAATGCATGGGGGGGGGGGTTATTCTTTCTTACTCTATGTCTTGATGTTTATTTCATCCAGAGTTCAAACTTGGTGGCCAGTGTCACTTGGCTAGCAGCAGTGATTTGTGAGCCCACAGTATTCCCTGTAACCTCCACCAACCATGAGAAACTGGCTCCCTCATTCCACTTATTAGCAAAAAAGCATGAACCACCCACTGCTGTCATAACATGAGCCCTCATCAACACCTGAATAGTTTAGATTTTACCAAAAATTCAAGACCTTTGTATATCTTCAACAAGAAAATGAAGAAAAGTTATGACTTGCATCATGTTATACCCTAAAGTGGAAGCTAGGCTAAGAGAAATAATGGCTGAACCCCTCAATAAAACTGTCATGTAATGAAGACACTCAATAGCCCTGTGGGGAAGCCCACATGGAGAGAGGCCCACTTGGAGAGGAATGAACTTACCAGCCCTTGCCAGCCCCACCTTGCCAGCCATGTGAGTAAGCCACTTTGGCAGCGGATCCTACAGCTTCAGTCAAGCCTTCAGATGAGACCTCAGATATTCTGGAGCAAAGACAAGCAACCCAAATGTCCCTTCTCTGAATTCCTGACCCACAGACACTATAAGATAATAAGTGATCATTGTTGTTTTAAGCAACTAAGGTTTAAAGTAATTTGTTAACATCATAATTACCACATACATATTACCACATACATCTATGTGAAAATAACTCTTTTTTAAGAAAAGAATGATGAGATTCCAGATAGTGGTTACCTCCATCGAGGAGGCAAAAGGATAAGATGACACAAGTAATTATTAAGTAATTGGTAAAGATCTATTCTTGGTATGTTCACTAAGATAGATAGACAGACAGACAGACAGACTGACCAACCTTGCATGTTCCACTGATGATAGTGTGTCTAGAGGCAAGGGTTGTATTTAATGTAATTGGGTTGTGTTAATCCAATTCTAAGCACATGACATCAAATAAATAGGGGGTTAGTTATTACCTGTCCCCACTCTTTACCCAGCATGTCTACTCCTGAGTGTAAACCTTAGAGAAGTTCTTGCACCAGAAGACAGGTACACTATTAACAGAAGTATTTTGTCGGAGTAAAAAACTGGAAATATATCAAATATCCAGCAATTATAAAATGAATAAATGCATTATGGTTATTCAAACAGTAGAACATTATACAGCAATGCATGCTAATGATTAACATTATGGATAAATCTCCACTGAACATCACAGGTAAATATCTAGAGGTATGCAGCCCAACAGAACTTTCTACAATGATAGAAATGTTCTAGAGTATGAAGTTGACTAAAAGAAGCAAGATAAGAAATAATTCCATTTCTGTGAAGTTAAATACAGACAAAACTAAACAACAGATTGATTAGAGATGCAGACATGGTGTTAAAACTATTGTGAAAAGCAAATACATATATGAAAAATTCATACTAGTGGCTAGAGGAGGCAAGAGGATTTAATAGGACCAGGGCACACACAGGGATGTTCAATATTATTAGAAATATTGTCATTCTTCAGCAGGGTGGGGGTAGATACATGGATGTTCATACTTTTATTCTTAAACTGTACACCGATGTTGTCCACACTCTTTAATATTCACAAAAAAGTATAAAACATTATGAGTACAAACCAACAAAAATAAAACATCACCATTAAATGAAAGAATTTCTTGTCCTCTCAATGTCCCCAGAATCAGGTCTACAGGAAAACTCCCTATCCTAGGTTTCATCTTTCCCTCCTCTGCATACAAAAACACATATTGACTAAATATTCTGTAGCTTTACAATAGCAACACCATCCTAAACCTTCACACCAGCAGTTCTCCAACTCAGACTAGTGGACTGTTTGTCAATTCACTAATACCACATGGTGCTGTGAACACGGTGTTGAATTGAGCAGCAGCATCCATGATTCTGGGGGCTGCTGAATCACTCCCTAGGCAAATCATTTCATCCTCTTTTCTCAGCTACTTCAGAAGAACCACTGGGGTTAACCACAGCTGCTCCATTTTTTAATGACTTTATGTTGGACTTTTTCATTTGGTTTCTTTTGAAGCAAAGCTTCCACTGCTTTAAAAAGAAAAAAAAAACACTTCAAAAACCTCTGGGCCAGATGGTGACTAAGAATTTTCTTTCTGTAACATTTTAGAATTCTGTGTTTTGTGAAAGCTATGTTGCTGGGCCTGGAATATTATTAGATGGGTCCATTAAAAAGGACTTAAAACTAGATCACAAACTTGGCATCTTATAGGAAAAGTCTAAAAGTTGATTACCAAGAATAACAGATTATTCTAGAAGTCCTCTAGCAAAATGACTCAGACTTTCCTTCTTTGCTCCTACTTCAGAACCTACCTGGTCCATGACCTTCATACTACCCTTACTCTTAGGAATCTGATAATAAATCTGGCTAACACATTTACTCACTATTAAAGAGAAATTGTGGGAGAGGGGCTGTGGTCAGGGGCATTTTCTGCAAGGGGCAGAATCAGAAGGTAACTTTCACAAGAGCTCCTGGTGGCCCACAGCTCCCTCCTCTGACCCTGCTAGTCCTCCTGTGTGTCTAACACTCAGGGGAGGGTTGCCCAGGCCTCTCGGCCATGCTGTCCCCAGGATCTTTCTCCTCTGTCCTCCACTCTTCCTGCTTGGCTTTCTCTTGCACTCTGCTTGATCAATTATATGTCAAGTGTTCTAGATCAAACATCATCATGAAATCCCTATCTCCTGAGCATGAAGAATTCTAGGCACCAGGTAGAGTTGCCTGCATGGCACAACATTCTGTCTTTCTGTATATAAAGTCACCCTTGCTTTGGCCACTGAGCCCGTTACGCTCAGGACTGCCTGACAGGACAGATTGAGAGATCCATCCTCTGGCCAAGACCTCAATGTTACTGTCTTAAAGAATTAGTCATTCAATCTTCATCACACTTTAGGGCAAAAGAAGCCCCACTTTGGGCTTTGCTCCCTGCCTCAACTCATTCTAATTTTCAAATAAAACATGTCAATTGCTGCTCTGAAGAATAATAGAAGAAAATAGTAATTTTAAAAATATATGTAGGCTTGATCAAACTGATCATACTAATGAGAAACTTAAGATTCAAAATCACGAAGAGTTCTGCAAGGTGCCATTCTGATGTGCACTCATGATGAGTGCACTACTGAAATTAAAGCTGTCATTCTTTTGTATCTTTTCCTTCCCGTACTTCATCTAGGGGATCTGAACTCCCAAGAGAATCACACAGCCACATGTCAATTTCTAGCTATTCATACTGAGTTTGAAATGAGAATATTTTTAAAGTATTGCCAGTAAATGTAAGTAATATTCTCCTTGGGGGATAAAATCACCAAAGGAGGATGCAAACTGTTTTTGCATCAGCCAGCCCAGAAATAAGCAGTTTCTTCAAATCACACAAATAATTTCACTCCATTTGTTCCTATTGCAAAAAGCTTCATTTTTTTTTTTTATGGGATGGCTACTAAACATACTGGCTTGTCCCACCCACTGTCTGGAAAATAATTCTTCTGAATTTTTAAAAACAAATTGAGTGCAAGAGGCTCAAAGCAATCCTCTCTCTCTAACGGAAGTTATACTCAGGCCCTAAACTCCAGGATGCATGAACTCAGTGGCCAAAGAATTCAAGCTAATCCATCCCATTCTTGGCAGCTGGGTCTGGTGATCCAGATGCACATGCTCAGATTTGAAGGAAATGGGTACCATCCCATTAGAGAGCTGGGTCTATACAGAGTGGAAGCCTTCCGTTTATCATGTTATCTTTTTAAAAAAGAAAAAAAAAGCAACAAGCAGCATTCAAAGGTTCTAATTATATGGAGAACTTCAGCCCGTTCTCCTTCACTCAGCATTTCATGCTCTTAAAGCAGACCTTAGACAGCCATCCAGCCTGATCTCCCGCTGCTCTCAAGGCATTTTGCCAGGACTAAGCTGTTTTTAACCTCTAACTCCAAGTGCACCTTGTGCATAACGCTGACCCTGAGAACCCTCAGAAATCCTCAAATTTAAGATTACCCAACATGACTTTATCCATATAAACCCAAAGGGCAGAGAAGAAGCAGAACCATCCCTCCAATCTCCCAATATCTTCAGAACCCAAGGCTAGACCAGTCTTGATTTGCAGATGTTCAATGAGTAGCCCAGTCTCATACATCTCCTTGATCGCTTTCAAATTTGCTGCTTCATATGCCAAACAATGAATAATCTATATCCACTTAATGAGTAGACAATGATTGTTACCTAATTTTTTTCTTTGCTATTTTAATCAGAAGCAGGGATTATTAAAAATGATTTTGGACTTGGGTGAGATCCTCAAGATTCAAGTTCTCCAATACCCAGCAAGGATGTATGCCAAAGACATATCCAAATATATAAAATATAGATGGATATCAATATATTTATCAATAGATATCAATAGAAAGTTGCTATCTCTGTTCTTAGAAAATTACTAATTTTTATATTAAAATAATTTTTCTCTTAATAAAGCATTAGTCCTAGGGGATAGTAACCGTTGACTTATTTGACAAAATAAGAAGTTTGGAAGTCCTATATCTGTCTTCAAAATTATTTGAAAATGTACTTACCTATGAAATTCAAAGTCTAGGAACCACTGACTGGAGATGGGAGACCTCACCAACTTCAGCACCGCATGACGTCCTCTCTTACCCTTTCTATTCATTCATTCATACCTTTCTTTTTATAAACCATCATTTATGCAAGCACTGATTCAGTGCCTGGCACTATGCCAGGGATTGGAATTACAGGCATGGAATACAGTCTTGGTCCTTAGGGAGTATACAGTCTGGGAAGAGGCAGACAGGCCAATAGTTATTCTACAAAAAGTCATTGTTTTTATGTTCTAATCATGATAGATTCTAGAAAAGGAACATCTGCTCTTCCAGAACTCAACCTCTCATCCTTTTAAAGGGCTCTTTCTATATACAAGGCATTTCTCACATTTTTTATATTCTAGAAGCCTAAAAAAAGTAGATTTGGCCTTGGCCTCTCTCCACCTCTGAGAGGTTCTCTTTGGAGGCTCAATAAACAAGTGTTCCAGGCTCATTCTGACCTTTCAGTTATTTCCTTCAGACTCAGTTAACATTCAAGAAACCAAAACATGTCTTCCTTGGTGTCCCACGATTCACCCTGGCATATGTTAATTTTAATTGTGGTATGTGGCTCCTAAAATATTTCTCTTATTATAAAACACATCATCTTTCCCAAAGGAGATTCCAATCAAGATACAGAGGAAAACAATTACAGGGTTATTTAAACAAGAAATACATGGCAGGTCGTAATCACAAATTAAGGTCATAAAAAGAATTATAAAATTTAATGAAGATAAAAGGGAAAAATGATAAAAGCTCTTCTTGTCCACAGACGAAGTACAAAGTTCTTCCACTTCAATTTCCAACTCACAGCCCACACCCTGTGGCTGGTGAAATTTGTTTGTGACACTTCACTTTGACACTTTATAGCCCATGAGGATTAGTGCAGTGACATATTGGTAAGCTCACTTTCTGAATTAAAAAGAAAGCTCTGATTTATGGTGTTTACTGATTTCCAAGGAGACAAACATTCTCACAATGAACAATTTCAAATGACCAACAGTTTAACAACCAACTCACAAAATTTCTGAATATTTAACTACCAGTTCTCATGAGCCCATGGGAGGTAGCTCCTGCACACCAGTGGATGACTGGAATTTGAGAGGCGACCACTCCCATCCTAGATCTCCATTAGGAAGTAAGTAAGGAGCAAGGCTTTTTAATGGGGCTAGGTAACTCCTTGAATTAGATGAAGGAAGCTAGCACATTAGTGGTGGTGTATCTATTCATTATTGTGATGAATCTAGTCAAAGGCTTTGGGGCTAGGGTCAAGGAAAGATTGATGGTTCAAGGAGGAAATCGGGGAGGAGAGGATTGTCCAGACATTTGTGGGTATAGAGGGGCTAATTACAGCAAGCTGAGGGTGCAAAAGGGCATGTGGGGGGGGCCTTAGGGAAGAGAGAAGGGGAGGGCCTGAGGGGAGAGCTGAGAGAAAGATGGCACCCAGAGAGGAGGCAAGTACAAAATTGGCCCATTTCCCAACCGTACGTTCAACTGCTACATGTTTGCAGAACTGAGTCCCCTGAAAAGTTCCACTTGATTTCCAAGGAAAATTGCCATAAATATTTTGTTTTCTGTCCTGTGGTTTGTCCCCCCAGGAACGTGATCACGGGAATGTGAACTCAAGTTGATAGCTCCTTGATACACATATGGAACAGCTTTGGGATGGGAAAAGACTTTTTAAAACTGAAAAACAAATCCCTGAAGAGCAACTTGGCTTTTGGTTAATGGATCTGATGATTTAAGGGGAACGAGAAGTGTGGCAAAAAGAGGTTTTTGAAAAACTAAGTGGCTCTTTCTTTAGAGCAGGGCTTTATCACTCTGTAGCCAGAGCACACACCCCGTATCCCCCTTCTTTCCCTAGGCTCCAGGAGCTGGGCTCTGCTTCCCCAAAGGCCCTCTTCAGAAAAAGCTAGACTCCTGATTTCTTCCCAAGTAACTGTGTCCAAAGTATGCATACATATCTCTTGTTTTTTTAAAGAGATTTGCTGAATAAGAACAGAAGCATTGTTAAAAACAGGCACTGAGAAGGTTGCAGTTACAGAAAATATTTTTAATTACTGAAATATGATATGAATTTGTTATATATTTATAATTATAGGAATATGATATATATTATATATTAATTTCCGTAATTAAAAATATATAAACAGAAAGAGAGATTTATTTTTTAAAAATTAGCCCTAGGAACCCTCGTGTTTGCTCTTATGACCTTGAACTGATTAGATGAGGTCCACCCACATTATCAAGAGTAATCTCCTTTATTTAAAGTGAAGTGATTGTATACATTAAGCACATCTACAAAAATACCTTCACAGCAACATCTGGACTGGTGTTTGACCTAACAACTGGAACTGGGCACCATAGCCAGGATGAGACATAAAATTAGCCATTCCAGGTAGAACCCTAGCTCACCCTCTCTGACCCAAGGCTGAAATTTCTTCTCCAACACTTCTCTAGTCTTCCCTTGGGTCCGACCCCAGAGTCTGCAGTTAGTCATGTGATCATTACCACTTTGGCCCACATCAAGTCTGTTCCCTGTGGCTTCTGGGAGCCCACTACTACCCTTGGGTTACCTTCTTTCTGGTGGGTTCTACTGTGAACAATGGCTTTAGCCTCTTTTGAGGCTCAGTCTCTTCCATCTTTTGTCCTGAATTAACATTTGGGTCCACAGGGCCAAATACCATTACCAAAGTGCCCATCTATATCAAGTCAGCTCCCTGTAAGAACCCACAAGTATATGCTGCCTCCTTCAAAGGAAAGGTGTCTGTTACAGGTCAGTTGTGGACCCTGGTCTGTGTCGTCCTTGCTCTGGGACCCAAAGATGTCTGCCACCTCTGGGACCTTACCAATCACAGTGGCAGAGGGAACACGGGAAGCCCTATACCAGCTCTTAAAGTGTCCACCCAATGGTGATGCACTTCCACTCACATTTTACTGGCCAGAACATGCCACAGGGCCATACAGACCACAAGGGAGCCGGGAGCCACCACCTGACTGTGTGCCTGGAAGTAGATCTGGAATATTTGGTGACCAGTACTGACTGTCACCACACATTCTCTCAGCTCACCTGCACAGCTGAGGGGCATGCCTCAAGCCCAGTGAGCTGTCAGTCCCTCTCGAATCAGACCCCCAGCCCCCTTTTCCCACCTCCCAGGTCCTTGTGTGTCTCCGTCAGGCACACTCACCACCTTCCTTCTCTGTTTCTTTCTGTTTCTTTGCCTTTCTCACCCTGACCACACTCAGAAATGACCTTCCAAAATTGATGCTGGAATTTTATCATGGAAACATGCATTGCACAGTGTTAATTTTTTTTCTAGATTTTATTTTCTCTAAGCAATAACATTAATCTTTTAATTTAAAATTCGCTTTTTTAAATAGACTAAATTTGCTTCAGTCCACCAAAGAGAAAAAGGATGATTTCCACACAGGTTTCCTGATCCATTACCCTGACTCCATGCTGCAAACCCATGCAAGACCAGGGCCTACCTGCCCTCATACTTACCATGCTCCTGTGTTTCCAAAAATATATAATAACAAGAGACAATTCTTATGAGATAACATGTAAACAAAACAATTTCTGTAATACAGAATAATCCCAATTTTTTGAAAAATACATATTCATATGTGCAACTTTTAATGGGTCTAAAAAGTACTTCAAAATATTAGAAGATTGTTTCTGGAACGTGGAAGGAGAATTGACTGATATTTTCTTATGTTTTCAAAATAGAACTGTATGAATACCTTCTAATTAGGAAAACTTTTTTTTTTTTTTTGAGACTTTTTGAGACAGTCTCACTCTGTCGCCCAGGCTGGAGTGCAGTGGTGCAATCTCAACTCATTGCAACCTCTGCCTTCCGTGTTCAAGCAGTTCTTCTGCCTCAACCTCCTGAGTAGCTGGGATCACAGGCACACGCCACCATGCCCAGCTAAGGAAAGCTATTTTTTTAAAGGTTCTAAAGTCCCCATGGATGGAGACTTTTCACCCTCTCATTACCTTTTAATCACTTTTATAGACAAGAATCTTTCCTTACACTCTTTTTTTGTGGTCACATAAATCTGTTTCACCCTTTTAGGGTAACTGAGGGGAGAAAAATGTCGGGGGTTAGGGATGGGCTAAGAGATGCAGAGTGTTCACTTAGATTACGAGAACAAGCCTGGAAAATTAGCCAGGCTCATTGCCTCCATTCCCATTTCCTCCTTTGGTTGCACAGAATCCACCCAGAGGAAGTTTTCTGCCCTTCTCCTCCCTGGGGGACCATCATCGTGCCTCTCCAAGCTTCGGTGGCACTGGCAGGTGGGGGCAGGCTGGAATGGAATAGACACAGCACAAACAATAAGCCCACCTGAGAGAAGACACCTCCTCAGCGCCCGGGCGCTGTCACAGGTTAGCCACCCAAGGTCCCACCAGGGCTCCTGCATGTTCACAGCTCTTGATTTATCCTGTCGGATGCAAGGCCTCAGGCTCAGTGGGGAGTGTGGCTAGTGAGACTGTACAGGGAGAGAACCCATCAGAGGTTTACCAAGGTCAGAAGGTACACTGGACATTAGTACAGCTACTATATGCTCCAGGATATTATTTTTCTAAACTTAGCTAAGAACATAAGCCCTCGGTTTCCTCTCACTTTCTATAGCCCCAGATAAGGAGCACAAGGAAAAACAACCAATACAAAAAAGTGGAGGACACACCAGCTTATAATGAATAATAAAAGCTAACACTTATTGAGTACTTAGTGTGTGTCAAACCCGTTCTACACATTATCCCAATACAACCCTCAGCAACCGTATGCAGCAAGGGTTATTATGACAAGCATTTCTCAGATGAGGAAATGAACATGCTGCAAGCTCAAGTGCAATAGGAAAGTGTAGTGGTTGTGGTTAAGCCATGGACGCAGAAGCCAGACTGTAGGAAGGAATCTGAATACTGGTTCTGCCATTTATTAGGGTCTGGCTTTTGCATGTTATGTAATCTCCTCTGCCTCAGTTTCTTTTTCAGTAAATGGAGGCAATACTCTACCTTCCTTAGAGTTGATTTTGAGGACTAGACAAGTTGTTCTATGTAAAGGGGTTTGCAAAGCTGTCAAGTGTTAGTTCTTATTAAGTCATTTACCCGAGGTCACAGTCAGGAAGTGGCAGTGCTAAGATTAGAAGGTCCATGGTCTAGCTCCAGAGTCCCCACACACTTCAAATCTACTTTCCTCCGGACAGTGTGGCTGGTCTTGCTCCTAAAGAGCAGTCTCCCTTGGCTGGCCCTTGTTACATGACTCAAAGGCACCCTACTTGGAATGGAAGGGTGCCATTGGGCAGTCATTGAAGCAACAATATATTTTCAGCAATTCTGCTTTCAAAGTGCAATCTAAAATAGATAGGTAGCAAAGTTTTAAGTCTCTGGTGTATCACCCATGCACAGGAAGATGAGGGAACTGTCCATGCGGGGAAGGAAAGAAACACAGAATCAAACTGTGCTCACCCCCTCTCAAGCCAACCACACTCCTTGCCAGGAGCTGACTCCCCACTCCTGGCACCACTCTCCGCTGGGTTTGGCTTGAGTGTCCAGCTACAGGCACACGTCAATGGGTACAGCCTGGCCACCCCCATAACCTTGACATTGGCCTGTCAAGCAGCCTCAAGCAGCTACAAACATGTTAAATTCACAGACACCCAAGGTTTCAGGCCTCGCCTTGGATTTTGATGCATGTCCAAATTGGAAGTTTAGCTTAAGAAAAAAAAGTCAACCCTTCCTGCTGACACCCAGCTGAATAAAAGAAGTGTAGGGCCTGTGAGCACTAGCCCAGACATGAACTTCCTTTCCTTTGCTCAGCCTGGTCCTAAACTCAGAGACCTAATTACTGCCATTCACATTTCAAGGGCCTTAACTTCAATGCTGCCTCAAGCAGCAGATGGAGCCAAACTATCTTCTCTGTGTAGTTTAATAAACCCCAAGGTGCAGTGGCGGAATTGGAGATTAAATCCCTAATCCCTCAGCTGCCAGCTGGCTGACTTGGGCAAGGAGGTTCAGTTTCTTCGTCTGTAAAATGGGGATAACACCCACCTCATAGTATTGCTGGGAAGAGTAAACCAGGACTTGGTATAGGTGAAAAGCCTCTTAGAATTTTCTAGTCCAGTCTCTATAGAAATAAGTTTTTGTATTAATCATGTTTCTTATTATCTATATTTTGTGATGCTTTGGTATCTTGGGGACCTTGCTGGTGGGGGAGAGACTGCCCCTCCCAGGATTAGCTAATTCCTACAGATACCAAACAACTTGCCTTTGAGCACATGTTTCTTGTGCAAACCAAGAAATCCAAAGCCCATATTCCCATTCATCTACTTTATCCAACTCTCACACACCAAGCCAATCTTTCACTGCCCTAAATCACCCCAGGGCCAGGTACCAGATAACTAGAGACCACCAAAATTATAGCTCAGAACCAGCCAATCCTAAATACTCTGCCTTGCCTGCCTTTCCTGCAGAAACCATGATAAAGGCTGTGCTCATGCTTTCTGCCTCCTGACTGACCCTGGTGCTTCCCCAGGTGGCTCTGCATGGCAGAGTGTGTCCCCTCCTCCTGGAAACTGAAAATAATAAACTCTTCTTTCAATGGCATTGACCCCTCCATGTTGTCACTGAGTCACCTCTATAAATTAAATCCCTGTACAATTGAAACACTCTTGCTATCTGAACTCTACCAAAACACAGGAAACAACTTTAGAAAATTTGCTGTTCAAACCAGGATCTAAATGATCTAAAAACAAGCAAAGGATTGTTGTATTCATATTCTGATTCCGTAATACCCTCAGGATCAAAGATGCTGTTGGTCATCAACAGCTGTTTCACCAAAGAAGTGGCACAAACTGGGTCAGACAACAGAGCTAGAAATGTGTGAAGCTCCACACTAGATGCCTGCCCAAGGTATATAAGCCCCACTCTGTCTTAAAAAAACATATAAACTGCTTGTGCAAATGACACTCGAATTCCCCAAATATGTATATGTATTATATTAAATATAATAATATATGAAAAATACCGAAGGAGGAGCCAAGATGGCCGAATAGGAACAGCTCCGGTCTACAGCTCCCAGCGCGAGCGACACAGGAGACAGGTGATTTCTGCATTTCCATCTGAGGTACCGTGTTCATCTCACTAGGGAGTGCCAGACAGTGGGCGCAGGTCAGTGGGTGAGTGCACCGTGCGCCAGCCGAAGCAGGGGTGAGGCATTGCCTCACTCGGGAAGCGCAAGGGGTCACGGAGTTCCCTTTCCAGGGGTGACAGACGGCACCTGGAAAATCGGGCCACTCCCACCCGAATACTGTGCTTTTCCGACGGGCTTAGGAAACGGTGCCCCAGGAGAGTATAGCCCGCACCTGGCTCAGAGGGTCCTACGCCCACGGAGTCTCGCTGATTGCTAGCACAGCAGTCTCAGATCAAACAGCAAGTCGGCAGCGAGGCTGGGGGAGGGGCGCCCGCCATTGCCCAGGCTCGCTTAGGTAAACAAAGCAGCCTGGAAGCTTGAACTGGGTGGAGCCCACCACAGCCCAAGGAGGCCTGCCTGCCTCTGTAGGCTCCACCTCTGGGGGCAGGGCACAGACAAACAAAAAGACAGCAGTAACCTCTGCAGACTTAAATGTCCCTGTCTGACAGCTTTGAGGAGAGCAGTGGTTCTCCCAGCACGCAACTGGAGATCTGAGAACGGGCTGACTACCTCCTCAAGTGGGTCCCTGACCCCTGACCCCCGTGCAGCCTAACTGGGAGGCACCCCCCAGCAGGGGCAGACTGATACCTCACACAGCCGGCCAGGTACTCCAACAGACCTGCAGCTGAGGGTCCTGTCTGTTAGAAGGAAAACTAACAGAAAGGACATCCACACCAAAAACCCATCTGTACATCACCATCATCAAAGACCAAAAGTAGATAAAACCACAAAGATGGGGAAAAAACAGAGCAGAAAAACTGGAAACTCTAAAAAGCAGAGTACCTCTCCTCCTCCAAAGGAACGCAGTTCCTCACCAGCAACGGAACAAAGCTGGACGGAGAATGACTTTGACGAGCTGAGAGAAGAAGGCTTCAGACGATCAAATTACTCCGAGCTACGGGAGGATATTCAAACCAAAGGCAAAGAAGTTGAAAACTTTGAAAAAAATTTAGAAGAATGTATAACTAGAATAACCAATACAGAGAAGTGCTTAAAGGAGCTGATGGAGCTGAAAACCAAGGCTCGAGAACTACGTGAAGAATGCAGAAGCCTCAGGAGCCGATGCGATCAAATGGAAGAAAGGGTATCAGCCCTGGAAGATGAAATGAATGAAATGAAGCGAGAAGGGAAGTTTAGAGAAAAAAGAATAAAAAGAAACGAGCAAAGCCTCCAAGAAATGTGGGACTATGTGAAAAGACCAAATCTACGTCTGATTGGTGTACCTGAAAGTGACGGGGAGAATGGAAACAAGTTGGAAAACACTCTGCAGGATATTATCCAGGAGAACTTCCCCAATCTAGCAAGGCAGGCCAACATTCAGATTCAGGAAATACAGAGAACGCCACAAAGATACTCCTCGAGAAGAGCAACTCCAAGACACATAATTGTCAGATTCACCAAAGTTGAAATGAAGGAAAAAATGTTAAGGGCAGCAAGAGAGAAAGGTCGGGTTACCATCAAAGGGAAGCCCATCAGACTAACAGCGGATCTCTCGGCAGAAACCCTACAAGCCAGAAGAGAGTGGGGGCCAATATTCAACATTCTTAAAGAAAAGAATTTTCAACCCAGAATTTCATATCCTGCCAAACTAAGCTTCATAAGTGAAGGAGAAATAAAATACTTTACAGACAAGCAAATGCTGAGAGATTTTGTCACCACCAGGCCTGCCCTAAAAGAGCTCCTGAAGGAAGCGCTAAACATGGAAAGGCACAACCGGTACCAGCCACTGCAAAATCATACCGAAATGTAAAGACCATCGAGACTAGGAAGAGACTGCATCAACTAACGAGCAAAATAACCAGCTAACATCATAATGACAGGATCAGATTCACACATAACAATATTAACTTTAAATGTAAATGGACTAAATGCTCCAATTAAAAGACACAGACTGGCAAATTGGATAAAGACTCAAGACCCATCAGTGTGCTGTATTCAGGAAACCCATCTCACGTGCAGAGACACACATAGGCTCAAAATAAAAGGATGGAGGAAGATCTACCAAGCAAATGGAAAACAAAAAAAGGCAGGGGTTGCAATCCTAGTCTCTGATAAAACAGACTTTAAACCAACAAAGATCAAAAGAGACAAAGAAGCCCATTACATAATGGTAAAGGGTTTAATTCAACAAGAAGAGCTAACTATCCTAAATATATATGCACCCAATACAGGAGCACCCAGATTCATAAAGCAAGTCCTGAGTGACCTACAAAGAGACTTAGACTCCCACACATTAATAATGGGAGACTTTAACACCCCACTGTCAACATTAGACAGATCAACGAAACAGAAAATCAACAAGGATACCCAGGAATTGAACTCAGCTCTGCACCAAGCAGACCTAATAGACATCTACAGAACTCTCCACCCCAAATCAACAGAATATACATTTTTTTCAGCACCACACCACACCTATTCCAAAATTGACCATATACTTGGAAGTAAAGCTCTCCTTAATAAATGTAAAAGAACAGAAATTATAACAAACTATCTCTCAGATCACAGTGCAATCAAGCTAGAACTCAGGATTAAGAATCTCACTCAAAACCGCTCAACTACATGGAAACTGAACAACCTGCTCCTGAATGACTACTGGGTACATAATGAAATGAAGGCAGAAATAAAGATGTTCTTTGAAACCAACGAGAACCAAGACACAACATACCAGAATCTCTGGGATGCATTCAAAGCAGTGTGTAGAGGGAAATTTATAGCACTAAATGCCCACAAGAGAAAGCAGGAAAGATCCAAAATTGACACCCTAACATCACAATTAAAAGAACTAGAAAAGCAAGAGCAAACACATTCAAAAGCTAGCAGAAGGCAAGAAATAACTAAAATCAGAGCAGAACTGAAGGAAATAGAGACATGAAAAACCCTTCAAAAAATAAATGAATCCAGGAGCTGGTTTTTTGAAAGGATCAACAAAATTGATAGACCGCTAGCAAGATTAATAAAGAAAAAAAGAGAGAAGAATCAAATAGATGCAATAAAAAATGATAAAGGGGATATCACCACCGATCCCACAGAAATACAAACTACCATCAGAGAATATTACAAACACCTCTATGCAAATAAACTAGAAAATCTAGAAGAAATGGATAAATTCCTCAACACATACACCCTCCCAAGACTAAACCAGGAAGAAGTTGAATCTCTGAACAGACCAATAACAGGAGCTGAAATTGTGGCAATAATCAATAGCTTACCAACCAAAAAAACTCCAGGACCAGATGGGTTCACAGCCGAATTCTACCAGAGGTACAAGGAGGAGCTGGTACCATTCCTTCTGAAACTATTCCAATCAATAGAAAAAGAGGGAATCCTCCCTAACTCATTTTATGAGGCCAGCATCATCCTGATACCAAAGTCTGGCAGAGACACAACAAAAAAAGAGAATTTTAGACCAATATCCTTGATGAACATTGATACAAAAATCCTCAATAAAATACTGGCAAACAGAATCCAGCAGCACATCAAAAAGCTTATCCACCATGATCAAGTGGGCTTCATCCCTGGGATGCAAGGCTGGTTCAATATACGCAAATCAATAAATGTAATCCAGCATATAAACAGAACCAAAGTCAAAAACCACATGATTATCTCAATAGATGCAGAAAAGGCCTTTGACAAAATTCAACAACCCTTCATGCTAAAAACTCTCAATAAATTAGGTATTGATGGGACGTATCTCAAAATAATAAGAGCTATTTATGACAAACCCACAGCCAATATCATACTGAATGGGCAAAAACTGGAAGCATTCCCTTTGAAAACTGGCACAAGACAGGGATGCCCTCTCTCACCACTCCTATTCAACATAGTGTTGGAAGTTCTGGCCAGGGCAATTAGGCAAGAGAAGGAAATCAAGGGTATTCAATCAGGAAAAGAGGAAGTCAAATTGTCCCTGTTTGCAGATGACATGATAGTATATCTAGAAAACCCCATTGTCTCAGCCCAAAATCTCCTTAAGCTGATAAGCAACTTCAGCAAAGTCTCAGGATACAAAATCAATGTACAAAAATCACAAGCATTCTTATACATCAATAACAGACAAACAGAGAGCCAAATCATGAGTGAACTCCCATTCACAATTGCTTCAAAGAGAATAAAATACCTAGGAATCCAACTTACAAGGGATGTGAAGGACCTCTTCAAGGAGAACTACAAACCACTGCTCAAGGAAATAAAAGAGGATACAAACAAATGGAAGAACATTCCATGCTCATGGGTAGGAAGAATCAATATCATGAAAATGGCCATCCTTCCCAAGGTAATTTACAGATTCAATGCCATCCCCATCAAGTTACCAATGACTTTCTTCACAGAATTGGAAAAAACTACTTTAAAGTTCATATGGAACCAAAAAAGAGCCCGCATCGCCAAGTCAATCTTAAGCCAAAAGAACAAAGCTGGAGGCATCACACTACCTGACTTCAAACTATACTACAAGGCTACAGTAACCAAAACAGCATGGTACTGGTACCAAAACAGAGATATAGATCAATGGAACAGAACAGAGCCGTCAGAAATAATGCCACATATCTACAACTATCTGATCTTTGACAAACCTGACAAAAACAAGAAATGGGGAAAGGATTCCCTATTTAATAAATGGTGCTGGGAAAACTGGCTAGCCATATGTAGAAAGCTGAAACTGGATCCCTTCCTTACACCTTATACAAAAATCAATTCAAGATGGATTAAAGACTTAAATGTTAGACCTAAAACCATAAAAACCCTAGAAGAAAACCTAGGCAATACCATTCAGAACATAGGCATGGGCAAGGACTTCATGTCTAAAACACCAAAAGCAATGGCAACAAAAGCCAAAATTGACAAATGGGATCTAATTAAACTAAAGAGCTTCTGCACAGCAAAGGAAACTACCATCAGAGTGAACAGGCAGCCTACAAAATGGGAGAAAATTTTCGCAACCTACTCATCTGACAAAGGGCTAATATCCAGAATCTACAATGAACTCCAACAAATTTACAAGAAAAAAACAAACAACCCCATCAAAAAGTGGGTGAATGACATGAACAGACACTTCTCAAAAGAAGACATTTATGCAGCCAAAAAACACATGAAAAAATGCTCACCATCACTGGCCATCAGAGAAATGCAAATCAAAACCACAATGAGATACCATCTCACACCAGTTAGAATGGCAATCATTAAAAAGTCAGGAAACAACAGGTGCTGGAGAGGATGTGTAGAAATAGGAACACTTTTACACTGTTGGTGGGACTGTAAACTAGTTCAACCCTTGTGGAAGTCAGTGTGGCGATTCCTCAGGGATCTAGAACTAGAAATTCCATTTGACCCAGCCATCCCATTACGGGGTATATACCCAAAGGACTATAAATCATGCTGCTATAAAGACACATGCACACGTATGTTTATTGCCGCATTATTCACAATAGCAAAGACTTGGAACCAACCCAAATGTCCAACAATGATAGACTGGATTAAGAAAATGTGGCACATATACACCATGGAATACTATGCAGCCATAAAAAATGATGAGTTCACGTCCTTTGTAGGGACATGGATGAAATTGGAAATCATCATTCTCAGTAAACTATCGCAAGAACAAAAAACCAAACACCACATATTCTCACTCATAGGTGGGAATTGAACAATGAGAACACATGGACACAGGAAGGGGAACATCACACTTCGGGGACTGTTGTGGGGTGGGGGGAGGGGGGAGGGATAGCACTGGGAGATATACCTAATGCTAGATGACGAGTTGGTGGGTGCAGCGCACCAGCATGACACATGTATACATATGTAACTTACCTGCACGTTGCGCACATGTACCATAGAGCCTAAAGTATAATAATAATAATAATAATAAAAAGAAAAAATAAATAAAAATAAAAAAATAAAAAATAAATAAAAAAAGAAAAATACCAAATGCATGTTATACACTATTAAAGTTCAGAGTAGAAAGAATGTACAAATAATGCAAATAAAAGTCAATGGAGGGGCAAGAATAACAGTTAAAAGGAAATGAGAATTTTCTAGGGCCAAGCCCAACTCTGATGGTCACATCAACCAGGAAGCAATCCCTTGAGACACTCTCTCAAAATTTACTCCCTCCACACATGGGAAAACCCTCCATGGGGCAGTTAGTGGCATTCAGCCCCTTTGTCTCTCAGGCTGCTATTCCCTCCTTCTTGGAAGCACTCTCTGGCCTGAGTACCAGCCCCTTAATGGAGGTTTTTCCTTCAATGGGTCACGGTGCTCAAAGCTACAGTTCCATGAGGCTTGGAGTATGTCTTCATTCCACTGTCAGTCTACTTCAATCCATCATCTAACAGCTGCCTGAGGACCTAGCTGACACACTCTTGAGGAAATACGTTCTGAGAATGCCATACCAGGGCTAGAGGCTGGACTGTGTGACCATACCTTGTCATTGATCATTAGTACATGTTCAGAAATGCCGCCAAGGAAATGGCTCCAGAAGTCAGCCACACCAACCAGAACAAGGCCAAACAGGCAATGCTCTGAAACTGGCTTCTGTACTGGGCTGCAGATGGGATTCTCATTGAACACACAGGATGTGATTGGCTTTTCCTTAAGAACTGAAAAGTTATCCAAAGGATTCTCCATTTCCCATTAGATCCTAAAAATGTTTCCAATTGGTTTTATTCACTTACTTGACACTTGGATTTGTTTGATGCTTGTTTAGTTGTCCAGTACAAGGTTCAGGACAGGAATGTCTGCATGGATGGGAACCTCCTCACAGACAGCACATACTTCATCTGTTACTCCCAGGGCAGCATCTAGTGGAATGAGTGTGAGCTGAAGAATCAGAACTACTTGGTTGGTGGCTGATTCTGTTTCTCACCAGCGGTGTGACATTGAGAAAGTCACCTCAACACCTCTGAGCTTCTTTCTCTGTCAGTAAAATGGGAATCATGCCTATTTGTTGTTGAGGATTAAATAACATGAATAAAATCCTTAGTACAGTGCCAGGCACATCACAGGTATTCGAAAATATTTTTCTAGCATTGTACTAACAAACCTTTTAAGTGACCTCAAAGAAATGGTAAACTGCTATTATTAATCGATAGGGTAATGACTATGTGGAAGTATGTTTGTCAGGATAGATTGCGTTATACCGCAGTAATAAACAATCTCAACATCTCAAAAGCTTAAAACAATAAAGATTTGTTTCTTGCTCATATTATATGTGCATCATTCACAGGTTGGTGATTCTGCTCAACTTCATCCATATTTGGAGACACAGGCTAACAGAGACTCCATTACATAGAATGTAGCCGATTATCTTGGAAGATGGCAGAAGAGATGGAGAATTGCACTCCCACTTATAAGTATGCTTCAGCACAACAACTCCACTCATATTTTGCTGGCCAGATAGAGCCACATGGCTATACATAATTTCAAAGAGGCAAAAAAGTATAATCTTCTTGCATACTGAAAAGTAGAGTGAAACCAGAGATTGATGAAAGTACTTATGATAAAAGTACTTAAGGAGGTACAAAATGTGTAATAAGATCATAAAGAAAGGAAAGCCTAAGGTTGCCTCGAGTGTCCAGAAGAACCTCTTTCAGGAAAGTAACTCTTGTGATAAAATTTTAAAAATGAATAGTAACTTGTCAGGCAAAAGAACAGGAAGGTATCCCAGGCAGAGGGGCTCTCACATGTGCAAAGGCTTGCAGTCCTGAGAAATTATAGTGCTGTCTGTGAACAAGTTATTCAGTGCTAATCAGTATTAATAAGAAAAGAAAATAGATCAGGTGAGCTGGGAAGAGGTAGAAAATGAGGGTTGACCAGTGCTAGATCATGTCATGATAAAGAGTTCAGCTTTTATCATGCATGTGATGAGGGAGGGGGAGTAAAAGCATTGAAAGTTCCCAAGTAAGAAAGTGACAGGGTCAGATTTATTTGGTCATCTATTTAGTCAACAAATATTTATTGAGGGCCTACTGATATGGTTTGGCTGTGTCACCACCCAAATCTCATCTTGAATTGTAATAATCCTCATGTGTCAAGGGTGGGGCCAGGTAGAGATAATTGAATCATGGGGGCAGTTTCCCCCCATACTTTTCTCGTAGTAGTGAATAAATCTCACAAGATTCGATGGCTTTATAAATGGGAGTTCCCCTGCACAAGCTCTCTTGCCTGCCTCCATGTAAGTCATGACTTTGCTCCTCATTCACCTTCCACCATGACTGTGAGGCCTCCCCAGCCATGTGGAATTGTGAGTCAATTAAACCTCTTTCCTTTATATATTACCCAGTCTTGGGTTATGTCTTTATTAGCACTGTGAGAACAGATTAATATACCTACTAAGAGCAAAGCACTGTTTTAGGACTTGGAGATATATTGGTGAACAAAGACAAAGTTCCTGCCCTCATGGAGTTCAAATACTAGTGTCAGGAAAGGCACTGTGGCAAAGTATGGAGAACGGGTTAGAAGAGATTGGTTGAGAGGAGAAGCAAAGAAATTAGGAAAGAAATTAGTGCAATTGTATAGATGAGTAATAATACAGAACTAAACTACACAGTGAGAATGAAGAGGAAGGGACAGATAAAAGAGGCATTTGAAAGAATCAACAGAACTTGGAGAGAACTCAATAGGAGAGTAAAGAAGTAAGAGAAGTTAAGAATGACTCCTTGTTTTTCTGCCACTCACTGAGACTGAGAACTCAGAAGGAAGAAGGGGGTAAGTAGAAATGATGCATTTTGTCATTGATGTACTGAGTTGGAGGTGGTGTTTTTCCCACAGGAATTTTGATGTATCCGGAATTCAAGAGCTGGTTATACAAGGAAAAAAAAAAATTGGGAATAAACAGAGGGAGAAGAAACCATGGGAGAGAGTCTAGGTTGATGGCAAGTATATGTCTCCTCTCCCTCCCAAGACCACACCAGCATACTATTAGGGTATTTAATAAGATGTGAACACACAACAACAAAAAGCAGATAGCAGTGAACAACACATTCAGAAGAAAGTGGCTGAGGGAAAACTGATTTTTAAATGAAAAGGCTCAATATAAAGTGCTTGCAGAGGAGCTGACTTGGCCCCCCAAAGAAACACTCAAGAAAGTAAAATGCTTTACTTGATAACTAATCAGGCACTGAGCTGCAAGCTTCCTGGCCAAAGGCCCAAAGCAGTAAGCAGAAGGTGCTTCCTGGCCCTGACTCAACTGGTGCAGAAGGACACCCTATTGATGGTGATGCAGGAGCATCTCTGAGCCTTCTCTGAGTGCTCCAGAAAGCATTATCCTGCCCAAAGGGGAGGAAAGTCTCTTTGAAAGCATTTCCGCCCAGAGATGAAGACAAAAACCATAACAGGAAGGACCAATATCCCAAACATCACTGATATTACCTGGGTGTTCTGCTTGCAAAAACATTTTGCTTATAAAAAGAAAACATGATCCCATCACTAACTGTCCCTAAAGCAAGTCATCTGCCTTTTCATGGTCTCAAGGGGCTCATCTGTAAAATGAAGAGTTGAACTAAATGATGGTTGAGGTTCCATCCTGTCTGGTAATAAAAACTGTCAAAAGTGGTCACATACTGTCAATTTCATATGGCTTGATGCACACACATGCACACTCACTGTGCATACACCCTCATAAACATTTATTCATTCGATAAGTATTGCCTACTATATGCCAAGCATTCTTCTAGGCATTGAAGATATAGCAGCAAACAAAGCAAAGCCCTGCTCACTTGGAGCTTACGTTCTAGGAGTGGTAAAAGCAAAAATATAAGCAAATTAACTAGTATGTCCAAGGGGGTGGAAGGAGAAAGGGAGAGAGTAAGAGAGAGAGACAACAAGTGGGGAGAGTAGAAGGAGGTAGAAAGATCACCAGGGCCTGGCAAAGCCTTGCTTCTACTCTGAGTGAGATGGGAAGGCATTGGAGGGTTCTGAGCAACGTAATAGGACACACATGCTTAGAAGATGATTCTCACTGCTTTCTGTGGCAGACAGACTTGTAGGGACAAGAATAGAAACAGGGAGACCAGTCGGGAGGCCGTTGCAATCATCCAGATGAGGGATGACGGTGGCTTGGACCTGGTGGCAATGGTGGAGCTGAAAGTCCTGGTTGTTCTGTATTCTGAAGGCAAAGTCAATAGGATTTGCTACTGGACAGCATGTGGAGTGTGAGTGAAAGATGACGCCAAGATTTTTCACTGGAATAAGTGGAATAATGAAGTTCCCATTTACTGATCTGGTAAAGACTATGGAAGGAACATATTTGGAGCTGGGGGGAGATAGGAATCTCGATGTTTAAGTATGAAACGTTTGAACTGGCTTTTAGATACCTTATGAAAGTGTGGTGTTAATACCACAGGCATCCAGAATCTTCTTTGGAGAAAAATTTTAAATATAATCCCCGGTGAAAACACTCGTATCTTTTATTTGGGAACTCCCCAGAGAGTACCTGTGACATGTGGTATGGTGGTAAACATTTAATAACATGTTCTCCGAGGAGGAAAAAAAAATCCTGAATTAGTAGCATTTGCTGATTTCCGTGCTGTCAATACTCCCACCACAGCCAACTTCAGGCTACTAGTGTGAAGTCACTGAGGGAAGAGGTGCTGTCCCAAACCAGCCTGAGCAGCAGTTCCAGCACACCCCACAGCAACCTCTCCCCAAGCCCCCCACCTTCCCCTCCAAAGACAGAGAAAGAGGGGGAATCAGGAACAACCCTAGAAGAGTGGGGGGTGGGTGTGACAACCTTAGCTGTTATCCTTTAAACACCTTTGCAGGATTTTGAAAAAACAGGTTGTATGAGAAAGCCTGAGCCGTTTCTATTATAAACAGCTGCCTTATTGTAACAACTAGATCCAGGATCTGACATTAATTATTGCTAATATAAAACAAATTTACTCTCAAATTTCAGTGAGGGTAGAGCAGGACACGAGAGGATGGGATCTCTAGCCCTCCTGATGGTCCTCCAAGTCACTTTTGAAAAAAAGGAAAACCTCCCTATTTCTGTCGGGTTTCTGAGCCCCATATTCCTTTCTAAATTAGTCGGGGAATATTTGAATCACTTGCAAATTTGAGTAAGAAAAACAATGTTTGCTTTAGACTTTAACATGCCCCTGGAGAGAACTATATTCTCAGGTCAAGGAAAGACATTAGGTTTGCATTAGCAAACTCTGTTGTCCAGTCAGCAAATTAAGAATTCTTAGGAAAGGCTCTATTTCCTCCTCCACACTGGAACAAGGGTTCTTAATCCTTTCTGCATTTTAAAATTAGATCACAAAGTTCTTTACACAAAGTTCATACTGGGGCCCCACACCCAGACACTCAGGTTCTGGAGTGAGACCTGGGCGTGGGTATGTTTGAAACGCTTGCCTGCTGATTCTAATGCGTAGCCAGGGTTGAGAACCACTGCACCAGAAATTCAAATAATGTGGTTAGAATCAACCCAATCACTTTGTGGTTGTTAAAGGAACACTCAAATACACAGAAAGTGGCTCAGTGAAGAAGAAATAGCACAGGGCTAAAAATGAACAAGTCCAGGGTTCTAGTCCTACTTCTGCCATGTGGCATACATCGTCAGAAAAGCTATTGAACAATCTGGATGTCAGAGGGTTAGAACAGATGGCATCTGGGCTCATTCATCCCCTGACATTCTGTATTAAAATAGGGGAGCTGTGTCATAGGATTTTCACTTTTGCACCCAGTAAGGAAGCTACCTGTAGGGCCTGAGGGTGTGTTTTCATAAGAATGGCAGCATGGCTGTTGTTGCTTGCAACTAACAAAACAGCTGGTAAATATCTTGACAAGGAATGCCTAAGCAAAACAAGGCTGGGCCAAATGATTTGCCCAAAATAAAGCCTCTGTCTGGGATGGTCAGGTTGATATGCAATGCTAGCCTTTCCCAGCTCTCACACCTGACTTCAGCTTCCTGATTTTCTCACCTCACAATAATGCAGCAGAACTAATGTTCTTTAAACCCTGAAATTTCTCATGGTTCCTGACCAAACAATAAAGCAATCAAAGGTCAATTCATAAATGTATTCTAAAATCAGCTGGGCGTGGTGGCTCACGTCTGTAACCCCAGCACTTTGGGAGGCCGAGGCAGGTGGATCACTTGAGGTCAGGGTTCCAGGCCAGGTTGGCCAACATGATGAAACCCCATCTCTACTAAAAATCAAAAATTAGCTGAGCATGATGGTGCATGCCTGTAATCCCATCTACTCAGGAGGCTGAGGCACAAGAATCACTTGAACCTGGGAGGCAGAGGTTGCAGTGAGCTGAGATTACGCCACTGTACTCCAGCTTGGGCAACAGAGTAAGACTCTGTCTCAAAAAAAAAAAAAAAAAGTATTTTAAAATCAAATAATGCTTAACTGCCTGATCTTTTGAGTTATTAACAGTAAGGGTACCTACCAAGAAGACTGACAATTAGTGGTCAGTGGCATCAAAACTCTCATTATAAGTCTATATTTTCTTCCTGTCCTGGCCCTCAATCCCGAACAACCCCCTCCTCTCCCTCTGCCCCCCACCCCACTCCCTACTCACACATTGACACCAGATCAGGGATCCAAAGGAACAGAGAGAACACAATGGAAAAGAATGCATCGTGGATGGAGAATGGATGGCGTGGGCTGGTGGTCCAAGGAAAAAAAAAAAAAAAAAGCCCAGAAAATGTCTGTCCTTCCAAAGAGAACACGTTTACAGAAAAATCTTCCCAAAGAGCAAAGCCCAGACAAGGGTTCATCCTGATGCACCTCAAGGGGCAAGGCCACTAAAGGAGTCAGAACTGGCTCCGGAGGCAATCGCAGTCTCCGTGGATTGCACAAGAGACACTTCCAGCCCATCTCCCATCTCCAAGTGTGCCTCTGGGGGAAGCTGGAGAGGAAGAAATGTGGAACTGCCAGTGACAGCAGAGGCTTTTGATTAAGGAAAACAAAAGAAGTGGAAGCGTTGTCTTTCAAATTCCCCAAAACAGTTTTCCAAAAGAATAATGTACATTAAAAAAAAAAAAAAGGAGTAGAAATATTCAGTGCTTCAGCCTGGAAGGCCAGATAGGGAAGGCAAATAAATCAATGCTTTCAACAAGAAGGGCAGTGCTGCCAAGCTAGACAGGGAACAGGATTCTCTGTTGTCCTTATCTCTTCTCATCCAATGACACAAGTTACGAACTACATGGAAATAGATGGTAGAATGAATCAATTACATCCACTTGTTAACCCTTTTCCAAATACGTACCATAGATGCTTTAGCAAATCTGGTCTCTTGCCTATGCTGGTCCCATCTGATAAGCACCTTCTTATTCCTCAGGGTCCAGCTCAAACACCCCCTCCTCTTGAGGCCTCCTTGGACTCCCCCAGGTAGTGCCTACAGCCCCTTCCCCTTTGTTCCCATGGCCTTCACGCATACTCTCCAAAGACTTAGTGTCATATCGTCATCTAGTTATGCATCTGTCTCAAGTAAACTGGAACTCCTGGAAGGTAAAAGCCAGATCTTGCTCATTTTCTCATCTATAGTACCTAAAAAAATGCCTACAAGGAAACAGGTGGATGGACAGATGCACAGATGCCGGGGGAGCCAGAGGGGCCACTGTTCTGAAAAGGAATCTTTGTCAACAGGAGAGCTGCCCACCCATGAGACAGACTCCTATAGGCAGAGTCATCCTTTCTGGAAGTTTGGAAGGGCTGTCAGCAAGATCTCTGCCAGTCTCCTCTGTGTCTCTATTTATACCTTGGGGCCAGGAGACAGGAGGAGGCTATCTGAACTCAAGGATAATTGTCAGCAAATAATACCCCCTCCATTCATTCTTGGCAAAGATCCCCAGAGGTTAGGTTTCCTCTAGAAAGTAGCCACTGACAGAGGGAAATTCCACTTTTTAAATTCTGTTATTTTCAAAGGAATTGACAGAAGCTTTAAATATCTTCTTGGTAGTCTTTAAGTCACCAAAACTCACCCGTAAGCAAAAAGACTACAGGCACTGCAAAAGCTGCTGACTCAAAAAATTTCCGGAGGTTAATAGAAAGGAAACACCAAAACAAAAAGAAAAACTAAAGGGGTACAAGAGCATGGATTTTTTTTTTTAAAATCAGGAGAGAGGATGTAAAATCATTAGCCTATTCAAGTATTTTATTTTTTGCAGGGATTTTGCTCACTCCTTTTTGTGTTTTTTAAATTTTTAATTTTTGTGGGTATATAATAGGTGTATATTTATGGTTTATGTGAGATCGTTTGATACAGAACTGCAATGTCTAATAATCACATCATGAAAGATGAGGTATCCATTCCCTTAAGTCTTTCTCCTTTGTGTTACAAACAATCCAATTATACTCTTTTATTTTTAAATGTACAATTAAATTTTTAACCAGTCACCCTGTGGTGCTATCTAATACTAGGCCTTATTCATTCAAATTTTTTGTACCCATTAACCATCCTCCCCACCCTCACAACTATCCTGCCCAGCCTCTGGTAACCATCCTTCTACTCTCTATCTCCATGGGTTCAGTTTTGATTTTTAGATGCCACAAATAAGTGAGAACATGCAACATTTGTCTTTCTGTGCCTGGCTTGTTCACTGAATATAATGATCTCCACTTCCATCCATGTTGTTGCAAATGACTGAACATCCTTCTTTTATTATAGCTGAATGTATTCCATTGTGCATAAGTATATTTTCTTTATCTATTCACCTGTGGATGGACACTAGGTTGCTTCCAAATCTTGGCTATTATTAACAGTGTGGCAACAAACATGGGAGTGCAAATCTCTCTTCAATATATTGATTTCTTTTGGGTATATAGACAGCAGTAGGTTTGCTGGATCATATGGTAGCTGTGTTTTTAGTTTTTTGAGGAATCTCCAAACTGTTCTCCATAGAGGTTGTACTAATTTACATTCCCGCCAACAGTGTATGAGAGTTCCCTTCTCTCCACATCCTCACCAGCATTTGTTATTTCCTGCCTTTTGGTAAAAGCCATTTTAAATGGGGTGAGATGATATTTCATTGTAGTTTTTATTGGCATATCTCTGATGATCAGTGATGTTCAGCACCTTTTCATATGCCTGTTTGCTATTTGCGTGTCTTTTGAGAAATGTCTATTCAAATCTTTTGCCAATTTTTTAATCAGATTATTAAGATTTTTTCCTATAGAGTTGTTTGAGCTCCTTATATATCCTGGTTACTAATCCTTGTCCGATGGGTAGTTTGCAAACATTTTCTCCCATTCTGTGGGTTGTCTCTTCACTTTGTTGATTGTTTTCTTTGCAGTGCAGGGTTTTTTTTTAACATGACATGATCCCTTTTATCCATTTTTGCTTTGGTTCCCTATGCTTTTGGGATATTGCTCAAGAAATCTTTGCCCAGACCAATGTCCTGGTGAGTTTCCCCAATATTTTCTTGTAGTAGTTTCATAGTTTGAGGTCTTAGATTTAATTATTTAATCCATTTTGATTTTTTGTATATGGTGAGAGACAGGGGTCTAGTTTCATTCTTCTGCATATGGATATTCCATTTTCCCAGCACTATTTATTGAAGAAACTGTCTTTTCCCCAGTGTATGTTCTTGGCACCTTTGTGAAAAATGAGTTCACTGCAGCCATGTGGGTTTGTTTCAATGTTCTCTATTCTGTTTCTTTGGTCTATGTGTCTCTTTTTATGCCTGTACCATGCTGTTTTGGTTACTATAGCTCTGTTCAAGTATTTTAATTCTGTAATGGGGCAAGTAAAAAAACATTTAGCAAAATACTTGGACTTATATTTAATGGATCTAAATACACACAAACAAACACACACACACACACACACACACACACACACACACACAGTATAAAGCAGCTATTAACCTAAATTGCTAAAACCTCAATACGCTCCCTTTTGGGAAAAGAAGCAAAAGCTTCAATAATTAAGAGCACATGTCAGACAGACCTAAATTGATTTGCACTCCACAGCCTACTAACTGTGAGACCTTGAGCAAGTTACTTAGCCTCTCTGAGCTTCAGTTTCTTTAGCGATAAAAGGGGTTGTTGTGAGGCTTACTGAGGTGCTGCATGTAAAAGATCTCAGCACAGTGCCAGGCACAGAGAAAACATTTAGTGGTGTCAGTGGTAGAAGTCTTCAAATTCATTATCATCATCATCACCATAACAAGAAAGCAAATGGATATCAGGAATTTAGGAAGAAAGGAGAAAGTCCCAGTTGAATGAAGAATCTTCTTTCTTCTATAGCTTCATCTTCTGTTTATCAAATGTATTGGTCTTTCTTTCTATAGGATCATCAATAATAAAGATCCAAGTATGGTCATGGAATTTACCAGAAAGGGTAACACATTTGATCAAGCTTTTCAACCAAACGGTTGAGACAGGAAAGGTTTCTCTTCAAGTATCAATTACCAGTAAAAACCCCACACTCTAGTAGGAGCTCAGTTCTGCAAGGTTAAATTGTTCATTGGCTTCAGGAGGCCTGAGGGACTGCCTAATCACAAGTTTCTCTCTGGAAGTCACATCGGAAAGTTCCCACTTGTTATGTCTCCTACAGTCTGGAGGGATAGAATACACACCCCAAAAGGAGACCTTTTATGGCATTAAAAATGAAGTGCCAGCCTCAATCATGAGCCCCAGTTCATGGACTTAACAGAATCCCTTACAGTACTCTGCCACCAGAGGAAACATCCTCTTCAATTTTGTTATAGGTTTTCAAGGGCTAAAAATCACACATTTAAACGGTGTATTGTATGTGTGTGTGTGTGTGTGTGTGTGTGTATGCAGACACACACAACAAAAGTGGGTATGAGGATTATAAGCCATGACCTACACCTGGCTCTGCCTGTCAGGTCAAGGATACTCCCAACTTGCCCAAGTCAGTTCATCTATGCCAGGGAAAAAACTAACAACAAGAATGAAACCCAGCCAACTTACAAGTATCAGTACCAATCATCAAGAAGATGCAAATAAACCAAATGGCACATTTCTACAACTTTTGTTTTTATCTGACTTTAAAATGAATAATATAGGTTGACATGGGGTCAGATTTTTTTTGTGCTTTCCTCTCATGTTTAATCAATTTTTAGCATTTTCAGGGGCAGGGGGGTAAATTACAATTACAATATAATTGCATTTCATAAGCACAGATCAACTGATGATAGCTGAATTATACTTGGTAAGGAAAAGAAGCCATTCTCAGGTGAAAAACATGTTGGATAAAAAGAGTGGATAATGATAGATAATTGGGAGTTGGCTTCTGTCTCCATGTTGCATTTGTGAATGTATATATACATATAAACATGTTTATGTAGTAAAGGAACTCCAATATTATGTGTGTGTGTCTAGGTATAACATTCATGTGTTAATATGAGAGTGGTCTATAATGTCTATGTACAAGGAGGTTATGTTAGTCTGTTTGTGTTGCTACGTAAATATCTGAAGCTGGGTAATTCGTAAAGGAAAGTAGTTTATTTGGCTCACAGTTCTGCAGGCTGTACAAGCATGGCACTCCTATCTGCTTGGCTTCTGGCAAGGCCTCAGGAAGCTCACAATCAGAGAAGCAGCAGAAGGGGAAGCCAGCATATCACATGGCGGGAGAGGGAGGAAGAGAGAGAGGGAGGAGGTGCCAGGCTCTTCTAAACAACCAGATCTCATGTGAGCTCAGAGAGCTCACTCATTACCTTGAGGACAGCACTAAGCCATTCATGGGGGATCCTCCTACAACACTTAGACACCTCCCACCAGGCCCCATCTCCAATACTGGAAGTCACATTTCAACATAAGATTTGAAAGGAACAAAACATCCAAACTATATCAGATGTATCCTTGTGGACCTGTGCATGTATGTGGGCATGGAACAGTTCATGTGTGTGAATAGTACACACATGTACTCCTGGGAAGCTTCATCCTCACAAATGAATTTGTCTTATGAGCCCTGTGTGCTGACATACAGCTTTGTTTTAAGAAACATGTTTTCCATTTATATGGTTTATTATCCCCTTGTTTCCTTTCTCAAGTAAAGAAATGCTAAACTTTCAGCTCCTTCCCCACTCCCCGCCAGATCACCTGCCATTGCTGGGAAAGGCCAGTCCTTCTAACTCTTGCAGGACCATGACTCAAACCATCCTACTCTGGAGACATCCAAAGGCACCCCTGTCCCAGGCCTGCGTGACTGTCTCTATGGATCCAAGTCCTTTCTCCTGAGGGCCTTTCTCTGCCCTAGTAGAGGGGAGATTTTGGTGGGAAGTCTCATGCAGGCAGCCTCCATTGGACGTGTGACATCTGGATCCAATAATGCCTTGTAATGAAGTATCTCCTGCAGCCAGGGATCAAGTCACAGCCCCTGTTTTCATGGTGGAGGTCATCTGTCTCCCTACATTACAGAGTCTCTTAAGAGGGTATGGATTTAAGGTCTGACTTTTCTATAAACATGACCCTGCTGCCCTTGAGAAAATGTGGGGAATTCTGCATCTGGTGAGGGATTTGTGTCCTCTATATGCCCACTCTCCTGAAGCCAGGTGTGCAGTCGGCGTTGCCCTGATTCTTCATCTCTCCTTAGCCTGCTGAAGCTCTCCTGAGCATGAGGCAGAATGTTCTCTCCACCCTCCGCTTCCTTGGTTTATTGAGAGACAAAGGGAAGAATGACTTTCCCATTGACAGCACCACCACCTCTTTCCCAGCCACGCTCTGAGTAAATGTCAGCAGGGTACACTCCAGTCGTGCCCTAGGTGGTTGTTCTTAAATGTCTCCACTGTTCCAGCTACACTCCTGAATTTCTTCTAGGGCACTCCCTCACACGCTCAATCTCCCAACTTCAGCCCAGAGACACTCCCCATGCTCAGTGGAGCCCCATCATCCCGAATTCTCCTGAAACCTTCTCTACTCTCACCACACACATGCCAGTCTTTTGAGTCCTGTGTCCCTAGAGGTGATGGGCAATGATGTGTGCTCAGTTAATGTAATTATCACCTGATGTATTTGCTAGCTAAAAGGTTATCCTTTATCAAGAATAAAACCCATACAAGGTAAAATTAGAGGTAAGGTTCTAAGAATTCAGTGTAGGCCAAAAAGGAGTCATTATAGGGTACAGTAATATTTCGGTCCTCTTATGCTATCCTGTGCAAATGGTCACCAACTCCCTCCCCAGCAAAGCAGGGGGAATAGATGACCACAGGGACATGCTTCTCCGAAAAGGTTAAGTGTTCCTGATCCTTACCCCAACCTCTGACCCTGCTCAAAACCACACGCGGAGCCTCTCTAACTCTCACATGGAGGGTGGCCTTCCTCACCCTGTGGTCAGGGAGTCCAGCAGACAAACAGCACTCCAGGGGCCAGCAAGCCTCATGTGCTTCCCCCAGGACACCACCAAGGAGCCGGAGGACAGGAACTTGGAGGCCAAGCAATCAAAAACACTTTTGGCAGCAATACAAGGGCCATCAGGAAGCTAATTCAGATCCCGCCTAGCTGAGTTGGGTCTGGAAGGAACAGAGAACAAGAAAATTTCGTAGTGAATTGTCAGAAGGCAGCAAAGACCTGAAGCCTTGGTCTTAATCATGTTCCATGTAAAGAAGTTCTGGCATGGTGCATGCATGAGACCTGCCAAATCTTGAATAATGGGAACAACAAGGGAGGAAAGAGAGGGAGGGCTGAAATCAACTGATGGGGAGAGGGAAGTCAGACAGTGTCTAGGTGGTGCCAAACATCTGGGTAAACTGCAAAATATTTAAGCCAATAGCCAGCCATTTTGTCTGTAGAATAGAAAATGTCTAGGTCACATCACTGTGATTTTATTTTGTTCTTCAGTGTTTGTGCAGATGTTTGAACTTTCCTTGAGGGCATAACCAGGTTTGTTTATTTTCAGGTGTCTCCATCTTCCAGCACTTAGTACATCTCGGGTCCCTAGTAGGTACTCTACATATGTTTAAGGAAGGAAGAGAGGGAGGGGGAAAGCCACATACAGATTATGGCAAACTTTTATATGATGACCAAATAATTTATTATCTAAACTGAGACAACCTTGAGAGTCAAAGTTTCCTGGGCTAATATTGGCCCAGGAAAACCAGGCTAAATGGTCACCCTTCTTAATGGCCAGTTAGGTATGAAGGAAGGAGGCATTAGAAAGGAAGTTCCCTTGTTATTTTCTAAACACTATAAGTTAGATAAGCTTAGAGTGCACATGGAACAGCAGGAAGGTCAATGCAGCTGGAGCAGAGAGAAGAAGTTAGAGAGTGGGAAAATGAAGTAGGAAGAGTCAACAGGAACTTGGACTTCATTCTAGGTGTGATGTGGAGCCATTGGGGTGTGGAGGGTTACCTGGGTGAGTGACAAATCTGATTTATATTTTAAAAGATCTGTCTGGGCCGCACGTGGTGGCTCACACCTGTAATCCCAGCACTTTGGAAAGCCGAGGCGCATGGATCACCTGAGGTCAGGAGTTCGAGATCAGCCTGACCAACATGAAACCCTGTCTCTACTAAAAATACAGAAAAAATTAGCTGGGCATGGTGGTGCACACCTGTAATCCCAGCTACTTGGGAGGCTGAGGCAGGAGAATCGCTTGAACCCGGGAGGCAGAGGTTGCAGTGAGCTGAGATCATCCCATTGCACTCCAGCCTGGGCAACAAGAGTGAAACGCTGTCTCAAAAAAAAAAGAAAAATGTCTGGCTGCAGTGTGGAGAATGAGTTGTAGGGACAAGCGTAGCATCAAACCATGTGGTTGTCCAAGTGAGAGAGGATGGTGACTTGGGCTGGTGGGTAGCAGGGAGAGTGTTGCAGAGGAGGTGGAAAGAAGAGAATGGTTTCACAATAATTGGTCTAGGTTGAGTTGCAGGTCTTTGCTGATGCAATGGACATAGGTGGTAAGATAAAGAGAGGCATTGAGGATGAGTCCTAGGTTTAGAGCCTGAGCCACCAGTTGGGTAGAAGGTGGTATCTCTTACCTACCTGGGAAAACCACGGGAGGTTGATCATCTGGGGAGGCCTTTACTGACCTTCCTCTAAAAAAGAATTGTAGAGTTGTAACACTACCTACAAGAGCTCTGCAGAACCACACCTTGTGCCACAGGTTAATCCATGTCCAAAGGAAAGTCCCTGAAAGCCAGGGCAGAGACCAGAGTCACAGCTTGACTCTCATAGCCCAGATATACTGCTTGCTGATGGCTCCGCTCTGTTGTTTCTCCAAACCTTGGATCCCAAACCCTGTCTCATGTCTAAAGACTAGGAATCCTCTTTTGCTCCACCTTCCTATGTTCTGGACTTTTGGCTGCCAGTCTCTGGCCATACTCTGCCTCTGTCCCTTGCCTGACATAGGCCTTCATCAACTGCAGGCCTATGGAATCAAAGAAACCCAACTTTCACAAGTCTACCAGCTCCTTCCTGTTTACATTTTTCTCCACCTTCCCAATGTGCAGCTTGTAACCTTCCTTAGATCCTCTCTTAACCTTTCTTAGGCTAGTTTGAGTCTAGAATTTTTTCTCATGGAACTCCTGTCCCAAGGTTCTGTTGGAAGTTTGGTGAGCAGCCACACTGGTGACTATTTTCTCTGCCAAACACATTCTCTTGGTTCCTCTGCTCCTCCTAAAGCTATTATACAGAGACCTAGCCAGGCCCTTTAAATTGTCTTTGGTCAGTTGGGAAAAGAATTAACACACCTGGTAGCAACTTCTAATAAAACTGCTGAATGCACAGACATCCCTTCTGGGTCTGGTCTGAACCATTATCATCTCTTACCTGTACCTGTAACAAGGTCTGGTTATATCTGTCTATAAGAAGAGATAACTGTCCTTACCACCCTACAGTTATTCTCCATGGCTAATCCTGTGCAAATAGAAGTCTGATCACATCACACCTCTGCTCAAAATCCTGCAATTTCCCTTCCGTTTATCTCAAGGTAAAAGCCAAAGTCCTTACAATGGACTAGAAGTTCCTTTACAATTAGAGGTTGTTACTTGGTCTGTTCATGCTGATATAACAAAATTTATGAACAACAGAAATGTATTTCTCACAGCTCTGGAGGCTGGGAAGTCCAAGATCAAGACACCAGCAAGTTTGATGTCTGGTGTGGGTCTGGTCTCTCCTTCAGAATGGTGCCTTGAGTGCCGCATCCTCTGGAGGGGACAGATGTTGCATTCACACATGGCAGAAGGGACAGAAAAGTACAGAAAGAGGGCAATCCCACTTCCTCAAGCCATTTTATCAGGCATGAATCCCATTCATGAGAACAGAGCCTTCATAGCCTAATTACCTCCTAAAGGCCTCACCTCTTAATACTGTTACACTGGGGATTAAGTTTCAATATGAATTTTAGAGGAGACACAAGCATTCAAATCATATCAAAGATGTACCCAATTGTTTCTTTTTTATTTATTTATTTTTTTGAGACAGGGTCTCACTCTGTTGCTCAGGCTTCAGTGCAGTGGCATGAGCATGGCTCACTGCAGCCTCCAACTCCCAGGCTCAAGTAGCTCCTCAGCCTCCCGAGTAGCTGAGACTACAGCTAATTTTTTATTTTTTGTAGATACAGGAGTCTATGTTACCCTGGCTGGTCTCAAACTCCTGGACTCAAGCAATCTTCCCACCTTGGCCTCCCACAGTGCTGGGATTACAGGTGTGAGCCACGGTGCCCAGCCCGTTTCTCAAACATGCCAGCCAGGCTCCCGCCTCAGGGCCTTTCCACTGGCTGTTCTTCTGCCTGAAATAGTCTTCAGGTAACATATGGCTCACTTGCTTTACTCCTTCAAATCTGCCCATAAGGCCTATGCAGGCCACTCCATTTACAATTTCAACCTCCATCTAGCCACCCAATCCCCTGCACCTTGCCCTTTCATTTTCTAAATGACATTCTAACTACTATATCATTTACTCATCTAGTATGCTATTTCTTTATTTCTGCCTCCTGCAATAGAATTTAAGTTTCAAGAAAGCAAGAATTTTTGTCTTGTTTTTTGATGATTCCTCAATGCCCGGAACAGTGTCTGACACATACTATTATTGAATGGATCAATTAATAAGAAATTCATTAGTAGTTAAGAGTCTAGTCTGTGGTCTTAGTGCTACGTTTGAATTTCAGCTTCACCTTTTACTAGCTATGTGACTTACAGCAAGTTTATTAACTTTTTATACCTCATTTTATACCTCATTTCTATCTATAAAAACAGAAAAAAAAATTGCAACTACTTCACAGGATTGTAGATGAGAAAATGCATGGAATGTGCTTAGCACAGTAGTTGGAATACAGAAAGTATTGTGTGGATGGTATATATTACCTTCAACCTTGGTGGATGAATTAGACTTTGGAATAATCAAAAAGCCACCTGGACCAAAAACTGGTAAAAAAAGTGGTTGCAATATGAATGGTTCTCTTTTGTGGTTCATAGACCAGCTTTACAAAAACAATTCTAGAAAGAAAAAAAAATAGCTACATTTATGTTTTAATCAATTCCAACATGGCCACCTGGAAGGGCAACACCTACTTGGCTGCCTAAATTGACACATTTGTTAGGCCAATGGAGTCCCAATAGTAGAGATAAAAAGCCCTTGGAAGTCCTCTGCTGGACCTCCTGTTTTACCAACTCACTTTATGTTGCTTTTCTGCCAAGAAGAACCAAGTATTCTCTGAGTATCTGGGTCAAGAGCCTCTGGAGAGAGTGCTGAAGAGGCTTTATGGAGAGGATGTCTCAGAAAGTGATACCCTGAACCAGACCATGCAGTAACCTGAGTGTCATGAAGGTCTGGAAACCCATCCTGGGGAGTAGCAATCAGACACGGGACAGCTCATTTGCAGAACAGACTTTCTGGGGCCCAGAGGAGGAGGAAGGGCAGATTCACCCTGGATGGGCTGACCACCAGCCACTGCATTAGACCTCTGCGGCCTTAATTCCTCTCCCCTCTCCTTTGGCACCTCAGGGAAGAGAGCGTGAGGATAAAGCAAGGCCCAGAGTGGCACATTCTACCCTACCACCCTGAAAAGATACAAAGCGCAGGATTCTTCCATTCTAGTTGTGCCCACTGTCCTTCTCCAGGGCCAAGCATATTCACCAAACTGTATTAGAGGATCAAAGAGGGACTTGGAGACTGTCCTTCCTCATTTTAGAGAGGAGGGAGCTGAAGCCCAGAAAGAAGGGCGTAGGGTGGCCCACCCATATCCCCTCAACTCATCCAGAGGCCTCCTGCAGACAATTATACCCACCAACGACCTCCTGCACCTCTCTGCCTGAGGGTGTCCTCTGGCCCCGCAAGCATGTTCAGCCTGCAGGCAGAACAGGCCAGATGTGTCTGGGAGTTAATACCCCAGAAGTGACCCTCAATCTACCAGGGAGATAATTTAAGATCCATTCCACAGTTTCTTAGAGGGTCCCCAGCAGGACTGAGTCCCAGTTGTCTGCACAAGCAAATCTGCACAGTTACATCCCCTTCATCAGCCTTCCTCCCTTCCCTTTCCCTCCTCCCCACTCCTTTGCCAGTCTATCATTTGGTTATTGCCACAACATGCTATATAACCAGGGGTATGCTGGAGCCAGCAGAGACTACACCCAAGAGTCAATTGTTTAAAAAGCCAATTTTGTGAGTCTGTTAAGCACAGCTCCTATTAAAAATTAAATTCTATAACTTACAAATTATAGTTAAAACAGAGATACTCAAACTTATCACATCCTAATTCTATTTTTCTGTTGTTTATGCTTTTGATGTTATTTACATGTCTTGTGTTATGTAGGTCGAGCATCCCTAATCTGAAAATCCGAAATCCAAAATGTGCCAAGGTTCAAAACTTTTTGGAACTGGGAAGAGATGCTCCTCAGTATACAGTGCTTCCATCATATACAACTCCACATTCTGTGACATCACATCGGTAGCCAGAAGTCAGCTATAGTGGGAGAATTATCACCATTTACACCATAGAAATCAGCGTCAGGACTTGAGTTACTGCCGTGTTAGACTTAAAGTGATGGACACAGTATTAGTAACATAGATTAAACTTCGTGTCATGTTTATAGCCCTTACATTATAAATACCACAACGCAATAGGGAAATATTTTTTTCAGTTTGTAAAAACTGTTATCTGATTCTGCAAAGAAGTCACTCATATGATTGACAAATGAGCGAAGTTTACAACATACATCTTAGTTGTTTCATTTTCATCATACTTGTTAACAAAAATAGCAATGAACATTTATGTCAGCCAGGAGGTTCTGCTGATTTGGGCCAGGCTTGGCTGATCTCTGCTGGACTGGTCATGCATCTGTGCTCAGCTGGTGGGTCTGTGCCAGCAGGGTCAGCTGGGAGTAAGAGCGTCTAGAACGGGCTCGCCCAAGTTGACTGATTCCCCTCTAGGTGGCCTCTCACATCCACTTGTCTCCCATCTCCCTCCATCAGGCCAGCCTGGGCATATTGTCAGGGAACTCTCTAAGTACCAAGAGAGGAATCAAAAACATACAAGTGCCAGCAGCTACTCCCTCCATTTGATGCAACAAGGAAGTTGTAAAAACAATAAGATAATATCTGCCACTTGTTGAGGACTTACTACATACCAAGCACAGTGCTAAGCAGTTTAAACATTTAACAGGAGATTAATTCGGAAATTTTCTGACCTAGTTCAGGCACCAAATTTTAAAATAATAGGGAGAAATACCTTTATATTCCAAAGAGAACCGCTAAACTGGAGGCTGTAATCATTTTTGTTTCCTTGAACCCTTTTGGCAATTTAGTGAAGACTGAGGACCTCTTCTCAGGATAATTATTTTTAATGCACACAACAAAACATATAGGATTATAAAGGACACTAAATATGCTGAAGATAATTATTAAAATAATTTAGAGTAATGTTGCAATATCATAATATGCAGACTTATTGGCACAATAAATAATAAATAAATGAGATCTAAGGAAGAATCTCACAACTACCATAATGTTAAAGTTATGATTAGCATAAATAGTTTCTGCAACAAGTATAAGTGATATGAAAACATGTGTGACTTCTGTTGTTGACAAAGTCACAGGCACTGCTAATACCATGGTTTGTTCCCTGCATTCATAATTAAAGGAAATGGTAAGATTCAGTTAGAAGTTAGAAAAAGTAAACATGTAATTTATTTCCCATCCAAGCTCGCAGATCCCCTGAATTTTATTCAAGGGGGTCTGTAAACACCAGACAGATTAAGGACCCTTATGCTAGAATATCGAGGTGAGGCTTGCTAACATGTGACTCAAAACTGGTTCAAGAGATCCTTAGTATTTTCCTTCTCTTCCTAAACAATTCAGTCCTAACATCATTAGCTGGGGTAGAGCAAGTTTAGTTCCGCAGTGGGGATGGAGGAATCCACAGGGGCTCAGGGTGGGGCATCGGAGTTCATGCAGAGTGAGGAAGGCGGCCCTGTAGAAGAGGTGGTGGCACCAGATATGTACAAGGGCATTGATGACATCAGTATATTAGGAATAATGGAAGCCAGGTTTCTCACTGTTGGAAAGGAGAATTACAAATACAGAAAGGGGTGATATATCATAATTTGTGACCCTAATGTCTTTTTTTTTTTTTTTTTGAGACGGAGTTTCACTCTTGTTGCCCAGGCTGGAGTGCAATGGCACGATCTCAACTCACCACAACCTCTGCCTCTCGGGTTCAAGCAATTCTCCTGCCTCAACCTCCTGAGTAGCTGGGATTACAGGCATGAGCCACCATGCCTGACTAATTTTGTATTTTTAGTAGAGGTAGGGTTTCTCCACGTTGGTCAGGCTGGTCTCAAAATTCTGACCTCAGGTAATCCACCTACCTCGGCCTCCCAGAGTGCTGGGATTACAGACGTAAGCCATACTGCACCTGGTCCCTAATGTCTTAAAATGGAGTCACTCCTGTCAAGTAACATTGAGCTAACAGTAAAGCTGCGCCTCTCAAAGTGATAAACATATATGTAATAGACTGAAGTGACAACACCGGCTGCTGCACAATACCACCCAAGACCTGCAGCAAACAAATAGGAAGTGAAAAGTGGCTGAGATATGAAAACAGACCCATCTGGAAGGATCATAAAAGCAGCCACGACCCAGCTTTCTTCAAGACACCGTTGGAGGCTCTTCCTGTGAGAACACTGAGGCCTTCTCCCAACTGGAAGCTGCCAACAGAGGCTCTGCAATAGGCGTGATAGGGTAGAGAGAGAGAAAAGTAACAAAACCACACCCATGTCCCTCTCCAACCTCCACCCATCCCACCTTGCTCTCCCCCTACACCATGACTAGCATCCAAAAGGACCTCCAGACCCATTTGACTTGTCAGTGTGCTGGTCTCCCAAGCCATCGCTTTTCTTCGCTACCCCCCTTTTACTACCGCCTGTGTGAATATTAACTACATGATTGATGGGCCTCAAAATGTACCATAAATTTGAGCTGTATAATTGGTTACTGTGTCACTGTGAAACTTCACTGGCTTCTATGAGAGTTAACACACCTAAGCAGCATCAACCTAATTAACGTAACAGGGAAAAGGCTCAATGAGCCCTGGTGTTGGATTAGAACTGGAGACTTGTGTGAACTCAAGGTTTTCGACAGAGAAGTTAACACATGTGTATGTACACATGCACACATGTGCATACACACACACACGTGCATACACACACACACACACACACACACATCCCCTACCTCTGACCACTGAATGAGCCCAAGAGCAGCAACAGCTCACTAGCAACAAGCACACCTAGCACTCAGATATTGGCTCCTAAATACTATTTTCTACTAAAACAGACCAGGGCTCCTTGAAGAAATGGCTGATTCAAGGGCTGGAGTACAGAAAGTACAGATGAGCTTAGAGCCTCTTATTGTGCCAGAAAGCCAGGAAATGCTCTTAAAATGATGGGGTTCATATTCACACAAAAGCAATACAGAAGCCAGCTTGAACGGGATCCTACTGGCCAAACCAGTGACAAATTTGAGCATCAAAATAATAACAATTTAAATTCATTCAGTATAATAGGAAAACATGAGTCTGAACAGATAAATAGATAAGTTGAATGCTTGATAAGGAATGAGATGTTTATAGAGTTTCAAAATACCTCCCCATGAAATACGTATCAATTACACAGGGAAAGAGTAGCTTTACAGTGAGAAAACCTAGAAGATACCAGCTTAATCAAGTAATCAAAGCTAACATCACCAGCAGTGGCATAAAGAGACATTTGTACCACTTGATAGGATGCAATGAAAAGAACATTACCTAACCTCTGTGATAATCACTGCCAAAAGTGCATAATCTGAACATAACCATGAGGAAACATCAGACAAATCTAAACTGAGGGATGTGCTACAAAATAATCGGCCTGTAAGCTTCAAAGAGTCAAGGTGATAAAAATCAAAGAATGTTTCATACTGAAGGATACCTAACAGACATGACATCTACATACAGTAGGTGATTCTGGAATATATCCTTTGTGCTCCAAGGATGTTATTAGGACAATTTTGCAAAACTTGAATGGGGTAGTAAGGATAAGATGATAGCAAGGTGTCAATGTTAGTTTCCTGATTTTGATGGTTATATTGTGGTTACATAGGAAATATCCTATACTCCCTACAGTGTTCTAGGGTGATAGAATACAGGTTAGAAATTTACTCTCAGAAGGTACAGGGGGAAACAGTTCTTTTTACTGTTCTTCAATTTTTTTTTAAGTTTGGGATTGTTTCAAAGGCTGGTTCTGTGACCTATGGTCTATCACTTAACTTTTAGACAATAAATAAGGGGGAAAAAATTGAGGGAAGATTGGGGAATAAAGATTTCTCCAAAGAGAATTGTGAGCTGGTATTTAGAGAATCCCGCTCATTTCAGTTGAGAGTAGGGACCTACGTCCCCACCTGCACACAAGCCTAGAGAATGGATGTATCTGCCTGAAAGACAGAGTGACATTTTGCCCCCAAGCTCGATGCCTGTGAAGGAGCAGAAACTCATAGAACCACTTAGCACTGCACCAGAGCAGGGCATGTAAAGCTTTGAGCACAGTCTGCCTTCCAGAGTGGGATGAACAGAGATACAAAATACCTCCGAGAACAGTGGGCACCATGAAAGGCAGCTATACTTGAGTCACCTTGAAAGGATTCAATCCCAAAGAATTTTCTGGTGGGCAAAGTAACCCCAGCAGCAAGAAGTTTGGGGTGCAGGGTGGGGGGATCAGAAGCAGGGAGAAGAGAATTATAAGTGGTCAGCAGGAGACTATACCCCGCCCGCCCAAGTCAGGGAACAGGGCAGTGGGCAGTGCCTGATATTCCTTCCAGGAAAGGTGATCTTCTAAGAACCTATGAAAGCGCCCCAAGAGAAAGAAAGCCAGCGTTTGGCTGATACCCAGGGGGTACCAGCACCAGAGAACAAATGCTCTAACATCAGACTAAAACCACGGAGAACCAGCGGCAGCAGCACAGTCATGGGCAGAAGAGGAATAAAGGAACAAGGAAGAGAAAGCTTAGAACAACAAAGCACGCTCTACCCTCACCCATAGCAAGTCCCAAGCCTGGATCAGACCTGGAAGTTTTGAGTTGGAAGAAAACTCCAAATTTTAATTCATATCAGAGTTTTTTAAAACCTTAAAGCATAACTAAAATGGCTGAAAGTCACCAGACACCTGTGGACTATGCCAGGGACAGGAAAAGAGCCTGTTTAAAAAGTCACGCTGAAGAAGAAGAATGTGACTTTCTGCTTCTCCCTACCCGCTCCAGCTCATTCGATGCCCTGGTTGCACATGCATTATCCTGTTTATTCCTCACAACACCCTAGAAATTTGGCCCCCACCATGAGTCTGAATGAAAGAGATCTCAGTGCAAGGCTATCAGTCCCCAGTCACAGCACCCAGGGTGCTGGCCTTCCAGAACAAGGCATTGCTCCTCCCCCAGCTTCACTTGGGTGGTAAGCAAGTGGAGGCCCACAGGAAAGCCACTAGGTGGGCAGCAGAAACCAATAGAGGGTAATGCAAAGCACAGTTGTAGGGAATTTGTTTTGCTTGTCGTGGCTTCACGGGAAAACCACAGCTACAGGGAGGATTAGCAATCAGGGGTGGGTGGTTCTTTCGTGCAGAGGCATTGACAGAGAACACATTGGGAAATCGAAACGCCCAACAAAGAAAATGCTCACACCAGGATGTTCGAAAACTAAGATTCTGTTTGTGCACCCATTGCAGTGGTCCTTAACCTTGGCTGCACACACCTAGGACTTTTTAAAAATCCCGATGTGTGGGCCCCAACCTCAGTGACTGCAGGCATGGGGATTTTTTTTTTCCAAGTTCCCTAGATGACTCTAAAGTATAGCCCAGGTAGAGAACCATAGCTTCATTCAAGGAACTTTGTTCCCTATCAGTTTGGTGACCAAAAAAAAAAAAAAAAAAAAAAAAGATAAAAATGTTCTGTCTCAGTTACAAATATCAACTCCAGAATAGGTTTGGCTGAGCATGAGCCTCAACCCTGAAAAGTAACCAGTATGAAATTAAAACACACTAATGAATATTCAAGCATAGCCTCATTTGCTAGATATAAGTATAGCTTTACAGATAGAGATAGATACAGAGGTAATAATATATCCATATACTTTGTGCTAGTGGTAAGATATGTATTTAAAAGTGTTTTTCCTGCAGTGGAGATGATCACCAGTCCATCTCATCCACACTTACTTAGCTGGTCCTCCTTGCAAAGAACACACATTAGGTATTTAAGAAGTCACAGAAAAGAGCAAAGCCATTCAACTCACCAGAAGATTGAAACAGCAAGGGCGGGGCAGGGGGGCATGGATGGGGTTGTTTCATGTAAACTGTTCTTAAGCCAAATGAATCCCTACACTAACAGCATTTCCATCCACTCATTGACAATACTGTTTCAATAAATGCAGAGAGCAAGCAAGCCGACAAGGATTCTTCCATTTACAAGACTTTTACATTCTGTAACTATGATGTCACTTTCAACTTTCATCCCTGTTTTCAGATTATTTTTAATATTTTCCCATTACTCACATGAAAAGAAAAAGATCTGATCCCTCTGCTTGGAAGTCAGGGTCCTTCACAATCTGTTTCCATCCTAACTTTCTACCCTTATTTCCCTCTCTCCATCCCTCTCCAGAACAAATTATCTTTCACTAAGCTAGGAAGGCAACTCACTATCCCAAAACTTTCTAAAGCCACCTTTTTTTCTTCCATATCTTTTTTCTACATCAAAAAGTATTCATTTAGGCTGGGTGCTGTGGCTCACGCCTGTAATCCCAGCACTTTGGGAGGCCGAGGTGGGTGGATCATGGGGTCAAGAGATTGAGACAATCCTGGCCAACATGGTGAAACCCCCTCTCTACTAAAAATAAAAAAATTAGCTGGGTGTGGTGGCATGTGCCTGTAGTTCCAGCTAATTGGGGGGCTGAGGCAGGAGAATCGATTGAACCCAGGAGGTTAGAGGTTGCAGTGAGCCAAGATTATGCCACTGCACTCCAACCTGGTGACAGAGCAACACTCTATCTTAAAAAAAAAAAAAAAGTATTCATTCAAGAAGTATTTATTCGCTATTTTTCCTAGTTAGGACAATAATTAGTATGTAGTCCTCAATTAAAACAATAATATATTTAAATAAACACAGATACATATAATTGTCTTTTCTACAAATAAAAAGAAAATGCCACCCATATCATCAAATACTGTGATAGACCGATGACACCAATGGCTCCAATCTTTTATCCCTCTCTGGATCCTCAGGCAGCTTTACCTATCAAAAGGTAGAATATCTATCCCCACTCTTTGACTCTCAGTTTCCAACTTGCTTTGACCAGTGGGCAGGTTCGACAGAAGCCAAAGCTTAAAAGGAAGCATTCTAGTGTTTCTACTTTTGCTCATCTGTGATTGCTTCGTGAACATGTCCAAGCTATCCCACTGGAGGATGAGAAACACATGGCGCAGTGACTCTGCCCCACTCAATAGCCAATCAACTGCCAGACTCATTTGAAGCCAGAAGAACCTCCCAGCTGAGTCCATCCTAATTCAGTCAACCCTGGCGACTATCAGGCATACTAATGGGCCCAACCAAGACCAGAAGAACTTCCTAGACAGGCCAACCTAAACTACCCTCCTGAGACCATGGCCTTAGCAAATACTCATTGCTTTCAGCCACTGTGTTTCTGGGTGGTTTGTTACACAGTATTATTGTGGTAATAGATAAATGATAAAAGTGCTAAAATAACTGTATAGCAATAATTTAGATGAGGTAAAAACAACTGGACAAAGACTAGACTACAAGGTCTAGTAGTAGGACAGAATTATGTCGGGTGATTGACAACTGCGTCCCCTTTGCACAACACAGGGACAGTCACAGGTGCTCAATAACATATGCTGCCGGATGAAGGGAACATTTGGTCATGACAGACCTTGGGCTGTAAGAGTCCTCAGAATGGATCATGAAATCATTAACTTCCAAACTTTTACAAATATAACTGACCGACTGCTATCATTTACTTACCTTTTTTCTTTTCCAAGTCAAAATCCTTAGCCAGTACACATAAACCACACAAGGAAAAAAATATTTCTGTAAATGGCTTCTCCAAACACTCAGATGGCTCTTTGCCCCCTCACAGAAAGCCATTTCTCTGCAGCTGCCAGGCTACTTCTGCAAGAGCTCAAGCCTAGCCAGTTACAGTAGCTGGTGTAAAAGCTAATCTTAGAAAACACACATCATTTCTCCAACCCAGTAATTAAGACCAGAAATCTGTAACTGAGACATTCATAAAACTGGGGTTTCCAAGTGCCAGCTTTCCCTTAGAGTTCTCCAGAATGGGTCAGACTGGGAGAAGCCTGCCCAAAACAATCTGATGGGCAGGAGAATGGGTTCTGGATGGGCAAGGGCCAGTGGAAACAGGCCCAATCCAGTACCTTTCAAAGCCTCCTCTTCTTCTAGATTCATGCCTCAGTACTTCTCTGTCCACTTTTGATCACTATTCAAGTGCCAGAGCTAACCAACCATTAACAAATCTACAATAAAAGAACAAATTTCTATGGGCAAGATTAGTAATGTGTTGGTATTTTGGAGCTCTGCCTTTATTAATGTCTCCATTGGCCAGTTGTAAACAAGAAGCCTTTTAACTTCTCAGAAGGACATTTCTATTTCACCTATTTTATCTTTTACAGAAGGGACCAGTTTCAACCAACTTTTTCCAGTCCTGACACTTGGATTCAAGTCAGAGACAGTTATCAAACTCATTTAGACAGTGCTTATTACTGAGTCCTGATTTATTCAAGTGCTTATTTACCGGGAAGGTACAGCCTCTCCTTTTCAAAATGCAAACTTTACTTCCGACTCCAGGCCTTGCAATTTATCTGGACGAAGTGCTGATATTGGCAGGGTACCTTTGAATACACTTTAGGAGTCTGTTTCTTTGATATAGCCAGGAGGGTAAAACTGCCATATCCACAGATGTCTTCAATTGCTGGGATATTCTCTTCCCACCATGGAGACTTTTTCAATCTGTTTAATACTAGGGAGGAGCCAGGTTGCTATTTTGGGTTTAACTATGAAATATTTTTGGAGCTCTAATTTACCAAGAGTTATCTGAAACTCTGGAGCCTTAGGAATTCAATTTTTTTTTTAAATAAAAATGAGCCTAGAAACTGCTCAAGTAATGGTAGGAGAAAGAGGAAAGGCCAGTCTGATTTGAAAAGGATTGGCAGACCAAGAGACAGGAAGGACAGCCTTTGAGTGTTGCAAATGCTTCTGTGGGTACAGAACGAGAATGCTACACAATACCTTACAGATCTTGTATTGCAAACTTTGCATTTTATATGAGGAAACTGAGGTCCAGAGAGTGTAAGTGACGTACCTGAGATCACACAGCTAGTCAACAGCAGAATCAGAATTGATTTCTCTTTTCACTTTTTTTAGTTACAGGAAATGACCATGAACGCCATCTGTAATGACAGGGCAGTATAAAGAGCTTGGTGCTATAGCTACACAGACATCAGAGGGAAGGGTCTCAGATCTTCCTGCCTCCACTCTGGGCCCAAGCTCAGCACATTCACATCAGTAACATTTCCCATTGTACATTAGCTTTCAAAAGTGGAGAATCTATTCTTTAGAGAAAGTTTTCTAAACCTCAGAACTATTGACATTTTGGTGCAGGAAGTTCTTTGTTGGGGGATTCTTTTTTCACAGAATTCTTGGTTCCTACCCATTAGGTGCCAGTGGCATCTAGTTGGTTCTCCGGACATTGCCAAATGTCCCCTGGGTTGCAAAATCACCCTAGTTTAGAACCATTGATTTAAGGCAAAGTTCATCTGATATCCACTCAACACTCTACATAAGCATCATTGAGTTGTATGATTATTTGTCATAATGGTGAGAAAGGTGGAAGACCCGGAGATTTAAAGAGAAATAATTGATATCTGTTTAATTCATCATTGTATTCTCTTGCACCTAGCACGTTCATTAGTACAAAAAAAGTTGCCCTCCATCTTCTTAGAAATTAACATAATTAAAACATCATTTATTACTAATAAGTGTTAATTTATTAATCCACAAAACTTTGAATGCTTTGGGTTTGCAATCAAATAACTTTCTTTCATGTTTATTCTAGTGTACAGTGGGTATTCTTCTCCTAAGGATCATTATAGTCCTTCTTTGAAAAATTCACAGCCTGAAGAGTGCACAAAGGACACAAATGTAGAATAAAAACAACTCCCCCAAATAAAAAAGTTAATTTAAAAAAGCAAAACCTCATTCACATTTGATGCTTTACCAAATTTAAATTCATCCTGATGAATGTACAAACATCCCAAGGTGGATTCGCCTGGATTAGCACAATCAGATTGCTTTCCTAGCACCCACCAGTGGTTAGTGGAGAAAAAACTGTTTCAGTGGGATAGACAGGAGCAATAGGCCCTCTGCACTCAGCAGTCCCAGTTTCATTTCATGGCAAACTCTCATTCTGAAGCAATTCCAAAGGTCTAGGGAATGTAGCAATTTGTAATTTTGTTAAGGTACCAGGTTCCATTGTTCTCTACTTGCTGAAGTTGTATACAAAGTAGCTCTGACAAATGATTTGTTGTTGTTGTTGTTGTCTTTGAGACAGAGTATTGCCCAGGCTACAGTGCAATGGTGCTATTTCAGCTCACTGCAACCTCTGCCTCCCAGGTTCAAGTGATTCTCGTGCCTCAAGCCTCCCGAGTAGCTGGGATTACAGGCACGCACCATAATGCCCAGCTAATTTTTGTATTTTTAGTAGAGACAGGGTTTCACTATGTTTGCCAGGCTGGTCTCAAACTCCTGGCCTCAAGTGATCTGCCCACCTTGGCCTCCCAAAGTGCTAGGATTACAGGTGTGAACCACCATGCCTGGCCTGACAAATGATTTTTAAAAATTTGTTTCTGTGTAAAAAATAGCCATCAAATGAGGGATAAAACTTCAGGGGAAGTTGGAAAGGTAGTTAACGGCAGTTAACGAGCAAAGTGAGGGTAAGCACAGAAGCATTCAACTCAGTGGAAATGTGAATTAGGAGGAAACCAAGAACTCATGCATACATTCTCTTATTCTTTATTCTCAAGTCTTGGAGGGGTCAGAAAGATCTGAAGTATAGTCTTCTGGGATGTCAAAGTTCTATTGTAAACTCTTGCTTATCCAGAAACATATCAGGAAGGGGTCTGCTGAGTGAGGGTCTAGAGCAAGGGAATTTTGAGCAGCCTGAGGCTACAGGCTTGGGGAGGAAAGCGGGAAGAGGTGGAAGTCAGGGAGGTTTCAGGGCTGCCTTCCCAGGTGGCTCGTATTTAACTTCAGAGTGGGCTCCTGCCACACTGAGCTCACTCTGGGGTGGTAGGTATAAAAGAGCAGCCTAGGGTCAGGGTTGGACCTCAGGTCCTCTGCCTCCTCTCAGACCTGTTGGAGTACCTTGGCTATAGAAGGATGCTAAAATGTCAGGAAAACAGATCAGGCCTGGAGAGGCCCAGGCAGTGCCCTTCCAGGGGAATGCAGGAGGCTGAAAGATGCCTGTTCTCCTGCAGAGTCACTGGCTGGGGGAATGGGTGTGTTTTCCAAGACTCACCAAGCTGCTCTCATTGTCTTCCCTGCTAGAGCCACCATCAACGCCCAAAGAACCCAGACCCAGTAATGCCTTCGGCTATGCAGTTTCCTGTCACATGGCCCTTCCCTAAAACCTAGCTGAAAAGACCAGCTGTATATCTTATTTCAAAGGGTGCCTGGGGGGTGGATCGCCTGCTTGGCTGCACTCCCAGCAGCCCCAAATCTCTGACTAACCATGACTCTGACTAGCCAGCAGGAAGGTACTCACACTTGGTTCTACAACCATCCACAAAGCTGGAGAGAATCCTACAACTATCCTTCTTCAGAAAGAGTCATTGTCCCATTATGTGCCAGGTGCTTTACACAGCTTTATTTATACTTTGTAACAACCTTCCTCATAATAACACAGAAAAGTGCGTATTTACAAATCAGGAAACTAGGGTTTGGAGAAGTTAAGTAATTTGCCCAATGTTGCACAATCTGTAAGTGATCTGGCTGGAAGAGAATCCTGTGTTCTCTCTATGACAGCAAGGGATATCCAAAACCCAAGAAAGATACAATATTTAGGCCAAGTCCAAACAACAGGCTCCTCTCCTGCCTGAGTTGTTACTTCGTCGGACCTGGCAAGCTTTGCCAAGGCTGTATCTCTTCATCCGCCTGCCATATTGACACTAGGGATTCTGTGGCATCCTGAGAGCATCCCTGCAAGTGCCTATGGGCACTCCTGGCCCTGAATCTGAACTTCCTGCTACACCCAGCCTAGGACCTTCAGAGACTCAGTGCAGCCAATCTCTCGAAGAAGTCAGTCCCCACATCCCAACCAAAGACCTCAGGTACAGAGACAGCAGGACACTTCTTGGAGTTGGAGACAAATGGCTAGTCTTGGTCTGACTACAGGTCCAGAGCTTCATTTACTAGTTTCCTGGGGCAATTACAACAAATTCATGAATTTAGTGACTTACATCAACACAAATGTATCATCTCACAATTCTGTAGATTAGAAGTCTGACAAGGTTTCTGTTGGGCTAGAATCAAGGGGTCAGCAGGGGGGTGTTCCTTGCTGGAGGCTCTAGTAGAGAATCCATTTCCTTGCCTTTCCAGCTCCTAGAGGCCACCTGCATTCCTTCCTTCTTGGCCCCCTCCCTCCATCTCCAGAGGCAGCCACAGCAGGTTGAACCTTACAGGCATCGCTCTTTGTCCGTAGTCCCATCTTCCTCCCACTCTCTTCTGCCTCCTTTTCCACTTTTCAGAACCCTTGTGATTCACTGGGTTCCTCGCAGATAATCCAGCATGAACAACCCATCTCAAGGTCCTTAACTTAATCCATCTGCAAAGCTCCTTTTGCCATGACAAGTAACATAATCAGAGGTTCTAGGAATTAAGATGTGAACATCTTTGGAAGGGGTTGGGGTGCACACCCAATAAGGCCAAAAACTTTCCTCAGCTCATTCTCGCACACAGAAGCACCAGCATTTTCCAACTCTAGCCTGGAGCTGTCTTGGACTGTGAACAAGCCGAGGACAGGACCGCCCCTGTCTTCTTAACAAGTGTCTGACACATGGCAGGCAGTCAGTGGGAAGTGACAAATGAATATGTGGCCAAGAAATGGGCCTCTCCCAACTGCCTTGAACTCAGTGACCTGAGATTACTCACATCTCCCTTCTGCCTGATGGTTTACTATCAAACATAACCCTCCTGGTCGCGAGTTCCCACTCTTCATACCCACCCTCAGCATAGAGCATGAGCTGCCTTTACCCACCACATTGTTCCTCAGCCTTCAGCAGGTGGTGACGAGTTTGCAAATATGGAGCTATTGCCATGGAAGACTCTGGAAAAGCCCTCGGGATGTGACTGTGCTGACCAACCCCCTCATGCCAGGAGTTGAAATCTACAGAAGTATTATGTTGGTGCAAAAGTAATTGAGGTTTTTGCAATTGAAAGTAGATTTCCTTTGCAAAAACTGCAATTACTCTTGCACCAACCTAATATCTCCCTACTCTGTGAAGCATTTGGGTGACTCTACATGTGGACGCTCTTAGAGTAAAATTCAAACTGTTCAAAATACAAAATAACTCTGGCCAATGGTTTTGTAAAGGGAGGTATATGATGCCCCTCAACATCTGACTCCTGCCCACCTCTCTAGCGTCCGCTGCAGCACAAGCCCCTGCCTTCTGGTTTTAAGGAACAATGACATCACACCCTCACCTTCAACATTTGGTACAACCCTCTGCGGAGTTTACCCCAATTTTGAGATGAGCAAACTTAGAGTAGATAAAGAATTTGCCCAACATCACAGAGCTCATACACAGGAGAGCCAAGTTTTAACCCAGCCTCTTAAAAATGAAGTGCTTTCTGCCTCAGTACACAGCCTCCCAAAGAGTGCAATGACACAGTCCCAGGACCTTACCAGGTGACCAGAAGTGTCTACTAAACACAGGGCTGCCTGTGCCCAGCCAATGGGACATTAATTCTGGGCAGCCCTTTCCTTCTATTTCCCATTCTTTCTATGAACTTTCGGATCAAAAACTCTGATGAAAGTTATCATTTCTAAGACAGATTTCCCTCTAGGTTTGAATATATAGTAGAAGGGATTTAGGTTAGACAATTGGAGAACTTGCCCACACATTAAGGATTGGCTTAAATAATTGGATTAAATTTCCCAAACATAAAAACAAGGAGACACTGGAGCAGGGTTATTGAATTGTCTTTCCTTAGAATGTTTCACAATGCAGGCTGCAGACCCAGTAATTAACTAATGCTATTCACAGGCTTCTCCAGAAATTTAAAAAAAAAAAAAAAAAGACAGGGTCTTAATCTGTTGCCCAGGCTGTAGTGCTGTGGTGCCATCACAGCTCACTGCAGCCTCTACCTCCTGGACTCAAGCAAACCTCTCCCCTCAGCCTCTCAAGTAGCCAGGAGTACAGGTGTGCACCACCACACCAGGCAATTTTTAATTTATTTTTATTTTTATTTTTTGTAGAGACAGGGTCTTGCCATGTTGCCCATGATGGTCTCAAGCTCCTGGGATCAGACAATCCTCCTGCCTTAACCTCCCAAGGTGCTGGAATTACAGGCATGACACACCATGCCCAGCCAGCCTGTGTCTTTTGCAATGGTAGCACCATCATAGCACTTTGCAGACCCGCAAGCCCCAGATACTTGGAATGGAGGAGAGCAGAGGCAGTTCACAGCTGCCACCTTTCAGAGGGAACCAAATCCCAGAGTTCACTCTGGATTTGGCTCTCAAACTTTTATAGGCATCACAGTCATCAGGAAGGCTGATGAAAACACAGATTGCTGGCTCCAGCCCGAGTTTCTGATCCAGTAGGTCTGGGGTAGGATCTGAGAACTTGCATTTCTAACAAGTTCCCATGTGATGCTGATGCTGCTGGTCTAAACTTTAGTGGCCTCAGTCCCATCTAAACACTAAGATTTAGAAGGGATCTGGGTTTCCTCCCTTCCCATAGCCTGTGAAGTGCCCCCAGGGTTGCAGGACAGCCACGTGTTTTTAGAACATTGTCTCAAGATCTTGCTGGAGCTGTGATCTTTCACAAAAGAGGAGTTAGCCCTCTCTCCCCACCACAGCTGAGATTAGGTCTTTTCTTTTCTCTGAAAAGACACTAATCCTGAGCATTCGCCAAGGATGGGAGCCGTCTGCTTACCGAGCTGCCACTGGCTTGGCACCGATGTTTGCTTAACCTCTGCTCAGCCGTCTTCTGAGGATTTTCTTGTCCCGCCCTTGGTGGGGCTCATGTTTTTCAAGTTCAGTCCTGAGAAGCCTCTTATTTACCAGTGTGAGGAATCTGGGTTTTCTTCCTGCATGTGCTCCTTCCGGATCCCCTACTTTGGCTGTTTGCCATCCCACAGCCTGGCCAGACTAGGGGATGGGGACGGCCCAAACCATCTGCCCCAGCAGGGAGGGGTAATTTATCACTGACTGTTGGCACATGGTGATAATAAAAAGCAGTTTGTTTTACTTTATTTTATTAGCATTTTTAAATGTAGCCTGCACCTGGGGCAGACAGCTCCTCCCCACCCCCACCTTGGTTTTCCAAGGCCATACAAGGTTGCTATTCTACAGGCCTTTAAGTTAAGTACCATTCCCAAAAGGGGCATAGCCACAGGGTCTCCTGGGAGCAGGATTCAGAGTCTAGAGACCACCCCCCAGTTGTCCTAAGAGACTTTGGGCTGCAGAAGGCTTCCTCCCACCACCAGCCCACCGCCTCCCAGTCTCCAAGCCCCAGCACCACTCTCCTGTGTGCTTACTGTTCCCTTCTCCACCCATTAATCAAAACCTGCCCAGTCTCCTGCCTCAGCAGATCAACGGTCTGTCAAAATCATTCTCCTTAAGGTCTTCATGGAAGAGCAAGACTTCTCCCAGACCTTGCTGCACCTAAAAAATCAGGGCTCCTAGATTGTCTATTTGCAAAAGATCATATTGCTAGTGGTGGCAATGAAGCCATTTCAGGCCCCAAAAGCAGTCAATTTGAAACAGGTAGCTTCTGACCCCTCAGATCCCCCTGGGTAGGTGAACCCTGAATATTCTATGACATCAGCCTTATTTTAATAACCAAACAAAATGGCCCAAGCCCCTGTATTAGGTCATTCTTGCATTGCTATAAATACCTGAGAGTCAGTAATTTATAAAGAAAAGTTTCAGGCTCACAGTGCTGCAAGCTGTACAGGAAGCATGGTGCCAGCATCTGCTTAGCTTCTAGGGAGCCTCAGGGAGCCTTTACTCATGGCAGAAGGCAAAGTGGGAGCTTGCACATCACATGGTGAAACCAGGAGCAAGACAGAGAGGGGTGGGAGCAGGTGCCACACACTATTAAATGGCCAGATCTTCTGTGAACTCAGAGCCAGAGCTCACTTATCACCAAGGGGATGGCCCAAGCCATTCATGAGGGATCCACCCGCATGATCCCAACACCTTCCACCAGGCCCCACCTCCAACATTAGGGATTACATTCAACATGAGATTAGGGTGGGGACATCCATCCCATGGGAGTACAGTGCCCTCCTGGAGACTCCTGAGGGAAGGCAAGAATGGGGAGACATATGGTCTCCTGGGACAGGGAATCTCTGAAAATTGAGTATTAGTTATCAGTGTTCTTCAAGTTGCTATTGTGGCCTCATCTCTTCCAACCTCTTTAGCTGGCTCTTTCCTTTACTCATCTTCTCCCAGTTCTCCAGCCTCTGAATCTCTGTTTCTCCCTTGCATCCCCAAACTGCTGAGGGAAAATGGAAATCTTCTGTTACTTTATTATACAAAGACGTTTAAGTCTGAACTCTCCTCTTTCCAGAGGCTTCAGGGCCTCTTTTACTCATCTGCTTAATAGGTTTTCCTTAACAAAGAACTAACATCCTTGGCATGAATTCCATGCTTCCAGTGCACAGCGGAACTGCAACAGTCATTTTTGGTTTGAAATAGCAATTTTTCCTTCCTTGCTACCTAGGCAATTTCCTCTTCTGCCTATAAGCCTTACTTTGATTCCTAAACCATAAGAAACTTCTCTTAGGGCCAGTTCATTTCTCTCAATTATTTATGCATATATATGTATTTTTTCCATAATGTTGTAAAACCACTTCAAACATACTGAAAAACAAAAAACATGATTCCATCACTCTAACAACCACTTGCATTTTCAAATGCTCCATTCTAGTCTCTGTCCACCCACAGATATATTTTAAGACATCTATGTTTTCCTCTTCTGCTTTTTGATTTTACATGACACGGCAAGCAACTTCCCATGTCTTCATTGCTATTGCTTTAATAGCTGTATAACATTCCATTGAATTATTGTCCCATAGTTTAGCTACCCATTCTCCATCACAAAAGCAGGGATCTTTGTCTCTCTTATTCAGTGATGTACCCCAAACAGTGGGATACAGTGCCTGGCATATAATAGGACTTCAAAAAATATTTGTTAAATTGACTGAATAAATGAGACACTTAGATTGTTTCTAATTTCTCATTGCTATAGACAAGATGCAATACACATTTTTAAGCATATAACTTTTTTGGCTTTTTTCCCTGATATAAATTCCCAGGACTAGATTAATAAAAACAGCAGCAGCAGCAATGATGGTGATAGCTAACATATATGAGCAGATACGACATGCCAGGCTCTGTGATGAGCACTCTACAACCATTATATCTTTGACTCTTCACAGCATCCGTATGGGAAAAGTACTAATTATCCCTATTTTACAGGTGAAGAAACAAAGAACTGGTTATTTGCCCAAGGTCACACAGTTCATACAGGGCAGAGATGGCATTTGAATTAAGGCTTATACCAGTCCAGATTCTAAGTTCTTTTTTTTTTTTTTTTTTTTTTTTTGAGATGGACTCTCGCTCTGTTGCCCAGGCTGGAATGCAATGGCATGATATCGGCTCACTGCAACCTCTGCCTCCCAGGTTCAAGTGATTCTCCCGCCTCAGCCACCCGAGTAGCTGGGATTACAGGTGCATGCCACCACACCCCTCCAATTTTTTGTATTTTTTGTAGAAATGGGGTTTCACCGTGTTAGCCAGGATGGTCTCAATCTCCTGACCTTGTGATCCGCCCGCCTCAGCTTCCCAAAGTGCTGGGATTACAGGCATGAGCCACCACACCTGGCCTCTGGCTCTAAAATATTAATGGCTCCTGTTGTCCTCAAAGGAGCTCAATCTAGTACAAGCAAGAGAATCACTTGATACCCAAATTCTGATGGCCATCAGTGTAGGGACACAACCTGAGCACAGGCTGATGGCAGAGATAGCCTCAAACTCAGCTCCTGCCATAGACAAAGCTCAGCCTGCCTCGTGTTGGCCTCCCAAGCCCCAGAAAGACACTCTTTGTGAGAAATAAAACCAGGCTTCCATGATCTGACCTAAAGTGCTCATCCTTGAAGAGATTACCTTTACACATGATATAGCAACCATTTAATTATTCACTGGAATAGAGGGCATCTAAACATCTCTTATTCTTGGCCTTTGATCAATGGTTTTGTATTTATATTTGAGATGATCTCAAAACTTATAAGAATAAAATAAAACCATGTTGCAAAGTGCTGGAGCAAAAAAGGGCTTGAAAATAGCCTAAGACTTTCCTCAGTCCTCCTTCCTTCCTCCCTCTCTTCATCCTACAACGAATATATCCAGACTTTGGGGTGGGGTACCAATTGCATAAGACCCCAGGGTATCTGTGCATGCACATCAGAAGTAAAGTACTCCAGGAATTCCTAAAAATTACCTCCCTAGCATCTCATTTGTGACCACGGACACAAATAATGAGAATGGAAAAAACATCCTTGGACAGGGAAGTCAGCTGTTTCTGTTCCCTGATTTTGAATCTGTGAGCAAAGCCTTGCTGTCTTGTCTGGAATCAGAAAGGTCAGTTTAAGGTTAAGCCCAAGTGAACGGTCCATCATGAAGTAAACACAGCACAACCCAGGGCTATGTGCAATGTTATTCTTTCACCTTCTTCCTGGAATTTCAGAGGTTGTACAAATGGAACACAAAAGTGAACAAAATAATGTAACAGTGCAAAACAATGTCAGTGAAGAAATGTTTACTTGAGGATTCAAAAAAGAAACAAAACATACTTTAACTATGAATGTGCCTATCTCTCCTCCCAGCTCCCTAAGTCCCTCTTTCCTCAAAAGAAAAAATTATCCTTTCTTTCTTTCTACAAGACTGTATTGTTTCCAAAACCCTTTCTTTCTCCCTCTCTCTCCTAAATACACAAACAGAAAGAAACAGGACAGTAGAAGTGGATGGGAAAGCTGAAAACTCAGCAAACCCAGTGCTTTTCAAACTTTTTTAAACCAAAAAATATGATTATGGACAAAACTTATTTGTAAGCTGAATTAGACAGCTATAGCTATGTAACAAAACACAACAGCTTATGGTAGCATGTGTTCTCGTACTAACAGATCAACAGGTTGACTATAAGCAGATCTAGGCTGAACTCGGCTCTGTTTCAGGCTACAGGTTGGGTTTAGGTCTGCTCTACACCCCTCTCCTTCTCCTTGGACCAGTGGCTCCCTGCAGCATATTCTCACAGCAAACAGAAGAGTACAAGAGGTAAGCCAAACCATGCAAGTACATTTAAAGCCTCTATTCACATCACATCCTCCCACATTTCATTGGCCAAAGTTAGTCACATAGCCAAGCCCAAAGTCAGTAGAACAGGGGAGTTATAGTCTGCTCCAAGAGGAAGAAGGAAGGGAGTGATTTTTGTTGCTGACCAATAATCCAATCTATCATAGAAACCAAATATATAACACAGAATAAGTGGCTTTTTGCTAGTTGAATGAGGGATGAAGGCCCTCTAGACACATGCTTTTCCCCATCCCCAAATTCCCAATGAGTCCTCTGGCAATCTGGCAATCCCCCAGGGCGTCAAAGAACACAGCATGAAATGAAAGGCAACCCTCCCATTTTACAGATAAGAAAACCGAGGTGCAAATCATCCTAATAGCTCATCTACTATCTGAAAAGTACCAGGTGTGAGGCCACAAGTAAGGAGATCCTTTCTATGCTTTTCCGAATGTAATGACAACTGGTCATTTTCCAGTCTCTAGTCATAGTTACAGGGATTATAATGGATAAAGAGTTTACAGTTTGTGTAAATTGCTTGCAGCTGGAGAAAATGTTCACAAACCAGGTAGCATAGTAAATAAAGAAAAGGAGGAAGTGAAGAATACCGTTCTGACTACTGACTGAATCTCAAACTATTCATTTCACAATAAATAAGTGAGAACTAACTACTTCAGTCCCTGCCACCCAACCATGATTCCATGTAAGTTAAAGCAGTGACTGGCAAAATAGGAGAGAACACAGTTGAGTTAAATTCTAAATGCATATCTGATAAGGAAAATTGTCAAATGAAAGAGTAAGGATGGGATTGATTGCATTTCTATCTGTGGATAAATGAAGGCTTTAGAAGCCAGAGAACTGGGAAAAGGGCAGAAACTGTTGCAAAATGGCACTTTGTCAGCACTAGAGGCACTAGGGGAGCTCCCTGGTCTAAGGAGGTCAGCCACCAGGGAGACCTGAGAAGTCCAGCTGGATTATGTAGCAGGCAGATGTCAGAAACAGAGAGTAGGGTCAACACCATGAAAGACAGCCACTTCAAGAGACACCAGAGTGAGACTAGGGACATACTGGGGTTCCAAAGATGGCCAAATGTTTCAGCCTTACTCAGCCCATGATCCCAAAGTCAAGGATTGGTAGTAGAGAGGGTCCCTTTCAGTGGTTAGGGGTTAGAAGGGGAGACCAATGCACTCCAGCATCTGGGGATGAGATGAAATGGCGAGGCTATTCCCTGACTTGAGAGTGCCAAGGCCTTCCTTGTCCAGTTCCCTGGCACGGCCCTCAGCTCAGCTCTTGTCCCCCTTGCCTCTCCAGGCTTTAAATGTCCGAGTAAGTAGACTGCACAGGCCATTACAGGTGCTGAAGCTTTTAACCCATCCAATCCACAAGGGGACCCCTCGGCAGTGACTTGTGCTGTGCCACCAGAATTAAGCAGGAACCACATTTCCCAGAGTTCCTTCCTCTATGGTTCCAGATTAAAGCTGGCAACAAGAGAAATCTGTGAGAGGATTGGAAGGCAGAAGGGAAGCAGTAGCCATTCCACTCAGAAGGTTTAATTAGGGACCTGGTGCAGCAGCAGCTCACACCTATCTCAGACCTGCTACCTCACCTTGATGGAGCAGGGCTCCAGTATCTCCAGCTCCCAGGGTCTCCTCCAACCCAGAGTCCTGACCCAGGTGCATGTCCAGGCCTACGATGAGAGGCATTAGCTTTTCCTGCAGGTCACCATGTTACCACTGCAGGTGGTGAGAGTCAGAGACATGGTCCAGTTTGTTCTGGTCTTGCTCTCCCCCTTCCATCCGCTTTCTGTCCCATCTGTAAGCCCTGCTGACCTGAAGAAACGTCAAGCCCAACACCAGATACAGAGGCAACAGCCTTGCCTAGACTTTTTTACTAGTTTTCATAATGAGTAAGTCTAATCCCTATGATTAATCCCTTATTCCATGTCATACAGAGTAGCTCTGATTTCCTGATCAAACGCTAACTGATACAACCAGCTACTCCCACGGCCTTAGCAAATGCAAAGACCCTCTGTCTATGCTTCCCATGTGGTTCCTCTGTTCAGAACACTGATGCTTCCTCCAGCCTTCTAATTTCTTGACTGAACTTTTACCACTAAACCACTCCACCATCACCATCACCACCACAACTACCACCACCACCACCAAATCATTATCATCATTACAACCACCCCCACTGTCATGTTCACCACCATCAAACCACCATCATTACCACCATCATTACCATCATCACTACCATTACTGCTATCACCAGTATCATCAACACCACCATCACAGTCACCATTACAACTACCACCACCATCATCACCACCACCCCATTACTATAGCCATCACCTGCCGTGAAAATCAGCACTGCCACCACATCAACATCCTCACCGCAACACCGCTATTACCATTATCATCATTCTCATTGTCACCATCACTCCACCACCGTCATTCTCACCAGGCCACCACTACCACACCATCACCCCTCCTTTACCTCCCTTCATCTTCACAGCAGTCTCATCCAGGTCAGACTATTCCTAGTTTACAAATGAGGAGAGGTGAAGTAACTTGTCAGCAATCAAGGAGAGAGTTAAACCCAGGTCCAACCTCAAATTCCCTATTCTTTCACTACACTACACAGCCTCCAAAACTATGTTTGATAGAGCAAAGGGCAGTCAATGGTTAGTGGAAAAAAGGACTTAAAGCAGCAGAATTGTGCTGATCAAGAAAGGAAGGGCAGAGGAATAGTAGCTAGAAGGCATAAGGCAGGCAAAGAAGGGATGGATTCAGACAAGATCCCCCAGAGCAGAGGGGCAGAAGGGGGTTCCACGTGGGTGGCAGCTCCAACCCAAAGCCTGTGTCTAGGATTCAGAGAGGAAGTGGACTTGCTCCTGCAGACCTCAAGGCAAGCCCCAGAGGAAAGCTCACCCACTGCATGAAGGGCAGAAATCAGAGTCGGAGGGGCCAGTGAGTTAAAAGGGGCGAGTCAGAAACGACCAAGGGAAGCACCTACAATGCCACTGAATGCCTTAGCCAGGGTGGTTCTCAGTCCTAGCTCCACAATAGAAGCAGCTGGGGAGTTAAAAAATGTACTAATACCCAAGCCCCACACTCAACATTTCTATTATTTTTGAAATACTTCTCAATTCATTCTAATGTGCAGGAAGGGTTGAGAAGCAATGCATTAACCCAACAAAACTCTGGAATCATGCTTTCCTTCCACCTGAGCCCTCAGAATTCCCTCACACTCTAGTACAAACTAGCTGGGCTCTTAAACCAAGTGTCTCCAGGTGCTAGACAGCGGTAAAATAGAAGAGAGAAACGGATCCTTCCTAGGATAGGGAAAAGATGAGTCTAATTTTAGACCAAGGAATCTACCTTTTATTTCGGGGTCACAAAACTAGATAATTAATCCATAAGTTGAAACAATAAGAAAAAGAAGGTAAGCTGAAGGAGACCCTCACTGTTTGGGTAAGGGGCTATTCCTCTCCCCAGCCTGGAGGTGAATTTGTCTTATTATCTACCATATTCATATACTTAATAGAACAAGATAAATTATAAACAACAAGAGCCACTGTTAGCATTTGCTGAACACTTATTGTGTGCCAGGCACTGGGTTAAATCTTTTAATTCTCAAGGTGACCCTATGTGGTGGATGCTAAGATATTCCTCATTACACAGTTGAAGAAACAAAAGCCCGGGGAGGCTGAAGAACTTGCCCAAGCTCACACCAGCAGCAGAGCTGGGATATGCACAGGTATATGCCTCCAGGGTCCACACTTCCAACTCCACACCACACAGCATCCCAATCGCCATGGGTTCTGGGATAAGTATCACTGTCCCCATTTTACAGGTGGGGAGACTGAGGCTGCTGCATCTTACTAGCACAGCCTGGATTTGGAAACTCCATAAGTAGAATATACCAGAAGAGCTGAGCAGCAGTTTGACCTACAGGCAGAGAGGTTTCTAAATGCCCAGTTCTTCCCCTACACCACCCCACCCTTTATGCTCAGAGGCTACACAGAAATCATATGGCATGACCTTTCAAAATAACTGCATTTTTAAAAATCAACTCAAGACCCAAACCAGTATTGGTATGTGAGCCGAGTCTGAAAATGACACGTAAATAGATGGAAAGGGCAAATCCAACTGCGCTGTACGTTGAGCAAAACATCTCCAATTATTTGTTTCAAATATTTTGCAATTGGCAAGACCCAAACCACACTTTTCCAAGCATTCCCTTCTCCACCCCACCCCCACACTACCCAGTTTTACATTGTAAGCCCATGTGTATTTCCCAAAAAATGTAATCCATATGTCTCTGAGCCGTTTACACTTAACTCATCAAATTGTTGTTTGCTAAGAGTTGTTTGCTGCCCATGAAGCCTTCTGAGACTGTCTGTGAGGCCTTCAAAAGCCCCTTTCTGCTTCTTTTCTTAGAAACAGGAAGCTACGTTTAGCCAAAGGCAAATGAAATTGAACATGTTGGCACCAGGAGGGAAGACGTTCCAGGGCCAAAAATTTGTTCTTGTTCTCAACATGGCAGAATATCAAGGAAGGTCCCTCTGAGGTGGTATTTCAAAGCCCGGAAAACCTGCTCTCGGTGGAATACCAAGTTCAAGATTGAGTCCAATTTTGTTTTCAGCCCTGTTCACCGTCCCTCTATCTGCCATGGTACCTACAATGGTTCAAGAATGTCGCAGAGAGCAAGCAACAAATCCGTGACCTGCTGGTGAGACCAATGATATCAACTGCTGTGGTGGAAGTAATACTGGCTTTCCACCTCAGCAGCTAAAGGTCTTGCAAGTTCTGCTTTTCTATCTGCCTTTTAAAAAAGCATGCACGTATATAGACAATAAACCAAACACTTTTCAAAACAAACCATTCCATCTGATACAGTTTAACTCATCCATGTTTTTTGGCTTTAGCAAAAGGTTTTAGTTTTGTTTTATTTTTTTTAATTGCTTAAGTTCAGCTAACTTATATCCCTTGGGAAAACTGATCTATGTAAATGTGATTTAACTAAAGGGGTTTGAACCACTCACATGTGTTTTACATTTTCTAATCATCTTGAGCTCTGTACATGGTGAGCAGACTGAAAAATGATGGTGGTCTCATTTCAACATCAATTTTTATCCATTCTATCTCCTAAGAATGCCAAATGATGGCTGGAGAGAATCTCACTTCCTGTTTCCAGACAATCAGAAGCTGGTATTTATGAAAACCTGGAAGTGTGTGAAGTCGATTGCAAGGCTAGAAGATCCAAAGGAAGATGGCAATTCTTTAAGATATCTACGTTCATTAAATTGGCTAAAACTTTAGAAAAGATTCCTTTTAAATATTATATTTCCCAGATTAAATTAAGTTCAACAAACATTTAAGATGCTTACTGTATTAGGCATTGTTGCATAACAAATTACCACAACCTTACCGGCTTAAAATAATATACATTTGTTATCTCAGTTTCCACAAGTCAGGAGTCCAGGCATGGCTGAAGTGGGTCCTCTGCTCAGCTATTCATATGTTACAGTTAAGGTGTTCATCTGGAGGCTTGACCATGTAAAAAATTCACTTCCAAGCTCACTTGGATTGTTGGTAGAATTCATTTCCTTGTGGCTATGTGGCTGAACCACCTGTTTTCTTGCTAGCCAGTGGCTGGGAACTGCTGCCAACTCCTAGAGGCCAGCCTCAGGTCCTTGCCACATGGGCCCCTCCATAGGCCCCCTTAAAACACAGCTGCTTACTGCTTCAAAGCCAGCAGTGGACTGTCCTCCTTCAGGAAGGGCCCAGTCCTCTTTTAAGGGCTTTTCCCTGATTAAGGCAGGGCCACCCAGTATAATCTCCTTTGTGAGTAACTCAATATCAACTCATCCTCGACCTTAATTATATCTGCAGAATTCCTTCACCTTAGCCATATAATGTAATCTAATTAGAGAGTGACAGGCATCATATTCACAGGTCCCATTCATATTTGAGAAGAAGAGATTTTCTAGGATATGGATGCCAGAGGGGCTGGGGATCTTGGGAGTGATCTCAGAATTCTGCATATCATACCTTCTATGTGCCAGGACATAGCAATACATTAGTTACGAATCCTACCTACAAGAAACTCCCAGGCTTTAAGTCAGGAGTGGTAATTTGTGCCTGTAGTCCCAGCTACTCCAGAGACTGAGGCAGGAGGATCGCTTGAACTGAGAAATCGAAGCTGCAGTGAGCTATGATCGTACCATTGCACTGCAGCCTGGGTGACAGAGTGACACCCTGTCTCAAATTTAAAAAAAAGAAAAGAAAAGAAAAAGAGAGAAAGAGAGAAGGAAGGAAGGAACGAAGGAAGGGAGGGAGGGAGGAAGGAAGGAGGGAAGAAAAGAAAAAGAAAGAAAGAAAGCTCACAGCCTAACAAGGGCAGTGGATATACAATAATAACTATTCCATGAGATATGTTCTATAATAAAGGGACATTTAACGTTCAGAAATAGCACAAAAATAGTAACACAAACACTGAGCTTTGTAACATAAACAGGAGTTCACCAGGGAGGCAAGCATGAGGAAGATGGAGGGTGGGTTAAGTAGGATTGGCTCAAAACAGGTATAGTGTGATTAACAAATTACTAGTAATTTGATTTTGCTAAGATTTCAGCAAATGTGCTGAGCATTTTTATTTGCTGTATCTTGACTTGTCTTCTTTTTTAAAACAAAGAAAGAAAAGATTTCTAGTTGTCCTAAAGACTGGTCGATGGACCTCATGTACGTGTGTGAAAATGTTGTCCATGACTCATCCACTTACAACATGAAGACAACGCTGAGGGGAAAGACGCATAGTCAGTTAATGCTCCAGGCCTATGAGAAAATGTACTCCCAGTTTCCTTCTGAATGTGTGGACCTTTTACAATGAGAAGCTTCCCTTGAAATAATGTTTCATTCCAGAATGGTGGAAATGAGTCCATACCTACAGACATAACAACAGCAAAAGCTACGGCAATTGCAGAATTCCTGAGCATGAAGAACAGCAACCAAAGTTGGATGAAGACAGGGAAATCACAGCGCCTGGGGTGACACACGCTGAGAGCTGCACCCCACCGGGTGGTGCTTTTGTAACCCGCAACAAGATTCACTTTTGAAGCTTGAAGTCTTCTGACTCTTCTACCACAATATGTAAATACAGGCCAGAAAGAAAATGCCTCTAAAAATTACAGTAGGCTTCATGTCAACTCCAAAATACCTCTTGAGCCATGAGGAAGATGACAACATTGCAAATGAAAATGCAACCATCTTGCATGCTGTTCAGCTCTGAGTGTTCCACTCCCACTGCCAACAGTCTGATGTGGGATTGTTTCTGGTTACTCAGAGTAAGTTAACGTCCCTGTGGCCTTCCTGACAAGCCATATGGATAGGAACTACAAAGTACTGGGAGACCCGGATTCCAGTCTCAGTTCAATTCATTCTTTCATTTATCCAGAATTGTTGGAAGACAAGTGAGTTTCCCACTTATTGGATAAATAAGTTTTCCAAACAACTGAAAATTTTGGCTAGCCACAAGATTTTTGCACTTTTATTGTTTAAATAGGGGAAATTATCCTAAGATATGGAATATGTTAAGAGCATGGGCCCTGGACCCTGGATGCCTGGGTTTGAATCTCAGCTCCAACGCATGCTTGCAGTGTGATGTTGGGCAAGGGACTGAACTTCTCTCTGCTTCCGGGAATAACGACAGTCCCTGCTTCAGAAAGTAGAAAGAGTAAATAAAATAACCGTACAAAACAGAACAGTACCTAGCACATAAAAATTGTTTCAGTAAGTATTATTGTTATTACTATAAACAGAATGACTAATAGAAAACATGAGGCTTTTCTTCTCAGTCATCATTATAACCACTAAGCAAAATATTGTATGTGTATATATGCATATTGTTTACGTATATAATATATATTTATAAGTATACAAGATTTTTATGTATTTATGTATACACATACTTTATACAACCACACACTCACTAAATATATACACATACATATATATGTATGCATCTATACATGCATATATACATATACATACACACACACTCTCTAGATGTAAATATGTAAAATCATGCCCTCATAACCCACTGGAATATATTAGGGAACTATATTTACCTTAAATGACCTCAGAAGTTTTCACTTCTGGTTTTTCGCACCTTGTGTTTGCCTGTTTTAAACATCCCGGTCTCCTCTTTCATTGGTGGAACTGCTAGCAGCCGCGTCTGGCTATGTCTGACTTCTTCCTCCTCTGAGTTGTTCTTCTATTCTTCTGTGACTGAGAAACCAGATTGCAAAGCTTGTTAGAATTGTGGCTAATGTAAGAGCCCAGAGTTCTGAATGAAAATCTCAGAGGCTCCTCTATGAAGAAAACAGATGGGCTTTACTATTTGGACACTGGATCACCTGCTATGGCTAATCTGATCACTGTGTTTAGCTTGCTTTCTGGTTCTTAATCTGTGCTTTTCAGATGTGCTCACAAGACCTTCAGGCTGTGTGAGCAGATTCAAGGGGCTACCATGGTGTAGAAAGGGGTGGCCAAGATGGGGTTTAATCTAGGAAGGCTCCAAGCCCTCCCTTTTTGCTTCAACCAGAGAAGCACTGAGATGTTTTATATAATGGGCTTCTGCATAGGACGCCATTTGCAAAAAGGGTTCTGCTACTACATTAATAAATAAAGTTGGCAACTACTGTTCTACAGAGTCATGTTTGCTAGATAAATGACATCTGGACATACACTCTTTTACGTATGTTTGAAATATTTCAAATAAAAAATGAGAGTCACAAGCCAAACCAACCCTAGGGATTAAACATAACAAAAATTTATATACAATAAATGAGACAGGGCATCTACAGAAAACATTTCCAAATAAACCACCATAACTATGATTTGTAAATTTTGTAATGATGTTAGGTTAACCCCACATCCCACCACAGAGCCACCACGTTAAAAGTCAATAAATATAAAATAAGTATAATTTTAAGAAGTCTAAAATGTTAATGATGGCTACAAATAGATGGGGCTTGAGTTACATGATTGGAAAAAGGGGTATTTTAAGAATGGTTTGCCAGGGTTTTTCCAGAACTCTTGAAAAGAGATTCTAATAGTTGATACTAGGTTTCTAGTCAGAAACATCCATACACTGGAGATGGACATAATAGCATGATGGAAACGATCTTCCGGCAACATTAAGCTCCCTCTTGTTCTAACTAACTCCATCTTACTAACTGTATCAGTTAGAATTGTTTTGTCTGCAAGAAACAAACAAAAACCCCCACAAAAACAGCAGTGGTTTAAACAAGATCAAAATTTATTTATTTAGTTAGTTATTTGTTTGTTTGTTTGTTTTTTGAGACAGAGTCTCGCTCTGTATCCCAGGCTGGAGTGCAGTGGCACGATCTCAGCTCACTGCAACCTCTGCCTCCGGGGTTCAAGCAATTCTCCTACCTCAGCCTCCCGAGTAGCTGGGATTACAGGCGTGTGCCACCACACCCAGCTAATTTTTGTATTTTTAGTAAAGACGGGGTTTCACCATACTGGCTAGGCTGGTCTTGAACTCCTGACCTTAAATGAGCCACCTGCCTCGGCCTCCCAAAGTGCTGGGATTACAGGCGTGAGCCACCACTCCCAGCCAAGATCAAAAGTTATATATTTCTCAGTTGAGAAGCCTGGCGGGAGGTAGTCCAGGTTGGCCATGGCACTCTATGGTATCAGGGGCCCAGGCCTGCTCTACTTTATTGCTCTGTCATGAGCGGCCACCATTCTCAAGGTCTCTTCTGGTCTAAAATGGCTGCCAGAGCTCCAGACATTACAGCCACTTTCCAGACAACAGAGAGCAGGAAGAAGAAGAGAAAATCCCTCTTCCTTCAAGGAGACTTACAAGAAGTTTCACAGACCCCTTCTGCTTACCTCATATTGATCACAACTTAGTCACATGGCCACACAGAACTGCACAGAAGGCTGGGAATTGTAGTCTGTATTCCAGACAGTTCTGTGCCCAGCCAAAACTCAGGTATTCTAGTACTAAGAAAGAAGGAAAAATAGATATTGGATGACAACAAAAGTCTCTACCATGCCAAATTATCTCCTGATTCCTATTTCCACTTCCTGAGTGAACCCACTCACCAAGAATAGAGTGGTATCCCATTGTCCACTTTTCGCCCAATTATATTCTTAAAAATTAATTTTCAAATCAATGTAAAGCCACAAACACTTGTTAGGTGCCTATTATGATTTATACAATGGAATACTATTCAGCAATGTAATGTAGCAAACTATTAATGTATAGAACTTCAATGAATCTTGAGAAAATTATGCTGAGTGAAAACAGCCAGAAAGAAAAACAGAGTACATGTTGTATGATTCCATTTATATAAAATTCCAGAAAACACAAACTCATCTGCAGTGACAGAAAGCAGAATAGTGGTTGTCTGGGAACAATGGGAGGAAGGGGAGCAGCTTGCAAAGGGACACGAGAAATTTTAGGGCGGATGAATGCGTTTATTATCTTGATTGCAGTGATGGTTTCATGGGTATAGACATATATCAAAATTCATCAAGTGTAAAACTTTAAACACATGCAGTTGATCCGACATCATGTATGCCTTGATAAAGCTGTAAAACACTTTTTTAAAAAGAACCTCTTACATGCCTGGTGCTATGCTAGGCATGAGAGGCACAAGATAAAGGTACAAGGTCCTGTCCTCAAAGGGCTCACAGCCCGGTAAGTCATCCTGATTAATGAATTAGGCTTGTGAGTACAGATGGGGTGAATACATGCTGAGTCCCAACACACTAAGAAGGCACTCAGCCTACAGACCGAGAGTCAGACTTTGTCCCATAAGTACCCCCAGCCCCCAAACCCAGCCTGAAACAGGCTTCAGCATTTGACAATGAGGAGCACCATGTATACATGAACGGCTCTTTCAATCTACTTCTACTAAAGCTCTGGATACACATGGTGAACAATATATTAATATCTTAAACATCCCATGTAAATTGTATATTTTCCACTCTTAGAAATGGAATCCCATGACATGTTCTCTTCACTTTCCACATCTGTGTTGCAGAACCAGGAAGGATCCATGACAAAGAAGTAGTTGGCACAAATTAATCTTCTGAAAGAACAATCTGGTGAGACAGCTATTTGGAATCTGCTGTTTCCAGTGACCAATACCACTCATGTTTGACATCTCCTGGTATTGTTCCTGTGGTGTGTGCAACAGTGCAAGAGTGCAGTGCTAAGCTCTGAAAGCCCCAGATGGCAGCTCAGGGGGAAAATACTATAGAGCAAATTATTTTCTCTATTTCCTCCTCAATCTTACCCCTCTAGTTCCTAGGGCTTATGAAGGTCAACAGAATGTATCCTTAGAACTGAAAGCTGTTGCTCCTACCTTTTCCACCTTGAGAAAAAAAATCATTAGTTGCAGTGCAGATAGTTTCATCACAAAAAAGTTACAAAATTGATCAATTGAAAATCCTTGTGGAAGAAGAGATTTTTTTTGTCATCTCCCTTAAGCCCTTTCCATGTTGGCCTGTGCAGCCTGAACATCACTGAGTAGGGAATGTCATACAGGGTTGCATTAAGTGCTCCCCACAACCCAAAATACCTCCCGTTAGCCTAATAAAACATCTGACACCCTTGCATGAATCCTTTTAGACTAAGATGCTGAGGCTGAATTGTCCTCTGGGAAAAGAAAGCAAAAATCCAACTGGCCTACATTACTGAGGAGACCTTGAAAGATTGATGTAAGATAGCCCCTGGTGGAAGAAAACGGGCAGGGCCCATGGGGGTGGCCTGCAGGATCACTGTGGACCTGCTGGGGGTGTGACAAAGGACAATGTGAGAAGGAGGAGGTAGTGAAAACAAACTTTGGTTATGCCAAATTTTCTGAAGAGCCAGCACTTCTTACTGTGAAAAACTGACCTGGAGTGAAGTGATGAATTATCCCATCCAAAATTACGCATTCTTTTCAAGCACTCCTTTCACTTTTATTCAATCCCCTAATAAAAGCAGACTTGCTGTCCTCATTAAGCCCAACGTATTGGCATCTGAAGTGTATTGATGTACTCACATGTGATTTCCCTAATTACACTGGAACTTGCAATGCCCAAGAACTCTGCTGATGAAAATAATCCTTCTGTAATATTTCCTTTTTGACTGGGCACCTCTGGGCATTAAAAACACATTTTCAATGAAAACTAGGAAGGGCTTTCTTAGTTCTTATCACATTAATCTTGTTATCTAAACTTTTCTACTGGAAAGCTAGCTTCTTCTATAAATCCGTTTCTCAAATTATTTTGGAAGTAACCTGAGATACTACATCAATGAGAAGGCCCAGAGCAGACATGGGAGGAAAGAAAGAGGAATCAATGACAATCTTCAGCATTTATTCTTTAAAGACTAGCAGCTTAAACCCCCTAAATAGAACATGTGAATAATCAATTCACTCCTGAAACTGAAGGGAATAATTCTATCTGAAACAGAAATCCCTCATTATAATATGGTTTTCATGAGCAGATATTTCCAAAGGGGCAGAGAGGTACGGGACAGGGAGATGTCAGAATATATCCATCCAAACCCAACATTGAAAAGCCCACAAAATACATTTAGCTACAAGTTGGAGTCAGTTCTAATTCCCAGTATGTCACACAGGCATCTCACAGCATTCACCACAACACCCCTGTGACTGTCCAAGCACATCCACACCTTGCCCTTGGACAAGTCACACCTTGTCCCTGAGTCTCATTTCTCACCCACACAAAGGAAAGGTTTGCCTAAGGGATCTCTGCAGTCTGTCAAAATCTATCCTATAATGGATATAGGATATATCCTACAGCGGAATTACCCTGATGCTCTCCTACTGGCCCTGCTGTGTCTTAACTTTTTGGTGCCTTAAGTCCTTACAGCATGACTCTTCTCAAGACTACCCAAAGAAGCACACTTTCAGTGTTTTGCAATACCACGTGTTATGGTTTGGCTGTATCCCCACCCAAATCTCATCTTGAATTGTAGCTCCCATAATTCCTACGTGTCGTGGGAGGGACCCAGTGAGAGGTGACTGAATCATGGGGGCAGGACTTTCCCATGTTGTTCTCATGACAGTGAATAAGTCTCATGAGATCTGATGATTTTATAAAGGGGAGTTCTCCTGCACAAGCTCTCTTGCCTGCTGCCATGTAAGACGTCCCTTTGCTCTTCTTTCGTCTTCTGCCACAATTGTGAGGCCTCCCCAGCCATGTCAAACTGTGGGTCCATTAAACCTCTTTCCTTTATAAATTACCCAGTCTCAGGTACGTCTTTATTAACAGCATGAGAACAGACTAATGCACCACATCCAAAATGCCAAGAGAGAATCTCTTTGGGTGCATATTTAGAGTGGTTCATGGAAAAGCTACCAGTGGAGGCCTACTGCCTGCTGAATGGACCTTCTAAGCAGTATCAATGCAGAATAGCCCAGAACTAAGGGAGATTTTGCCCCTCAGGAGACATCTGGCAAAATCTGGAGACATTTTTGGTTGTTACAACTTAGTAGGGAGGGGTTGCTCCTGGCATCTAGTGAGTAGAAAAAACAGGTGCTGCTAAACATCCTACAATACACAGGACAGCCACCAATAACCAACAGCCATTCTGCCCAAAATGTCAATAGTGCTGAGGTTGAGAAACCCGGGCCTAGGTCCACAGAACCAGCAGTGTGGGGCAGCCAGCTCTTACCAGTACATGAGAGTTAAATGTGTGCATCTCTTTCCAGTTCCACGTTCATGAGGTCACTCTGGTAAGATGAAATCTGCCATGGTGGGAGGATTTACACCACAGAAATCAGCAAGTCAGCTCTACAAATCAAGGCAATTTTATGTCTGCGAGCGAGTTGTTAAACATCTATCAACACACCGCTAATCCAAACCAGCACCTGAAGTAACTTGGAAGCCCAAAGTTCTTTCAGCAAGAAGGCTATACTGTAGTGAGATGACTTCACCTATGTGCAAGAAGTGGGACTTCCTAACATTACCATAACAATCATGACAAAAAGGAAGGACACAGAATGAGGGACATCATGGGAAGATATTGGAAGAACCTCCTGTTCTTTGGTTTCATTTGCTTACTTATATATATGCACTGCCTTCTTCCAAAGAGCACTTGAGGGGACAACTAGGAAATACATAATAGGCTTGTTTACTAACTGCCCAGAGGAAAAGCATAATGGAAAAATAATAATTCAATACATTCAATTTTGAAAAATTGATATACAAAAATAAAGATCAACACAAAACAGGTGCCAAGCCCGAGGAACAGGCAAGCTGATCCTTCCACTCCAGCCCAGCTGCCTGAGAGACACATTTCCTAGTGGGTCCTGGATGCTGGCAAAGCTGGACTCTACCAGACCCCCCACGAGGAACCGCAGGGCCCCCTCTTGCCTTCCAGGGCTCCACACGGAGGATGGAATGCCCTACAGAAACTCAAGCCACATTGTAGGGAAACCCTTTTCCAGCTTGCTCTTTATTGCTGTCTTGATATTTGCCTCTGGTTGCTATGGCAAAATCTGGCATTGGAATTTTTCTGGGAACAAATAGGAAATAGTTGTGGGGGAGGTTCAAGATCCTACATACATTTAGGTTTGGTTATAAACACTCATAGTAAAATAAAGCATTGACTCATTAAACCCAAAACAAACCAAAAAAGAATTTTTTTAAATCCTCTTTCAAAAATTCTTACTTTGTTCCAAAGGTGACCAGCTAGAAAGTTGTTTGCCCTATGGACAAGATTGCCAGCAAAATGAACTAGCAGGGTAGAGGACCGATCAGTTGGGATACTGGTCACCCCATGCCAAGTCACACTCTGCCTTTAGCATGTTTCATTTCTGGAGCTGGAAGTGCTCACCCTACACAGAAGAAATTTTCCATTTGCAGGAGTGGATTATTTTTTCCAGCCTCACTGAGGAATATGCCAGGACTGCAGCCATTCAAACTCTGGCACCACCTAAGAAAAGCTTAGGAGGACATGCAGGCCTGTGGCATACCTTGAACCCAGAAGGGCCGGGTGTCTCTTTGTTACTGCCTAGTGATATAGTTTGGATATTTGTCCCCACCCAGATCTCATGTTGAATTGTAATCCCTAACGCTGGAGGAGGGGCCTGGTGGGAGGTGTTTGGATCATGGGGGCAGATCCCTCATGGCTTGGTGCCATCTTCACAATAGTGAGTGAGTTGTTATAAGACCTGCTCATTTAAAAGTCTGTAACACCCACCCCCCCCATCCCCAATCTCTCTCGTTTGCTCCTGCTTTCAACTTGTGGCATGCCTGTTCCCCCTTCCCCTTCTGCCATGATTAAAAGCTCCCTGAGGTTTCACCAGAAGCTGAGCAGATGCCAGCACTATGCTTCCTGTATAGCCCGCAGAACTATGAGCCAATATAACCTCTTTTCTTTATAAATTACCCAGTCTCAGTTATTTCTTTATAGCAACGTAAGAATGGCCTAATACATCTATCTTTCCCTAAGACCACTATATCTGAAGAGTTCCTGAATCTCCACTTTTCACCTAAGCCCCAACTGTTCTCTCAGTTCACATCCACAGCTCACATACCCTGACTTGTCTCCTAGGGCCAGCCATATATGTGGGAAGAAACATTGCCACCCATACACAGTGAATTGAAGAGGGTGAAAGTCCTCTCCACCCTGTGTGGGTTAGCCAGTGTGGCTGGGTGTCCCTAGCATTCAAGGCTGTCATCAAAATACGAAGCCTCCTAAGAGATGTATGGAGAGGTATCATATTGTAGACTTCACCAAAGATTTCAAAGGGGAGATTCTTCAAGTGCCATCTGTCTCCAACCTATCTTTTTTCCATCCTATCTCCTAATGTTCCCCAACAACCTAGCTCAGCTCCAGTCAAGCTCATACCTTACTATCTCTTGCATCTACCATAGATGCATCAGAAATAATGATAAAAATATGTTACTACATACAGCAACCTTTACTTATCAGAGTATCTCTAAAAGACAACATATTTGTTTAGAGTAAATACTTAGGTAAGCCATTTGGGAAGGAGAGGAGAGATCTCAAGTTTGTGTTCAAATAGCAAACAGCAGTCACTGAAGTATTATTTATAAAATAAGGGAGGAAAGAAAAAGCAATAGGTAACAGGAGGCAGGGCCTGTGTGGGAGGGGACTAAAGAGGTAATACATGTAAGAACAACTACTTTTCTAGAAGTCACCACCACCTGACACTGTTCCAATTTCTTTATATATATCAACTCATTTAATTCTTACTACAACCCAATGAAGCAGTTAATAATATTATCCCCATTGCACAGGTGGGGAAACAAAGCCCCTGAACCCTTCAGTAACTTGCCCAAGGTTACCTGGCTTGTGAATGGTGGAGATAGTGAGTGATGGTCTGACTCCAGACTGTACTTTGAACCACTTTACTCAATGGCCTCAGTGGGGAAGCCTCTGCTTGCAGTTGAGGAAGGACTGCAAAGCAGTAGACTTAAAAGATTTTATCAAATATAAGAAGTAATCAACATAAGACACACCATTGTCTTATGTATTGCCACCAAAGGAAACATGCTGCCAATTATACTATGACACACCAACACAGCAAGACAGAGTCTGGTTTCCAAGATTTCAAATACTCAACTAGGAAAAAGGTATATGTTGGAAATGATGAACACAGTATCAAAGGGGAATATGAATCTGTTTGTTGTGGGGGTTACAGTGAAACCTCCATCATCTTCCCTTTGAATCTCCACAGTAAACTCCACATTTCTCACAAATGCTTTTGTGAGCATTGATTATTGAGAGGAGGTGGTAGCAAGGAAGAACTCCCAGAAGTGCCATTTGTGTGTGTGCACGTGTGCACACATGTGTACAGAGGCAGAGCAAAGACAATTTTAGCAAATTCAAAATGTACTTACCCTACATTTAGTTACACAAAGAAAATGTACCTTCATTATTTTCTATAATTGATCCAATCTTTCTCCTGAGCCCTTCACTTTACTGAGTAAAGAAGGAAAATTAAATGTCATCTAGTCCAATAATTTTAAATGCCTTCTGGATATTTTGGTATTGCAGCACCCCCTACCCCTTACCACCGCTCCACTTTCCCATTTTTCTTCAAGATGACTCCTGGGGGAAGGGTCTGCTTCATGGTGGTAGGAAAGGGGAGGAAGGTCCTTGGCCCACATGATTCATATGTGCAGGTTCCTGGCCTGTCCTCCAGTTCATCTAGTTCCCACCCTGGAAGGCCTCGATGCTGAAGTCTGTGGCTGATCAATGCCTGCTGTGTGCTTACCAGGGCCAGGCTGACCCAGCTCCACTTAGGTCTTTGCAGGAGCTGCATATCCTTCTGAGGTATGGCTATGTCTCCCATTCCATCTCCACCCTGGGCAGTCCCCCCGCTGGCAACCCCCTGATAAGCTCATCAGCTGGGACTACTTACTCATGGCACTCACGGCATGCTTGCTCAATGAGCTTGGGTGTGACTTCCAGTTCCTCCCAATCGCAGCTCCTTGCCAGCCACTACACTGAGGCTGTCATATTAAAGAAGCTATTTGCCATCCTAGATCTACCAGTGATCCCCTGAGAGGCTCACCTGTTGGCAGCTACCTGTGCCCAAGAGACAACAGTCACCTGAAGGGGAAATGCAAACATTATACAATGTTGCAATTAGTATTAATGGAATTAATAAAGATCAAGATCACCTACTGAGCACGTTAGCATGCAGATAGCATGTTCTAGTCCTAGTGGATACTCAGTATATTTCCAGCTTAGTCCATGATTTTAGACTGGAGTTCTATGAAGACAGGAACAATGCTTATCTTGCTCATCATTGTATTTACATGCATAATGGGCACTGAATATTTGTCAGATGCATGTTAAAGTTTAAAAAGGGAAGAATAGCAAGTCACTTGCATTAAAGGATAATGTTGTCTAGGCCAGTGGTTCTTAAGTGGAGATAACTTTATCCCCCAGAAAACATTTGGCAACATCTGGAGACATTTTTGGTTGTCACAACTGGGGAGGGGAACCTACTGGCATCCAGAAATGCTGCTCAACATTCTACAATGCAAGTGACACCCCCAAAAAAACAAAGAATTATTTGGCCTAAAATGTCAATAGTGCTAGAACTGAGAAACTCTGATCTAAGGATTTGAGAGCTACAGATTATGGTGTGCTGGTAAATGTTAACAACAGGCTCTCCGGATAAGGGACGGACTCCTGATTCATAATGTTTACCAATTTACATGAAATAAATACTACAACCATGGCTGATTTCAAGCTCCAACAAGACATCATGAAACACACAGTTGGGAAAAGGGCATAGCAGAGCACACTGTTATACAATATTTCCACCCTGCAGTTACAATAGACTGAAATAATCCCAACAGCATAGATAATAGTAACATATAGTAAAATAATTTGAAAGTAATGAATTTTGAGTATTATTATTACTACCTTTGATTTTAATGAAACATATTTAAATGTAAGTTTAGGCCATTTCACTTTTATAATGGCTGTATTTAATAAGTGGCTCACAACATTCTTGAAACTTTAACACTGGCCTTTGTGAGTCCGTATGAGTGACCCCCAGCACATACCTGGCCAGGGATAATGCAAATGGAAAGAGATAAGTTGAAGGGTTGAAGGGAGGCAAGAGGACAAGCTGCAAACATCAAACAGTGCCCTTGGCCCGTGTAGCGAGAGGAGGCTGAAGAGCAACTGAGGAGACATCCTGAAGCACAGAGCACCTTGTGAGATATGAACATGGGAGCCACCCAGAGGAGAAAACGTGTTGGGATGTGTTCCCTAATGGGCGACCCCACTTGCTCTACTTTGAAACATTAAAAATCCAGCTTCCAGCTGGTTGCGGTGGCTCACGCCTGTAATCCCAACACTTTTGAGAGGCTGATGCAGAAAGATCGGTTGAGGCCAGCAGTTTGATATCAGCCTGGGCAGTATAGCAAGACTCCACTCATCTCTACAAAATAAAAATTAAACAAATTAGCCAGTCACAGTGGTGTGTATCTATAGTTCCAACTACTCAGGAGGCTGAGGCTGGAGGATCGTTTGAGCCCAGGAGTTTGAGGCTTGCAGTGAGCTACGATTGTGCCACTGTACTCCAGCCTGGGTGACAGAGGGAGATCCTGTATAAAAAAAAAAACCTTAAAAAAAATCCCCTCTCATATATCTATCTATAGACAGATAAGAGAGACAGACAGACAGACAAGACAGACAGACAGACAGACAGATAGATAGATAGATAGATAATATAGACGGGTAGATAATAGATAGATAGATAGATAGATAGATAGATAGATGATACAGATATAGATACAGATATATTAATAGATATACCCTACTGGTTCTGAGTAACACCATGTTAAAAGTAAAAGCAAATGAAAACAGCATTCCTCAGTACCTCCCCTAACACAAAGAGAGAAGTGAATAGAATTTAAATGGAGGGAAATGTATACATAGTTTCCTACTTTCTTAAGAATTAAACATCGAGGACTGTCTGCTATAGTGTTCTACCACATTGTGCAGGCTTAATAAATAAAGAATTTAAACGATCTACCTTCCCCAGGGGAGACAGGCAAATGCACACTGGCATGAGCACATACTGCTCAGGTTGGAGGGCTTCTGTCTTCTCCCCCAGGAGAATCTGGCCCAGTAAAGGAAGCACTGCTTTCGTGTGTGCTTTAGGAGTCTATCCAGAGCTGCAGTCTTCATGGCTGGAGGAGTGAACAGGGCGCAGAGCTGATCCTGCTAAACTGCATCCACTTCCCGAGGTTTGGGATGAACCCATCAAGGTCTCAAGACAGAAGGCCGGGATAGCATAGCTTCTCCCTTTGTAGACTAGGGCTGCTGAATGCAGGGAAGTCCATGTAGCTCCAGAGAGGCCAACGGGTCTCTCCACAATCCCACTCCTCCACTTCCAGTAACATCTACCATCTGCCCACCTCAATGGACCTGCTCTCTGTTCAACAAGTAGAGTGTTTGAATTCCACATTTTCCTTTATAAAAATCCTCAGATGGCCAAATCTCAAAAAATATCCACATGTGAAAGTGGAATTTGGAAGACAAAATAGAACAGGGAGGAGCGCTGTTACTCTTAGGCCCAGGAAAGGGGGATCCCTAGTACTCCTCTGGTTGTTCCCTTTCCTACGGAGTGAAGAGTTGAGGGGCACAGAGATGTACCCACCTGGAGCCTGCAGCCTGCATCTCCTCTTTCAGACTATGTCTTGGGTACCAGAGACCCTGAATCCCCTGTCCAAGTGGTCTTAAGTCCACTTCCAGAGCTCTCCCCAGGCCTTTTCTCTCCAAGGCAAGTCACACCGCCAGTGCACACACCCCTAAGCCACGGGGTGCTGTTTGTGGGGATACAGCTTGGATGTGTAGGCTAGGATGTTCACACACATATGTGTACCACTCCCTTATGTGGGACTGCCAGGGTGGGAAGAGATGAGGGACAGGCCACAGGCCATGGGCTAAGTGTCCACACCCTCTGAGCCACCACATTCCTGCATGGTGCTCCAAACCCCACAGATGCTCAGTGCACAGCAGCCCTTGTGCACAAGTGTCTTTATCAAGGCAGGAGGATGGAGCATCTTTAACACTTTGCCAGCTTGATTTATCATTTTTAAATATTTAGGTATGGTATATGAGCCTCTGTTTTTACACTTGCAGGGCCCCACAAAAGTTAGGGAAGGACCTGGGGAAGGAAAAACCATTTAAGGGAGGGATGGGGGATCATCAGGATCAAAAAGGACCAAAATTGTTTCTTTGCTATGTGGTGCTTAAAATAGTGCCCAGCACATAGTAAGTATTCAAATATTTGTTGAAAGAGAAAAGTTGGCGTGGGGAGGGAGAGAGAGAAAGAGCGGGGAAGGAATTTGTGTTAAAACTTTCACACTTTCAGGAGTTTGTGACACGGAGTCAGAGAGGTCAGAATTCAAATCCTGTCTTTACCATTCCACTTGTGCATCCTTGGGCAAGTTTTTCAACATCTCTGATCCTCAATGTCCTCATCTGGAAAAAGGAGAAGCCACGCTTATCACATAGAAGAACAAATTAGTATTAACTGCTTACACTGTTCTCAAGACCATCATCATTTTCATTAAATGCTCTACTCCCTCAATCCCATTTAATTTATAAGATGTAATCTGAGTATCAATTTGTTTCAAATAACCTCAAGGAGGCTATTTCTACTGACATGGCTAATGCAGAGAGAGAAATATTTCATGATCAGCCCCCACCAACATCCTCAAATGCCCCCCTACCACCATAGTAGGTGCTGCTGGTGCCCACCCATACCCCTAGGCATTCATCACTTCAGTACTCAGTAGTCTGACTTGCAGTTGCCAAACCAGCATTTCTTTGCATAAAGGCATCCTCAGACCTCCAGAGCCCACTAAGCCACTTGCATGGCAGGGCTGCCTTCAACCAATGATGGGCAGGAGTTGGTAGAAATACCCTGGCTCTCTTACTCCTAGAGTAAGATAACTCTGAGGTGCATGTTTTACACTGAATCCCAGCAGCATCATGTTCTAGTTACCCTTAGTGATAACTTGCTTGATAATAGACACTTTGGTTGCTATACAACAAGTATGCCTGAGTATGGCCATGCCAGTTACTACGGCCAGTATTCCTTCTAATTGCTCAGTGCTCGTGCCTTACCACTTGTTAAATATTTTCCAAATCACCTCTTCACATTTAACCAATAAGTTGTTCCCCCAAGTGATTCTTAGGAAACATGAATATTGTATCAAACTAGATCCAATAGCAATTTCACCTAATAAACTACTATTTATTAGTGTCCCCCTTGTTCCTGCAATGTATGGCATTAAAAGGCAATAGGTAAATGAATAAGAAATGGACAATAAAAGATCATTCAGTGCTTCCAGCAAACACCACGGATTTGTTGTTGTTGTTGGAAATCTTCCCATGTGTGTGAGTGAAGTGCCATGACTACGCACAGTGTATCAAATAGGCATCTGCTCCCAAGTGCTTTTGTACTTGGCTGTGACCTCAGGGCTTGACAAACATGTTGTCTCCGTGTTTTTATTTATTATCTCATAATCCTTTGGATGGTGACAAATTCTAAGATTATAACAAATATATTACGATACCAATATGAATATAATGTAACAAAAAGTTGACCTAGATCTATCGTACTTAAATGCCAACCCAAACAGTGGCTAAACTGAGCAACTGTTCGCAATTAGGTCCAATTAACAAGTTTTAAACACGGCATGACTGGGAACCTCTTTGAAGTGTGTTGCCCCATGAAGGTTTTGCTTGAAAGGGGTTTCCCAGTGAGAGCCAGTCAAAACTCACAGCTGAACAGCTTCACTTCCTCTTTAGACTTCAGTGCCATGTAGAGTTCACACTTTTAATTCATCTTCCCCAGTTTTGTGTATAAATATTTCAGACATGTAAATAAATGTCTGGAAAGGCATCTTTGCGGAAAAGGACATTGTGAAATCAGGAGGGAGGAAAGCACGGGGCAGGGCTTTCTGTTGGCAATCTGTTGAAACGATGATCCCTACAGAAAAGGAAATCTAGGTATTCAATAAGGCACACAAGAGCATCGTTTACTCTGACATAAAAGCTCCATGAGGGCAAGAACTTGGTCTGGCTCATCATTGTATCCCTAGTACCTACTAATTAGACTGGCACACAGCAGACCTATTATAGATATTAGATGAATGAATGAATGAATGGCTATTTACTGAATGAATAAACAAATGTTCAAATGAAGTAATAAAATGAATAAAGTATATACATATGCTTGGAAAAGACGAGCTATTTAATAAAATCTAACCCACATGAGTATGTGTGACACAAAAGCACACAGAGGCACACATACAACACACACACACAGAAAAAGGCAGAAATTTGTCTCCTAATTATTTTGCTGGTCCTGCCTATTTGGTGATAATTTGGGACTTAAATTTCAGCTTCATTTTTCATATCTGACAAAAAGATGGGAAACGCAAGTTTGGACAGAATGCACCTAGAGTGGTGCCTGGCACATGGTAAGCACATAATAAATATTTGAGGACTAATGCGTGAAAAAACTACATGGTGCTTGTAGAAAAAACTACACGGTGCTCCACCATCCCTGGCCAGAAGAGGCTCTGACATCTCTGTGTTTCATTCCTTGTGCATTTACTAAGTCTTGTTCACTGGCTTTCCTGCAAGTCTCTCTCATTCGAGGACACCAGGCCCAGCTCCAAAGGAAAGTTTTGCAAGAAGAGACAGGGAGCCATCTTCCTTCCCTCCAGGCCTTGTGGAGACAGTGGAGTCAGTGGCTTTGTTGTAGGTGAAGTGAGATGCTTATTTAGGAGATGATCTGCAGACAGTGAGAGATCTGCCAGGAGGCAGGGCTTCAAAACCTGGGTTGCCTGTTACAATGCTGATTCCTGGGTCCCAGGCCTAAAAGGCTAACACTCAGTGGGTCTAGGGTATAACCCAAGAATCTGCACAATAACAACCACCCTGGTGATTCTGATGCAGATGATAAACTACTAGAGCCACTGGGCTAGAAGGAAAGCCTTCTGGAAGGAGAAAGATGTTCATCCTAGAGTGCCTACATCTGGTGGGTTAGTGCCATCCTGAGGCATCCTTCAGGGAAGTCCTCAAGCATTCTCTAGACAAGACTTTAACTGACTTTAAAAGAGAAAGAATACACATTCTTTCTTTTCTGTGATGGTAGGGGACACACACAATTCAGCAACCAAAAGGTTTTAGTTCCCCCAAAAGTCTAAAAGCGCACTAATAAAGGGCCCTGGAGTGCAACTGGGGAAGACAAGCATGCTTCCCAAGCAAAAGACCCACTTTTCCCTTAAGGGAAAATCCCAGGTTTGAAAATATCACAGAAACAAAAAGAAAGATAACTAGAAAACAGGAGCTGGAAATGTTGATCCTAATGAAAAGCAAGGAAGCGGGGCAAAGACACTGACATCTGAATTACCCATGTGACAAAGTCTCAGGACAGAGGGAGGGCTGACACAGAGCTAGACTCCATTAAAGTGTTAGAATGACAAGTTCCTGCAACATGATAATTTAGAGACGTATAATATATCTGTCCACACAATAGCTAATTTCAGAGTCAATGATGTACTCCTTGAAGACAATCTGGAAACCTAGAAAATCCAAGACAAATGGTCTGTTAGCATAAAGGATCTCGATGGTTTAAATCCTCCATACATCATGGCTGCATGAAAGGATTCCTCTGTAAACATGGGAGCAAGACCACACTGCCTTATATCAAGATATTTTCAGCTTGTTTAAAAGGGGGCATTATTTTCCACTGGCAAATAGTTTCTTCACAATCTCTCTCTCTCTCTTTCTTTCTCTCTCTCTCTCTCTCACACACACACACAGAGACACACACACACCCTGCCTATCTGTGCACATGGAGGAAAACTCTTTTGACGGTTTTCAAGTGATAAAGGCTTAAGCCTTTTTGTACTACTTTGGGAAGCTTAAAGCTACAGACTAGACCAGCTACAGCCCAGCCTGGTGAAACATCAGTCTTTCTGTGAGCTGGCCAGCATCACCTACTCCCTGCACCCTGCCTTCCTGTCCTGCAACCAACAGTCTAATTGCTTTTGTACCTTTCTGAATAAACAAAAGTACTTCTTTTTTGTTTAATGTCATATATAGTTTATAAAATTAAGTGGTAACTGTAGATAACAAGCATTTTATGTCGGCTATGTAACATATGAGCTTCAAGTCTATTTCTGTTGACTCTCAACCATCAGGCTCATGGCAAAGGCTTTATGACTATAGGATAGATAGGGGTGTGTTAGCCATACATGTTGGAAGGAAGGGAAACAGGAGAAGGAATAACAGTCAGAACAGGTTGGCTTGTACTGGGGTAATAACCATTCCCCAAAATCTCAATGGCAAAAAAAATAAAAATAAAAAGGCATCTTTCTCACTCTACTACATATCCATCTAAGGTCAGTGCGGGGGGGGTGGGTGGCAGGGGGGAGATGGAGGGTGGGACCACTCCTTACTCCTTACTCCAAAACCCAGGCTGAGGAAGTGGCCACCAATTCCTACATTGCCAGGCATATGGGGGAGGGGAAGAAAGCTCTGCACAGCCTTGAACTGGCAATTAAATGTTTGATCTAATGGTGACACACAGTATCTCCACTCATATCTTATTGCCCAGAACTGGTCACATGGCCCAGCCACCAGTCACCCAATGACAAGGGGGCCAGGAAGTGAAATCCTACTCTGTGCCTGAAAGTCAAAGATCCAGAAAGATCTGAAGAACAGCGCTAACGACCACCAAGAAGGGAGGACGGGAGAAGACCTACAAATTGACTGCTGCTGACAAAGACACACTGAAAAATCCTACTACTGTCACTGACTGTCCTCAGATCCTGACTCAACAGCATCTACCACTGCCTGTAAAACCTGCAAAGTAGAGGGCAAGTCCCAAAACATAATCCAGCTTTCATCCCAACATCTAAAGAAATAATCATGCATTTCCATTAAGATTGAATTTTGACAGCAGAGAGGTAATAGGTGTTGCTTTGTAATTTTAAAAAATAAAGATTTTGTTAATTATACAATATTTTCAAAATGTTTTCATTTCCCATGAAATAGGCATTCTCATATATTAATTTTAAGAACAAAGTTGGTTGGGCTTTCCTGAAATATTATTGGTTAGGTGGCAAAGAACATTTAAAAGGTTTATCACCCTTTGACTCAGAAATTCTACATCTAGAAATTAATCCTAAGAAAATAAGCAGAAATGCAAATAAACGTTTATGTAAAAGCATATTGTCTTCCTTTTTTTTTTAAGACAGGGTCTCGCTCTGTAGGCCAAGCTGCAGTGCCATTGCCTGATCACATCTCGACGGCCTCAACCTCCTAGGGTCAAGCGTAGCCCACTTCAGCCTCTCAAGTAGCTGGGGCTACGGGTGCCCACCACCATACCTGGCCAATTTTTGTTTTTTTTTTGTAGAGATAGGGTTTTGCTATGTTGACCCAGGATAGTCCCAAACTCCTGGGCTCCAATAATCCTCCTGCCTCAGCCTCCCAAAGTACAGGGATTACAGGTGTGAGCCACCATCTCCAGCCTAAAGTGTTTTTATGTTTTATAGATGTTTTCTGTAGCATTATTATTAATACTCCAAACTGGAAGTAACATAAATGTCTAATAAAAGGGAATGGGTCAAATAAATATGGCTACATTCATACAACAGAATATTGCATATTGGTGTGGTGAAATGGCTCAGCAGGCTGGCGTGATAATACAATGATTCTTATTGCCATTAAGAACCACAATTATTAGGGTTATCTAGAAATGTGGAAAGAACTACAGGAAGTAATAATAACAAGACAAAGTAGAAATCAATAATATACATATTAAAATTCTATATGATATAAATCAGTTCTACATTAAATTCAGAAAAGATTAGGGCATATATCGATGTTCCAGAAATTTGTGTTTTTCTGATGATTTTGTATGCATTCAGATGTTTTGTTAAACTCTTTCTCAGCTGATGAAAGAAGAAGAACAAGGAAGAAGAAATAAAAAGGGAGGGGAGGAGAAAAAGAAGAGAGAAAAAAGGAAGAAGGGGAAAGTAGAAAGGGGACCAGAAAGACAGAAAGGTTTAGAAAGTTTATTGTAGCAACTACCATAACATCTCCATGCTGTCCATCCCAGGCAAAGTCCTGAGTAGGCTTTTCGTCTGTGAGCTACAAAAGAACAATGTGATTTTAGTCTACCAAAATGTAAGAATTTTTGCTGTTCACTAAATACATGGAAAGTATAGGAAAGATCTTCAATACCTCCACATCACATTCACAGATACATTTGCCACTTATGAGAACTGAGCTTTGGCCTCTAAGCAGTGGCCTCTAAGCCACCTGGGAGGTTGAATAAATACCCAGTGAACTGGCTGGGTGTTTCTGGGCTACGTGGTACTTGGTCTGGCTAATTCCAATTGGTAGCATAAGACCAGGAAGGCTGAGTGACAAGATTGGGTCTGGGCTTAGTCAAACTTCGTGCAGCCCTCCTTGAGGGTGAAACGGAGGACCTAGAAGCTAGTATTAGAAATCTTCAAATAAACAAGAAACTTTTTTCAACTCAGTAGGCTACCAACAATGAGATACCATCAAACACCCACCACAGTGGATAAAATTTAAAAGACTGACAATATTAAGTACCGGTGAGGATGTAGAGCAACTGGGTCCCTTATACATTGCTGGTGAGAGTACAGAATGGTACAACCACTTTGGAAAACCGTTTGACCCCTTTTAATGTAATTCCACTCCTAGGTTTAATACTTGAAGAAAATGAATGCATATGTCCACAAAAAAAAGACTTGTTCAAGAATGTTCACAGTGACATCAGTCATAATAGTTCAGATTTGTTCCATGTCTCTTTTCTCTAAGATGAGTGACTTCCCAGTACATGGTTGAGTCCAGGAGCACAAAAGGGCAGAAGAAACTTGCCATGCCTATTGAAGTCTCACTCAGAACTGACACACAGTCACTTCCGTCCTTCCTATTGACTAAAGCAAGACACATGGCAAACCACTTACTGAGCATTTACTGCAAGCGTGGCTCTTCTCATGCATTTTAGTCTTCACAACAATACAGTGAGAGGGGTACAATTATTATCCTCTTTTATAGATGATAAGACTGTAAATAATTTTTCCAAAGTCACAAGACTAGTAAATGGCAGGAATTTGAGTGCAGAGAATTACACCCCAAAGCCCCTTATACTGAACCTAGAGTTAGAAGATCCTAGATCCAGTGTTTACTTATACAGCCATCACAAAAGTCTATGGAGTGAATTGGGACATAAATTTTTAAGTGGCTTGAACAAGTCACTTAACCTATTTGGCTTTCAATTTCTTCTTGTGTAAAATGAGAGTTATACTAGATTGATTGACCTCTAAGCTCAATTGCACTTATAAATTTAATGCCAAGATTCTGTGAACTCAGTGGAACATTTACCATTAACCTGATAACAAATGCAAATGGATAATTTGCTAATCACTACAAGTGAGCCCCAAACTACCCCGATTTCAATATAAGCAACCATATTCAGGGAAGTCACTATGAGATGATTAAGTCTATGCAGAATAGATACTAATTTAAATCCCATTTAAAAAAAAAACAGAATTTTGCTTTTCGGTTAATCCTAAAAGCACTAGAAAAAAAGTAATTCATCGTCAAATTAAACAAATTCCTTTGTTAATGCAAGATTTTTCTTCATTTTTTTAATGGCAAATTGCAGTTCCCATGGAAGCATGGTTATGCTGCTAGCACCTGAGTCTTATCCTCTACACTCTGCACCTTTCTCATGGGGAAAAAGTAGAGTGAGGTCGATGCCCAGGAGAGCTGCAAATCCCATTCCCATAAGAACAAGAGCAACTGCTGAAATTGCCTCACACCTACTGTTACTTAAAATAACCTCTGAACATTTTCTAAGAATTTTTTTTTTCCAGTGTACTTCTCTAGTCTTTCCAAATGGACTTACAGACTTAGAAAACACAGATGATTTCTACTTGTTTGCATCTCTATGATCACTTGGTACTGTACTGTTTTGTAAAACTGGATGGATGGAAGGATGGATGGATGGATGGATGGATGGATGGATGGATGGATGGATGGATGCACAGATGCTTAGATGCATGGATGGACAGACGGACAGACGAGTAGGCTAACACACACACTGTACCTCTCTTAGGAATGCTGCTTTCTATTCACTTATACTCTTTCATCTAATTAACTCCTATTCACATGTTGGCTCTCGGCTCAAGCATTGCTTCCTCAGAGAAGCTTTCTCTGATCCCCAGTCAAGATCAGGTTCCTTCATTATGTCCTTACATAGTGTAGTGTTCCTTTCTTCAGATCACTAAGCTACATGAGGTTATGTATTCATCAGTATGATTACACTCATGTTTAACGTTCATCTCTTCTAGGCCATAAATTCCATGAGAGTGGGACCACATACGAGCTTAAAAAATGAATGAACAAATAAATGAATAGGTGAATGAATGAACTATGAGCTATGAGCTTGGAACTTGGATATAAAGATAATTCTACTATAATCATAAAGTTGCAGTATTTAAGGAAAGCAGAAAACTTCAAGGTCAAATGGCACTTATATAATAAAAGAATCTTAGAGTTTTGAGGGACCTTTGGTTCAATATCCTACACAATGTGGGAATATGTGCACTGAATATTTGACCTGTATGAACAGAGTGTATAATTTGTGTATAACTTGATTTTTGGAATAGGTATTTAATTCCTTGGGAAATGTCATTTGCTATGGTACCCTAAAACTCTGAGATGTTTAATAAGTTCATATTAGTGCACATCTTATTCTAAAGGATTATTTTATTCATGATTTTTCAATTAATCAATTTATAGGTCTACCTAACTCAATACAATGCAATAGGTGTGTGCGTGTGTGTGTATACACACACTATATAAACTAAATTATGTGGAAATCATATATTCATCAACAAAATCATTTAAAGTGCACCAATTATGTCACTAAACAAATCTTAAGATAAATTATTCCATAAAATGAAGAATAGTTTAAACTTCAGACTATTTGACCTCTAATCTCTGTTTTGCAAGTCTAGATTTTTAATCCGACCTTTCTGAAAATGAGACCCACCTATACAGGTGCTGCAATTACAGCACTAAAGCAGTCAGTAGTTGTAAACTACTGTATGGCCCACAAAGCCTAAAATATCTACTATTAGGCCATTTGCAGAAAAAGTTTGCCAACCTCTGCCTTAGTCCTATCACACCCACTCGTAAAAACTTATGCTCCAATAAAAAACAATGCAGAGTGGTTAGAACACTGTATTTTACACCTTAGCATGGTGATCTGAGGTTTAGTTGCTGTTTGTCATTTTTTTCCATTGTCTGACTATAACCTACTGACAGCTTCACAATCCCTAGACTACCCAGATAGGAGCAGGGAAATGGTTTGACTAACTGCTAATTAATCAGTCTGGCTTGAATTCTCCCTTCAGTAAACACTAGAACACATCTGTTTGAAACAATGTTTTGATGAAACAGTCCCTCAATCAAAAAGAAAAAAACTCACATCCCATGCATGCTCTGCTGCAGTTTTTCTTCTCTGAGATTTGCCATCATCTGAATGTAAATGAATCATGCTAAATCTGGTATCAAACCCACAAAAGACGTCTAGGGAGATTATGAGCAACCATGTTACACAAACTAAGATTATGCAAACCATGTAGCAGATATAAAACAAGTCATTTTATTTCTTAATCATTTTCTTGCTTTGAGCTTTGTAACATAATATTTAATGAACACTACATTTCCCTAGATAAGAAAATATATACGTGAATATTTAATAGAGTACCTAGTACATATTTTGTGCTTGTTAAAAATTAGTTGAACCTGAAATTCAATGAACCATGAGGAAGAATATTTTTAAACCACTTAATTGTCTAAAAGAATAAAGTATGCATCTTTAGCACATAAATTCTATGAGTCGGCAGTCTAGGAAGATTTATCTCAAAATAAATTTTTTCTTGTTCTTGTGGCTTTGGTTTAAATCACTTCATAGAACCCCCAAAACATGCCTTAAAAGATACAATGCCAGCTTTATTCCGGAGCAGGCCAACATGGTTTCACCAGTTTATAAATCTTTGCATTGTTGTAAAACAGAAACAACATGCCAGTCTGCAAAGATTCTTTCACGAGTCTTAAATTCCAGTTATACTCACCCCACTATAGTCATCAAATAGAGAGCCTGGGTTCTCCATGATAGAGGTTCTTTCTAGGGGTTCAGAACTCCTGATCCTTGTCACCTGGAGAGCCCAGTGTTTCAAGTTTATCTGCTCCCTCTGCTGCCTGGCTCTGTGGTAATTACCAGGCTCCCAGGGCTGGCCTAACAGCTCATGTGATAGAAGTACACAGGCAAAGAAACAAACAGCTGCGTGAATTCCAGCGGCATTCAAACCTTAAACAACCTGAGGAAAGTTGCTGAATCAAAAATGGAATCTAAAAAGTCAAACTCATAGAAGTTGAATTTCTGGAGTGGTGGTTACCAGACGCCAGGGTGGGAGGACCGGCAGGGGAAGGGAGGAAAAAGGAGGGAAAGGGGAGATGCTGGTCAAAGCATTCAAAGTTTTGGTTGGAGCTAAGGAGTAGGTTCTGGTGATCTATTACACAGCATGGTGACTACCATTAACAATAATGATGTGTTGTAGATTTCAAAATAGCTAAAAGAACTATTTTAAATGCTGTCATCACAAAGAAATGTTAAGTATCTGAGGTGATGGGCATGTTATTTAGCCTAATTTGATCATTCTACAATGTATACATGTATCAAAACATCATGTTGTACCCCACAGATACATACAATTATCATTTGTCAATTAAAAGTAAAAAAAAAAAATGTTAAAGGAACAAACTTGGGGAAACAGCTTTCAAAACATTCTAGCAAAGAACATAAGGGCTACATCCAATTGGTCCAGCCTCCAAAAGAAAACGAATAGTAAAATGTGCAAACTTATAAAAAAGTAATGGCTGAAAATGTTATTTCTTTCCTAGACAAAAGCTTTATTTTAATGATTACACATTCTCCGGGAGAATTGATAAGAAAGTGGTAATTGTGTTACCAGAGAAGTGGATGGCTTGAAGATGGCATGAGAGAAACAATCACTTATCACTGAAAATACCTTTGCACCTTTTGAAAGGTGTAATGTGCATATATAATCTTGTCAAGTAATTGCATTAATTAAGTTTTTAAGATTACATATTACACACCCAACATATATCATGCATAGACCAAAGTTACTAAAAGCACACAATGCAAGGTGTGACTTCTAATGACAGTCTTCATTTTTTCATTCATTTAACAAGTAGTTATGTGCCAGATACTAAGGAGGTGAACATTTAAAATGTTGTTCCTTCCCTTACAGAACATTTGGTCTAATGTAGCCATGGCTATGCATACAAGCAATTTCATACAATAAGTATGAAGTGCAGTAGAACAGAGAAAGGATGCCCAATAAACATTGGGACATTTATTCTCCAAACATATGTTACAGCCTCCTGGTAGTCACCTGGAGACACCAATCACTTAGTCCAGAAATGTTGTGATTGTTTAGCATTGAGAGTTCCTCTTTTGGAATCAGTTTACAAGCTGTGTGAGTGATCTACTGCCATAACGTTGCTGCATAACAACCACAAAATCCCACGGGTATACAATAAGCCTTCCTTGCTTATTCCAGACTGGTTGAAGAGGCAGTGCTGTTGATCTTTACAGGCTCATTTACATGTCTGGGGATGAAGAGTGGAGGGGAAATCAGTTGGCTCTCAGATCATCCAAACTGACCTTGCCTGTGACAAATGGAGCAATACTGCTCTGTTCCACACGCCTCTCATCCTCCAGCAGGCTAGCCCAGGCATGTTCTCCTGGCAATGGCATAGCTTTGAAAGAGGAAGTAGAAACATGTTTACCTTGTGAGTCTTGGCTCAAAACTGGCACACTCTCACTACCATTGCATTCTACTGCCCAAGACAAGTCACAATGTCCCTTCAGATTCAGAGGATGGGGAAACAGACACCATCACTTTAGCAAGAGGAACTGCAGAATCACATAGCAAAGAGCGTAGATACAGAGAAGGGTGAAGAACTGAGGCCATCATTGCAATTTACCACTGAGCCATGAGCAGTCTCTAAATTATCTTCTCTTGGTTTTAACCCTCCTCTTTCACTAGAATTGATTTCAGATGGTTTGATCTTTGCTCAAAATTCAACCCACCCTCAAAACCCAGAGAACTGCCATCCCTGAATACAGAAATGCTGTCTCATGACTTTTTCTTTGTCCCTCAGCAACTGCCAACACAGGGCCTTATGAAGGGAGATGCCTAAATGATATTTGTTGGATGGATGACAATTGTGTTTGCAGGTTATAAAAGTGTTTCAAGTGACAGGTGCATATTAGGATATACAGATAGTCTTCTCAGATGACCACTTTGAAACAGATGCCACATTCTAATATGTTGGTGTCCCTGAGTTTGTATAAAAAATTGACCCATTATATTTAGGTCACATTCCTACTATTCAAGATTGTAAAGCAGATACTTATTACAATTATCTTAACTTTAGCTTTTGTTTTTTACTCAGATTTCTAAAATGTACCTCCCAATCTTTCACCCATTATTTTTCAAATAGTGAAGTCATTCTACAAATAGGTATTCCCTAACCTCATGCTAGGTATATTATCCACTGACTTACCATTGGCTAGAGAATGCCTCTGGAAAGGATAACAATGACCTACCTTACAGGACTTTTCTGGGAAGTTACATGATAGACTGCTTGAAGAAAGGTCTGCAAATTCGCCTTCTGTAATATTAATTCTTTACATTTCTAGAGCTGCCTTTCTCTCAAAGAATTCCAAGTGCTTCACATATGGTCTGCCAGATCCTCTTAGAGTGTAAATTATGCCCCAGGAGTAAGTTAATTGTTTGCAGGGAGGCATTAACTCTTTCAGGTCACTAGGGTTCCACTTACAGCATTGCAGGAGGGCAGTAATTTACCAAATAATACACCAGTGACCGGAAAGTATTTGTGCAGTATAAATTATTCCCAGGGAGTAACTTATGAACTCAGAAAATCTGGTTTATTATCTCATCTATTCACACAGATTCCCAGGGAGGGAGAGAAGGAGCAAGAAGAGAAAAAAATAGGTAGAAAAATAGATGAGGCTACAAGTTTCCCAAGCTCCCACAGCTTGTCAGGGGCAGAGCTCCAACTTGAGTTGCTTGATCACTGGCATGCCTTCCTCTCAACTTGAGGCTGTGGGACTTGGGGCTGTCAACCTGAAGTTTCTGCTAATCAGGGCCAGGACTAGGATGAGGTGAGAAAGGTGCCTCGGTGGCTTCACCTGAGTCCTGGCCCTGCTGCTACATCAGTGAGATATGTATTACCTTGAAACACTCAAGGGACCATAAAATCCACACTCGCATTCACTGCTTGCTTCTATTAAACCCATAAATAATTGTTGAGGATTCATGAATTGATTGATTAGTGTTCCCATATGGAGGAAAAATGGAGAAGGCAATGGAGGAGGTGGTGTAAGAGTAAAGAGGAGTGGATGTCATGTTGCTCTGTTGCCGTTCTTGGAAACAGTCAAACAATTCATGTATTTTAGGTAAGAGCAGAAGAGACTAGATTGAAGTCCGTTTATTATGTAATTAATATATGGTATAGAGGTCTCTTGGAATATTTTGGCTTAAAGATCCAAATACTGGCCAGAGGTGGTGGCTCACATCTGTTATCCCAGCACTTTGGGAGGTGAGGTGGAAAGATAGCTTGAGCCCAGGAGTTCCAGACCAGCCTAGGCAATATAGGGAGATTCCATCTCTATTTTCTTTTTGCTCTTTTTTTTTTTTTTTTTTTTTTTTTGAGACGGAGTCTCACTCTGTTGCCCAGGCTGGAGTGCAGTGGCGCGATCTCAGCTCACTGCAACCTCCACCTTCCTGATTCAAGCAATTCCCCTGCCTCAGCCTCCTGAGTAGCTGGGATTACAGCCGCACACCATCACATGCAGCTACTTTTTTTGTATTTTTAGTAGAGATGGGGTTTCACCATGTTGGCCAGGCTGGTCTCAAACTCTTGACCTCAGGCAACCTGCCCACCTCAGCCTCCCAAGGTGCTAGGATTACAGGCATGAGTCACCATGCTCGGCCTATTTTCTTTATAAAAATAAATAAATAAATAAATAAAGGTCCAAATACTGAATCCTTGTCAGAGTCAACTGACCACTATGAATTCCCATTCTTTAGGAAAGTTCCAAAAGTGTGCAACAGGAACTAGGCGGTCCACAAAAGAATTAGGATACTAGTATCTTGACTCCCCACTCAAATCTCTCTCTTCCCCCCGACCCCCACCTATCTCTGTGCCTTTGTGATGGCTGTCTAAAAGCCAATTACAGAAGCATCATGGCCTTTTAAGGGGAAAAAATGTATTTAGTGTTCTGCTCTCTGCCTGGGAGTTTTGCTGTTCCAAAAGGCAGCAATCAACTGTTCAAAGTTCTGCTCCCCATTCAGCCTGACATTAACCTTTGCCCCCAGTAGAGATCCCAGTTGATTTATCTGAATTTTGACTCATTTCTTGCCTCAATAAAATATACTAAATCACAATTTGAAAGGTGACAGAACACTCCCCGTGTGCCCCCTTCCATACACAGACACACACATAAAACCAGTGAAATAATTGTATAGCACACTTACTTGGATGGTAAGACTGTCAAAGAGTGGCCTTGGGTAAGTCACTTAACCACTCTCTGCCTCCATTTTCTCCCCTTGTAAGATGAGGAGCTTGGACTAGAAGTCTCAGGTCCCTTCCAATTCTGGAACTGATAAGTCTCATCAAAGTGATAACTTTAACCTATACTAGAATCAGCAAATCATAGCCCTTGGGTCAAATCTTGTCCACTGCCTGCTTTTGTATGGTCCATGAGCTAAGAATGGTTTTCACATTTAAAAATCAAAAAAGTATTTCATGACATGGAAAAATTATATTATCATTTACATATCATCTATGGGTGCTCTTGCAACACAAGGCTAGAGTTGAGAAGTTGCAACAGAGACAGTATGCCTGCAAAGCCTAAAATAGTTACTATCTTTACAGAAAATGTTTGCTAACCCCAGACCTAAGCCATCAGACTATTTGCATAGTAAGAAAGTCTGCCGCAACACTCTCACCTGATTGAAGTTTTATCTCTGGAAAACAGAAATTTCACAAAGTAATTTCAAGAGCCAAAAACAAAATTAGCGGACAATTAGACAATTTGATCCTAATGAAAGAAACTGCTGGAAATAACTGATAAATCTCCCTTGCCAATGTCAGGATTGATTTCTTATGAGAAACGATTTACTCCAAAGAATTTGTCACTTCCCACTACTTGCAAAAAGGCCATTACAGTGAATTTTTCCCCTTTCTTTTTTTTTTCTTTTCACTTTTTTTTAAGTGGTCTGAAGGCAAATCTATCTTTCCTTCATGAGTAATAGGATCATTCGTGAAAATGGCTGTTAAAAAGCAAGCAAGCATGGAACAAATCGCGGTCCAATAAAGCAGTGACTTTGAAAAGGAAATTGCCCTGCTTAAGTGATGGATTCTGTTTCAGTCCTCACGACCCAAGTTATGAGGCAGTCCAGGGACCCGGGTCCTGGCCCTTATAGTCAAAGCAGCTGCAAAGCCCCACTGGGAGCTCGCCAAGGACTCTGTGAATGGCCAAAAGCTGACCCACCCACCCCATCACGTCTACAGGCTGCAGCCCTACAGGGCCACAAAGGCTGAGCAAGAATGTGGCAGCACCTAGCACCCAGTCTCCTCCAGTGACCCTTTCAGCCAGCCTGGAATGTCCCCTCACCCCCACCTCCTCTCTGCTTACTTACTCCAATCAAGGGCTAGTTTGAGTTCCATAACCTTATAATACCCTGTATTATTTTTCATCATTTTATGGTTGTGTTTTCTCTTCCCAAGGAGTGTAAGATCCTTGGGCACAAATTGCACCGATCATTTAGACAACTTTCAGTTAGAGACTCACAAGAAATCCTGGTGAAGAGGACGATAGCGATGAAATAGGAAATTAGCAGGACTTCGAACCTTTTTTCTCAAAGAGGAGATGGGAGGCTTGAACAATGTTTGTTCTCTCTGATTCTCAGGCAGGGCTTCCTAGATAAAAAGCTGAGATCTGGGGACAATGTGAGAATCCTTAGCAGTATGTTGCTGTTGTTGCTTTATCAGACGATGTTCTGCCTATTGAGAGCAGAGTTGGTGCTGCAAATTCTTCCCTTCTGGACTTCGCTGAGGAACAGCTTCAAATCAAACTGTTCCGTTTCCTTGAGAACAGAGAAGATGGAGCCTCGGAGCTGTGGGGCTCCCTACTTTCAGCTTATGGGGGCGTGAGACTGTGACATCAGGCCATCCCCTTGTTCCCAAGACACCAAATGTTTGCTTCCCATCTTAACTCTATTCAAGGCAGTCACTTCAGAAGGAACTTTTGCTGAATTCATCTGTATGCTGTAGCCATGTAAATAAATGTTCTTTCAAAATTAGAAATATTTGCTTTAACTCTAAATTAAATTTAACATTTTCCTTTATATTACTGTTTTAAGATACTTTGTATTTTGAAAGGAATTTAATGTTTTGGAAGAGTCTTAGTCTTAGAACCTATCAAAATAGGGCTTCTTCATTTTGCTTTCAAAAAGAATCATAAGATGATTGCAACCACTGGGAAAAGATAAAGCTAATTCATTAACCTGGGAGCATCTGAAAAATCAACTCCTGAGCTCCACCCCTCAAGAGATTCTGATTTAATTGCCCTGAACAGGGCCTAGGTCTGGGACTTTTTTTGTTTTTTTTTTTTGAGACAGAGTCCCACTGTGTCACCCAGGCTGGAGTACAGTGGTGCAATCACTACTCACTGTAATCTCCACCTCCCAAGTTCAAGCAGTTCTCATGCCTCAACCTCCCAAGTAGCTGGGATTACAGGTGCCCACCACCACAACCAGCTAATGTTTCTATTTTTAGTAGAGACTGGGTTTCGCCATGTTGGCCAGGCTGATCTCAAACTCCTGACCCCAAGTGATCCACCCACCTCAGCCTCCCAAAGTGCTGGGATTACAAGTGTGAGCCACCACCACTCCCAGCCTAGAGGTCTGGGTGTTTTTTGAAATCTCCCCAGTGTTTCAATGGCCATGTGAAAATCAGACTCCAGGACATGAGTCTCATATATACCTCTGTTGGAGTATTTATCACTTTATACCATCAATACTCATGGGCATATCTCCCTCTCTGTAGTGGTAGTTTCTGAAGCGCTGGGAGAGGACTGTCAAAACCCAAAGTGCCTACCATTAACCCAGCTCCTTCTGAGGGACCATCCGCTGTGGAAGGAAGGTGGGGAGGAACTCTAGGAAGTATCTCAAGCAAAGGTGGCCAGGCTGTGTACTCTGTGATGCCAACAACCTGGACATGAATGATTGGCCCAGGATAGGCACTTGCCCCCAGGTCTGCGGATATACAGGGTGTTCTGCAACCTGTAAGGAGACTGATACAAAGGCTCAGTCCAACTCTCACCCCTGGTGAATCCCTAGTGGGACAAACTAGATCCTTTCACTAAAGGAGTTTAAATGTGAGATCAACTGAGAGCTGAGCAGTTGGTAGCAGGAGCAGAAGCCAAAGGACACCCAGGGAAAAACAGCGAGAGAGGAGCTGAATCACCTTGGCGGCTAAGCCGTTAGTGGGGATCAGCAGATGCCTGCTGCTGAGGGGGCAGCGAGATAACCCAGTCACAGAGCTGTATCCTGAATGACCTTCCAGTTCCTGAACTTCAATCCAGTTTTCGTGAGGCCTGGCTGGGTGGCCTTTCCGGAAGGCTTTTCGGAGACACGTGGCTGAATGGTGGAGATTCCGGTCAGCCTTCCTTCCACAGTAAATTCCCATTACTTAGGGTAAACTCAGTGGTATCTGTTCCTTGCAACCCCTGCCCCCCGCCCAAAAAAAAAGCCCAATCAGCACAATGCCCAGGGCCTAGCACTTTGCCTGGCACACAGCAAGTGCTAGATATTTGCAGGTGCTTGGACGGGCTGATCATCCCCAGCAAAAAGCCCTCTAAAAATAAAGAAATCATTCAGAGTAAGAACATTGATGAGGGTCGTCTTCAAATTCCAAAAACAATGCTAAACGGCAATAAATATATTAAGCTTATTCTGCCCTCTAATTTCTGAATCTAACTACATTTCTACCATAAATCTATCAAAGAGGGAAATGTCATTTTCTGCAGAACTGCAGAGAGCATCCTAATTTCAGCTAAGGTATGTTTGGATGACTCGATTTTCACTTCGCTTAATCTTAAATCACAGCAACGTTAGTAAGAACAATTTTCCTCCCACACTCGCTTCACTGACAAACCTGCAAAGTAGCTGATCTTTGACTTTTAAGAAGTTTAATAATACGTGATCTTCCCCCTACACTGCCACACGCATTTCCCCTGCCTATTGTCTGTATCAGCTACTTGAAGAACACATACTCCCCAACAACCGGATGAGTCATAAAATAAGAGGTACATGGATGTAAACTGAGCCTGTTTACACTTTCCCTGGCCCCAGCTAATAAAATAAAAGAGGTCCCACTGAATTCAGGTCCAATGGCTTCCGGAAAGCAGGTTTCTGCTTAGCAAAGACATGCCCTATTTAGTACATTATTTTAGAGGTACAGCCAATTCCATGCCCCATGTGAATGAAATGTATTTATGGTTATAGCCATGCACAGGGTGTGTAAGGACTTGCCCTCCTCCTGTCCTCTACAAAAGAAGGCTCAGGCAGCTTCTGGTGGTGAACTAACCAACAAAAGGAATGCCCAGAAGGTCTCACCTCACCCATCCACAGAGCTCTGGAATGGGGGCCGGGCCCCTGATCGCTGGAAACTCAGCACCCAAGTGGGTGCTTGTTGAAGTTTCCCATCTGCATTTTCGAAAAGCTGGATAAAAGCAGGTTTAGCTCAACCTCCCCTAACCCGTTCCTGATAAAGTGATCTTACGCCTCTGGAATTGGGATTTTGAATGTATGTGCCTACCCCATGTCTGGTATTAGATTACAACAGCATGAAAATGGAGCCTAGGACTGAGGAGCCGGCCAGCCTCAGAAGCCTTCTTCATTGCCTGCCATGTAATACATGATATGCAAAGCCTCTGACTTCAGCCAGCAGATATTTGGAGACCGTGTTGGCCTTAGCATGGGGACTAAACTAATGTGTGTTTAGGTCAGAAAGCGAATCAGGAAAGCCACTGGAGGGCACGTCACGGAGTGAGAGCCCTATAAATTCATCCCCACTCGCAGCGTCCCCTGACAAATACTCGGCTTCCCTCACCCGGCCGCTCCGCACCTCTCCTTCTCGGTGCTAGAACTCCGGCCGGCAGCTCCTTTTCTCGCCACTGCCTCCTGCCCCGCGGAGAAGAGAGAGGGCGAGACACCCGAGCGGGAAGGCCGGACTTCGACAGGCGCGAGGAAAGCCCGGCGCGGCCCTGCACCGGCCGAGCGCCTCCCTCCCAGTGCGGCGCGCGGGGGCGAAGCCCGGCGCGGGCGCCGCGGTCAAGTTGGGATTGCCCCCTTCGGCTGGCCCGCGCAGAGCGCCGCACATTCCTCCCGATTTTTGATCCACCCCGAGAGGAGAAGGCGCTAGCCCCGCGGCGTCTCCACGCTCTCAGCGCTCTCCCTGCAGCCCAGGGAGGGGCGCCTCGCGTCGCCCACTCGCACCCCGGCCCCCCGCCTCGGGAACTCCAGGGCCTCCTCGCTGCTCTCCTCTCCTCCCCCACCGCCAGGCCCAGCAGACGCCTTCCGACCCCTCCCTCCCGGGGCCCCGCGCCTCCCCTCCCCCACCCCGGCCCCGGGCCCCCCAGCCCGGGCTCTAGAAGACCAGCCTGGGCTCCTGGCGCCCTCATGTCTTCACGGGACTCCCCGCGCCGGTTGACGTGGTGTCTCGTTCGGATCTCCAGGCAAGACCTCAGCTCCGGCAGCAGCATCAGACAAGCCAGTCTCGTGCTCCCAGGCAGTGCGCCCAGAGGAGGCGCAGAGCGCGGCAGCTGCCGCTGAGCCGCCCGCAGCGCCCCGGGCCCGCGCAGCCCCAGCCAAGAGGGCGGCGCGCGCAGCCCTGTCAGCCCCCCACCCAAAGCAGCGGCGGCTGCTAGGACCTCGGCTTCTGGGGGTGCGGGGGCCCGGCGGGAGAGTTGCCGGCAGCCCTAGCCCTGTTCGCGGCGGCAGCGGCGGGAGTCTTGGCCGCCGCCTCCAGCGCGCCCTTGCTGCCCCGCGCGACCCCAGGATTGCGAACTCTTGCCCCTGACCTGTTGGGCGGGGCTCCGCGCTCCAGCCATCAGCCCGGATGGGTCTCCTGGCTGGGACTTGGGGCACCTGGAGTTAATGTCCAACCTGGGGTCTGCGGAGACCCGATCCGAGGTAAGTGAGGGAGCGGGCCGGGGAGGAGGGAGCGGGTGGTGCCTGCGTCGCGGGCGGGTGCGGCTGGCTGAAGGGCGCCCTAGTCAGAGGGGTGCGTCTGGACCCCAGAGCAAGCGGTGAGAGTAGAAAGTGGAAAGACTAGAGGGAGCCTAAGCTATGCGAGGAGAGAGAAAAGTAGAACCGGAGAGAGGCCGGCCTTTCGGAGGGGCATGTTGCCTTTTACACGTGGGCAAAGATCTGTGGAGCCCCAGATGCGCCTGGACCCGGAATGCCCAAGAGGGGCAGTTTCCTTCCCCGACTCGGCCAGGCGCTCTTCCGTCAAGTCACAGAACGATTCAGAGCTTGGGTCATCTTCGAACCCACCGCCGTCGAAATGTGTCCTCTCTGGACGTGCAGAGATGACTATCATTGCCAAGAGTGCAACTTACTATTGAGCTTGTTTTGATCTGTGCCGAGGAAAAGCGCAGGCCGGAGGAGGGGCTGCTGCAAAGGTGCTGAGAACCTAAAAATGGAGGGCTCACCTCCTCCGGGCGAGGTCTGGCAAAGCTACATTCCTCACCCGGCTGCCTGCATGTTCCTAACTCCCTCCACCCCAACTAACCATCCCCGTCGAGGTTAGGAGAGGGGCTTTCTTGCCAGTCCTGGATTCAAATCTCTGTCTCGAACGTATTCTTGAGACTCCACTAGGCCATTGAGGTTATTATTTTAATGACCCCTTTTTCTCCTGTACTCTGTGCCGCTTTCCAAAAACACCCCACCACCACTGCCACTACTTTACACCACCTCGAGGCTAATTCCGCGCTGGTGGTTTGTTTCCTGCCCCAACGAAGAAAAACGAACCCTCTTCGGGCTGGAAACGGACTTTCGCGGGTTCCCGCCAGCTTCCTGGGGCCCAGCTAGTTTCGGCTTTGGTAGAATCCGCCGCCAGGACCGATGTGCGCGCCCCCGGGGGGCTTACCCATCCCAGAGCTCGCGACGCTTCTGCTCATAGGCGGGGACAAAGGCAACTCTTCCGGCCCCTGCTGCGGAGATGTTAGAACGCGCTCGACTCTTGCTCAGTATTTGGAATATATGCTTAGGTATTTCAAGGAAGAGATGTTTCTTCCAACCTCATTCAGGCACCCAGTCCCACAAAGTCGTCAAAGCCGGCCTCGACCAAACTCTTACTGTTTCGCTGCGCCTTTGCTTTGGCAGGGAAGGTGGCGCCTTTTCAACAAGTAACAAGTGTCCGATCTCTGGGAAGTCCGCCGTATCCCTAGCCCTCTCCCGCTAGCAAGTCGGGTGCTCTTGGGCCTGGAACCCGGCCCTTTAAACAGTCAGACCCCCTTCCCAGTTTGCCTGCGAGAAGTGTCCCAAATTCTTTTTCCTTCCCTCATCTTGGGCCCCGCAGTTATGGGGGGTTAAGGGGAGAATAAGTCCTCTGTCAGTCAAGGACACGAAGCATAGTTAAGAAAAGCAATAGATCTTCCAGCAATTTCTGTCTCTACCTCCCCCCGCCAAAAAAAAAAAAAAAAACCTCGAGTTTATAGCAAACCCGTCTCCCCGCCCCACCGCCTCGTTTTTCTCTCTCTGAGAACTGGATCTTGAAGGCAAAGCCCAAACAAACCTCCCAGCCTGCCAGGCACAAGAAGGTGCGGGGGCACTGACGGCGGGAGCGCTGCCTCCTGCGAAGCTGTCACGGTGACGCGAGGAAGGGGTGGGGGATGGTCTGAAAGCAGGTTGCCAAGAAACCCGCTCAGGTGAAGTGGGGAGAGGAAAACCAGCGAGAATGGAGGGGTGGGAGCCTGAAAAGCAGAGATGCCGGTAAGGACCTCCACAGGTTCCCGGGCTAATGGGATTTCGGGAGGCTCGTAGAGGGAGTGGTGGTTCTTCGGTTTTATAACTAAAATGATAACACAGCCTCCGGGCCGCGTGGGCGCGACACGGCTCAGACGGTTTCTGGTGCCCCCTGCTGCCGGGAACTCAGAAGTGCCTCGCGGCGAGCGGCCGCTTCTGCGAGCACTTCTGTGGCTTTCCCGGGCGTCCTTGCCTCCCCAGGCCTGGGGACCCACCAGGTGCCGGCGCCCACGGCCTGCTGCTTTTGCCCTGCCGGGGCGTGGTGGTCCCGGACCCAGAAGGGGACCAGCTTGCCAGGCACGAGAAATGGTGCGGGGTCACCTGGCAGAGCAGAGCCCCGGTCACTTCAGGAGCAGAGCTTCGTTCTCGCACGTGGCGGCGCGTGAAGCAGTTTGCACCGCGGGCAAAGGCTCATGGTTGAGGAGAAACCCGTCGGGCAGATGTAGATGTGTTTTGGGAAAGCGATAGAGAGACAAACTGAGAAGCCGAGGGGTGGAGCCCACACGGACTCTGAGAAAAACGTTCTAGTAGACGCTGTGTGTGTCGAGTCCCCCAACCTCCCCCCTTTTCCCCCGCCCAGCAAATACCGGGAACGAAAGAGCCCCTCGGATTGGAGCCGGTCCCGGTGGCGCTCAGAGGGAAGAATGCGCCCTCCCTGGCCCGGGGGAAGAGGGGAGCTCGATCGGGGCGCTGGCGGCGCTCGGCCGAGGGCGGGAACCGCAGCCGGGAGCCTCCTCTGGAGAGGCGGGGAGTTTTCCACTGTGTAGTCTTTTGCCAGCTTCGCCACACTTCTAATTGAGGATCTCCACGTCCAATTTAAAAAGCCCTCCGTCGGCCAAGCAGGAAAACAGGGAAAACCCTCTTAAGACGGAAGGGAAATCTAGTGCCTCTGTGGCTTCCTGCTGGCTGGCACCGCGATTTGGAATGGCGCATTAACCCCGCGCCTCCATGCTCCTCCGGTCGGACCGCCAGCCATTTCGCACGCACCCGGGAGCTGGCACCGGTGGGGGGCTTGGCGGGGGGGAGGCTCGCGTTCCCCAGATCCTAGCTGCCAGAGTACCTTTCTGGGCTCATTTTGCACGGCCTGGTGCAGTTTTCCTGTGTCTGCACGTCGCGACCCAGAACCTAGCTTTTTCCGGAGTTTGCAAACCAGCCCGTGTGGCAAGAGGCGCTCGTTGCTGCAGGTCACTAGGAGTTTCTAGTCCCTACACCCTCTCGAGCCCAACAGCTGCATAGCGAACAAACAGACGCTCAGGGGATGGAAAATGCATTCGTCTCTGCAGAGGTGGGAGGTGGCGGCCGAATTAAAGGCTTCCCCGGGTTGCCTGCACCGGGACAGGGACTGGGGTTCCGGGTAGAGATGAGGACTGGAACCCTGGAATGGAGACGGGGGTGCCTGTGAACTAATGGCTAGGAAAGGCACTGAGGTTTTTGCATTAACCTGGGTTTTGCATTTCCCTCCCGCATGGGAAAAAAAATCGAGTTTTTCCTAAGAATCCGTTTTATGGAGCCGGTCGAGGGGATAGGATAATCGACTGCATGAATCTCGCAGATTCCGCTTGAGGAGATTCTCTCTAGGTCACTAGTGCCCTGGAGACTGGAACCCTGGGATTAGGAAGGCACTGGATAACACTGCACCCCAAGATGCCTCGGTTCTTCCCCGTCTCCTCATTGGTTGGAACTCGCCCCCAAATTTACAGCCCCTTTTTCTAACCCACCCCCAGCTGCGTGGCCCTCCTTTGTAGGGGTGTGAGGATTGAGAAGCCAAAGAGAGCCCACCTCGGGCTGAAAAGAGCTGAACCCCCTACTCTGCGCCGTACCACGGTCTAGGCCTTCCAGTGCCAGAGCACCTCCAAAGCGTCGGAGACTGGGTACAGTCGTCCAGGCGTGACGGGGGCGAGGGGAGCCAGTGACTCCTCTGGGAGGGGAAGGGATTAGGGCCACAATCTCTCAAAGGTGCAAAAATCCAATCAAGAGAGGGTTTTCCGGTATACCACGGAGGATTAAAACTTTCAAGACAAATGCAGTCTTTGCCTAACAGCAATGGTAAAGCATTTACTGAGCTCTTACTACATGTTCCGCTAGAGCTTTTCATGCGTGATTTAAATGTTCATAACTTTAAGAGGTGGGACGAGTATTTTAAATCGAATCGGTGCTTCGGGAAGTTAAGTAACTTAAACCAGATATCCCTTACAGGCCAAAAGTCTCCAAGTCCCTGCTAACTTCTTGCTCTGGCAACAGAATACGTATTTAGATAGGAAGAATGAGGTGTGGGCGGCAGGCAGGGTGAGTGGTGCCCCCCAGCCTGCCCTAGACTAGCCAGAAGCGGGGTTGGGACCCGAGGCAGGGGAATGCGCTTGATTTTATTCCCAAAGAGAAACACCGGTCCTTGCTTGGGCCGAGATCTGGTTCCGGGGCCTATAGGAGCTACCGGCACAAGAAGGGGAGGTCTCTGGTTGGGCTGGAGGACGCAGGGTGGGAACTACACGATTGCCCCCCAGGAATGGGGAATGTTGCGCACCAGTAGAGGGGACTGGACAGGAATCGTGGTGGTGGGGGTGGGGGGTTAACTAGAGGGGACGGCAGCCCTGCTTGAAACTCTGACCCCTAAGACCGGGTGGTGGAGAAGGGCAGCTGCAACCTGAACCAGGAGTGCGGGCTGCTTCTGGGGCGCACTGAGGAGGGAGAAGCGAACTAGGGACTTGCAAGGAGGGCAGGAGTGCCCGAGGAGCCGCTGGCCTGCAGCGGTGCCGGAGGAGGGCGGTGACGAGGTTGAAGAGGGGTGCAGGCACCCGCGGGGAGCCCAGGCTTAACGTGCATTCTGCGGTTCTCTCCCCCACCTCCCGCCTGCCCGCGCAGGTGCCGCCGCCGGACGGGACTTTAAGATGAAGTTATGGGATGTCGTGGCTGTCTGCCTGGTGCTGCTCCACACCGCGTCCGCCTTCCCGCTGCCCGCCGGTAAGAGGCCTCCCGAGGCGCCCGCCGAAGACCGCTCCCTCGGCCGCCGCCGCGCGTCCTTCGCGCTGAGCAGTGACTGTAAGAACCGTTCCCTCCCCGCGGGGGGGCCGCCGGCGGACCCCCTCGCACCCCCACCCGCAGCCAGCCCCGCACGTACCCCCAAGCCAGCCTCATGGCTGTGTGGCCTACCGACCCGTGGGCAAGGGGTGCGGGTGCTGAAGCCCCCAGGGGTGCCTGGCTGCCCACTGCTGCCCGCACACCTGGCCTGAAAGTGACACGCGCTGGTTTGCCCAGCACAGAGGGGATGGAATTTTTATGCTGCTCCTTTAGCATTCTGATGAACAAATATCCTCCCCACCAGCACCACCACCTCAGAAACACACACACAGCTGTCCCCTTTTCTGTTTCCTCATCTATACACACTCCCAGTTTTTCTTTGCTTCCAAAGCCCTTTATCTGTGTGTCTGTGCCTGGCTGTGCTTAATTCTGAAAACTATTGCACTTTCATCCTAAACTGCGCCTGCAAGGCGAGAGGCCGGCTTTTCACAAAAGCAAGCCAGAGGCAGAGAAAACACAGAAGGGCTCCATTTCCAGAACAAGCGTCTGGGTAATGTCAAATCTGTTCAGAAAACTTCCTCTGTTCAGAAAAGTTCCGGTTCTAGAAAGACTTAACCATAAATAGTGTTGGCTGGGACTAGGGACAAAGACTGTAGCTCACTCCACGTGTGACAATGCTAACGCTTGAGAAAAAAAAACCCAGGTTATTCTTATTAGAAAATAAGTCTGTGATTTACCTCTCAAAAATTAACATGTTTCAGAAACAAGTCAATTACGGCATATCAGCTGTGATGTGATCTCATTTTCCCTCCACTCCTCAGAAGCTTGTTGCATGAAGTGAGAGACTACATTACATGTGATAGAGGCTGTTGCAGAGGCATAATGTCAACAAAGGTAGCAATAGAAAATTTCACACAACCCCAAAATAAAGCAGGAATGAGCTGTGTGTAACTAGGATACCACCCTGGCTACTCTTCCCTGCCTAACCCCACCCCCAGAATTATCCCTCTAGTAACTTTGCGCTTGAAACTTGCTATGGTCATAACCACAGTAGTAGTCCTGCAATAGTCAGCTGTGCGCTGAGTCCCCCAAACCCAATGGCCTTGGCTAGGAAACAACCCAGTAAATGCAATATGCTTACTTTATGCTTAATTATAGCAACAAAAGCACCTTCTTCCACAAGTCCCAAGAAAGGTAGAAAGTGGATTTCTTTATAAGGCAAATTAAGACTTCAAAAGGAAGTTAGGGAACATGGTTAATCTTTTGAAACTAAAGTACCTGTTCCAAGAGTGTCTGTCAATTAACTGTATAAACCTACTTTAAAGGCTTTTATTTCCATCACAAATTTAGTGTATATAAATGTTTCTCCAACAGAAACTTAAAAATGTCCCTTAGTGCCGGGTCTTCCAAAACTGGCTATTCATTCACTCAAACGGTCTAGACAAGAGGGACAGGAACACAGTGGCAGATAATAGTTCTCTAACCCAGACGTTGCCAAGAGAAAAATGACTGCGCCTGATTACAAAGCTGATTAATTCATGGAGGTTTAATTGCCATATTAGTGCCCTGTTTAACTAGATTCATTTAATTCTGGCTCAGGCTCCTGGCTCTGCTTTCAACTAACTCTGTGACTTTCGGGCAAGTTACTTTAGAGCTCAATGAATAGTCTGTAACTGTACCATAAAGACAGGCCTTTCTACTCCACAATCCCAGTGGCTATGAGATTTGCCCCTTGGCCTTTATGCTTGTCCTAAAGTCCTTTGGGAAGAATCTCCTAAGAAGAGATTGGAGTCACCTGAGGAACTTTAAAGAATACTGATGCTAGGTCTCACCCCAGGAGATTCTGATTTAGTTGGTTTGGGGTGTGGCCCAGGTACCTGAGTTTTTAGGTGTTCCCCAGATGAGTCTAATGTGCAACCAGACTTGAACCACCGTGGCTTGATAATACCCAAGAAAATCTTTGGCTCATATAAGGTACAAATAGTCACAAAGCAAGCGAGTTAGCACAGATTGCAGGGACAAGGGCATGTTGTAGGGAAGAGGGATTGCTTCCCTTTTCCAAAATTGATGCTGTGTCATCAGTGAACAAGATTCTCACTACTCTATTTACATTTGAACAGCAAAACACACCCCATTGTGTTTTGTCTATGGAAAGACCCAATAGATCCCAGAGGAAACCTGAAAAAGAAACGTTCCCAAAGAGAAACTGAGCTGCATTCTAAGCCAAATTGACTTCTTTCCAGATATGTTTGATTTGGTAGCAAGCTGTCAAGTGCAGGGAAGGCAAAATAATGACAGTATGCAGACTTTGAACACTCAACCAGTGTCAACACGCCTCTGTCACAGTGCTGACATTTATATCCTGCACTGTACATGGTGCAACTGGTTAAGGCTTATGTAGAAAAACATTAAGTCACCACATTTCATTTAAAAATAGAAAGTATCATAAATTCTGATTCCTCTAGTTCCATCCAAATACTTGTAACTTAGTGATTGAGCAAAAGAGCTTTCATGCCACATTAACGTCATTCTGTGCTTTTCACAGGAGGACCAGAATATACACAGTTTGCACACTCACCTTTAACATTGCATGTGTTCCGCTGGTTCCAATGTAAATAAAACATCCAGAATTCTATTGCTAGTATGACCTCAGTGTGAGATAACCAAATGGAATTCATAATTGGCCAACGGGCTTGCCTAGAGGCTGGCTGTAAAGTAAATGGCCCAGGGTTGCCTCCTGTAGCAACTTCTAGCCTGTCTAAACTCAAGGACTTGTGATTTGACTTTTGGGGTACCCAAAACTTTTCTCTTTGGCTATCTTTGTTTGTTTATTTTGCTTTTTGCCAGTATTTTGCCAGTATTTTGCTTTTTGCCAGTTTCCAAAGGGCAATTAGAGCAGGCATGAGGAATCTGCAAGTTGAAACTTGCAAATGTCATAGCATTTTCTTTTTTTTTTTTTTAATTATTATTATACTTTAAGTTTTAGGGTACATGTGCACAATGTGCAGGTTAGTTACATATGTATACATGTGCCATGCTGGTGTGCTGCATTGAGCTGAAAGGAAACCCCTCTAGTCCTGAAACCTAAAGAGGCAAAGCAGCTTGTGTATAATGCACCACAGTTCCATGATCACAGGAGGCAGGTCTGAAGCTGGGACCAGAGTTTCCCCCAGATTACTGAAATGTACTTTATATGGGAAGGGGAGGATACTTTATATGGGAGGAAGGTCTTGAACTAATGATTTAGACCATGGTGCACAAGGTTGTCTGAATTTATTGAAGGTTAGTTCATCATAGTCATATTCCTTATCTCAACTAAATGTATTTAATAAGTAAAAGCATAAAATGCATGTGGTTTTAAAAATATGCATCTAAATGCACATATACATTCACCAAATAGTTACATGTATGCCTGTCTGTGCCAGGCACTGTCCTAAGTGCTAGGGATACCTTGATACACCTAATAAACAAAAGTTGCTGCCCTCATGGAACATAGCTTCTAGTAAATGTACATGTGTGGTGGTATGAAAAAATCAACGTGGAAGAACCTCAGTCCAGTAAGGTGGGCTGAATTTTTTGTGCAACTGGAAACCAACTAAAATGACATTGAGCATCATTAAGTTGTAATTACAAATAATTTCTAATTTAGTATAATATAATGGGATTATATTCTACCAGTTTAGTAGCAGTTCACAAAATTTCCTATGGAAACAATTTTTTAAATTAAGCTATCAAGTTTTCAGGCTAGCTCACAAAAACCTATGTAAGCCACGATATAACTGAACTGTCATTCACAATATTACTAAGTGAGAGTCTCTGCCCTGGGGGGCACATCCCATAATCTGCAAAAGGAGGGCACAGAACAAGAAATCAGGGAAGTTTCAGCAAGCAAGAGCTCAAGGTGACACATTCAGACCAGACTAGGATTTGGACCCCAGCCTTGCCACTTAACTGAGATGTTGAGCTGTTACTTAACATCCCTTAAGCTTTGTTTTTTCTTCCCTGTAAAATAGGCATAAGAGTAAATCTGTCTCTTGGGTTGATGTGAGGGTTAACTTAGATATTGCTTTGTAAAGCCTCTGCTCCATAAATAGGGATCATAGTTGTCATTTGCCACCCTCCTACTTGCAACGGCCCCTCCCTGGGCACCCAGTGAATTCCCTTCTTCCGCTACGACATCTGCCAGGATGCTGCTCTAAATAGTGGGATTTCAGCAGCACAACAGAGTACGGGGAGTGAGAGAAATGCAGGCCTTGTGGGCAGGCTATTTTGGGCCCCACTGTTGGTTGGTCAGCACGTAGGCAGGCCAGGCTTTCCTGGGATTCTGCCCCTGGGTCAGCTGCCCCGGCTCTTCCCAGGTTTCACAGCTCCGTCCCTTCCCCAGTTTCCAAGCCCACATATTTCCAGTGGAATTTTTCTCACCAAACTTCCATGGTTATGTTAGGGAGACCTCTTCCCTCATGGGAAGGAGGGAGCCAAGGCAGGGTAGGATCTTTCTATGTAAGTGACAAGAGGGTTGTGAGTTGGAGGCTACCTGTATGGAGATGGAGCGTATCTTTGTAAATGATCCATCCCAGCTGGACATTTAATTTAAGAAGTTTCATAATCCTAGCAAAAAAACTTAGTAAACTGTGAGACCACCTCTGTAGAGCTAAGGAAGCTTCTAGTGCAACAAGCTGGGTAAATGTTAAGCTTTCAAATCTAATGTTATGAAATACAGAATTTAGAATAAACAAACACCATCTATCTATTGTGTCTTATCGCTTAGGGACTGTATGAATGAACAATACTTTAACAAAGTAACTACCTAAGCTGGAAAGGAGCTCTGCCACTTCGGATGGGTCTCTTGGAATCAAGAAACTGCACATCAGACTCTTGTATGAGGCACTGATTCTTTACTTGAGATCTGAGACCAATATTCTCATTCTGGCCCCAGCCTGGAAACTCATTTCAAACTGTTACTGCTTAAAGAAATCTATTTATGGCTTAAATTGATTTGGCCAGTCTTAGGACCTTAGGCTGACCCAGGGCATAAGCAATGTACTCAACAGGTTCTTCAACAGATATAAAAATTAAAGCTCCCTGATATTTTCCCCTCTTAACGTCTCTTTGATCTTTGTTTATTTAACACTCATGGACCATAGCACCTTCATTTGATTAAAATATTTGTTTTTTAGTTAATTACTTGAGCTCAATCAGGAAACAAATATTAAATATCTTTCATGTACTGGGTGCCATGCAGCCTCAAAAAGGCTAAATTTGTAAATAAAGTTGCTTGTGATCTAGCTGTAAACTATTGCTAGGTGGATGGGCAGATGGCTGGATGGATGAATAGAATGTCAGTCAGATAGATATGTCTATTGTGTAGGGTTTAGGTGAGCTGTACACATGTGTGGTAAAAATTCCTAGCAGTGAGCTCACTGGGATTTGGGGATCATAGCAGGGACGACTTCAGGGAAGAGGGAGGATTTGACCTGGTACTTGAAAGATGGGTGTTTGGAAGGGAAGGGAAAAGGAAAGGGGGACATTCCATACTAGGGAGTAGCATGGGAAAATTTGTGACCATGATGTGGGGAAGGGACAGTGGAACAAAGAGGAGGACAGACCAGTCTCCAAGTTCTAGAAAGAGGTGCTAAGAAGTGGTGGGAAATTGAAGATGTCTTGACAGATGATACCAGATGGTGTGATACTATAAAATTCAGGAAAGGTGTTTGCTCTGTTTTTGATAGCAGTGGGGCACCCATGGAGCAGGCAGGTGACTGCAAGCCAGGATCTTGCTTCAAAGCTGTCTTGCAGCAGAAGTTACCTAAATACCCAGACTGCTTTTGAGTGGGGCCTATGCTGTAAGCATGTCTTTTATTTTGAGGTGTTGTGCTTTTATTTTTAAAAATCTTCTAGACATAGGCACAATTGAACCAAACTATTAGCCCCAAGTAAGTGAATAGCTGCAAATAAACACTTAATATTAAAGTTAAAGACTTAGCACCTTTTAACTATCCACATGATGAACATAGTTCTTGTCCTGAAATCAAGTAAGTTTGAGCTCTACAATACAAGAGGAGATATTATTATCCCCATTTTACAGGTGAAGAAAGGAGACCTAGAGAGTTGTTCCAGGTCACAAACCTAGTAAGTGGTGAAGGCAGAATTTAAACCTCAGCATGTTGGTCCGAAAGCCAATATTTCTTGACTTTACACAGACTGTGCATGCATATTAGTGGATTAAGAAAATACAGACATTTGGCTTGCTTAAAAATGCACTCACTAACCCTGAAACACAGATTTCCAGGAAAATTAAGCAAACAGAGAAAAGAGAAGCAGAGACTATCAAATTTCCTTTTGGCCCTTTTAAAATTTCCATTTGGGCTGTGGTAGGCTTAAGCCAGTATTACTAATGACTACTTCAAAGTCCAGATCAGGATGTTTTTAAGAAGAGAAACATGAATTTCTCTAAGTATTCCTATAATATTGATTCTTTTTGCAATGAGAGAAGGCTCCCTAAGTCTTTGCAACAAAGCAAGGTCTCCTCAAGTGCTTGGTAGGCAGACAGCATTCGGGAGGCCTTGTGGGAGACTCTAGTTCTCAGATCTCTCCCATTCTGCCCAGCGAGGGGATGGCATCCACATGGGAACCTAGTGTGACTGCACGAATGCCAGAGCGATGGCCTCAGTGGGAATGGGAGTATGCGTAAGCAGACTTGGGTCGCCAATGGGAAACAACTGGTTAGCTCAGTAGAGGCAAAACCCACTTTTGCATAACTTTAATAACATAATTGAAGTAGAGAAGCATGGTTTTAAAACAATATGGCCTTCCAATTTTTTTTGTCTGCAAACCTGCAAATAAGAATGTTGAAAAACGATTACCTACTTTGAAGCTTTCTAAAATTTTTCATCATAGGTTTAAATAGTTACACCAGATGTCATTTCTAGCCCTTTCAGGAACTGTATATATGCTTTAAATATTCTTTTGGCAAAAATTTGCACCTGCATATGTAGTTTATTCAGTTCATGGAAAATGATCAAACTAATCAGCCCAAATCAATTGCCTTTTTGGTCAGAAAAGGTCTGACTTCATTTTCAATTCAAATGTACATGTTAGTATACACCCCATGACAACTGTCACACTTCTGGATCCCAATTGTAAGGTAAAGAGATGGATAGGTGAACAGTTAGACAAGCAAAGAAAGCACTGAGGCTTCCCAAGGGGCTTGGCCAGGAGGAAATATGGAGCAACTTGCTTCAGGATTTCTTGGTTTATTCACAAAGTTATCTCCCTTTGCAAGTGTTTGTAGTACAGTGAACACCCATACATCCTTCACTAAGATTAACCTCTTGTTTAGCATTTTCCCTCGTTTTTTTCTGAACCATTTGAGAATTTGTTGCAAACATCAGAAAGTTAAATATTTCAGTATGTACCTTCTAAGAAGAAGGACAATGTCTTATATAGCCACAGTTCAGTTATCAGTCTCAGGAAATTTAATATGAATATAATACTGTTATCCAATAGATAGTCTGTGTTCATATGTCCCCAGTTGTAGCAATTATGTCCTTTATGTTTTGTTTCTTTTTTTAAACCCAGGACCATAAATTGCATTTGACTGTCTGGTATCTTTATACTTCCTTAATCTAAAATGATTCCCAAGTCTTTTTTTCCCCGTGACATTGACATTTGTGAAAGTTCTGGGCTCTTTTGCCAGCTGTTTCCCAGACTACCCTTCAGTTTGGATCTGTCTGATTATTTCCACATGATTAGATGTAGGTAAACATCCTTGGAATATCATATTCATGGCACTGTGTCCTCACATCAAGAGGCGCCCAATATCAGTTTGTTCCAAAGAGCCATTCATGCATGAATGCCTTTGTATTGCACCTGAAGGTGTTTATCCCCAGGACAGGCCCCACAATAGAATGGCTAGACAGGTGAGAAGCACACTGTCTCTCAGTAAGGACAAAGGGGGATTAGAAAAGGGGACGTGGAGAAGGAGAACCACAGCAGGAGCATCCGCAGGCAGACCAGAAGTTTTAGGACATGGCACATGTGGAAACTGAGGAAATGGACATGGATTCCCTTTCAACCACCCATAGGCACTGCAGAAAGTCTTCATGTGCCCCCAGAGGGCCAGGTGCCTCAGTTTGAAGACACTGCTCTAAGCCATAGTGGACACAAAGATATCCCTCATGGGCTCTGGGGTCTGCTGACATTTGCATGTTTAGTTGTCAGGCATTTTGAGGAACACGGAAGAGCTCACACAGCCTCCCAAGACAGGCCTGTGGCTTCTGCCCACAACCCACCATGCCAGGGGCTCCAGGCCCTGCACAGAAGTCTCTCCTCTGTAGAACATGCTAGACTAGGTAGGGACCAGTGTCTGGATCCCCTTTTGGGCAATCTGGCTTTGTCTAGAGACTGTAGAGTTGGCTTTGCACTGCTGCCTTCTGTGCAAATATTGCTGAAGGAGGATCCCAGATGTGATAACCATATTGGCCTACATTAGGCACCATTTGTGAAATACTTTCTGTGGACCAGGAACTAAGCTGAAATCTTTTCTTACGTTATCATATTAATTTTGACCTGAAGGTAAAGGTGTGACTAGCCCCATTTGAAAGATGGGAAAATTGAGGTTTGCAGGGTTAGCAGCTTAGCCAGGGTCTGGACACAGGGCAGCCAGAGTCCAGCACTCACACTTGTCACCACTGCACAAGATCACTTCCTGCCAGCCCACAACACTCAGATGTCACTCTTCTGACTGCATCAAGAAGTCATTAAGGAAAAAAAATCAGGGAATGGGTTTGGCAGGTAAAGTTGTTTTAGAATGATAACCATATCTCGTTACCTGAAGAGTCTTTGAGATTCCCGTAAATTCACTCACTGGGGGTAGAAATTCCCTCCTCATATCTGACCACAGGAATCTACCAACTTCAAATGATAAAGAAGATTTCTTTCATCTTCTCTTAGTCCCTCCTTCTTGTTCAAATCACTGAGACCCTTACATGCCTTTTACCTACTGCTCAGTGGGTCCCCTGGGAAGAGGGATGCTCAGTGCAGAATCCTGCAGAGTCCTGCAGCCTCTCAGGCTGGGGGCAGGGCTTCGCTGAAAGAAGAAAGGAGAGACTCCACCACCCCCACAACCACCTGCCTCTGATAACACCACAGGGATGATTTGCCCTAGTGGCTTTTTGTGCACTTAATTTTACTGGATAACTTTCTCACCCTTCCCTGTTAAGTTTTTTATAAGGGCAGTAGCAGAGCTCCTGGTGTGTGCTCGTTAGCTTGCGGTGTTTATTACCGACTCTGGAGTGCTTTTAGCTCACACCAGGTGTTCATGGATTAGCTAACAAATGAACACCCTGTTGGGTGTTTTCCTGACTTAAAAGCTGAAGAATGGACACTTTCCACCCAGGGGGACCGTGCTGTATTATTGTAAAATTATTAGCATAACTGTAATAAAAGCATGGACCACATACATAGAAATCAGAGCAAGGTGATCAGAACCTGAGTAACAAAGGAATTTACTGTCTGTCTCTCCCTGAGTGGGGTTTTCTGGCTATTTGTATTGATGGAGTAATTTTCAGTCCATTTATTACAAATTTGCTTAGTTGAGTTGTAGGATAACAGTTCAGGATATAGTACAACTAGTATGTGCAATGTCATTCAGAGTGGGTGGAGATGGTAAATAAGATGGCATTTTGATGGGCAAAGTGGCTTTTCAAAGTACACCCATAGCTCCTTTTTCTATATTCTAAAGTGTTTTGCATTCTGGTTGGTCTTTTTCTTCTGCCTTGAGAGAATCCAGAAATGCTTTTTTAAAACAACAAAACACTGGTGTTTTTACAGTGCAAATACTTTTCAAATAAATCGATGTCATGCCTTACTGTCAACAAACCACTGGTCCTGAAGAGAATGCACTGGTAGCTCTGGAAATGGTCACAGTGACTTAGTAAATTACCTCAGCTGGTAATTGTTTTTAGGAAAATAGATGCTTTGGACACTTCTGAAAGTTAACCCAACAGCAGCCTATGATCAGGATGGTCTACCAAACACTAGATGAATTCCGTGTCCAAAATAGGAAAGCACGGAAGGTCATTACATAATGTAAGATGCATCAGCATTCAGTGCTTACTGATCTATGGGCCTTTTTAAAAAAGTAGTTCAAATAAGTGGCAAAGTCATCGCTTTGAAATAGGAGCAGATAACAAAACTTTACAGAAGTTTTTCAGAGAACTGGAACATTCTCATGAACTCACATTTAGAGTCCATTCTCATGGACTGCACATTTTAGAGGTTCCTGAAGGTCAAATAAGAACAAGAGTTGACAGCCCAGAGATCGGCTTCAAGGACAATCTGCTTGGCTCTCTCGATCCATTTTGTACCACTTGCAGTGGGCAATTCTAGCCTTGGAGTCATAACCTGGGTATGACCTAAGCATACTTGAAGCAGCAAAAACAGAAATGAATAAAATTGAGGTTCGAAGAAAATGGTAAATTGAGTGTTTGACTTTTGGGTGATGGAGACTGAAGGAATTGTAACGTGAGGCTGTAGTGTGTCCTCTCAGGGGTCATGGGGCCCGTCTCTATTTTTACAGATGGAAACTGACGTTTAAGAATGCCTTACAGTAGAATCTGGATGCTTTCAGATGCAGATACAGGGTCCTTTCTACACATCTTTTACCTCTCTTAAATAGCGCACAGGAAGATGACTTGATGATTTAAGAGAAGATTGATGACGATCATTTCAAATGTAGCCGAGACATTGAGCCAAGAGGTAAACTGAAGAGGTCAAGCACTGCAGAGTTCTAAAATACCTCCTGTGGGGTTTTGTGGGGCCCCTGATGGTACTGGCTGAGCTGAATGCTGCTGGGGCGTCAGCCAGAGGTGGTCTACTCCCTGGCAGAGGTGACTGAAAAACCCGTGTCTGGCCACACTTTCCAGCCAAGACTTAGACTCTCTACAGTTTAGCATTTTGGAGCTGGAAAGCACCCCAGAGAGCACTGAGTTGACCTCAGAAGGGTTAAGTGACTACTTCCAAGGTCACGCGGCTGGTCAGGGACTGACCCAAGACTGGAATCCAGGCCTCTCTTGTCTCCAACTCTGCAGCAAGAGCCTGGTCATTTGGTGCCAGCGTGAGTTGGAGGAGCTTCCGGAGATGGGGCCTCTCTGTCTGGATCTGCTGCCGTGCTGGCTGCGGCTTTTCCGGTTTTAACTGGGAAATCGCCAGAGCTGTCTTAGCATGATATGCAAGAACCAGGACACAGGAGAGATGCCCTTGAGTAGCATGGCTTTTCCTTTTTAGGAGACAATTTACTGTATTCTGTGGCCCATGGCAGCCTAACTTTAGGATCTGCTTAGCTTACCTGAGTTCGTACTGAATTTTTCAACAGAAAGTATGTTTCTCACCTCCTGTGCTGACTTTGGTAAATGTGTACGGGTGAAACCAGCATGTCTTGCTCTTGTCTCAGAGTAAATTCCCATCTGCTGCAAGACTTGAAGCGCTCAGTGGTAGTAGAGTTTTTACTTTAAAACAAAAAGGCAACAAGTTTGAGCTTTGAAACTGAACCACCAGGTCCACATTTATTAGTCCTATGGACTTCACCAAATATTTGTCTTCTCTGAGCCTCAGCTTCCTGAGCTGTAAAATGGAGATAGTATTCAATTTAGCCTTGAAGGGAGGTTGTCAGGTTTAAAGTTAATGTTGTGTGAAAGTAGGCAGTATTCCACCTTTATACTGGTAATGTTTTTTAAGTGCTTCAAGGAAGCTTTTATCTAAGTTATAGCCTGATGAAATTTTGTAATGCAAGAAGTTTTACAGGTTAAATTCAGCCATGTAGTTCTTGTAATGATATTCCAATATTAGTGAAAGAAAATCATGTTTGTATCATATAGAATGATAAAAATAACTTATTCCAAAACAATGACATTCGTTGGGACTCTTCTTGAGAAGCTGTATCAATTTTAAGTTGATCTTTTCTTTTCATATAAGTATGTATGTGTGTGTCTCTGTGTGTAGACACATATGTATGCACGCATGTGTATGTGTATGTGTTTATAGATCGAGAGAGATCTCTATATTTTTCAGATACTTGGCCTATAGAGCAATTTGCATTTTACCTGCAATACAGGTAGGCAAAGAATACCAGATTAAATGTCTCCCACCATTAGTGGGTTTTCCATTTTCCTCCTGTCTGAAGACAGCCTTTCATATGAAGCAGTACATGTCAGGATGGATGGCACCGTACCTCAACAGCTGCAGGTGCAGCATCCTGTGGCCTCATCCTCAGCATCCTGCCCCATCCCAAAACTGAGCCCCACCAACTGGCCACTGGTTCCTGATGTATCTCTCACTTGTGTGGCCTTGGCTCAGGCAGCAGCTCACCCCTATGAGTCACATTAGCCCTCACCCTTCCAGGCACAGAAGCTGGACACTATAGTGAAGTAGCAAGACTGTTCTCCCCACAGCAAGAAACCCCTGAGCCTTCTCTCTGGGGCCCCTGCATCAGCCAAGCCCAGCTCATGCAGATCTCAAGCCTGGCCTGGAAGACATCTCCTGAACAGGACCACTGTGGGTACTGAGGTCAGGCCCCCTCTCTCCTGGGTCCCTCTGAGCCTCAAAGACCTTCCTTCCACCTTCTGGATAAGGAGTTGTGTCCTCACCACTTTGTCCCTCATAGACAACTTTGTGCCACCTCCCTCTCAGGCCCACAGGTTGGGGACTTAGGATGACTTAGAATGAAAGTCAGCTTAGACTCCCTGCCTGGCCAGGCTGAGGAGGGGACAACCAGCTACAAGTAGAAAAATGACCCTTTGATTAAAATATAGTGAACCTGTACTGTTTTTAGACAAATCTGGCATTTTAGGAAAAGACTCTGTCCACTATTGCCAGCTTAACCAATATAATGTTTTGGATTATGTAATTTTGAGTTCAGCTATTACAGGGAGGACTTGGAGCCCTCACCATTGTTCCTATTAAAACTCAGTTGACTTTACAAAATAGTCACTATCTCAGTCCTTTGGTCCTGAGATGACATTACTATTTTGTTTTCCCCATAATCGAGGGCAGCAAAGTCTTTGCAGTGAACTGTTTGTTCCCAGAGTTGTGCCCCGGTACAAGGTTTCATTTGTTTAAGTAACACTATTTATACAAAGAACACATCAAAGTTAAAATATTTTAAATAGAATAACACCAAAATATTTGGTTGCACTCTGAAGGATAGCTTAAATGCATTTGAGCATTTTGGATTTCCAAAAACTTTATCTTTTAGATGGACATGTTTTCCAAGATATATCCTCCAAGCAGGTCTGGGAAATGAGCAAAGATATGACCTATTTTTTTTTTTTAATGGTGCTCCTCTCTTGTGGTTTGCAAGTATTTCACTATTAAAGTTAATAAATGAGGGTCATTTGCATATCTGACATTCTGCCAAGTCTTTTATAGGATGAAGACAGAGATGCGCCAGTAAGTCTTAATTTAGGGAACGAATCCAAACCCAGACCCCTCTTCTTTTCCCTCAGCTCAGTGAATTCCTGGAAAATGGAGACAGCTGTGGGCATCTCAGCTCATCACCAGGAGTTTCTTGTCTGGGCTGGGTGAGAGGCCTCTGCAGAAGAATTAAGGACAGGCTCAGTGAGGCTGCCCAGCATCCTCTGCAGAGGAGTATGGCTCCTAATGCCCCCAAGTGCCTCGCATCAATAAATTGAGGCTGGCTCTAAGAATGAACTCATTTAGTCGGAACATGCAGGCCTATTTGCCCTGTGGTTTGAAAAATACAATGTTGCCCTTTCCTAGCTTCCAGAATTCATATCCATGTAAATTTTCCAGCAAAAATATTTGTTGTTTCTTCTATTTTTCATGACTATGAAGGAAAAAAAAACCTTCAGCTTAATAAGAGTTGCCTATGGCCTGAACTTGGGGCTTAAATAATATTTCCACATTAGCAACAAAGTGTGAAGGAGATTTCCCATCAAAGGAAGGAATTTTCAAAAGCCACATGCCAGGAAGCCTTTTACAAAAAAAATAAATAATAGACTTTATTTTTTAGAGCAGTTTTAGGTTCACAGCAAAATTGAAAGGAAGGCAGAGAGTTCCCATATACTCCCTACCCCTACACATGCATAGCCTCCTCCACTTCAACATCCCCCACCAGAATGCTACATTTATTATAGTTGATGAACCTACACTGACACATCGTTATCGCTCAAAGTCCATAGTTGACATTGGGTTTCACTCTTGGTGCTATACATGCCATGGGTTTGGACAAATTTGCTATGACTTGTATTCACTCTTTACCTGAAATTCAAATACAACCAGGCTTTCCGTATTTTACCTGGCAAACAAAGCCTGTGACAAAGCCATGTGGTCAAAATGTCTTAAAAAGGGAAGAAAAATGGTTTTCAAGATCTTCCAAGTATCAAGGGCTAAAAAAGAACACTATAAGTGCTGATTCAAATCCTTATCATTATAACTCTAGTAATAAAAAAGTATATAACATATAGATTAATGAGTCTCTAAACCAGTATAATTGAAACTTGTGTGACTCTAATCTTTTCCTATTAGGTTATATTAAAATTTTAGTAATGTTTTACCCTCATTTCTGATTAATCTTCAGTTGATTGTTAATTCAACTTAACTTTCTATATGCCCAGGTTCCTAAATTAATGACCTATTTAGAATTCTTGAATAGAGTCTATGATGTGAGTCCTTTTGTAAAACAGAGTCTCTTTTTTTTAATTTGAAGACTCTTCTGTATTTTGATTAATCACTCCTAATATATCTGTTTTATAAGTTCCAATTTATATACAAGCATGTTTTTTTTGAAACTGGGCGCATCTGTATTTGTTTCCTTTTTAATAGCTTATTATTGAAAGAAATCACCAATAGCTAAAGCAGCTCATTTTTTTTAAGTCAATTGTTTCTGTCAAAGTGATTTAGAGTTGTTGTTTTGTTTTGTTTTGAAAGAAAACTTCCTAAAGGAAGTTCAGTGAGAAAGCAGTACAAAGGAAAGGACAAATTAAGACCGCTCTTGGCCAGGCACAGTGGCTCACTCCTGTAATCCCAGCACTTTGGGAGGCTGAGGCGGACGGATCACCTGAGATCAGGAGTTCAAGACCAGCCTGGCCAACATGGTGAAATCTCATCTCTACTAAAAATACAAAAATTAGCCGGGAGTGGTGGCAGGCACCTGTAATTGCAGCTACTCAGGAGGCTGAGGCAGGAGAATCACTTGAACCCAGGAATTGGAGGTTGCAGTGAGCCGAGACCATGCCATTGCACTCCAGCCCGGGCAACAAGAGTGAAAATCCATCTCAAAAACAAAAAAAAAAAGAAAAGAGCACTCTCCTGGGCCCTCTTAAGAAAGCATTACTCAGGGAGCAGAGAGCTTTGGGAGACTCAGGGGAGGTGGGCGCTGAGAGTTAGTGCTGCTGCAAAGCTGCAGAAAGCTGAGGAGGAAAGGCGGTTTGGAGACAGTCCTTCAGCTCTCTGGTGGGCAATGACTGTGCCACTCAGGACAGAGTAGCTTTTCTGAGTAATGTGGGCTGTTTATTTTGGAGCATTTCATTTCATAATGATGCAGTTTTCAGCTAAAGTCCCAGTGTCCCCTTGAAAAATTAAGAACTCTCTTTCCCCCTAGTAAAATGACCTGACTCATTCAGCCAGCAGTTACCGTAGGCCTCCATGGCCTACTCAAGCACTTGGAGATCCATCAGTGAACAAGCAGGACAGAGTTCCTGCCTCTTGGAGTTGACATTCTTTTAGAGAAGACAGACTATAAATAACAACCCTAAGAAATCAGTTAGATGGTATGTTAGAATGTAGCAAGAATTATGGTGGGGGGGAGGCGCAGGGCAGGGGTATCTGGATTAGGGGTTGGGGAGGAATCTTGTTTTAAATAGGGAGGTCAGGTGGGACTTGTGGATAGTGACATTTGAGCAAAGACTTGAAGGAGATGTGGGAGTAGCCACAGGGTGGGAGACATTTAATCTGGTATTCTTTGCCTACCTATATTGCAGGTAAAATGCAAATTGCTCTATAGGCCAAGGCTCCAGGCAGAGAGGGGACAGCCAGCACAAAGGCCCTGAGTTCCTGACTGTTTAAGCTATAGTTCTCGAGGGATGGTGTTGCCCCTAGGGGACATTTGCAATATCCAGAGATACCTTGATCTGTCATGACTAGGATGGGGGATGCTATGGGCCTTGTATTAGTCCATTTTCTTACTGCTATGAAGAAATACCTGAGACTGGGTAATTTATAAAGGAAAGAGGTTTCATGGACTCACAGTTCCACCTGGCTGGAGAGGCCTCACAGTCATGGCAGAAGGCAAAGGAGGAGCAAAGTCACATCTTACATGGCGGCAGGCAAGAGGGCATGGGCAGGCAGCGGAACTGCGCTTTATAAAACCATCAGGTCTCATGAGACTTATCCACTATTACCAGAATAGCACAGGAAAAACCTGCCCCCGTGATTCAATTACCTCTCACCGGGCCCCCTCCCACAACATGTAGGGATTATGGGAGCTAAAATTCAAGATGGTATTTGGGTGGGGACACAGCCATACCATATCAGGCCTGTCCTGGATGGAAGCCAGGGATGCTGCCAAACATCCTACAGTGCACAGGACAGCATCCCACAATGAAGAAAGACCCAGCCGAAAAGGTCAGTGGTGCTGACACTGAGCCCCGTGTTTGAGGAATGGTAAGGAAGCCAGGATAGCTAGATGGGAGGGAACAAGAAGAGAAACAAGAGAGGAGGTCAGAGGTAATAAAGGCTGGAGGAGAGGGGCAGCCAGGTCAGGTAGGGCCTTTAGGGCCAGTGTGGATTTGGGCTTTTTCTCCAAGAGTAATGGAGAGCCATTGGAAGGTTTTGAGCAGAGGAGGTTATGTTCTGCATTTAAAGTATCCCTCTGGGTGCTGGGTAGAAAATAGATCGAAGGTGGGTAAGGGTAGAATGAGGAAGCCCAGTTCAGGGGCCACTGTGGTTATCCAGGCAAAAGGTGACAGGGCTTCAGCCAGTGTGGAAACAGCTTTGTGACTTCAGTGCAGCTGATCCAGCCAATGCTAAATTTCAGATAGCAGCTAGGCATTCTAAGGATTCCAATCACCAGTCTTTTCATTATTATATATCATATGTTTTATATATTACACACACACACACTCTACACACACGTGGTTAAGTTGCTTTTGCTAGATTTTGTTCTATGGGAGGGATACCTGATATATTTTAACAATTAAATAGGTTAGGTTTATGACAAAACAATTTGACCTGGGTTAGACATAATGTAATCTTTCTATGCTTTAACACAATCTTGGCAAAAAACATTTACTCTTGCTGACAACTCTTCTGTGGTTTATTTCTCTAAGCCACTTATAATCCTAAACATACTAAATGACCTGAAAAATGAGGTGAGGGGGGCATAAGAGGCCTAATACCTAAGAAACAGGTGTTTGAATTGTTTTTCCCCCGTTTAGAAATTCATTACATTGTTCCATTAGTTACTTTTCTCTGCTTACTTGATCCGCCAAAGCAAACGCTGAAATCCAGCAGAAAGCACCAAGAGACTGCTGATTTATACTTTCACCAAAGGTCTCAGACATCTTAGTGTCCCCGCATCCTTCCTCCGTGTGCTCTCCCTAATGAGCCTCTTGTCCTGCTTGCAGCCAGACAGTGGGAGCCATGTGACAGCCTGCAGCTGAGGCTGGACCTCACCCTTGGGGGCAGGGCTGCTTCTATGCACGAACAGCATCTCATTTCATTTATTGCTGTGATACATAAATGCCATTTTACTCTATCACTGGACTTTTTTGTTAAAGTCATGCTGTTCAAAGGAAGCGGTAAATTAGTCTCTTTGTTAGTAAAATATAAACTGTTTTCCTGTTCCTTAATGATTTTTAAGGAAGTTTTAAACTGTAGTTGCATTCCTGAGCTCTTCATTTGTTATGTCAGAATGGTTCTTGTCCCACTCAGCCACACAGAATCAAAGCAAGTTTCAGGGAAGAGCACTCAGTATTCCAGATAAAGGTAGCCATATTGAAGACCTCAGTTTTTTCACCCTCTAAGACGGTGTCTCTCAAAGTTTAGTGCATGGATCTTTGGTGCGTGGATCTTTTACATTAGAATTCCTTGAGGCTTGTTAGAAATGCAGATTCCTTGGCCCCTCCCCAGACCAAATGGCTCATTGTCTCCAAGGGTAGGGCCAAGAATTTGCAAGGTAGTCAATATCCAGGGTATTTTCCTGCATACTCACATTTGAGAACCACTACTCTAGGTTGTGTGACTAGGCAAGAAAAATGCCCCTAGAAGATTGGCCAGCTCACAGCAAGCTCTGCATGGACTTGTTAAAAATGGTGGATGTTATTCAAATGAAAACTACGCTTCTAAGGATTTGTTTTCTTTGAGAAAGTATGTAACCACCACATTAGTCTCCTCTTCCAACTAAATCATCTTTCTTCTTTGCATTTTTGCCTCTGTTCTTGGGGATTACAGTGGTCCTATAGCTTAATTGGCTGATAGTTTTGCTGTGGGTCCAATTTTTGCTGTCTTTAGGGGGGCACTTTGATCTTGAAGACGGCTTGAAATGATCATTTTGTCTCATGTGCCATTTTCTCTTTTCTTTTTGAACAGCAAATATGCCAGAGGATTATCCTGATCAGTTCGATGATGTCATGGATTTTATTCAAGCCACCATTAAAAGACTGAAAAGGTCACCAGATAAACAAATGGCAGTGCTTCCTAGAAGAGAGCGGAATCGGCAGGCTGCAGCTGCCAACCCAGAGAATTCCAGAGGAAAAGGTCGGAGAGGCCAGAGGGGCAAAAACCGGGGTTGTGTCTTAACTGCAATACATTTAAATGTCACTGACTTGGGTCTGGGCTATGAAACCAAGGAGGAACTGATTTTTAGGTACTGCAGCGGCTCTTGCGATGCAGCTGAGACAACGTACGACAAAATATTGAAAAACTTATCCAGAAATAGAAGGCTGGTGAGTGACAAAGTAGGGCAGGCATGTTGCAGACCCATTGCCTTTGATGATGACCTGTCGTTTTTAGATGATAACCTGGTTTACCATATTCTAAGAAAGCATTCCGCTAAAAGGTGTGGATGTATCTGACTCCGGCTCCAGAGACTGCTGTGTATTGCATTCCTGCTACAGTGCAAAGAAAGGGACCAAGGTTCCCAGGAAATGTTTGCCCAGAATGGAAGATGAGGACCAAGGAGGCGGAGGAGGAGGAAGAAGAGGAGGAGGAGGAGGAGGAAGGCAGCCATCATGGGAGCCTGGTAGAGGGAGATCCAGCTACAGACAACTGGACAGGAGAGAGAGAAAACAGCCCTCTGGATTCTCCAGGATGGCAGCCAATGTCACTAGAAGCTCAGGGCTGATGTTCCTGGTTGGCTGTTGCCACCGTTTCAGCTGATACAGTCCACCATCACTGATTACCGGCGCGGTTGCGGATGCACTTGAACCAAACCAGTGTATCTCCTGTGATTTGTTTTCATGTGTCCGAAGACACCAGGGAAACAGATCCTGGTGTTGTTCCTTGTCATTACGTTTTACTGCTGAAAGTAAGAGGTTTATTTTTCTGTCACTCAGTGGAGACATACCCTGGAAAGGAGAGGGAAAAAAAAGCAAAGATACAAGAGATAATCACCTTTGCATTTGAAAGTTGAGGCCCGAGGTTTACTACAACCAGCATTTTTGCCAACGGTTGGTGATTGATTTCCATCACGGTGTGTGGGGTGGGAGGAAGTTGGCTAGGAACCAAAAAGGCTGTGCTCATGATTAAACACAAACCTGAAGGTATTTGCTTTATGTCCTTGGAAACAGGAAACGAGTTGTGGTTTTCGCCAGCATTCTTGTAGGAGAGAATCGGGGAAGGCCCTGAACTGCCCCCGGGCAGGGAGAGCCCCTCGGGCCTGTTGGTTTACAGAGAGACAGATGTTACATACCCAGCTCCATTGATGTGTGGTCACCAGTGACCAGAGAAGCTACTCGATGCAATGCATCTGTTTCAGATACAGAAATATAGAGAAGATATTTATTGAAATTTAAGTTATTGTTATTTATTACCGTTCACTAATGAGTTTCTCTTTTTCCCTTATTTATTAAAGTTTCTTTTCAAAGGTGCCAAAGTATATGTGCTCGCAAAATGCAAAGAAAGGTGACAAAAGGAAATTTGAATTGGGAACAAGGGTCCATGCTTTTCAAAGTATTAAAAAGTTTTTTGCTAGGCAAAAATCACTTACTTTACCTTTTAAAGAAAATTTCTCATTAATTTTCCCCAGATTTCAGCATTTTTCCCAATTTTTATTTGTGGAGCATCTCAGGCAAGCCCCCTTTCCTGGAGCAGCGTGCAGAGACCACTGGCACTTGACTTTATTTCTTCCTTGCTCCATTGCTGAACAGAAACGTCGTGGGCTCCACTTCCTGTTGTATTTAAGCTCTTAGTCCCCTCCACATATACCTATCTGTACTATGCATAACCATATATAGAAAAGGTTCAGTTCCTTTTAGTAGGTAGTCCTGGATTTAATGCTGACCTAAAAGTAATGTCAACAATGGTATCAGGTAGCTACCGTTTTACCGACTCCCTCCATCTCTGCCCACCCACCGCCCTCCCGAGAATATGCTGGCTGCCCAGTGCAGCCCAGGAGACACAGGGGCCTTCCATGGGTAGGGTCTACCAGGTCCTATACAACCCCTGGGCTGTCACCGGGGGTCAACAGCTGCTGCTTCTATATACCCAAACACCTGACAGCTCCCTGGGGAGCAGATGGCTGAGAAGGGTGCTGAGGAAGCCATATTTGGGCCAGCCACAGCCACACACATGGAGCCTATATTTAGGAGTGTGCTGCCTTTAAATGAAGGCGGTCGGGGCCAGTGCAGCGGCTCACACCCATAATCCCAACACTTTGGAAAGCCAAGGTGGGAGGATCTCTTGAACCCATGAGTTTGAGACCAGCTTGGGCAACGTAGGGAGACCCTGTCTCTACAGAAACTTTAAAAATTAGGCAGGCATGATGGTGCACACCTGTGGTCCCAGCTACTCAGGAGGCTGAAGAAGGAGGATCACTTGAGTCCAGAAGGTCGAGGCTGCAGTGAGCTGTGATCATGCCACTGCACTCCAGCCTAGGTGACAGTGCAATACACTGTCTCAAAAAAAAAAAAAAAAAGAGGTTGGAGTGGGAGGAAGCATAGGGTGGGAACAGCCACCTCCTCCATGCCCTAGATTGTGAATTTATCAGGCAGCCAACACATGTACGACACACTAGGCCCTGTATTACAGCTTGTTACACATTTCATAAAAGGGATTTTCATCAAGGAGATAATCTATTACTACCTTAGTGGCTATTAGTCATAGAAACTATGACAGATTTAGCAATTAAATGAAATACTGGCCTCCATCAAGTAATCATGTCAGTTTTACAAAGTAACAAGAAGCAGCAGTTACCAGACATCTGATCCCCTTCCCCCAAAATACCCAAATTCTTCATGGTTCTGCCCTTCTCTGTCCTTTCTGCTCCCCTTGCCCGCCTGCGAAATGGAGGAAAGGCATTCCCTCTCACGCTCTCTTGGGATCTTGCTGAGAATTCAGACTGCTCAAAACAGTGACAAACCCCAGCCATCCAGTCATTCGTGGAGCACAATTTGGATGTGGCCCCAGGGGCATCTGTCCCATTCAGAGAACCCTGGCAGGTGCGATGGCCACTGTTCCCAGGCTTCAACCTCAGTGACTGCCCCCGCCCCCACCCAGCAGCTCCCCATGGAGAGTCCCTGCCCAAAAAAGCTGTAGGATCCAACGGGTGTTGATAGCTTGTTCCCGGCATCACCTACACACCACAAGCAGGTTTTAATGGAAGCAACTTGCTCCACCAAATCCACAAAAGGGTAAAGTTTGTGATTTTTCTTTATCATTGCGATCACCATCTGATACAGTGAGGAGTGCACTTGTTTGGAAGTTCTGACTTCTCTGATCTGTCTCGGTCGTTTGTGTTATACAACCAAAGTTCTCTACAGACTTTATTTTTGTACAATATCATTTTGTAACTTTTTACAAATAAAAACTCATTTCTATTGCTCTCTGTACTTCTGTACTTCCTTGCATGCACTGGGCCAGGCAGCCATCCACAAGTATTTATTAAGAATCACCCCCTTCTTACCACACAGCCCACTGGATGGTCAGTGGCCTTGCCTATCAACTCCCATCAACCAATCACCACTCAGGAGGGAAAAAACGTGCAAAATTGTTCTTATTCATTCAACAAACGCTTATGGTGTGCCTACACTGTGCCAGGCACTGTTCCTGGCACCAGGGCTCTAATGGTGACCACAGCAAAAACCTCTGCCCTCCTGGAGTTATTTTATTTGTGGGGAAACAGACAACATTCAAAAAAGTAAAATATGTAGTGATCCATGTGTTGAGAAACGCTAAAAGAATACAAACAGGACCCTATAGTATAGACACTAACAGGGGAGCTTGCTTTAATTAGAAATGACTTTAAGACCGAAGTTAAGAAACAGTGCCAACAGATCAGGAGCGTCCCAGGCAAGGGAAGCAGCTTGTATGAAACTGAGTCACGTCACAGACTGCCTTGTGGCTATCAAAAGGCGGCCTTGAATGGTGCTCTATGGCTGTTCTGCATGGCCCCAGCCTGGGCTGCCCCATGGATGGCATTTGTGCTGCACTAGCCTTTGCCTGAAATGCCCCCTCTTCCCGATGCATGCCGTCCCTGCGTGGAGACTTGGTGGAGTCACGGGTACCAACTTGTGGGTTCAGGCATTCAGAGTCCTGCCAGGACTGGCTGGAAGAGGCTCCAGGGCGGTGCTGAGGCCAGCTGCGTTTTCTCCAAGCCAAAATTCCAGTCCAAAGTCAGTGACTTGGAGCGGGAACATAAGATGGTAAAACCTCCTGCTTACCTCCTCTCCCTTTTTAGAGCTATTTTCCCAAAGCGTGTCCGGGATTACTTACCCAGTGAGATGCTCCTCAAATTAAAAAAAAAAAAAAAAAAAGGGAGGAGGACAAATAACTTTGGAAAATATTGAGTTAAATAGCATCAAACCATGCTTTAAGGTTTAAAATATAATTGTAGAGCTTATCAGAGACTTTATTGGGCCAATGATTGTTTCACAGTCTGGGGGTGTCGTGTACAGAATTCCCCATGTAGACGTGACCATGGATCCATGGGTTCATTGTTTTGTCTTCTTTCTCATCACACCTGGTGACCACCCTGGAAACTATTTTGGGCCATCTTGCCTGTTCCTGTGAGCTTCATGGTTAGTCAAGAGCTGGACTAGAGATTAATAAGAGGCAGAAACTACTGGGCAGCTCCCTACTGGGAGGGCACCCCTCCCCAAACACACAACACACACACACACACACACAGAGGACACCCCTCCCCAAACACACACACACACACACACACACACACACACACACACACACACGGTATTTGGACCCTGGTTTCTTGCTCAGCATGAATAACAAAATGATTAACCTATGGTCAACTTTAGAAACTTCCTTCAACCAAGAAAAGGAGAATGTGCTGAGAGCTGGGAAGTTCCCAGCAGCCTGGGGGCGCCTGCACCGTGCTCCCCCGTCCTTCTTGGGCTGGTGCTTTGCTGGTCTGCAGCCCTGAGTGCGTGCCACCCCTCACTGCGATCCCCAGAGGGAAGGCCACGCTCGTTGGCCTCCAGCTCTGAAATCCGCGCTGCAGAGAAGGGTGGAAGAGCACTGGGTGAGGAGCCTGGATACTGGTCCCGACCACCTTATGTGGCTTGTGCCCATGAGATCATCTCAGGCCAACTTTCTGCTGTGTTAAGGAGGCACTCTGGGGGACCGTGAGTGTGGAGTGAAGTAGGTTAAAGTGAACTTTTAAAAGAATCAATCCACTCCCGAGATAGAGGTGGAAAATCAGAATTTCCTGAACCTACGTCTCAAAAACAAAGACCTTCCCTTCGAACACAAGATCCTACGTTGGCCACGGCCGATGTACTATCTGACACCAGAATCCCTTGGGAGGGGGAAGCCTGTTGCCTCCACACATAGTCCACCCAAGGAGGTGGCGTGGGTTTTAGCCGAGGGTCTCTGGCTTTTTTCCATCAGGTAATGAAAAAGCCCCAAGGGTCTTCTTGGGACACACGTTTGTTAACAGAAGCACTGCTGGAATCCCAGGCAATAGTTAACTCATCTTTAGTCTCAGCCTCACAACATCCTGAATGAAATTAAAACCAAATGCTGCCAAATCATCCCTGAAAACAGACAGTTGGGGAAACGAAGGGCAATCACACATTTACTCATATTTACTCATTTAAGACAAGGAATACACTGTCACGTCCCTGGCCATGGCAGCTGAGTGGGATGAAGATGAGACTGCAGCTGCGGGGAGGAGTCCGTGATACCCCAAAAGCGAGACGTGCGGGGAGAGGTGTGGAGAGAGCGCTAAAATGCCTGAGAGAGAGCCACAGGTGGGATAAAGAGCCGGAAGGAAAATGAATCAGAAACAGCTACAGATTAGTGTTGCCAGAGAAAATACAGGACACCTAGTTAAATCTGAATTTCAGATAAGCACGCACAATTTCTTAGTACAAGCATGTCTCATGCAACATGTGAGACATGAGACATGTGGAACATACTCATGCTTGTTATAACAAATAATACATATTTGTAATTTGTCTGAAGTTCAAATCCAAGTGGGCTTGCTGTATTTTAATTTGCTAAATTTGGCGAAAGTTACGTTGGAGCTGGACCTTGCACGTGAGTAGGAATCTGTCACGTGGGCCAGGTCAACACAGGCTGGGATGGACAACAGATACTCCAAGCAGGAGGAATAGTGCCACCCAAAGTGTCAAAAGGGCAGAGTGGTGGGCTCAGAGTGGGCTAAGCTATTAGACACAGCAAATACAGTGCCTAGGGGCCCAAACACTTTTTAAACATTTTTAAAATCAAAAGAAAAATAAATATAACAATAATGCATATATAATAATTAACCCAGCTTAGATTGTACTTGCCTGTAACAATGCAGTTGTATATTTTAATGGAGAAGGGGCCCACAGAGACAAAAATGCCCAGAGCCCATGAAGAGTCATCATGCAGCCCTGGCTGCGCTGCTAACAGCAAATTTTCTGTGTCCTCTGCTTCCAGTTTCCTTCTAGTTTTCTCTTTTTCATGAATTATTAAAGCCGACCTTGTTCTTAAAAAAAAAAAAAAAAAAAAATCCCAGCACTTTGGGAGGCTGAGGCAGATGGATCATCTGAGGTCAGGAGTTCAAGACCAGCCTGGCCAACATGGTGAGACCTCATCTCTACTAAAAATACAAAAATTAGCCAGGCATAGTGGCGCACACCTGTAGTCCGAGCCACTCGGGAGGCTGAGGCACAAGAATTGCTTGAACCCAGGAGGCAGAGGTTGCAGTGAGCCAAGATAGTGCCACCGCACTCCAGCCTGGGTGACAGAGTGAGATGGAAAAACATCCCTTCTTTCCATTCTTCAAGTTAGATTGTTTTCTCAAGATATTTGCATTTACTTTCTACTTAGGGAAGCATAAACTTAAGGCCATGCCATTGATATTCCAATGCTCATTCATGATTTCTGAGAAGCGACAATATGAATCAGTGGCCCAAGGGCATGGCAACAGAGGGAAGAGCAGGTCAGATGGAAGTTGGACGGGGTGGGCAGACCGTGAGAGGGGTGGAGAGAAGACTTCAGCCTCCAGGAAACCAGAGAACCATAAAGCTAAGCAATGGCGAAGAAGGATGAGGTTTCGGAACATGTGGAATTGATTGTTTTAACTTGGGAAACTCTTTAAAATGGTACATGTAGGGGATTTTAACCCACTCCCTGCTCACCTGTTCCAGGCCTGGGTCTCATTCATTCAATTAATTGCTGAGCAGCTATCTCCTGCCAGGGGAGAATGTAAAGATACAGAGACAATGCTGCAAGGGGCTCCCAGATTAGAGGGACACAAATGGAGCATGAGAACGTGGGGAGGGGTAGCAATGAAGACGTGCAGTGAAGGGTGTCATGGAGCTCCCGGGAGGGACAAGGAATCCTGCTGACCCTGGGGAGCAGGGGAGGTGGGTGGGGAGGTCAGGGCGGGGTGATGCTATCAGGGACCACCTCCTGGAAGTGGCTGCCTAAACTATTAAAGGATGAGTAGGAATTTCCCAGAGAGGGCTTGAGGGAGGGGAGGGCATTCCAGGCTGAAGGGACACTGAGAGCTCAGCCGTGACACCCAGACAAAGCCTGGGGTGCTGTTGGCTTGGGAAGGTGGAGATGGGGAGAGGACAGAGCTCTGGATGGCAGGGCAGCTAAGCTTCACTGGGAAGAATGAGAGGGGAGAGAGGCCTCTCATGGAGAAAGGCAGCCATGAGGTAGGGGAGCAGGGAGCTCTGCTCTGCCAGGCTCCAGGCTCCTTGGGAAAAGGATCACTTTGGATCTTCACACCCACCCCTCCCTTTCAGACCCACTGCCTCTGCAGCCCCTCTCAAGCCCACGCTGTCAAGGCCTTGTCTGCACTGATCTCATTCTCCTACAGACTCACCTCCCAGGAACATTTGCTTCCCACAGGAGACTCAGTAGGACTGCAAGCCTGTTTCCCAAGCTGCAAGCGTTTCCCAAGCTGCCCGGTGGAACCCTAGGAAGCATCCGTGTAGGCTGGGATTCCTTAATCTTAAACATGGGAGAAATGTCACATACTTCAGTCCCCTCTCACGGAGCCACAATGACATCACACATTCCATATGAAGCAAGGATCTGAGAAGGCCTGTGAAGGGAAGCCCTGTTTAATCTTGTCTAACCCAGCATCTCCCAATCTTATTTGACCAGGGAGCACCTGTTGGCATCTAACAGAAGTGTTCTGCTGGACAAAATGTGGAAAATGCTATTCTAGAGCCAAAGGAATGAATCTCTAATGGAAGAATTACACACATCAGAATTCTTTCTGGCCAGGGGGATCTTCCCAACCCACCATTTGTGGAAAGGCACACTTGGCCAGGAGGACTCGACAAACGGCCACCAAGTTCTCTTTCACACGTCATTTCTTTCACACATCGCACATCAGACTGGGCCAGTGAGCATTAAACACAGCCATGTTCACATTTCTTCCTTTTTTTTTTTTTTAACATTTTTTAATTCTTAATTTTTGTGGGTATATAGTAAGTGTATATATTTATAAGGTACATGAGATTCTTTGATACAGGCACACAATGTGTAATAATCACATCATAGGGTATCCATCCCCTCAAGCATTTATCCTTTGTGTTACAAACATTCTAATTATACTCTTTCAGTTATTTTTAAATGTACAATTAAATTATTATTGACTATAATCACCCTATTGTGCTATCAAATACTAGGTCTTATTCATTCTTTCTAACTACTTTTCATACCCATTAACCACCTCCACATCTCTCCCACCATGTTCTCATTTCCCCCTGAGCTTGAGCTGAGATGACCAACCCTCCTCCCTCAGCCTCACTCTCCACCATCCTCTACCCTCACTCCACCCAGCTGGCCCTGCCATGGCGCAGTTGTGGTCATCATTAGTGCAGTTCACTTCACAATTACAGATCCTGTCCACTTCTCGGCACATAGTAAGACTGTATGTTTCAGTTCGCTTGTGGTTGACTGAGGCCAGTGACTGGCCAAAGAGCATGAGCAGAAGTGACCAGTGAAATGTGACATTCTGAGTCTCGTGTTTAGTGGACATTATGAGACCCTCCAAGGCCTCTTTCTTTTCCTCTGAGACAGCAGCTGGCAACATTCAAGATGGCGGCAGTTCTGTCTACTTCAAGTGCTGATGGTAAACAGAGCCCCTCTGCCAACCCACAACAGGCACAGCCCAACGTGGTAATTGAGGAATAAACCTTTGTTATTTTGAGCCACTGAGATTTGGAGATTGTTACTGCAGCCTATGTTAGCCTATTCTGACAGGCACAAGCTTCTATTGTGAAGAGGTGCATTATGGCCCATGAAGAGAGCGGTCCCATAGAGATGGGGAAAAAAGCAAGCAGAGAGGCCCAAAGTGATGGGGGAGCGGGAAGAAATAAAGCTGAAAAGGCAGCCAAGATCACGTAGAGTCTTTCAGGCCATGGTAGCAATTGAGGATTTCATTCTGAATCAGACAGGAAGCCATCAGAAGGTTTTAAGAAAAAGGGAGACAGGATCTGGGTGTGTTTTTAAAGGATTATTCTAGCTGCTTTGTTGAGGACAGACTGTACAGGGGCGAAAGCAGAAGCATGGAGACTAGCTAGGAGGCCCAAGTGAGAATCCACATGGGTGATAACGGTAACTTGGACTGGGGTGTAGCGACAGCAGTGCTGACACAGTGTGCCCAAAGATCAGGCATAAGGAGGACAGGAGAGAAGAAGAGAAAACGCATCATCAGAACAGCACCGAGGCTGACGCCAGTACAGTGACATCTCTACGAGGTGAAATAGGGAGGGTTGGTGTCTCATTCTGGACGTTTTCTGCTGGGAAGGTAAGAAAACAGACCCTCTCTCCTGACATCCTAACTCAGGGTAAGGCAGGAACCAGTGCAGGGCGAGGATCTGAGGGAGCCTGCCAGCCCGAGGTCTGGAATGCCATTTAAAGTGCATGCCCGGTGCGTTGGCTCACATTCCGGGATGAATCTGCCACCGCTCCCTCTGACAATGTTTAGCATGAAATAAAAAGTATGGCTTTCAAATGATACCACGAGGAAGATTCTTGAGCAAATATGGCCAAAGTTTCTCTGCAGAATGTTCTCGGAGGCTGGGATTCCAACCACCTCCAGCCTTCTTTTTCCATCCAGTCCTTCCCAGTCCTGCAGTAAGGTTTGACCAGACCAGGGCATTGGCCTCCTCACAGGGTTACCTGACCTTGCTGCCAATCAAATCACTCAGACTGCCAATCAGAACCTCCACAATCTGCTCCAAACAAAACTTTTCTCTAGTTCTTGTTTGGTTTTTGTCCCCAAAATCTTCCTTTTACACCTAAACTCAACCCTTCAGTCACCGTGGATGTCCTACAGAACTTCAAAATACGTGTTGAGCTTGTGGCAATTTCTCAATATTGTACCCTTGCCCCAGCCATTCCCTCTGCTGGAAATACTGTCTCTCACATCTTTAATGCTCCAAATACTCCCGTGGCGGTATTTATCACTCACTTAACTGTGATTCTGTAGCCAAAGTGCTTTATGTGTGGGTCAGGCTGATGACATGAGAACTTTTTCTTTTAGATTTTTTTGTAGATATGTAAATAAGTTATGCACTGATCTTATGAGCTCTGCTAAGTTGAGGGGCTCCTTGAGTGCAGGAGCAGGAGCCATGTCTGGCTCACCTTTAAATCCTGAAGAGCCCTGAGCACCTGCCTCCTCATTTGACCAAGGAGCACCTGTTGGCATCTAACAGAAGTGTTCTGCTGGACAAAATGTGGAAAATGCTATTCTTGAGCCAAAGGAATGAATCTCTAATGGAAGAATTAGGTAGCAGATGCTCAGAAAGCATCTGTATTTGTCAGGACTTTGGCTTACAGCACCAGTCTCCAAACTTTTTAGCACCAGGGACTGGTTTCATGGAAGACAATTTTTCCATGGACAAGTACTGGTCTGCGGCCCGACCATTGGGGATCCCTGGCTTACAGGTAACAGAAACTCAACTCAAAGTGCCTGAGACAATGAAAGGAAATTGATTGGTTTGTGTAATGGAAAAGTCCTGGGGTGGATCTGGCTTCAGAAAAAGCTAGATGCCAATTACCAGTTGATGTTATGAAGAATAGCCACCTCTTCCTCGCTCCCACTTTCCTCTTTGCCTCTGTTGTTGGCTTCATTCTCAGACTATCTTTCCCCACGTGGTAGCAAAGATGTGCAGTGGAAGCTACAGGCTTAGAACCCACTCTCAAGAAGAACTGAGTTCCTTACTTGACAATTCCAGAAAAAATCTTTTGGGAAGTCTGATTGGTCAACTAAAGCCAAATGCCAATTTCTTGACCAATCACTATGGTGTAGGGGATGGATAATTCTGTCCTAGGCACATGCCCACCTCTGGTGCCAGCAGGTGGAATGACATCATCCAAACTGCATGGACTAAGAACATGAAAGGTGAGATACTGAAAAGGAAATTTAGGTGCTGTGACCTAAAGAAGGGATGAGGGATGCCAGGCAAGCAAGAACAACAGATGTCCCTAACAGAGTCCTTTTTCTGTGACAGCACACTAGAGCAAAACAAATTGGCACCTCTTTTTACAGGTCAACCTTTACAACCATCTGCTCAAAGAAATTAATGTTCCCATCTTGGCTGACTTATTTGGCCATAAGAGCAAGTTCACATAACAATTCAAAGAGAGCAGTAGGGAGTAGGTAGCATGGTTAGGCATAATTGGGAGAAATATGAATATTGGCACCTCAGTTTTATTTTACAAAGAAAAGAAGCATTGGATGAATGGGTGGATGGATGTCTGGATGGATGATTGGAGAGATGGATGAATGAAGCAGTGTTCTATTTATTTAATTTTGCCATTATATTTAGATTAAAATCCTGTTACAATGGACTGCATTATAAAGACAGTTCAAAGAAGGCTCAATTAATAGGAACTCTTACTGCAGTGGCTTAATGAGGGTTTACTTTTTTCACATAATTAAACATTTACTAACATACACCTGGTATATGTCACAGAAATAATTTTTGCAGGTAGATCTACCAGTGGGTGTTAAAATTAGTGGGCAAATATTTAAGGAGAAGAGGATATTTGCATAATCTCAAAATAGCTCCCCTAAGATACTTATTAATCACAAAGGGAAAAATAATAACTTTATTGTGGAAAAACCCAACGGGCACCACCTTAAGCAAGTGATCATTGCTAAGATCACCAGTAATAAGATATGTTGATATCATGTACCCTGATATAATGATGCACTGAGAAGGGCATAACATCACTCCTGTGTTATGTTTACCCAAAATGCAAAACCTCAAACTAGTCTTGAGAAAACATCAGACAAACTCAAATTGAGAGACATTCTGCAAAATAACTGACCAGCACTTTAGTACATGAGAGACAAGACAAGACAAAAGAAATATTCCTAGATTGGGGAAAACTACAGAAACACGACAATTAAATCAATGTGGGATCTTGGATTGGATCCCAGAGGAGGAAAATAACATGCCTTAATCCTTGGGCTACTCTAGCAAAATACACTAGGTGGCTTATAAACAACAAAAACGTATTTCTCACAGTTCTGGAGGCTGGGAAGTCTAAGATCATGGCATTGGAAGATTCAGTGTCCGGTGAGGACTCACTGTTTGGTTCACAGAATAGAATGGTGCCTTTTCATTGTGTCCTTTCTTGGTGGAAGGGGCAAGGCAGCTCCCTGGGGTCTCTTTTATAAGGGCACTAATCCCATTCATGAGGACTCTACCCTCATGATCTAACCACCTCCCAAAAGGGCTCCCTCCTAATACCATCAATTTGGGGGCTAGGATTTTAACATATGAATTTGGGAGGACACAAACATTCAGACCATAGCAAACATTAGTGGAAAAATGGTGAAATCTCTCTCTCTCTTTTTTTTAGTTTGAGATGGAGTCTTGCTCTGCAGCCCAGGCTGGAGTGCAGTGGCGCAATCTCTGGTCACTGCAACCTCCGCCTCCCAGATTCAAGTGATTCTCCTGCCTCAGCCTCCTGAGTAGGTGGGATTACCACCACCCTGCCTGGCTAATTTTTTGTATTTTTACTAGAGACAGGGTTTCACCATTTCGGCCAGGCTGGTCTCAAACTCCTGTCCTCAAGTGATCCACCTACCTCGGCTCCCAAAGTGCTAGGATTACAGGCATGAGTCACCGTGCCTGGCCAAAAAATGGTAAAATTGTAATTAAGTCTGTAGTTTAGTTAATAGAATTGATCCAAAGTTAATTTCCTGGTTGTATTCATTGTATTATCGTTATGAAAGATGTTAACAGAGGAAGCTGTGTGAAAGGTATATGGAAACTCTTCTCTTATTAATTTTACAACTTTTCTGTCAGTCTAAAATTATTTCAAAATTAAACCTTAAAAAATAAAACCACTATGTAGGTCCTTAGTTAGTTATGAACCACTGTATTGCCACCACAAATCAAAGGTTCCTAGGATTTAGTGCCTGGATCATAGGTGCAGACAAATGTTTTTGGAATTTAGAGGAAGAAGGGAGTAGTGTGGCCTTGGTACCTTTGATGTCTCTGGGAAGAAGTTCAGGCCAAGTGATGTGGCTACATCTAGAACTTGAGCTAGTTCCCTACTCCATAGGGGACCCCAACTGAGCAAAGATACAGAAATGCGAATGACTGATGATGGCATGTTCTGAAAGTTGTCCAAACTTCTTTCCCGGTCAGTAAGAAGGACTCTGGGCTCTGAGTTGGTCTAGAATTCTGGAATTTCAGACTTGGTGTGGAAGTAGAACAGGCAAGGGATTGGCTGTGGGACATGAAATATGGGGAAATAAAGGCAGCATCTCGGAAGAAATAGGTTATGGAAGAATAAATACTAGATAAATATTTGTGTTCAGAAAGACACAAACATATGACTGAAGTCTGAAACTAAAAGCCAGAGCACATACATTAGGAGACAGCTTTTAAGGGCACCAAGCTGATGTAGACCATAATACCCTGGAGCGAATATTAATTTGGAGGTGTAATGAGTAATATAGGGTCAGCTAAGAAGTTGTGCTTTTCTCAGTTGATAATGCCAAGCAGACCTCCTTCAACTTCAATGTGCATACAGAGCACCCAGGGAACTTGTTAAAAAGCAGATTGTGTTTCAGCAAGTCTGAGATGGAGCCTCAGATTCTGCATTTCTAAAAAGTTCCCAGATGATGCTTTGCTGCTGGTCCTTAAACCATGATTTGGGTAGTAAGGATGCAGTCCATTGGAGATGTTGGAACAGAGGGAAGACAGTGAAAGCGACAGAAGAACCCTCATCCAGATATATGTTTAATAAGGTGGCACTGGTTCCAAATACATTCCTGGCCTGAGCATGAGGCTAAATAGTCAAGCACAGAGTCAACACTGAAGGCTAAATACTTTGTATGCAAAGCCCTATCAGGCAAATAAAACTGGTTAGAAGAGCAGACAATAGCTGCCCTCTGGGAATAGATAATCCAGAGGTGACACTGCCTTGTGTCTGCAACACTAAATAAGGGTTACCTGATCACAATCTCACTGCCAAAAATGCCTTTGGCCTGGCCCATTTACACTGCAAGTTCATGCAAGCTGAGCTCTTCCCAGTTCTTTTCACCTGTTATCACGTAGCAGGTCTCCTTTATTTGTAACTCAAATATCCCTGTTATTCAAGAAAAGATTTTCCAAGCTTCACACCAAGATACATCAAAATGCCAAAAAATACTCACATCAAAATGTGTGCAAAATGCAGGAGCTGAAGGGAAAGAAAAAATGAGAAGACCCTTTGACCTCTCTTAGTGACTAAGTCCCTCCTCCTCTAGAAGATGGATGTTAGTTCTTCTTTCTTTCTCCAGTAGAAAAGTCAAGAATGCCATTTCTAGAAATCCACCAGGAAGATATTCTCATTTCCTGTGGTAACTGGAAGGCAGGCCTTTTCCCTACATGATCAGATTCTATTCTCCCAAATGAGCAGAGTGGATTCTTCCTGCCTGTACCATGTGATGACCAAAACACAGCCTTTGCCCTCCGGATGCGAAGAATGCATGGCTGATTATTCAAATGCAAGGGAAAACTGAAGCAGATACCAAAGACTGAAGGAACCCCAAGGAGATAATGTCCTGTGGACTCCATCAACATTTCCAGTTAGAATCCTTTGGGAGTAGGAGTTGGAGTAGAAGTTGGAGAGATTCATCCGGAATAAGGGAGTCTGGCGGCCCCCTCCTCATCCCAGCCTCTGGTATAACACACCCTTAGCGTCTGCTATCTCCCTATGGGCTGGCAACACCATGGCTGGTGGAGCTCCCCGACTTTTAGGTGGAAACTCTATACAGGATCCTACAGACCAATTCATTTCAGTGTCATAGGGCACACTGTCTTGTGGTTCCCCATGGTTGGTGCCTTTTTCTTACAACTGACTATTTCTAAATCATGGCTGTAAAATCCTCCAAACGCATGTTTTTTCTCCTGAGGCCCTTTGCTCTGATTCTTACTGTTCACTCCCTACCCTGGCTTCAGGGCCATCCCTTGATCATGGATCACACACCCTGGCAGCCACAGAACCTTGTCCACTCCTCCTCCTTCCTCTCCACTCTACCCCTTTCTGAGCAAGGAAGACAAGAATCCCCCCACTTCCACCCCACCTGCCATCTCCATCTTCCTGGTATTTGCTTCACCTTCTGCTCATACTGAGTATTGCTTGGGAACACTTTTCCCCTTTCCTATCCAAATCCTAGTATTTCAGGCCCGTGTTCACTGACATAGCTTTGGAGATAAACTGTTAGAAGATTGTTTTCTACAAGCCCAAACTCATCCCTAGGTTTCCGATAGAGGTGCCAGCACCAAGACACAGACAAAATCCTAAGGTGACAAATGCAAATCAGCTATCAGAGCTGTGTTCAGGGCTGTTAGGAAAATTTTCAACATACTAAATTTAGCAGAGTTTATTTGAGCAAAGAAAGATTCATGAATTGGGCAACACTCAGAACTAGGAGAGGTTTAGACAGCTCCACTCTGCAAAGTGGGCAGTGAGTATTTATAGACAGAAACTGGAAGTAAAGTACAAAAACAGCTTTATTGGTTACAGGACTGCAATTGCTTTATGTGGACATGGTCTGATCATTTGGCTGGCTGTGATTGGCTGAGACTCCACTGTTTGTTATACTCCCAAGCTAGGTTTTCAGTTTGTTTACGTACTAAGTTATGTTGCAGTTCCTTACACAGGAACTCAAAGTATAGAGACAACCTCAAGCCAGTGCCCTTCTGCTGTATTAATTTAACAGGGGCTTCCTTTGCCTCCCTCCCCTATCACCATGACCAGCTACATAATTTGCAGAGCCCAGTGCAAAAGAAAATGCAGGACCCCTTGTTCAAAAACACATTCAGGATTTCTGTAGCAGCAGAATATTAAATCAAGTATGGAATGCTGTGAGTGTAGAAGCCCAGGGCACACTCTCTCTTTCTTGACTGAGCTGGGTGTGCTCCTGCCTCAGGGCCTGGGCATTTACCACGGACTCCACCTGGAATTCTGTCCCTCGAGTTCCACATGGCTCTCTCCCTCACTTCCTTCTTTCTCTGCCCAAATGTCACCTCATTAAAGGGGCTTCCTTTGACCCTGCTAACTAAAACCCCCCTTAGCCCATCACTCCCTATCCTGTTACCCTGCTTTATTTTTCTTTCCTAATCTGAGCAATCTGAGCACTAGCTAAAATAATGTACACATTTATTCATTGCTCTTTTCTCACCTCAATATAAACTCCCTGAGAACAGAAACTTTGATTCTGCAGTGCCCGTAATAATCATTGCATACATATATACAGGGTAAGTCAATAAATCATTAGACTTTTTATTCAATTCAATAACTTACTTTTGGGGAAATGTAATAATAAAGAAATTCAAACAAATTCTAAAGAGAGAATTTGAGCTTTGTTACATTTATCTCAAATTCTCATCTCCTTTTATTGTTTTTTTTAATTGGGGTGAAATTCACACCTTTTAAAGTGTGTGATTTAATGGCATCTAGTGCAATCACAATGTTGTGCAACCACCACTTCTCTCTAGTTTTAAAACTCTTTCATCATTGCAGAAAAATACCCCTAATCCAGTAAGTAATTATTCCCTCTAGTCCCTCTGCCCTCCATCTTCTGTGAAAAACAAATCTGCACAGTGGCTCAAGCCTGTAATCCCAACACTTTGGTAGGTTGAGGTGGGTGGATCATGAGGTCAGGATTTTGAGACCAGCCTGACCAACATGGTGAAACCCCATCTCTACTGAAAATTTAAAAATTAGCTGGGCATGGTGGTGCATGCCTGTAATCCCAGCTACTTGGGAGGCTGAGGCAGGAGAATCACTTGAACCCAGGAGGCGTAGGTTGCAGTGAGCCGAGATGGCACCACTGCATTCCAGCCTGGGCAACGGAGTGAGACTCTGTCTAAAAAAAAAAAAAAAATCTGCTTTCTGTCTCTACTGATTTGCCTATTCTGATGTTTCATATAAAAAGAATCATACGTGTGACTTTTTGTGTCTGGCTTCTTTCACTTAATATAATGTTTTTGAGGTTCATCCATATTGTAGCATGTATCAAGACTTTGTTTCTTTTATGGCCAAGTAACATTCTTTTGTATAGATATACCACAATTTGTTTATTCATTCATCTATTGATGGACATGTTGCTTGTTTCCATTTTTTGGCTATTACAAATAATACTACTGCAAAGAGTTGTGCACAAGTTTCTGTGTGGACATAGGTTTTCATTTCTCCTGGTAAATATCTTGGGGTAGAATTCCTGAGTCATGTGGTAATTTTAACTTTTTGAGGAACTACCAAGCTGTTTTCCCCAACAGCTGCACCATTTTACTGTTTCTTATTACCATCACCATTACCATTATTACAACAGCTCATATTAACTGGGCCAGGCACAGTGTTTCAAAGCAACCATTTTGCTGAGCCCATGCATAACCTCCATCCGTGCCACCATGGCCATTTTGCTCATGGGCCCACTGGGCGATGATAGGGGTGGCTAGGGAAAGAGGCTGAGTAGTTTCCACAGAATGGGTCATCCTATCCACTTGATTATTAAAATCCCCCTCTGCTGAGGCCACCCGTTGGTGAGCACTCACATGGGATACAAATATCTTCACAGTTTTTGACCACTCAGAGAGGTTCATCCACATACCTCTTCCCCAAATTTCTTTGTCACCAATTTTCCAATCATGGTTCTTCCAAGTCCCTGACCATCCAGCCAAACCATTGGCTACAGCCCCTGAATTAGTATATAATTGCACATCTGGTCATTTCTCTTTCCATGCGAAGTGCACAACCAGGTGCACTGCTTGAAGTTCTGCCCACTGGGAAGATTTCTCTTTCCGTTCACCACTGTCCTTCAGGGATATCCTAGAAAGGGGCTGTAGTGTTGCAGCTGTCCACGTTCAGGTGGTGCCTGCATATCATGCAGACCATCTGTGAACCAAGCCCTAGTCTCCTCTCCCCCTGTCAACTGATCATAGGCAACTCCCCACGAGGCCCTTGGTACAGGCTGGGGGTGAGAAGGCAGGGTGGCAGGAGTGGAGACCATGGGCATTTGGGCCATTTCCTCATGTAACTTACTTGTGCCTTCAAGACCTGCTCCAGCCTTATCATGTATATACCACTTCCATTTGATGATGGAATGCTGCTGTGCGTTACCAACTTTATGGCTAGATGGGTCAGAAAGCACCCAGTTCATGATAGGCAGTTCAGGTTGCATGGTGACTTGATGACCCATAGTCAAACGTTCAGTTTCCACCAAACCTAGTAACAGGCCAAGAGCTGTCTCTCAAAAGGTGAGTAGTTATCTGCAGAAGATGGCAGGGCCTTGCTCCAAAATCCAAGGTCTCCACTGTAATTCACTTATGGGGTCCTGCCAAAGGCTCCAAACAGCATCCCTATCTGCCACTGACACCTAAAGCACTATTGGATCTGCTGGGTCATATGGCCCAAGTGGCAGAGTAGCTTGCACAGCAATCTGGACCTGTTGCAGAGCCTTTTCCTATTCTGGTCCCCATTCAAAACTGGCAGCCTTTTGGGTCACTTAATAAATGGGCCAGAGTGACACACCCAGATGAGGAGTGTGTTGCCTCCAAAATCCAAATAGGCCCACTAGGCATTGTACCACTTTCTTGGTTGTAGGAGGGGCCAAATGCAGCAATTTATCCTTCACCTTACAAGGACTATATCAACAGGCCCCACACTACTGGACCCATATAAATTTTACTGAGGTAGAAGGTCCCTGAATTTTAGTCAGATTTATTTCCCATCCTGTGGCACATAAGTGTCTCACCAATAAGTCCAGTGTGTTTGCTACTTCTTCCTCACTGGATCCAATCAGCATGACATCATCAATGTAATGGACCAGTGTGATATCTTACCAAAGCGAACAGCTATCAAAATCTCTTCAAATAAGATTATGACACAAAGCTGGAGAGCTAATACACCCCTGAGGTAGGACAGTAAAGGTATATTGCTGGCCTTGCCAGCTGAAGGAAAATTGCTCCTGGAGAAAAAGGCATCTGCCAAGTCAATGGCTGCATACCAGGTACCAGGAGACATGTTAATTTGCTCAAGCAATGAAACCACATCTGGTACAGCAGTTGCAATTGGAGTCACCACTTGATTAAGCTTGTGGTAATCCACTGTCATTCTCCAAGATCTATCTGTCTTCTGCACAGGCCAAATAGGAGAGTTGAATGGGGATGTGGTAGGAATCTCCACCCCTGGGTCTTTCAAGTCCTTGATGGTGGCACTAATCTCTGCAATCCCTCCAGGAATGTGATATTGTTTTTTACTGTTTTTCTAGGTAGCGGCAGCTCTGATGGCTTCCATTTGGCCTTTCTCACCATAGTAGCTCTCACCCTACCGGCACATTCAGGAAGCCAATGTGAGGGTTCTGCCAGCGGCTAAGTACGTCTATGCCAATTATGCATTCTGGCACTGGGGAAATGACCATGAGATGAGTCCAGGGACCCGCTGGACCCACTGTAACTTGAACCTGAGCTAAAACTCCATTAATTATCTGACCTCTATAAGACCCTACTTTAACTAGAGGACCACAATGATGTTTTGGGTCCCCTGGAATCAATGTCAGCTCAGAGCCAGTATCCAGTATTCCCCCTAATGTCTGATCATTTCCCTTCCCCCAATGCACAGTTACCCTGATAAAAGGCCAGAGGTCTCCTTGGGGAAGGATGGGAGAAGGATTCACTGCATAAATTGTCAGTAGTGTAATGGGGTCCTTCCTCAAGGGGACCTGGTGTCCCCTTTATTCATGGGGTTCTGGGTCTGTAAACTGGCTCAAGTCTGGAAATTGATTGAGGGGCCATAATTCTCTGCTTTTATAATTCAGATTAGTCTTTTGTCCATTCAACCTAGAAGTTATCTGCTTATATAAATTAACAAAAAATTCAGTAGGCTTCCTGTCAATTTCATTCAACGAACACTGTGATTAATTAGCCAGTGTCACAGCTCTACACAAGTCAGACTATTCTCATTGCTGCTTTGTCTCTGCTGTCCATTATGGTAGCCATGCCCACCTTGCCTTTGATGATTGAGTGCCACCACTTGATCCGTGCCACCACTTGGACCCTGCCACCTCGGGATTCAGTTATTCCCATTGTATTTAAATTTTGTAGTTGAGTGACTGTGGTTCCCACTGTTAGATCTGACATATAGAGAAGAACAACTACAGGCCCCTTTTTTTTTTTTTTTTTTTTTTTTTTTGAGATGCAGTTGCTCTGTCACCTAGGCTGGAGTGCAGTGGTGCAATCTCTGCTCACTGCAACCTCCACCTCCTAGATTCAAGCGATTCTCCTGACTCAGCCTCCTGAGTACCTGGGATTACAGGTGTGTGCCACCATGCCTGGCTAATTTTTTATATTTTTAGTAGAGACAGGGTTTCACCATGTTAGCCAGGATGGTCTCAATCTCCTGACCTTGTGATCTACCCACCTCAGCCTCCCAAAGTGCTGGGATTACAGGCATGAGCCACTGTGTCTGGCCTACAGGCCCCTTCAAAGATGCAGGTGCTACCCTCACAAACCTATTTCATGAGGCATTGGCCAAGGGTATATATTCTGGACCCTCCCAGCTGGGATGAGTAGGTCTAAAGTCACTGATCCACTCCACCATTGCAACCTCCCTAAGCCTTTGGGTCCTTTCCTCTACATTAAACCAAGGGAGATCAGGCATTTTAGCTCACTCACGGTGGGCAATCTTTCAATCCATATTTCAGCTAACCAAGCAAATAAACAATTAGAACCTTTTTTAACTCTCCAAGCTGCAACATTAAATGCAGAGTCCCTATTTAGTGGGCTCAAATCAATAAGTTCAGCCTGATTCAACTCTATGTTCCTTCCACCATTATCCCACACCCTTAATATCCATTCCCATGCCTGTTCTCTAGATTTCTGCTTATATAAATTAGAAAACTCAAGCAGTTCTTTTCGACTGTAGCACACCTTCTCTTGGGTCACACCCTCAACCTCACCTCCAGGGGCCTACTAGCACTTCAGTCTAGTTATAGGTCTAGAAGCAAACAGGGGTGTTGGGGGTAGCTCCTGAGGAGAATCAACATTATCTTGCCTGGCAACTGCCTCAGGGCAGGCCATCACTGTTGCCTCAGGCAGTGCATGGTTTATCTCCTCAGACAAAGGTGGAAAGGCTGATGGCAGCAAGGGTCAGGGAGTGGTTGTTGCCACTACTGGGGATGCAGAAGCTGTTTCTTCTGGCAAAAAAGTTTCATCAGAGTTTATAAACTCAGTGTTCCCAGCTTCATCAGGGTCCTCCCATACATCCCCATTCCAAGTCACAGTGTCCCATTCTTTTCCAATCAGTGCCCTCACTTTAACAGTAGACACCTGGTGAGACTGTGCAGCCACCTTTCATTGCAGGTCAGCCACTCACATGATCAGAGCTTGTCTCTGTTTTCCCACAATTTCAGCTCTTTCTCTACAGGAGGTAAGACTCTCACTCAGAACAATCTTAGTAGATTTGAGGCTCAGTATCTGCTTCTGAAGTCAGGAGTTAGAATCCCTGAATTCATCATTTTCTTTCATCACTTTGACCATTGAACTTAGGAGCAACCAACCAGCTTCATTATGTTCCTTGGTTCTCCATATATGGTCAAAGGTGTTATGTAGAGAGTCACTAAACTCCTTGCCTCTCAGGAGTGGTGAATCAGGAGTGTCAAACACATTTATTTTGCATAACTCTAAACAATTCACGCCAAGGACTATCAGTGTTCTCCATACTATTAGAAGTAGAGTCCTTAGCATTTTGAGGTCTAATCATATTAAGCAGCCAACTCCAGAAATCCCAAATCCAACAAAAGAACTCTATCCATAATATTCTGTTCCTCTAGAACCACTCCTGGTACCAAAATCTGTATTAGGGTTCTCTAGAACTGATAGAACATATATATATAGGGGAGTTTATTAAGTATTAACTCACATGATTACAAGGTCCCACAATAGGCTGTCTGCAAGCTGAAGAGCAAGAAGAGCCAGTCCAAGTCCCAAAACTTAAGAAGTTGGAGTCTGATATTCAAGCGCAGGAAGCATCCAGCATGGGAGAAAGATGTAGGCTGGAAGGCTAGGCCAGTCTAGCCTTTTCAGGCTTTTCTGCCTGCTTTATATTCTAGCTGCACTGGCAGCTGATTAGATGGTGCCCACTTAGATGGAGGGTGGATCTGCCTTTCCCAGCCCAGTGACTCAAATGTTAATCTCTTTTGGCAACACCCTCACAGACAGGATTAATATGTTGCATCCTTCAATCCAATCAAGTTGATACTCAGTATTAACCATCACAAGATCTGAACCAAGGCAAAAATAGTTGGGGTGGGAAGCAGAGGAGAAGACCAGTATAATAAATGTACAGAAGTAATCCACTAAATTAGGCAATAGGTTAGACTTGAGGGCAGAAGGAGAAGGGGGAGTTGTGACTCATCCCCAGATTTATGCATGGATGATAGCATCAATGGAGTGGCCAGCCACTCGTGGGCCCAGCAGGTGCTGCTGCTCACTGATGCATTCTTCATGGTGAATGTGGCTCATTCAAGCTGCCCCAGGGACATGAAGGTGAAAATGGACAGCAGACAGTCCAGTCCCAAGTCCAGGAGAGAAGGGATGGTGACAGAGAATTCAGGGTCACCAGCACCCGAGTGATCACAGACATAAGAATGAATGAGATTCCAGAGATGTCAGGAGAAGGAGAACAGGGGCCTGGAGACAGAGCCTGGGAAAGCGGAATCTTGACCAGCACTATGCCTTTCACAATCCACTAAGACACTTACTGCTTGGTTCCCTTTTCTCAACAACTGACCTCACCAAAGCTAGTCAGAATTTAATGTGCCAGGTTAGAGGCCATCTTCCTCCCTCTCCACCCCCACACATGGTAACATCATCATTTGCTTTATTTTCCTTTACACACACAAGACATTTTAAGGAATATGTAAATGCCTCCATTTCTTTGCCATCCTGAATATCTGGTTTATTACCTTGAATTCATTATTTTCAATCTTTGGGGAATCTATGACCTCACAGAGAAAGCTTTGTCTTCTCCTTAGAAAGAAGAAGGTTCCCCTCCAAATGGGGCTGGCTGGCAATGAGAGGAGAGAGAGTTCTCACAGATGCAGGTCTGGGCAGTGGCCTCCTGTATTAGTCTGCTCTCACACTGCTATAAAGACATACCTGGCAGGCCAAGGTGGGTGGATCGCCTGAGGTCAGGAATTCAAGACCAGCCTGGCCAACATGGTGAAACCCTGTCTCTACTAAAAATACAAAAATTACCCAGGCATGGTGGCAAATGCCTGTAATCCCAGCTACCTCAGAGGCTGAGGTGGGAGAATCTCTTGAACCTGGGAGATGGAGATTGCAGTGAGCCAAGATCATGCCACTGAACTCCAGCCTGGGCAACAGAGTGAGACCCTGTCTCGAAAAAAAAAAAAAAAAAAGACATACTGAGACTGGATAATTTTTCCAGAGAGGCCTCAGGAAACTTACAATCATGGCAGAAGGAAGAAAGGGAAGTAAGCACATCTTCACATGGCAGCAGGAGAGAGAGAGAGAGAGCACACTCTTTCAAACAACCAGATCTCATGAGAACTCACTATCACAAGAACACCAAGTGGGAAATCTGCCCCAATGATCCAATCACCTCCCACCAGCTCCCTACCCCAACACTGGAGATTACAATTCAACATGAGATTTGGGTGGGGACAGAGAGTCAAACCATATCACTTACCAAGGAACCAGAGCCTTGGCTTGGGGACTTCCTGCCTTTTGGCCCCAAGGGCATGGTCTACTCTGATGCTCTCCTCTAACCCTTCCCCGAACCCACCATTAGACATTAGAGATTCCTCTGAGCCAGCTCAATGTACGGAGAAAAATAGCTTGCTATGCTAATGTGAGAGTCCAGACCTTGCCATGGTGATTTTGATTTCTCATTGAAAATGAACTAATCTAACTCCTGCTTTCATCTCAGTCTTGGGAAGTTGAAGGAGATGGGTCTGCCCCTGGACCTGCCCTTGATCTGTAGGCAAAATGCAATGACAGAGCCTGCAGGCTGAGGCACAGCACGTGGACTTGGTAAATCCCCCAGGGCATGACTTCCATCTGCCTGAGAAGTTGGCAGGCTCTGGCTTTCCTTTATGTTCCTCAGGAATGACTTGGGCTCTTCTTTTTTTCAACTAGTTCGTTCTACTTTGATCACCTGCCACCTCTTTCTGCAACCCCTCCTCCTTTCTTCAGAGTCTGCCATGAAATTGTAATTTAAATGTCAATAACAAAAAATCATTCTAAATTAATATTTTCTAGTTTAACATTTAGGGATGGTGTTTTCAGACTTTGACTTCTAGATTGTGGAAAGGGTGCTCATAAAATGATAGTATTCACAGCCCATTTGTGTGAGTTCCTTAAAGGACCATTTCTGGGTAAATGTTGCAGAGTCACAGCTTAGAAAAACAAAAGCTTCCAAATGGCTTTGGGAATGAAACCATTTTCAGATTTGCTATAAAATTAATTTATAAACATTTTCTCACTTTTTTCACATTTCCAATTTAAATACAGAACTGGGATATGTAATATGTGTAGAAATGTGCTGACGCTGCTGGGGGTTGGGGAGCTGCTGGGAGGTTGCCTGGCCCCTGCTCCCAGCCACTCCATGAGTAAGTGTGCACACATGCACAAGCACATATATGCACGCAAACGAACGCATGCACACCCGAATTAATGCAATGGGCAGAACAGATGGGGTCATAGATTTGAAATTAGGAGACAGCCAATAAGACCGGCAGCTAAAGGAAAATCCACATCAACTGCAAGCCTGCTCTCCTTTAACCGTACCCCTGGGGTTCACTTTGCCCTTCTGACAAATCCCTGTACTTTTTTTACCCAATGGATGGCCTTTCCTGACATCTTCCCAACTGGGTTGCTCCATGCTACTGTTGTCAAGATAATGTTTATGGTGCCTTCTGTTTTCTCTATATCTCATAAGCACTACCCCCATTTAATCCTGAACAAACCTAGGGGAAGGCAATTAGTCCCCACATTTTACAAAGGGAAGCCCAAGGCTCAGCAAGGTGACAGAGAGAGACCCTTGTCTCACTCTGGATAAATTATCCAGTTTCAGGTATGTCTTTTTCTTTTCTTTTCTTTTCTTTTCTTTTCTTTTCTTTTCTTTTTTGAGACAGGGTCTCACTCTGTCTCCGATTTCTATGACCTATCTGGGGTTACCCAGCTGTAAGTGGCAGAGCCAGGATTTAAACTCCAGGCAGCCTGACTCCAAAGTGCCTATACTCTCTTCCCATCACATCCCTGTGACTCGAGGCAGTTTCATTTAACAGATGGCAGGACAGGTTACAGAAGTCACAGCCACAAATAAGCAAAGAAGAGAATGAAGCAGAACATATTTTTGCTCACAGCTATGGCTCCCTGGCCAAGTGTTTCTTACCTGAAGTGGAGTTGCCCAAGTGTTTATTTGTAAGAGGTGCAGAGCAGTACAGTGGGGAAAACAGTCACCCAGCAACCAGAAACGCAGGGACTCAGGCTTTGGAACTTCTTAGTTGAGTTGACTCCATTTGTTACCCATGTTCTCTGTTCTCGTCTATAAAATGAGGATAAACAATGCCTTCTTCTCAACGCTGCTATGGAGGTTGATGAAGCAATAGAAATGAAAATTACAAAATTTGGCCGGGTGTGGTGGCTCATGCCTGTAATCCCAGCAATTTGGGAGGCCAAGGCAGTCAGATCGCTTGAGGTCAGGAGTTCAAGACCAGCCTGGCCAACATGGTGAAACCCCATCTCTACAAAAAATACAAAAATTAGCCAGGTGTGGTGGTGGCACCTGTAATCCCAGTTGCTCGGGAGGCTGAGGCAGGAGAATCACTTGAACCACGGAAGTGGAGGTTGCAGTGAGCTGAGATAGTGTCACTGCACTCCAGCCTGGGCAACAGAGTGAGACTGTCTCAGAAAAAGAAAATTACAAAATTGTCCAGAAATCATGTCATGTATAAATATATAATTTTCTATGTATCCCTGCTAAAATAATATTTTATTCATTGAAGTTATTTCTTACTTCTGCTTTTTGACATAAAAATGTTTGATTTCTCTTGGCCCCAGCTTCCCCATCTGTAAAATGTGGCCATAGGGCTCATGGACTCCTACGCTTCTTTCCAGCTCTGCCATTCAGTAGATCAATGACCCTTCCTGACTCCTACTGTGCTTTCCAGCCAGGCCTTGTTGGCTAAGAAAGCCCAGGGATGGAGCTCCCTCACACAGAGCCATGGCTCTTCTCAACCAAGAGGAGGCTGAAGATCAAAGAGCAAAGGTGTCCCTCAAGGATGTTCAAATGCAGAACATGACAGAATTAAGCTCACAGAGGAATGGTAACTTTATTCCTTCTACAATGTGTGTTGACGAAGCCACATGGTGTGCTGGGAATAAGACCAGATTCAAGAAATAGTTCAGAGGAGGAGACAGATTTTAAAGAAATCTTTATCCAGGTAATTGTTTCACTGGAGTTGTGATATGTTCTATGAAAGAGTAAGACTGTTTACTGGGAGTTCATACAATGGCAGAGGGGTGGTCCTTATGACAATTTCCCAAGGAAAGGACACTTCAAGCTTGTTCTTGAAGGCTGATCTAGATTTGCAGGGCATGCAAGGGGGCCAAGGAGAGGATGAAGAAGGTTCTAGGTGGAAGGAACATCCAGTGCAAAACTCTTTAAAATGAGAGTTTCTTTATGTATTTCAGTTGCTAAAAATAAGCTGCTTCACCTGGAACACTGGTAGTGAGGGGAATGGTAGCATGACATGAGGTTCTACATATAAATGGGGACAAATCATACAGGGGTGTAAAGGTCAAGATTAGGAATTTGACTTATAAGAGCACAGCATCAGGTAGCAGTACAGCTGCAAACTTCCAGAGATGCCACTGGAGGGGTCTAAGCTAGAGAACATGTCCCATGTGATCACCCAGAAAGACCATCATGGAAGCAGCCAGTCTGTTAGAGGCTGCAGGAGCAGGTGCAGTGAGCCCTGTCTAAGGCTGGGAACAGAGAAGTGGCCATGCAGAAAGAGAAAAGTGGGGAGAGTTGAGAGATGCTTAAGATGGGGCATGCTGGAGATGCAGCATTGATTGGGTGTGGACGGGAAGAAGAGGGAGGTAACTCACACGTTATACATCATAACAATGGCATTGATTGAGTGTGGAGGGGAAGAAGAGGGAGGTAATTCACACATTATACATTATAAGCACCGGGGTTGCTGGTGCCATGAACCCCATTTTCCAGATGAACAACATCTCTGAAAGGCTGAGTGACTTGTCCAGGTTGAACAGCTAAAAAGAGGGATTCCCAGAACTCCTGACACTTAGGCCATAATTACTCCAGGTATGTCCCAAGTGATTCATCCTAAGTGCTATCATTACTTCACAGAAAACTCAATGAAGGTCTGATTTCACATGTATTGAATTCAACCACACCACATCCACAGCCATATGATGAGAGGGGACAAGAGTGAGTGAGTGACATCATGATCCAAACAGAGTCACTATTCAAATGTGCACTGTGGACTCCTTACACAATCACCTAATTATAGTTCCCGAGGAAGCGCCATACAATAATACACTGTACAGAAGTCAATGAATAATTGTCAGTGGGCCACACGGTCCTTTTAATTGGAGTTGATATTTGGAAAATAATGTGTGGCAGGCTCCATGAGGTTTTTGTGGTGGGGCTTTTGGCTGAACAGGTCATAAGTTATTCATGTCCAGCTTATTCCTTGGACAGGCTCTTCCAAACTCCAGAACTAGCACAATTAAAAGTACTTGTCTTTTAATTTCTCTCCCCATGTCCTGAAGAAAGGGAACAAGGAGGTCACAAAGTTCACATAAATATGTGCGTATCTGATAGGAAACAAGACATTCATGCACCAGTGCTCCTCTGACTGCACTAAGCCAGCATGATTTGCCAAGATGAACATAGATTTCTTTCCAAATATTCTGGTTCCAATGACTTTAGTTGAGTAATTTCCCCAAAGTCCCATAATTATAAGAGTCAAAGTTTGGAAACTGAGTCTCCCAAAGCTCTGGGCCAGGCTATTCCACAGTTCCATGCTGACTGACAGTCAGTCTGAACCTCAGGTTCCTCATCTGCACAATGAGAACAGCCTGCCTCACAGGGCTGCTCTGGTGGTCACTACAGTGTCTCAAGACAGTTCTCGCATGCAGTTTAGCTCATGGTGGGAGCTCAACACGTGGCTGATGCAATGGCATTTGTGAAAACTTCAAACTGGAATTAAAATGAATATAAGATGTTATAAGTAGTATATTCTGATTTATTCAGAATGGCTGAGACACATTTGAGGGTCACATGTACATTTGAACTATTATTTAACATAAAGCAACAGCCAATTTCCAAAGCTCTTAAACAATTCAATGACTGAAATTTTACTAGTCATACTTGCTTCACTCTGCTCTCCCTGTATGACTCATTCTTTGTTCATGATTCCCCAAGTACTTCAAGATCTTGCTATGCTTTGGGTCCTTGAAAGCAGTGTCATTGTGGAAAATGCCGGCAATCATGCCAAGGCTATATTGATGAAAAAAAGTCAAACTCTGTAAAATATTTTAAAAGGTTTATTCTGAGCCAGATATAAGTGGCCAATGGCTCATGGCATAGGCCCAGGAGATCCTGAGAATATGTGCCCAAGGTGGTTGGGCTATAGCTTGGTTTTATGGGTTTTAGGAAGACAGAAGACATCAATCAATACATATGAGGTATACATTGGTTTGGTAAGGAAAAGCAGGACAACTGGAAGAGGAAGCTTAGAGTTGCCTGATTCGCAATTGGTTGAAAGAGTTAAGTTATTATCTAAAGACCTGGAATCAATAGAAAGGAGTGTCTGGGTTAAGATAAGGGGTTGTGCAAACTAAGGCTCTTATTATGTAGATGAAGTCTCCTGGGTGGTCCCCCTTGGAGAATATAGATGGCAAATGTTTCCTACTTAGACCTTTAAAAGGTGCTAGATTCTCAGTTAATCTTTTCTGGATTCAAAGGGCCTGGAAAAGCAAAGATCTAGTTATGTTAACAGAGATTCTTTACAGATGCAAATTTTCCCCACACACAGTTTTCCTCCACAAAATTGCAGGGACGTTTCAAAATATGGCAAAGAAACATATTTTGGAGTAAAATATTTTGACTTCCTTCTTTATCTGTCATGTGATATTATACTAGAGTCAGAGAGTCAGGATGGAATTTGGTATCTTACTGCTACTAAGACTTTCTCATCAGTCTTAAGATCCCTGTTTTAGAGTCATTGCTGGTTAGCTGTGCCTGAACTCCTTAAGGGAGAGGGTGTAAAGAGGTATGTCTGACCACTCCTTTCCTGTTATGACCTTAAGGGAGTAGACCACCCCTCATATTGTCTTATGCCCAATTTCTGCCTCCAAAGAAAGAAGTAAAAATTAAAAGGCAGAAATGAAATCCACAGGCAGGCAGCCTAGCACCACATCCTCTGTTTAAAGATCGACCCCTGACCTAACCGGTTATGTTATCTATAGATTCCAGACATTGTATGGAAAAGCATTGTGAAAATCCCTGTCCTGTTCTGTTCCATTCTGATTACCAGTGCATGTAGCCCCCAGTCATGTACCCCCTGCTTGTGCAATTGATCACAACCCTCTCACATGGACCCCCTTAGAGTTGTAAGCCCTTAAAAGGGACAGGAATTGCTCACTTGGGGAGCTCAGTTGTTGGAGACATGAGTCTTGCTGAAGATCCTGGCCGAATAAAGCCTTTCCTTCTTTAACTCAGTGTCTGAGAGGTTTTGTCTGTGGCTTGTCCTGCTACATTTCTTGGTTCCCTGACTGGGAAGTGAGGTGATTAACAGATGGTCGAGGCAGCCCCTTAGGTGGCTTAGGCCTGCCCTGTGAAGCATCCCTACAGGGGACTCCGGCCAGCTTGAGCAACACGGATCCTGAAAGCACTCCTGGGTAGGCAATTGCCCCATTGGAATGCCTCACCACAGCAGCATGTAGCAGGCCCCCATGTAGGATCAACACATTGGCTGAACACTGGGAAGGAACCACCACTTGGAGTCCAGACATCTGAAACTTGGTAAGACAAGTCTTTGGAACTTGCCTACTCCATTTGAGTGGAAGTGTGGCCTGATCACCCATGGCATGCCTGTACTGGCACTTTGGTTTTTGTTTTTGATTTGACTTGGATTGCTTGATACTTTGGTTTTGGTTTTCACCTGGCTTGGATTTCTGGATACTCTGATTTTGGTTTTGATTCTGTTTTGGTGTAAACTGTAAAATTGTGTGTGTGCCCTTTTTACCTGTTCTTTGTTTTGTGGTGTGCATGTGGTATTTTGTCTTGAAGAAGCATGAGTCAGGCACAAAGTAAGCCTACCCCACTAGGAACTATGATGAAAAATTTCAAGAAAGGATTTAAGGGAGAATACAGTGTTACTATGACACCAGGAAAACTTAGAACTTTGTGTGAAATAGACTGGTCAGCATTAGAGGTGGGTTGGCCATCAGAAGGAAGCCTGGACAGGTCCCTTGTTTCAAAGGTATGGCACAAGGTAACCTGTAAGCCAGTGCACCCAGACCAGTTCCCATACATAGACAGTTGGTTACAGCTGATTTTAGACACCCCCCCAACAGTTGTTGAGAGAACAGCAGCATAAGTGTCTGGCAGAGGCCAGGAAAGACCAGCAGAGAGAGAGAGAGGAAAGAGACAGAGAGAAAAAGAGGCAAAGCGAGAGAGGAAAAGACAGAGAGGAAGTGACAGAGAGACAAAGAGGGAGTCAAGAAGAGAGAAAGAGAGAGAGAGGCAGAGAGAGAGAAAGAGACAGAGGCAAAAGGAAAGTCAAAGAGAAAAAGAGACAGAAAATCAAAGACAGAAAGAAAGAATGAGAGAAATATAGAAGTAGTTAAGAAAAAAAACAGTGTACCCTATTCCTTTAAAAGCCAAGGTAAATTTAAAACCTATAATTGATAATTAAAGGTATTCTCCGTAACCCTATAACACTCTAATACCACTTTGTTGTCAGTGTAAACAAGGGCATATCCCGAAAGCACTGAGACCTTCCTATCAAAAAAATCCTTAACCCAGTAACCCGCAGACGGCCCAGATGCATTCAACCTGTAGGGACAACTGCTTTGCTAACAGAAGAAAGTAAAAAAAAATAATAATAACTTTTAGAGGAAAGCTCATTGTGAGCACACCTCACCAGTTCAGAAGTATCCTTAAAAAAAAAAAAGAGGATGACTTAGCATTAACCACTAAAAATTCCCTTAACCCAGCAGGTTTCCTAACGGGGGATCTAAATCTTAGTTACCATACAAAGGTCCAACCAGACCTAGGAGGAACTCCCTTCAGGACAGGACGATCTAAGTTTCCTCCCAGGTAATTGAAGGAAAAATAAAAAAAGCCATCTATACCAAATTCTAAGTTAATTTGGACTAAACAAGTCTTATTAATAGCAAATGATAATTGAAATCCCAAACTTACAAGGTTTTCAACAAATGTAAAGTTTGCTAAAAGTTAACAGTGTAACATGTATTATAGTAACTTCTAATCTTGTGGCCTTAGACAGTCTAGTCCACAGACATAAAGGAAGTTCACTTTGGAAAAGAATGGTTGTCTTTGAAAAAAAAAAAAAGGGAAAAAAAGGGGGGACAGAATTTATGTAAAAAGGATGTTGCGTGGTAAGTTCTTGTCCTGAAATACATTAAGTGGTTGTTTAAAGAAAGAAATGTTTGTAATAAGTCTGAAAGTTGAAGCAGGTCAAGGAATTGTCTGTGAAAGTCATGAAAGAGAAAAAAAGTTATAAAAAAGGAATTTATGCAAGAAATGTTGTATAATTTAAAAGTAACTAGGCCTCCTGATGTAAAACTATTAAAAAAACAGTTTATGTGCAAGGTGTATAAGGAAAGTAAAATATACCTTTGGTAAAAGGATTATAAGGAGGCATAAGAATGTAAATTTTTACCTACATTAAAAGGTTAAAAATATATATATATATTGTTTTGAAGGTTTAAGCAAGTTTTAAAATGTTAATTGTAAAGAAAATTTTGTGTATAAACATATTAGCTAAAGTTAAAGGGGTATCATCCAGTTTTTCTGTGAACTAGACATTAAAGTAAAAACACGACAGGTTTTTCTTAAAGCACCAACCTACTCTTTAACAAAAATTATAAAAGGTTAAAAACAGTCTATGAAATTCTTACCTTATGGTCTGACATTAAAAATTGGATAAATATGTCTACAAGGTTTTATTAAAATTAAGTTTAATATTAATAACACACTAATATAAAGGTGAAATTTAGCTTATCTGGTATAAAAATCATACAAGAAGCATTATTAAATATAAAATGGTGTTTTGCTTTCTTTGGTCTAAAAACTAATAAAAATAGGTGCTAAAGGAAATTTCTCAGTAAGAAGGCACCAAAGAGTATAAAGTCCACTGTTGATGTCCCCACATTTAAAACAAAAAGTCAATTTCTTAGAAATTACATACTTGGTTTATCTTCCACTTTCCTTTCTCTCAAAACTAAAAGTCTTTTAGCACAGGTACCACCCCTAGAATTTCAAGTAAACCAGCACCAGCCTGAAGATCACCTTCTTATCAAACGGTGGAAAGAAGAAAAACTCAAGCCAGCCTAGGAAGGACCCTACTTTGTGCTGCTAACCACTGAGACTGCCATTCGTACAGTGGAAAAAGGATGGACTCATCACACCTGAGTCAAAGTGCCACCCCCTCCAGAGTCATTGGCCATAGTCCCAGGGGAAAACCCTACCAAACTAAAGCTAGGAAAAATTTAACTCTTTCATCTATTCTATTACTCTTTCTTCTTTCCTCGCTCTATTGCTGACCATCTAGTTATTAACATAAGCAAGTCAATTTTGCCTCAAACTATTGCATTTAATGCTTGCCTTGTTATACCTTGTGAGCACTTGCCAAGTCAAAGACAGATCTCTACATTAGAAAAGTACCTCTGTCCCTCCTGACTCTCCTCATACTGGGCATTAGTAAATTAGGACCATTTAATCCAGGGAGATTTCAATAAAGCCTCCAGTGTCAACCAGGATTCTTGCCCCCCAATGTAGAGCTTTTGTGCCGTAGTTGGTCCAACGTTCTGTGTACCACTAAAGAGCAAAGATGGACTGCCCCAACCATTTTTTGTAATTTCCTAAAATCATACATTCATTTTACTAGAGGATCATAAAAGTTAAAGTCTAAAAACAAATTTTAGCAATTAAGACAGGATACCAAAATGCAAATGCCTGGTTAAAATGGATCAAATATTCCATCTGCACGTTAAACAAAAGCAATTATTATGCTTGTGCACATGGCAGGCCAGAGGCCCGTACTGTCCCCTTTCCGCTAAGGTGGTCCTTCAATTGACCAGGCATGGGCTGCATGGTAGCTCTTTTCCAGGATTCTACAGCCTGGAGTAATAAGTCATGCCAAGCTCTCTCTACTATATCCCAAAGTCCAGCACCCTGCAGGTCAGCCCCCAAGGGCCATCCAGCTTCCATCTCCCAACACTAAGTTCACTTCATGTCTCTCATGACTGGGAGGAAACTCAGCGTTCCTTGGAGACCTGAAAGGATGCAGTGAGCTTAAGAATTTTCAAGAGCTTATCAATCAGTCAGCCCTTGTTCATCCCTGAGTGGATGTGTGGTGGTATTGTGGTGGACCTTTACTGGGCACTCTGCCAAATAACTGGAGTGGCACTTGTACTTTAGTCCAATTGGCTATCCCTTTCACCCTGGCATTTTAGCTACCAGAGGGAGGGAAAATAAGACATTGTAAAGAGAGAGAAGTCTCTTATGGGTCTTTCAACTCTCACATCTATTTAGACACAGTTGGAGTCCCATGGGAAATACCAGATCAATTTAAAGCTTGAAATCAAATAGCTGCAGGATTTAGGTCAATATTTTGGTGTGTGACAGTTAATAAAAATGTAAATTGGATAAACTACATCTATTGCAACCAACAGCAACGAGCTTTTTGTAAGTTAAAAGAAAAACTCATGTTGGCCCTAGCCCTTGGGCCACCTGACCTGACAAAACCCTTTATACTTTATGTGTCAGAAAGAAGAAAAAAAATGGCAGTTGGAGTTTTAACCCAGACTGTGAGGCCCTGGCCAAGGCCAGTGGCCTATCTCTCAAAACAACTAGATGGGGTTTCCAAAGCCTGGCCCCCATGTCTAAGGGCCCTGGCAGCAATGGCCCTGTTAGCACAAGAAGCAGATAAACTAACCCTTGGGGAAAACCTGAATATAAAGGCCCCTCATGCTGTGGTAACTTTGATGAATACCAAAGGACATCATTGGCTAACAAATGCTAGATTAACCAAGTACCAAAGCTTGCTATGTGAAAATCCCCACATAACCATTGAAGTTTGCAACACCCTAAACCCTGCCACATTGCTCCCGGTATCAGAGACCCCAGGTGAACATAACTGTGTAAAGGTATTGGACTCAGTTTATTCTAGTGGGGCCAACCTCCAAGACCATCCTTGAACATCAGTAGACTAGGAGCTGTACATGGACAGGAGCAGCTTTGCCAACCCCTGCAAAGTGACTCTGAAAAAGACAACAAGCCCTGCTCCAGTCACACCCAGAAGCTGACTGGTCCACGCACAGCCGAAGCATGAGAAAACTCATCACAGGATTCATTTTCCTTAAAATTTGGACTTATACAGTAAGGACTTCAACTGACCTTCCTCAGACTGAGGACTGTTCCCAGTGTATACATCAAGTCACTGAGGTAGGACAAAAAGTTGCTACAGTCCTGTTATTTTATGGTTATTATAAGTGTACCAGGACTTTAAAAAGAACTTGTTTGTATAATGCTATTCTATACAAGGTATGTAGCCCAGGACATGACCAACCTGATGTGTGTTATGACCCATCTGAGCCTTCCATGACCACAGCTTTTGACACAAGATTAAGGACTGAGGACTGGTGAGGGCTCATAAACTATATGAGCAAAGTGTTAGCCAAAACAAAAGAAAAAGGGGTGCCCAAACAAGTTGTTTTGAAGTTTGATGCCTGCGCTGTCATTAATAGTAATAAGTTAGGAATAGGATGTGGTTCTCTTAATTAGGAAAGAGACTATATGGCAGAAAATAAGTACATTTGTCATGAATTAGGACTGTGTGGAAATAAATATGGATACTGGTCTTGTGTCATTAAGCTACTTGGATAAAAAATGAAAAGGATCCTGTCCACCTTCAGAAAGGGAAAAGTGGCCCTTCCTGTACCAGTGGTCAGTGTAATCCCTTAAAACTAGTAATAACCAACTCCCTTAATCCTCACTGGAAAAAAAGGGGAGCTTGTTACCCTAGGAATTGATAGGGCTGGACTGGATTCTCAAGTAAATATTGTGGTTTGAGGAGAAGTTTATAAATGCTCTCCTGAGCCAGTATTTCAAATCTTGTATGATGAACTGAATGTGCCAGTACTAGCAATTCCAGGAAAAACAAGAAATTTGTTTTTGCAATTAGCTGAGCATGTAGCCCAGTCTCTCAATGTCACTTCATGTTATACATGTGGAGGAACTGTAATGGGAGATCAATGACCATGGGAAGCCTGAGAATTAATACCTACAGACCCAGTTCCTGATAAATTCCCGATTCAAAAGAATCACCCTGATAACTTCTATGTCCTAAAAGCCTCAATCTTTAGACAATACTGTATAGCAAGGGTGGGGAAGGACCTGATAACTTCTATGTCCTAAAAGCCTCAATCTTTAGACAATACTGTATAGCAAGAGTGGGGAAGGACTTCACCCTTCCTGTTGGAAGACTCAGCTGCTTTGAGCAAAAATTGTATAATAGTACTACAAAAACAGCCACCTAGTGGAGTTCAAACCATACTAAGAAAAATCCATTTAGTAAATTCCCAAAGTTGCAAACCTTGTAGACCCACCCGGAGTCCCACCAGGACTGGACAGCCCCCATTGGACTATACTGGATATGTGGGCATAGACCTTACACCAAATTACCCAACCAGTGGGCAGATAGTTGTGTTATTGGCACTATTAAACCATCTTTCTTCCTACTGCCCATAAAGACAGGTGAACTTCTGGGCTTCCCGCAAAAAGAGAAGCATAGCTATAGGAAATTGGAAAGATGATGAATGGCCCCCTGAGAGAATCATACAATATTATAGGCCTGGTACTTGGGCACAAGACAGCTTATGGGGATACCGGACCCCCATTTACATGCTCAACCAAATTATACGGTTACAAGCTGTCTTAGAAATAATCACTAATAAGACCGGCAGAGCCTTGACTATTCTGGCCTGGCAAGAAACTCAGATGAGAAATGCTATCTATCAAAATAGATTGGCTCTCGACTACTTGCTAGCAGCTGAAGGAGGGGTCTGTAGAAAATTTAACCTTACTAATTGCTGTCTACGCATAGATGATCAAGGGCAAATAGTTGAAGACATAGTTAGAGATAGGACAAAACTGGCACATGAATTTTTCATGTGCCAAATGTGCAAGTGTGGCATGGAATTGATCCTAGGGCCATGTTTGGAAAATGGTTCCCAGTGCCAAAAGATTTAAAACTCTTATAATAGGAGTCATAATAGCAATAGAAACCTGCTTACTGCTCCCTTGTTTGCTACCTGTACTTCTTCAAATGATAAAAAGCTTCATCACTTAGTTCACCAAAATGCTTTAGCACACGTGTACTATATGAATCACTATCGATCTGTCTTGCAAGAAGACATGGGTAGTGAGAATGAAAGTGAGAACTCCCACTATTGAGTGAGATTCTCAAAGGAGGGGAATAAGGGAGGAGACCACCCCTCATATTGTCTTATGCCCAATTTCTGCCTTCAAAGAAAGAAGTAAAAACTAAAAGGCAGAAATGAAATCCAGAGGCAGACAGCCCGGTACCACACCCCGGGCCTGGTTAAAGATCGACCCCTGACCTAACCAATTATGTTATCTATAGATTCCAGACATTGTATGGAAAAGCATTGTGAAAATCCCTGTCCTGTTCTGTTCCGTTCTGATTACCGGTGCATGCAGCCCCCAGTCATGTACCCCCTGCTTGCTCAATTGATCACAACCCTCTCACACAGACCCCCTTAGAGTTGTAAGCCCTTAAAAGGGACAGGAATTGCTCACTCAGGGAGCTCGGTTGCTGGAGATGTGAGTCTTGCTGAAGATCCTGGCCAAATAAAGCCCTTCCTTCTTTACCTCAGTGTCTGAGGGGTTTTTTCTGGGGCTTGTCCTGCTACAACCTGAACTGGTTTTTTCAGCTTTCTTTGGAATCCCCTTGGCCAGGAGGGGGACTTAGAATCTTATTTTTGGCTTACAGCAATTTCAGACCTCTCCTGGCTTTTGCTACATTTATTTGTGCCAGACACTGCAAGGCTCTTCTGTCTGTTCGAACCCCGAGAGCATGCCAACAAACAACATAAGGTAGTGTGTAGCAACATGCTGTTTTAATGAGTGCCTTGGTGCAGGCGGGCTGAGGCCTAAAATGGCATCAGCACCAGATGAGGATGGGGCAGGGGTTTTATAGTCTCCTGTAAACAGGAAGTGTCTCAGTCTGATGTAACTGCTATGCGGTACCCGGACGGCTGCTCTTTTGGTCTTCAGAGGGTATGTGTCTTCCGGCCAGCTCTCTTCCTGCTTCTGCTATCTTGCTGACGCATGCTGCTGGCGCGAGTGGCCTTGCGCCTTGGGACTGGGCCTCAGGAGGGAAGAGTTATTCATTCCCTTAAGCTTTCAAGCCCTGGGGAGAATCTTTCAGACATTGCACTGGATGCTCAACAAAAAAATGGAGGATGTGGTGATTCCCATCGCAGGGTTCACATTTCAGTGGGAGAGAGAGGCCTGTAAGCCCCGCTTAGGAGTCAAGGTATTAAGAGCTGAACAAACAGAAAATTCCAGCTGTGAAGGAAAAGACGGAGGGAGCTCCTGCCTTGACTTCAGAAGAAAAGCCTGCCTTTCCCTCAACTCCATCATCTGAGGAAGACCCATAGGTTAACGCTCCCGCCAGTGTGGCTAGAAGTGGGTTTGCCCAGGTGAGCATGAGGAGAATGAGCTGCAGAGCAGTGGAAAGAGCTCCGAATGAGCCACACAAGCACTGGGTCATATTCCGTTCTGTGTCAGATGGACCCAGGGCAGAGGCAGGGCCAGCCTCCTGGAGCTGACACACACCAGCCCAGCCCCTCTCCTTGCCTCACCCCACTCTCCTCACTGTGTCACTTTCTTTCACCCTATCCTTAGCTCCCGCCACCCAGAAACTTTTCTCCAGATGGGAGGACTGGCAATCATCTCCCCTCCCTTGTGTAATCAAATATCTCACCCTGAAGATATGCTCAGACTCCTTGGCCTCCACTCAGCCCTCCCTATGCACAGCGCGCAGCACAGCCAGCCAGCCCACAGCCCCACCAGTTTCTAATTAAAACCCAACAAGTGTTTCTCTAGACACAGAACGAGTACTTGGAGGAGAAACAACGGGTTCCTCTAAGGTTGGCCTGCAGGTCTCACATAGATAAGCTGTCCGTGAAGGACATACAGGCATACAGGCTGGTTTCCAAAAGTACAAATATATTTTATTATAATTATTAATTATTACTATTATCATTTTAGCTGTCCTGCTACCTGAGGCTGACCACAAATAAATTAAATTTGCCTCTGGAATGGCATTCCATAGACGAAAAAAGAAATCCCATTATTTTAATGTGTTGGAGCTGCAAAAAATAAAAAAATAATTTCCTGTCTCCCTTAGGTTGTAAAAATTTACATAATCCTCTCCACATTGATGCATTCAGCAGCATGCTATGGAAATGTAAACATTTCTGAAAATAAAACAGCTTTTATAATTAAAAGTTTGTAAAAACAAAACAAAACAAAAACCCCAACCCCAAAGCCATCTGTGATCGAACACATCCCCTGCCTTGGGGTCTATCCTGTATTTTCCTTCCCCTGAAGGCAAGAATTGTCCAGTCCGGAGGTCTCATGCAGACTTCATCCCTAAAGGTGAGGGTGATATTCAAAATATTGAACAATCCTTTTGGCCCAGGACAAGGTCTAATCAGAAAATGGATGTTGGACATAGCACTACAGCAAGGAGCCGGGAGGCCCTACAGTGCCAAATGAAACCTTTCTATAGCCAGTTTGTAAGGAACTGCATTGGGGAGATGCCATTGAGGAATGGCCTCCAGCATAGGAGACACTAAGGGAGCTCAGGGAAACTAGTCACCAATCAGAACAGACATATTTCACCCCAGTAGGCACCCACTAAATATTGGCCCTGCTGAAAGGGACCAGACAAGAACCAAGGTGAGAGAAACAAGCTGGCTGAAGAACTGATGGTCTACTAAGAGGGCAGCCATGATTTGGTTTTAATCAGTTGCTGCTAGACCTTCTGATTTCTCATGAGAAGTTAAAAATCTGTATTTTATTTGGCAAATAATGCACATTAAAAAAAAAAATACCATATGAGCCAAAGGTTTGTTCATGGCCATGTTACAAACTGGTGCATAGTGCAAGATCAGTGATCAAGGGGGTCAGAGCCATCTGCATCCATGGCCACCACAAAAATATGAACCCATCAAGGTGTTCCAAAAGCCCAAATTTCTTTTTTTTTTTTTTTTTTTTGGGGGGGGGGACAGAGTCTCACTCTGTCACCCAGGCTAGAATGCAGTGGTGTGATCTTGGCTCACTGCAACCTCCACCTCCCAGGTTCAAGTGATTCTCCTGGCTCAGCCTCCCAAGTAGCTGGGAATAGAGGCACGTGCCACCACGCCTGGCTAATTTTTCGCATTTTTAGTAGAGACGGGGTTTCACGGTGTTAGCCAGGATGGTCTCCATCTCCTGACTTCGTGATCCGCCCGCCTCACCCTCCCAAAGTGCTGAGATTACAGGCGTGAGCACCACACCCAGCCCCAAAACCCCAAATTTCTTTCCACCCTCATAGCTCCTGCCGTGGTTCAACTCACCTCATGCTTCACCTGATTTGCTGCAGTAGACTCTAAACAAGTGCTCCCACAGCATCATGGATATACTGTTCTTTTAAACATACCCCTCCTATCCTAATGATTTGTCTACCTCACTCAGAGGCTTGTCTTGCTTATTGCTGTATCTGCAGGGCCTAGCATAGAGCTTGACACCCAGTAGGCACAAAAACAGAAAGAAGGAAGAAAAGTTTTATTCAGTTACTTTCAGTCCCTTTACTATCCTACTATCCTGTCAAACAGTGGCACCTAATGGTGGTATGTGGTACTGCAACCCAGCTTTATTTGACTTGGAACATGCTGACTTAACCAAAGGGGAAATAAATAAAAATGTAATATCTACAGATTTTATATCATAGGAGAAAGCCCCACATTGGAAGATGTAGCAAAGGCATCTGTAATGGTCATGGCCACCATATTAACTCTTTCTTTTCAACTCAAACTACTGAAGGCATTTTTAAAAATTATAAAAACATAGCTCTAATTCTTTAATAAGTTTTTAGAAAATAGAATTTAAATTTTAGAAAGCAGGTCTGTAGGCAATATCTCCTATAACATTTTACTTCTGAAAATCTGTGTATTTTTTAGGTCTCAGGAGTAGCTCTTAAAAAGATATGGCCGTCGGCTGGGTGCAGTGGCTCATGCCTGTAATCCCAGCACTTTGGGAGGCTGAGGCGGGTGGATCACCTGAGGTTGGGAGTTCGAGACCAGCCTGACCACCATTGAGAAACCCCATCTCTATGAAAAATACAAAATTAGCCAGGCGTGATGGTGCATGCCTGTAATCCCAGCTACATGAGAGTCTGAGGCAGGAGAATCACTTGAACCCAGGAGGCAGAGGTTGCAGTGAGCCAAGATCATGCCATTGCACTCCAGCCTGGGCAACAAGAGTGAAACTCTGTCTCAAAAAAATATATATATATGGCCTTTGTTTCACAATAATGAGTGGTGTATCTACTACTGCCAAACTATATATGCTTTAAAATATTATGATGGCAAATTTTGTGTTTTTAACACAATAGAAAATTGTTATATATTATATATATTAAAATTATACATTATGTAAATTATATATTATATAAATAAATTAATATATAATTATATACATTAAAATATATATTTAAAACAGAGAAATGGTCCTCAGCCACCCTTTGTCTTCAGAGCTCCTTATAGACTGTAATGAAGAAAGCTGGCACCAAAACAAGATAAAGTAGAACAAAAAAAAAATTGAAATGAGATCCACATCCTTGATCCTGGCATTCCATGGTCTAGTCTTGAGAACAGCTTTGGGGATAATTTGTTTCTCTCTAGTTTTATGATCTCATTCTGCAGGCATGTTCATTTATTCAGTAGGTATTGATTGAATGCCTACTCCTGAGGCTCTGAAGATATCATTAAAATATAATACCTGTCCTTGGCTTACTCTAAATCCAGATTCTAGTAAATGTACTTCCAGTATACTTGGAGTGCGAAGCAGAGTAGGTGCCTGCTAAGGCCCAGGCTCTCTATAATTCATCAGTCCTTAGCAATATTCCTATGCCTGGTCATGAGATCATGAACAGGCCACATGGGAACCCCAAGACTGCTTGTAGCTAGACATGCCCACCCTTTCTTATTCACTTCCAGGCACAAAAGCACCCAGTGTTACCATATTAGCTTTTTCCTTGCCATGCCTTGCTGTGACTGCAAGAGGTTCTGGGCTTTCTTCAGGTAGCAAAACAAAAGCTGAAAGCAAAATGAATGGTGGAGGCAGTGGGCATCTGTATATGCCAAGTGGGTAAGAAAATAAACATAACCCACTCCCAATATTTTTTACAAGCCATGAGGCCTCTAGTTTCTGTACCCCTGGAAATGTCTCATCCCCAGATGACTGAATCCTAGAGAAGGCATTCATTCATATATCCCTAGCATTCCCAATGGGTTGGTAGGAGTTAGATTGAATGATATTAGACCCAGAAAGTGCAGAGTAAGATTATTCATGTTATAGATGAGGAAACTGAGACTCCAAGAGATTAGTACAATCTCACAAGCTCACAGCAAATTATTGGCCAAGCCTGGACAATAACTTAGGTCTCCTGACTCCTACCATAATCTATACCACACATGAGATACCCTCATTAAGAGAAGGAAGGCAGACTATCCAGCTATAGCTGGTCCAATTCAGGACGGGGACTCTGGTCACATAAAAGTCTTAAAAGTTTTTCTTGGTGATTTTAATGTCATTTTGGTAAATCTCTGGATTAAGGTAATAGTACAACCCCTATATCCACTAATCAGCACCAGCAGCCACATGGTACTCTATGGATTTTATACAGAAAGGCAGGACAGCCTGCCTGGAAGACTGCCAACCTGGTGATTGGATGGTGTTCCAGTCCCAGTTCTAGTGCTGTAAGAGCTTGGACAGAGAAGAGAGCAAAAAAAGGAAAATGTCAGGACCAAGTTCAGGAGACCCCTCATAACTAAAGACCGCAACAAAACTCCTTGGTGAGGCCTTCAAGCACCCTTCTCCAATGGCCAGTTTAAAGACCAGGACCCCAAACTTAAGTTCAGCTATCCAGTCAATGGGATAATGTTGTTGTTGTTGGCTCCAGAACATATCTCTGTGCCTCAGTTTCTTCATGAATGAAATTATTTACTGTGAAATTATATTGAGGTTATTGTGAAAATCAAAAGATAAAGTGAAAGCTATTGTTAAATTATATCTAAGTTTAAGGTAGCACACTTTTTAAAATCAACATTACCTCTATTATCATCCTGTATATTTTCCCTTAAAACTGAAAGCATGGAGGTATTTCATCTTATAGGCAGAAAACCAGAGGATCAAGAGGTTGCAGTGGGGCCAAGAGTGTTTCAGTCTTCCTAGATCAGCCACATTGCCATCAAGGTCTGGAGGGCACCTGAGGCACCAAGGGTCCCAAATGCACTGAAGCCCAGAATCAGAAGAAACACGAATAATCTGTATTGTCTTGAGCAGTGTTTCACAGAGTGGCATTCATGACCTCCTGTTTCAGAGTCACCCAGGACAATTGTTGCAAATGCAGATCCAGGAACTCTCTGAAAGACTGGGGATGGGGCCCCGGATTCCATATTTCTAATCATTCCCCCCAGATGACCGATGCAAGCTAACATTTTAGAATCTGCTTTGCCTCATATCTGATCGCCCTTTTATGTAGAGACTCTACACTGGAAGACTGAATCCATAGCGTGTCTTTACCCAGAGAGCCTCCCTCCAGGCAACATTCTTTCAGCAACTTGTAAGACACCACAAGCCATCAGAATGGGCTGAATGGCAAAGAATATCACTGATGGCATTTTGGATTTCAGAAGGGGGAAGGGTCCAACTCCCATTTCCTAAAGAAAGACTGCTTCAACAAATGGCTGAGCGAGAGGTTAGTAATGTAGCCATGACCACAACTATGTTCCACCCAGACAGATGCTGCCCCTGTGCATGACTTATGCCTCAGTCATGGCCTTGCCTTTTGCAGGGTCTCTGGCCTGCATTCTTCCAAGACCAGATCACTTTCCCTGATCCTGTATTTGAGGGTAAACAAGATATTTATGAACAATGCCCATAAAACACTGCCTTGGGAGTACAGAAACTCTTGGCTTCAGGGTCAGTTTAGCTGCACCTGCTAGTTTAAGTCCCAGTGCCTCAGTTTCTTTAGAAGCAAAACAGAAACTCTCTGGCTGTCCTGTCTGAGAGGAGTGGCCAGGATAAAGAGGCAGGATTTGCAGAAAGCTAAGTGGTGCAGAGGAGAAATCTCAACCCACATCAGATGCCCTTGTGCGAATTATGCAATCTGGGATTTAGGTGAAAATCAACATGCATTCTGCCTGCCGAGGCACTCCCAGAGCATAGAACTGACAGGGAGCCAGCTGCCCCTTCTAAACCTACACAAGAACTTCCAGCATTTCAGCACTTGGACTTGCACGCTCTACTGCCTCAGCACAGCCCCATGTCCCTGCACAGTCGGTACCTTTAGTCTCGGGTGGCCACTGCCAACACTATACAGCAGGAGAGCATGGGGGAAGGAGGTGGCTTCAGCAATCACTGTTGGGACACAGCAGATTTTGTATGCTGCCACCTAGGTATTGGGGGCAAGCCCCTTCTCCTGCCTTCTGCACTTCCCTCTCAGGCGGTCCTGGGAGATTTCTTCATTTGATGTTTACTCTTTGCAAAGCAGTCTTGAAATTGTTGGTGGTTTAAAAAGAGAACAGAGAGAGTACATTCAAGAGTGATCTCTCTCTACTCAAAATCCTTAAAAATCTGAACTCTTTAGTGAGCCCTCTAAATATTTGCATTCTCCAATGTCTATTTTTAAAAGAACAATCTGAATCTTAAATAGATGTCTCAGCTTAATGGGAAGACTCCAATATGACTAACTATAGCTGGAAAAGTTATCAAGATAAAATGAAGACACTGATTTCAGTTTCCCTGGACTGTCTTTGAAAAACCTATGGGTAGACAATCCAGGTCTACCTTCAAGAGTCATTCAAACATCAGCAGAAGGCAAACCAAACTGAGAGGACTAGGGGCTTAGTCTAGAACTGCTGGCAAATTCATTGTAGTGAGGTCAAATTTATGTTACAGTGGAGTAATTTATGTATATTTTATTGGCTCTTTGCATAACCATAATAACTGTCACTTGCTGAGCATTTACTGTGTCTTGGCCATTGGTTAAGTTTTTTTTTTAGATTAATTATCTCATTTAACCTGGACAACAGCCCCCAAGAGTCAAATATTCGTATCTCAGCTTTATAGATGGGGACTGTATTGGTCAGCTCAGGCTGCCATGACAAAATACCACAGACTGGGGGGCTTAAACAACAGAAATTTATTTCCTCACAGTTGTGGAGACTAGAAATCCAAGATCAAGATATCAGCAGGTCTACTTTCTCCTGAGGCCTCTCTCCTTGGCTTGCAGACGGCCACATTCCTACCGTGTCTTTACGTGGTCTTTCCTCTATGTGCATACCCACACCTGGTGTCTTTTCTTGTGTCCAAATTTCCTTTTCTTATAAAGACACCGGTCAGATTAGATGAGGGGCCACTAACAGTCTCATTTTAACAAAATCACCTCTTTAAAGGCTCTATCTCCAAATATAGTCACATTCTGAGGTATTGGGGTTAGGCCTTCAACATGTAAAATTGAAGGGGACACAACTCAGCCCTTTACAGGAACACTGAGGCTCAGAGCAGTGGAATAACTTGCCCAAGGTCACACAATACAGGGCAGAGCTGGGATCCCAGCCTAGGCCTGTCTCTTTCCCGATCAGTGATCATAGGACACTGACCCCAAGTACAACAGAGTTAACGGAGCATTGGGCCAGTGTCAATGACCTTGGTTATGGTCCCAACTCTACTATTAACTAACAGTGCATCCTGGCACAAGTGGCTGACCCTCAGGGCCCCCATTTTCTCATATGTAAAACACAGGACTCAGACTAGTTGATCTTCTGCATGCTCTCCATGTCTAACAGTCTCTAATTATAGCTTTGTTATTTCACATAATTCCACTGCTTTCTCTATATTTCATGATACATGCTTGGTCATAGCTGTGACTTACAGGATGCTTAGTTCTTGACTTCCTTGGCATCCCATTTGCAACATTGTTCCTACAGGTAAAATAGAATCTGCTTGACAAGTGTCTTATTTGACACAGCACACTTTATGACATAGTTTCCAAGGCATGTGGAGACAAAGGTGAGAGACTGCTTGTCAGACATCTCCAGAGATAAAAGGAATAACATTTGCTTTTTGTGCTGTTTTGTCTTCTCATTATTTACAGCTCTGTGATCCTCAGTAAAGGAGAACTGAAAGCTGACTGCACATAAATTAAAGGAATAACGTTGATTGTTGTTGACCGTTTACAATAAAAAACATCTTGGAAGATGCAAGGAAATTCAGTCTCAGCTAGTTGGGACCTCACATCTGGCCCTGAAGCAGATTCACAAGTCTCACCTCCAGGCCACACTGGCAGGTGAAAGAGAAATTCAACATGTGTGATCCTCGTGAGGTTCAGCCAGCCTGGAGCTGGATAAAAGAAAGGACATGGTCACTGGGGTAGACCAGCAGGAGAAAGGCTCAGGGCATAGGCTACAGGGCACAGGCTTCCAGGAGGAGCTGTAACTGTTGGTGGACACTGAGCAGATAGGGTTGCAAATTTTTAAAATTAATAAATAGATCTGCAACATGTTCTTCAGGACTCAGGTGTTTCAGATCAAGCACACATTATGCTACAATGTAGCATTTCTAAGAAATATCCTGAACAGGCCAGGTACAGTGGCTCACACCTGTAATCCCAGCACTTTGGGAGGCCGAGGCAGGTGGATCACCTGAGGTCAGGAGTTCGAGGCCAGCCTGGCCAATATGGTGAAACCCTGTCTCTACTAAAAATACAAAAATTAGCAGGGTGCGGTGATGTGTGCCTGTAATCCCAGTTACTCGGGAGGCGGAGGCAGGAGAATTGCTTGAACCTGGGAGGCAGAGCTTGCAGTGAGCTGAGATTGCAACACTGTACTCCAGCCTGGGTGACAAAGTAAGACTCCATCTCAAAAAAAAAAGAAAAGAAAGAAAGAAAGAAAGAAATATCTTGAACCAGAATTTCTGAAATGCCTGCCTACTACTGCATTTGCACAGTCCTCTGAAAAGACATGCAGTCATAAGAACATTTATTTTATTGCTCACAAGGTGCTCTTACACTGTGATCCTCATAGCAACCCCCAGAGTCACTGGCCTCCAAAGAGATTATGTAACTTGCCCAACCTGGAATTTAAACCCAGGTCTCCTGACTCCAGAGTTTTTCTCTATACTATGTATCTCTGAATAACAAGACTAGTTTCCCAAAAGGAAAAAAAGCTTTCTTATTTTTCAAAAAAATAAGGAGAAGAAAACAGTCTCTGTACTTGGGAGGCGAGATTACTGCTGGTCATTTGTCATGGTTGACTTGCTATTTTTATAAACAAGAGGCAATCGAGTCAAAGGGAAAGACCATTCGGTACCCAACAAAGTGAACACAATACGTTGTAATACTGGGGAGAAATAAGGACAAAAAAGAAAAAAATATATCAAAATAGCCCATGAGAAATACAGAAGACAACTTTCCCATTGTTCTAAATTTGGAAAGATTTCAGATGCTGTCACAGTCAGCACCATAAGGACAATTGTGTTGAACATGATGGCCAACAGTGAGGCCAACAGCAGCCAGAGCAGGGTCCCAGTTGGCTCCATGAGAAGCTGAATCAACCAGGACCAGAGCCCCCCACCCAAGACAACCTTAGCCAAGTCTTGGATAACCTACCTTCACATTGGATGGCAACCTCTCAAACGCACAGAACCAAATTCTCCCTATTGGAGCATCTTCTCTGCTTCCACAATGATTCTCAATAACAGGGCCAATGCAGACTTGAGCTTGTTTTCTAAGAATGTGCCCTTCACATACATTCATTGAAATAGTAATAAATAATCTCAGGGGGCAACAACTATGTTAACATACAATTGTTTCATGGTTTGCAAAGTCCTTTCACATATACACTCTCTTATTTGAAACATAAAACACTCTTCTGGACGTAGGCTGATTAGTATTTTAATACTGTCCTCATTACACAGATGAAGAAACTGAGGTTCGGAGTTCATGTGACTTTACCCATAAAATTACCAAATATCAATGCAGAAACATGAACCCAAAACTTCCAACTTCATATTTCACGCTACTTCCAATATATCAGCCATACACTGAGTAAGACTCCTTGGTTAATGTAGCAAATATTATTCCCTCATCTGTTTCTTTTTTGCCTGATGAACTTGACAGATCTGAGGAGCAGCACCAGATATCTGGTCGCATGAGTACTGTCAGGCAGATATGAGGAGAGAGGCCAGTTGTTGTCAGCCACCCACGCTTCAGAGTTACTTTATAAAAGCAACTGTCATCAGTTATTCAGCCATAGACATCTCAGAGTTAAAAAAAAAAAAATGCTGTGAGGAAGACTTACAGGCTTGTAGCCTCATGGAGACTTTGAATTAGAAAGCTACAATACTGGATGTCTGTCTGTCCTGAGGATGTGGGGTGGGCAGATTAGACTAAGTTTGGAAGCCACAGCAGCCTGGGTAACCACTGCCAGGCGAGTTGACCAAGGGGAGGCGGGCAGCAACTCTACTGACTCAACAGAACCAAAGGAAAGAATATTAATTTTTTCCTGTAGCTATAATCTCTGGTTGACCCAAGTAGTTCATGACAGTCTTCCCATCCTACAGAATAAAATCTGTCCTCTCACCCCAATCCATCAAGAAAAACAAAGTGAACACATGGCCTTAAGACAAGTTTTTAATTGGTTCATCCTCAGAAGATGTAATAGAAAGACACTCTGGACACTCAAAGTGTAAAATGAATTAGCTGCATTAGAAATTGTATTAGTTTTCTATTGCTGTGTAGCAAATTACTCCAGAATGTACTGGCTTACAACAGCAATCATAACTCAAGTCCATACTGAGGGAGAGATGGGAGAATTGTAGACTTTGATGTAGAAACTTGAGGATCTTCTTGTGATTTTCTCTTTTTCTCAGCCCTTCGTGAACTGTGGGGATATGCAACCTTAAAAAGCCCCATCTGGATTCAAGTGTTCCTCGCATCTTGTTAGATGTGTTAGTTTCCTAGGGCTTCCTTAACAAATTACAAGGAACTGGGTGTAATTTAAAACAATAGCAGTTTATTCTCTCGGAGTTCTGGAGGCTAGAAGTCTGAAATCAAGGTGCTGGAAGAGCTAAGCTCCCTCCAGAAACTCTAGGAAAGAAGAATCCTTCCTTGATTCTCCCTAGCTTCCAGTGGTTGTAGGCAATTCTTGGAGCCCTTGACTTGCAGCAATATCCCTCCAATTTCTGCCTTTATCTTTACTGGTCTTTTCCCCTCTGTGTGTGTCTCTCTCTGTGTCTCAGTGTCTTCACCTGGCCTTCTTATAAGGATCCCAGCCATTGGATTTAGGACCCACCTCGATCTAGTATAACTTCATCTTAATTTAACTAATTGTATCTGCAAAGACCTTGTTTCCAAATAAGGTCACATTCTGAGGCTCTGGGTGGTGTCAAATCAAGTTTAGTCTAAAGCTCCATCCCTAACATATATTAAGTTCAGCCTAAAGGTTTCTCTGTGCATTGTGAACTATAATTTAAAGGGAGTTGTAAACAGACTGCAGTCTACTTTTGTGCCAATCACCACGTTTTGGCCAATCAAAAGTGGCCAACTGTTCAAACCGTGTACAATTAAGGCAAATGCTGAGCTGTAACCAATCTGGCTGTTTCTGTACCTCACTTCTGTTCTGTGTGTCACTTTCTTTTTTCTGTCCATAAATCTTCCACCACATGGCTGATCTGGGGTCTCTGAGCCTACTATGGCTTGGGAGGCTGCCTGATTTGTGAATCGTTCTTTGCTCAATTAAGCTCTTTCAAATTTAATTCAGCCAAAGTTTTCCTTTTAACAGATGACATAAGAAGTGGGATCTGAAGTAGAGCTTCCAGTGACTCCTGGGAGTGCTGGGTGACCAAGAGAGGTACCTGCCAGGCACATTGTGTCCATTGCCCTTTTGCAGCAACTGAGGATGGTGATAAATTCTGTCTCGGATTCCAAAGCTCCACAGATTTGTGTTTTGAGCTCTCTGAATTTCTTTGAGCAAATTTCTGATCCAAACTGGGTTTGGGAAGTAGCAACAGAAACTGGACTGGATCCAGGATCGAATGGGATCTAGTAATTAACTGGCTTGGATCAAATTAGAGGCTTCCTCCATCTGACTGGGTCAGAAATAAATGGCAATATTGCAAGAGGTGTAAAATTAGGCTTTTGGAAATTTGCAGGGATTTTTGTGTTCTACCCCTTTGTTTCAGTTTTCTTGCATGCTTAGGTAAAGAAAAAGTCATTGGCTAAGTTGATCAAGGGAACCTGAAAGCCAAAGCCAATATTTGAGGTAAAAATGGAATCCTTAATTTATGAAAAATTGAGTTCCTTTTCTGGCTTATATATGCTTAAGTATTAGGTCCCACAAGCAGCAAAGTCTTACAGAAATGGTGAAATCTTACTAAAGATAAGTTACAGTGGAACGTTCCAAAGGAACAACACTGCACTGAAGTGCATTTGCAAATGAGGGCTTTCCAAATTAGTCTTATGTAGGAATGCCTATTAATATGCAGAGGCTCCTAAAAAGATATCAGTGTTTTTATTTAAAGACTTTATAAAAAGCTTAAGTGATAATTGATTTAAAAAATTAAATCTGCTAACCTTTTGGCTTTGTTACTATCCCACCCCAAAGGTGGAAAGAAAGCTATCCTACATAGGGTGTTTGTAAAAGGTAGACCCCCTCTGATAAAATAGGCTTGCTTCCTTTTCAGATCTATCCATGCTGAATCCAGGCATACTGGATTGGCCATATTCCTTAATGGGCTCCACCTGTTACCCTGAACTAAGTCATTTCAGTAACTACGTTAGAAAGAACACCCTATTAAACTAAAATACATCTTTCTGGAATTTAATTGGCTATCTTGAAACTCTTTTAAACTAAAATACATCTTTCTGGAATTTAATTGGCTATCTTGAAACTCTTTTATTTATTTATTTATTTATTTAGAGACAGAGTCTCACTCTGTCACCCAGGCTGGAGTGCAGTGGTATGATCTCGGCTCACTGCAACCTCCGCCTTCTGGGTTCAAGCGATTCTCCTGTCTCAATCCCCCAAGTAGCTGAGATTACAGGTGTGTACCACGACACCTGGCTAATTTTGTATTTTTGGTAAAGACGGGGTTTCCCCATGTTGGTCAGGCTGGTCTTGAACTCCTGACATCAGGTGAGCTGCCCACCTCTGCCTCCCAAAGTGCTGGGATTACAGGCAGGAGCCACTATGCACGGCCTTGAAACTCTTTGGTAAAATAAATTTATAAACAAAAATCTGCATTTTTAAGGATGTCTGCCTATGTACATTACAAACTCTTACCATTCTTTTAAATTTACATAAGAAATGGAGAAACCCCGTCTCTACTAAAAATACAAAATTAGCCGGGCGTGGTGGCGCATGCCTGTAATCCCAGTTACTCAGGAGGCTGAGGCAGGAGAATCGCTTGAACCTGGGAGGCAGAGATTGCAGTGAGCCAAGATGGCGCCATTGCACTCCAGCCTGGGCGACAAGAGCGAAACTCCGACTCAAAAAAAAAAAAAATCATACCTTTGTTTAAGGTGCTTTTCTGCTTTTCACATCTTAAGTGAACTTTTACTTGAGCAGGTTTTTTCTCCCCTTGGTTTAAATGATGATAAAATATTTAGGCCTAAAATCTTAGGTCTGCACTTATGAATTATAATTTTTTTTGTTCCACCTAAGAGTTGTACCTATAGAAATGCAAATTTATTGCCTAGTTAACAATTCCTTAGGGCAATGAAACTGGTTATTGGAAGACTGATAGATCACATAAGGAAAATAAAAACTATTTAAAAGCCAGCAAATGAAAATCCTTTACGAGAGCTATAAGATCTTCTTCTACATGTTTCTATGTCTATATGTGTTATGTACATGTGATATTTGGTAAATGAAACTAGTTTTTAAATGTTGGCAAAATATAAATGGTTTCAAAATTATGAGTTAAATATAATTTGATACTTGCTTGATTTGACTGTGAGCTGATGTCTTTGGTGTAGAGTCTCTGAATTCAGGGGTCTGGATAGGTGGCCATGATGAGGTCTGGAGACATGTTCTTAGAGCCTAGACCAGCAGCCACACGCCAGAATCAAGCCCAATATGGCCCCTTCTTCCTCTACTTTTCCTGTTTTGCCTCCTGGCTATTTTGGGAGGGATTGGGTCATCCAGGTAAAGTCTTCACAGCTGTCTTCTGTCCTGATGGGCTCAGACAGGCCCTGATCTTCAGAGTCCTCCTGGGTGCCACGTGGCTACTTGGGACCTAGAATGGCTGGGTGAAGACATTAGGGAAGCTACCTGTGTCAAAATTCTTTTCAGTAATTTAAAATCTTAGAGTCATGTTATGTTAAATTAAGTAATATATAATCATAATGTCTGAATCATCTGTAAGTTAAGATACTGAAATATTATTAAACATGAGTTATATACCTTGATAGGTTATTTTTATATGGTATAGAAAAGCTAAATATACTTAGATATATTAATAAACAATAATTAGAAGATTTTTTTTGGAGATAGTTTTGCTCTTGTTGCCCAGGCTGGAGTACAATGGCACAATCTCGGCTCACCGCAACCTCTGCCTCCTGGGTTCAAGCGATTCTCCCGCCTCAGCCTCCTGAGTAGCTGGGATTTCAGGCATTTGCCACCATGCCCGGATCATTTTGTATTTTTAGTAGAGACGGGGTTTCCCCATGTTGGTCAGGCTGGTCTTGAACTCCTGACCCCAGGTGATCCGCCCACCTCAGCCTCCCAAAGTGCTGAGATTACAGGCATGAGCCACTGCGCCCGGCCTCAAAGAACTACTTTTCCACAAAATTTAAAAATTTTTTTATCTACAAATACTAACATAAAACAGCTCAAAATTACTTTCTAGGGTTTTCACTAGAAATTACAGCTACTAAGAGTTAAAAACTACTAGATATGAGAGAAACAATTCTGTATACACAGTATGTAAGCAAAAGCAAAATATGCATTTTGTGAGGAAAGTTATAAAGGCATAAAAATGTATGTTAAAAAAATTGCCTGGTTTAAAACTAAAGTTTTCAAATTGAAGGAGTAAAAAGAACATAAAACAAGATAGTACAGAAAGTTGGGGGAAATGTAAAATGGAAAGGTTTATGGAAACCTTGTGGTTAAAAGATAATAGATTTGATAAATTTATTTATGAGGTTTTATTCAAATTAGTTTTAGTATTAATACACTAATACAAAAGTAAAATTTGGTGTTCTCTTTTAAACAAAAATTTTGTGTAGTATTAATAAGACACAGCAATATATTTTCATTCACCTTTTGAGTAAACTGCAAAAAGGAAAAACAAGGAGACAGTAAAGAAGAAGAAACGGATTCTGTCTCATGCTGTCTTAGGTCTTTTGCTTGTTTAGAAAACTGAGTCTCCTTTATCAAAGAGTACAGGTTTTTGTTTTTAAAAATCTTTTAATTATGACTGTGGTTAAGTGAATGATATTGTTCTGCAATGATCTGTGATCCTATTTTGGTCAAGTATTTTAAACTTTTGACATATTTGTCAAGCTTCCCAAAACCAAACTTTGGCCTCAAAATTAAGCATTTTTTTGATCTCTAACTTTGGTCCCTGAGGCATCCAAAAGAGGGGTAAACAGGATTATTTGACATGTTAAGTTACATGGGAAGCACTGTCAAATAAGAAATAATGATTAGCCTTCTTCAGGTTATATTTTAATGAATGTTATAAAAAATTGTATGGGATTTCTAAAATTCTAATATGTCTGAGTATATGCTATCAATCATAACATGGTTAAGTTATTATAGGCCACAGAAATAATCAAATTTCTTTGTCAATTTTGTTTTTAACTGACTGAAGTCATTTCCACAGTTAATTGCTTAATTTTGATGCAGTTTCTAAAAACTTCACAAGCATGCAAAATCCTAGAATATGATGTATTTAAGGAGGTTCTTGAAAGGACGGAAAGGACCCTGAAAAGCACTCTTGAAAACAAGCTTTGATAACTTTAGAATGATATCTTTTGGACTGGGTAAGAATTCCTAGAACTTCAATGAAAAGACTGACTGGTTTATAAAACTGCTAACCCAAGCAGAACAAAAATGAATTGAATACCAAGGAAATACTTTGCCAGATTTTCATGCTAAATCAGCCAATACTGAAAATGTTTAGATATACATTTTGAATGAACTCCACGGTCTAAGTCAAATTACTCATGATAACCCATTGGTTATCAGTGCTATGCACCTAAATTGGAGAAACAACTGGTATTCAAGAAGACATAAGTCCAATGTTAAGCATGGACTCATGGAGAACCAGGATGACTGCCTTATCCTTCCCGAGTCCTTAAAGCTTTTGTCATTAAAAGTTCTGCATTCCATGACTCATCATGGAAAAGATAAAGTAATCCAAATTAAATATATGTATCGGTGTGATGATTTCTAAATTGTCAAAATAGTTTATGACCAGTGTTTGGTTTGTCAAACCCACATTCCTGGGAAGGCATCAAAACTTCAGATACATTTTGCTACCTGATTGTCAAACCCATATTCCTAGGAAGACATTCAAAACTTCAGGTACATTCTGCTCCCTGATGGGCCATTTAAACATTTATAGAGGGATTTCATTCAACTGTCATTTTCAATGCATGTTTTCTGGTTGTATAAAAGCTTTCCCATGCAAAAGGGTTGATGTTATACACTAGCTCATTATGCAACAGTGTGTTTTCACCAGGTAAAGAAATCTTTTCATGTTTCACTGACTGAAGACAATCAACACCTTCACAATCTAGAATCCAAAGATTGGATCTCCTGAGAACATCAGAGAAAGACTGCCCTTGCCATCCACACAGTAGCAAAACTTCAGGACCTTGAACCTTAGGTTCACAATCTCATAAGTCAGAGGGGTCCCTCTACACTCTTGGAACTATACACCCACTGGAATCCTTAAAGTAAAGCTAACCAGGGAAGTTTCTCCCCAGAAGAAGATGGCATCCTTTATGTAGACAGCTTTTCCCCAAGATCACAGATCAAGATTTCTCTACTATCATGAGACTCTTATCTTTCCATTTTTCCCTCTTGCTTAGGCCTCTGCAAACAATAGAAGTGAAAAGGGGGTCTGTTGTGTGCACTCGTGGGGCATAATTTTTCTTGGGAAGGATTTTGCAGCCAGCCTTCTATATGGATAACCTTATGTCTCGATAGATGGAAGGCCCAATGTAGGTGAGAAATTTTAAGGGTACATACATTGCCTCATAATCAGTCAGAAACAGAACATTGGTCCACTCCTCTTAACCTACATCATAGGTTAAAGAGAACATTGCCAGGAGGTCTTCACTGCTCTAGAAGGACATCATTTGTTAGGTCGTTTTTTTCATGGTTTGGAGTAAATGAGGCAGTAACTAGAAATTTAGCCCTCATGATAGGCTCTATAGCAGATTCTACTGTAAAGGCTGTGGTTACACAATGGACTTTAAGTTATCTTGTGCAAGTTATGCTAAATAATATAATTGCTCTACATTACTTATTGGCTAAACAGAGAAATATGTGTGCAGCTGCTGGCACTTCTTGTTGCCCATGGAGAAACACATCACATCAGGTATTATAGAAGTTCAGTTGTAGGGGATTAACGAAGAGACTGCTTAAAGTGAGTAGATTATTTATCTAGCTCCTTCTTTAATCTATTTGATTTTAGGTGGTTTGCTTTATGGGGACACTGGCTAAGGCGCATACTGCAAACTCTTGGTATTGTCCTCCTCATAGTCATAATAGTCTCCCTGGTGTGCTGTATTCTCCCAACAGTTTTAAATGTTTGCATGCAGACATCTTTAGAATGTCAAATGATCTTTCTTCAACTGGATAAGAGCTAAAAGAAATGTGTGACCATGAGGACATCATAAACTATGAATTATGTGCTGAGACAGGAAACCCAAAATGATGGTACAATAACTGAGAGTGGGCCGGGCGCAATGGCTCACACCTGTAATCCCAGCACTTTGGGAGGCTGAGGCGGGTGGATCATGAGGTCAAGAGTTCAAGACCAGCCTGGCCAAGATGGTGAAACCCCGTCTCTACTAAAAATATAAAAATTAGCTGGGCATGGTGGCAGGCGCCTGTAATCCCAGCTACACAGGAGACTGAGGCAGGGAATTGCTTGAACCCGGGAGGCGGAGGTTGCAGTGAGCCGAGATCATGCCACTGCCCTCCAGCCTGGGCGACAGAGTGAGACTTCATCTTAAAAAATAATTTTTTTTTTTTTTGAGATGGAGTCTCTTGTTGCCCAGGCTGAAGGGCAGTGGCACAATCTCGGCAGCTCACCGCACCCTCTGCCTCCCGGGTTCAAGCAATTCTCCTGCCTCAGCCTCCCAGGCAGCTGGGACTACAGATGCCTGCCACCACGCCTAATTTTTAGTAGAGACAAGGTTTCACTATGTTGGCCAGGCTGCTGGTCTCGAACTCCTGACCTCGTGATCTGCCCGCCTCGGCTTCCCAAAGTGCTGGGATTACAGGTGTGAGCCAACATGCCCGGCCTAAAAAAAATAAAAATTAAAAAAAAATAACTGAGAATGACATTAAGTCCTTAAATTTTGGTCACACTCTTATATGAGAACCTGACCAGAAGGGGGTAATTTTTAAACAAAGTTATGGGGGGCCATTGTTTTGAACTGAGCTCATGCTCTAAGCCCCAACAGACCAGACCAAACTAAAATGGAGTCACTCATGCTAAATGGGACATAATCAAACTAAGACTTCAGGAAACACATAGATCCTAGAACAGATGGGTTTTGTTTTTCTCCTGTAAACAGAAAGTTCCAGCATAATGAGGTACCCTCTACTTTAACCCTTATAAAAAAAAAAAATAACCTCAGGTCTTTGTTTTCGCCTTACACAACCTACTGTTGTGCTATTTCTCAGTGGGTTTCAAGACCAAATAAGTACATTTACAATGGTGATAGGGACATCAATGACTAAAGTTTTGGTGAGTCTCTCAAAATTGAGAGGGTTACCAAATGGAGGGAATGGTTAAATCCAGCTTAGCCTAAAGCTGCCTCCTTACATATTTTAAGTTCAGCCTAAAGATTTCTCTGTACATCATGAACTATAACCTATATGGAGTTGTATACAGACTGTAGCCTACTCTTGTACCAATCACCAAGTTTTGGCCAAAGATGTCCAATTCTTCAAACTGTGTTCAAATAGGGCGTTCGCCAAGCTATAACCAATCCGACTGTTTCTGTACCTCATTTCCATTTTCTGTGCATTACTTTCCTTTTCCTGTCTATAAATCTTCTACCACATGGCTGCGCTGGAGTTCCTGAGCCTACTCTGGCTTGGGAGGCTGCACGATTAATGAATCATTCTTTGCTCAATTAAACTCTTTTAATTCAGCTAAACTTTTTAACAGTGGACATGAATTTAAGGGAACACTATTCAACCCAGTAAACTAGAAATATTTCCCAGAATCATCTTTGTCCTCTCCAATTGGGCATCTACTGATAATCAGGATTGCAATGGCCCTATCTAACAAATAAGTCATACATTTTGACCCCGCATAATTCCATTTTGGGTTACTTACCAATTCTAAGAATTCAACATAAACTATCCAAAGCAGCATTGCTTATAATAGCAAATTTGAAAATAATCTGTATTTCCAATAGGATAATAGTTTAGAATATATATGTATATAATGAGCTACTATGTAGCTACTAAGATTATATATGAGGTTTATAATGTGGAAAATTTGCATGCTTATTTTATAAGTGAAAAATATACATTGTTCATAAATATAATAATTCTATTTTTAAGAAGAGAAAATCTGAAAACTATATAAAAAAGAAAAAAAATTGAAGGTAATTCATCAAAATATTAGCACTGTTTGTGCTAATATTTGAATTAGCACAAATTGAATGGTTGAATAATTTTTATCTTTTAAGTTGTTCCAGTTACATATTTCTGTATAATAAACAATCCCACAACTTAGTAGTTTCAAATGACAATAATCATTTATTTTGTTCATTAATCCACGGTTTGGGTAGGGCACTGTTGGGATTGGCTCATCTCTGCTTCATGTGACAAGAGCTGATGTGACTCAGCTGTAACTGAAGGATCTGTTTTCCAAGATGGCTCAATAACATGTTGCTTCCAGCTGACAGCTGTGGGAGTTCATTTGGGGTTGTTGGCTAGGGGCCTTAATTCCTCTCCAAGTGGGCCTCTCCATGGGGCTGCTTGGGCTTCCTCATAGCATGGCAGCCAGGATTCAAGAACAAGTGTCTCAAGAGAAAGAAAGGAAGTGCAATTCTCTTAAGGTCTGGGCCTGGTGACTTGAAAAACATCATTTCTGCCATGTTCTATTGGTCTAGATGTCACCAAGCCTACTCAGATTTAAGGGGAGAGAAGTGTCAATGAACTTGTGGCTATTTTTAATCTACCATTAAAAATAAGCATTTCCAAAAGTTTCATTAGAGTATTATTACTACTGGGGGCATGTGAAGTATCTTTTAAAATGCTTTTATTAAAAAATTTGAAGACAGTAGTATAAACTGATAATTCAGAAAACTACTTAGAATAGCAATTTCTCCACTCTTTGCCCTGAAAGTTCCTTCCACAGCTACATACTTCAACACACGCACACCCCACACACAAAGATCTCCTGTCTTCAGGCACTTCTCCCTTGGCCTGGTCCTCCTCTCTCTTCTTTGGTGAGGGTATTAATCAAAAATTAAAGTTCCATGTGCCTTATTCCAGAAAGATAGTTTTCAAAATGTGTCTGTAAACAACCCTCTCCAACTTCTTGACCTCTTCACGATAAGTCTCACAAACGAATGAGGCATATCACCTCTAGGGGGCTACTGACCCAAGCTGTTTGTGTACCTGTATACCTTGCCTTTCTCCTACCCCATCTGACTCACTGATTATTAAATACCATCTCACGCCTGAGATAGTCATGTTGATTATTTAAAGCTTGTCTCAAGTTGGCTCAAGTCTCATATTTGTTCTTAGATCACATTAAGAAAAATGCTCACACTTTTTTTGCTGCCTTCATGTGGCTGTGAAGCTGACCTCTTCTTTTTTTAATGGGACAGAAAGCCATAATCTTTCAAAGAATAAATACTAAGGTCTGACTACAAAGCAATATGACTGATTGCCTAAGATTAAATGGTAGACAGTGTATAAAAGGTTTTAGTTGGGTTGGTTTTATTTGGTACTGTGTGTGTGTGAATGTGTGAGAGTTACGCCCTGGTTTTCAAGTATGAATGGCCCAATTTTAGACAGTTATCCTGGGAGATGAAGGAACTACTAGCTGTACCCAGTATCCTCAAATTGAGTCTAATTTACGGATTCTCTCCACAGAAAAATGTACGAGTATAACCAAAGCATGCTGCATTAAATTTGAGGGAGTCCACAGACATCCTGCCTAGGTTAAGAATCCCCATGCTAGAGATCTCTCAGATCTTTGGTAAGTCAGGGTCACATGACCTTCCCAGTATCAAGTCCAACAGGACAGGAGGCAAGTACCTGAGGATGTCATGGTGGCTTAGAACTTGCTGTGCCCTGCCAGGAATAGCACAGATAATCCTGCCTCCTCCTTGAGCCATCACAGTTAGCTGTGAATAAATCCCCACAGAGAAGAGGTAAAGCAGCCTGGATGCAGACCAACCTTCAGTACTAACGATCCTCCTTTCCATCTGCGAGGCAGAAGCACTTCTCACACCTCATTCTTTTCCCATCCACTCTTCATCCTTGCCTGTTTCATTCCCTCCCTCTGCCAAAGATTGAATACACCTCTTTTTAAACCCTTTCTCGGGGCTAGGGTCTAGGAATACAAATGTGAATAGAACATGGCTCCTCTAATTTATTAAACAAACTTCCTGAATATTTACTGAACCCAATGCTCTTTAGTTTTTACAATCTACATCCTAGTGAGGAAACATGCACGTACACACATGGACACACACTACTGGCCCACAAGCCATTCACGTGTATACAATCATAATGCAACATAAAAGGAGGCTATAATTGAAAGATATGTAAGCAACTATCGAAGCGGAGACTGTCTGCTTGGGAAGGTGAAATTGATTCCTATTTCCAAAATCAAATAGGAATTTTCCAAGCAGACAAGGGTGGAAGAGGGGACAACATGTGCAAAGCCATTCAGGTGCCAAAGAACATAGTAGTGGCTGAGCCTCAGAGGCATGTGCCAGATCAGCAGGAGTTAGAGCATGAAACACAGGGAAAGGCCGAATCCTGGATGTCCTCAATTGCCACATAAACGCATGAGTACTGACAGAGCTTCTGGGAGGCTCTAGGCAAAAGAAGGAAATGACAGATTTTGACTTTAGAAGGCCAACTCTGATGACAGAATGAAAGATGGGTTAGATGAGGACCTAATGAAAAACAGGAAGATCAGTTGGGCAGGAGGCTCTTGAGTGGTGCTGGTGAAGGCTAAAAGAGGGTCTAAATTCTAGAGGGGTGGTAGGGAAAGAGAGGAAGGGCAAATATGAGAGATTCAGAAGACAGCATGGGAAGAAACTGGCAAATAATTAAATGGGTGGAAGTGGGGGGGTGAGGAAGGAGTCACTAGGATGACTGCCAGTTCCTTCTTTGAGCAACTAGAAATGAAGGCGACCAAATACAAGGTTATATGGGGGAAGATAATGAGGCCTGAGGGACATGGAGAGTGTGAGGGACTGTAAGATAAATAGCTGTTGATGCCCATTCTGGTGACAGAACTGCAGGTCAAATGAACACACACTATTTGTCCAGTCCTAGTTCTAAGCTCCTCCCTTACCGAATTTGAAATTGAAATCCGTATGTGCATGTTGCCAATCTTCCGTGGAAAAAATAATTCTTTATAAAACTCTCTAGAGTGAGACAGATCCTCTCAAATATGAAAAGGCCCACTTGTGTTGTGCGTAACGATGAGAAAATCATCTTCGTGCGAAATTTGCCTTTCTCTCCCCTTACATCATAGCTGACTCCGCCAAGACGACTATGATCGTTTTTATTCCTCCGCCAACCCGCCACTGCAACTTTTGGCTGTACAAGACGAATACTTCCATATGGTGCAATGTTTATGTTAAGATGGGGGAAAATGTGAGATGCTTTCAGTAAATTTTATTCAAGAAGTAATGAATTTATACATTCTAAGCAGCTGGAACAAAATATTGGTCTGTAATTGATTCTGAATGAAGCGTTTTTCAAAAGGAATAGAAAACTTGGGGCCATTTGTTAATTACTGATGTTTAGAGATCTTGGGTGCTGTCATGCAGCCCTCCCAGGCTGTGACCTCAGACATATGATTTGACATATTGAATCTCTTTTGCCTCATCTGGAAAATGGGTTTAGCAATTTTACCTACTCATAGGGTTTTTGTGAGGATTAAATCAGCTAACACAAGTAAAGAGCTTGGGATAGTACTCATTATGTAGCAGACACTCAGCAAATGTTAGTTCTTTCTTTTTACCTATTACCTATAGTCTGAGTCACAAGAGAAGGGGAATAGGATGAGGATGGGGGTAGGAAGGAAGGACTGAGAAAGTGTATGAGAATGAAGTTTTTAAGGATTTATCTATAAAAAAATGCCCACTGCCACCTCAGAATCTGCAGAGACAAGGGAGTTGTGTTGAGTACAACTGATTTTTTAAAAATATTTTTTGGGAAGCAGGTGTGGGTACGTGAAGCCTGTAAAACCAGGAGTTTTCTGATATACTTTTGGGATCATCATGCATTTTTATAATTATTGAAATCACTAGAACAAATGAGAGCAGGAGAAGGCAAGTCCTAAAAAACCTGTCTAGAGGGGACTATTTACCATGCAAAAACTACCCCATGTCTGTGTGAAACCAATGCACAGAATTTATTCTATCAATGCATTATTATTTTGGACAAACTGCCAACTTTTGTTTTAGTTTTTAGTCACAAAAGCACAATGATTTTTTAGAATAATTTTTAATGTCTTCTGTTTAGTCTTTACATTTACAAAGCATTTCTATGCCTTTCTAATTTAATACTGATAAAAATCAAGCAAAGTAAATATTAGCCCTATTTTAAAATAGCAAATATTTGGTATACATTTACTGTGTACCAGGTACGTACTAAATGCTCTGTGAGGCATGCCCCATTTAGTTCTTCCGACAAACCTGCAAAGTAGGTACTATTTCATCATCTGAGGCTAGAAAAGAAAAGTTAAATAACTCTCTTAAGATGACCCAGAAGTAAAGAGCAAAACCAGGACTTGAATCCACGAGTCTGACTTCAAAGCCCACTCCTAACTCCTAACCACTGTATTCTGCTGTTGAAGGATAATGAGATACATGTTCTTTCCCAGTATGGCAATGTATTTGGTTTGAACTCAGCCTAATTATTTACAGTCATGTAAACAACTGTTGTGAAATTATATAGAAACATTAAACTTTTTGATCTCTATTTCTATATTATGTTCCTAGAATTGCTACAGACAGATGCACATCTTAATGTACATTTTCCTCTCTAAGGTTATGAGAATCTGGACAAGACCAATAATTGTTGAATAAAGTTTCCAAATACCTAAAGTACTTGTAATAGACTAAGAATCTGTTTCTTGTTTATCTGTAATCAGTTTAATAGTTGCAGGTAAGAAAATTTAAGCACAATTTTAGTGAAGCTTAGCCACCAAACTTTTGACCAGTTCAATAACGCAAAGGACAAAACCTGTTCATAAAAATGAATTTTTAATTTCATGAGCATAAAAAAAAAAAACCCTAAAACCTGTCCCATATCCCTCCCACTCATGCAAACAGCTCTCAAATGAGATTCTTCAAATTTTACGTTTTTTCCATTCTGGCTCATTCTTTGCTTCCTCATCATCAGATTCAACTTGGGCAAACATGGTTTTGGGCTGAGTCCTAAAAGAAAAATTAAAGAAGAGAAGGAAAAATTTAGTCAGAAAGTATTTGTTACATTAGATTTTGCTTCCTTCATCAAGTGGGAGCAAACGTGGGGCATAAATTACAACTCAATTATTAAATATAAATCATTAAACTTCTGGCAAAGAAAAAGACAATGGAAATTTAATTATGGTCAGGAAAAGAGCCAAAGATTCTTTTAAAGATTTACCCTCTGTGGCAGACTGTACACACTGTTCTTTCCTTAAATAAAATGAAAATGCATCAAATTCAGTGGAACTTCACCCATCCTAAGCACCCTCCACCTGAAACTCTGGGTAACTGGACCATATGGAAGAACAAACTACAGTCACCAAGCAAGAATCTACATGATCTTTATTAAGACCATTTATTAAGATCTCTGAGTTGTTCCTAGGCTTCTGTAGTGCAAATATGTGTTTATAGTACACATAAATGGGAAAATATGAGTTAGTTTTCTTATCTAATGAATTTGAGCCTGCAAAAATAAAAACCAAAGTAAACAAATGAATATCCCCTGCATTCCTACACTCAGCCCAATGCATGGAAATGCCAAGTGCTTTAGGATACACCACTGATACATGGCTGTAATACTGCCACACACATCAAGCAATCTGCACAAAGACTTTCTGTGCTTTGTAAACATACCTGGTTCAATGACATCCCTTTTCACACTACTCACATAAGAAATATCTCCAAGAAAATGTCAAGTGGTTATAATGTCTGCCCCTTTTGGTCATGCTAACTCTGATTTTATTTTAAAAAACAGCTCTATCGCATTATGAAGAAACATTAAAGCACATCTGCAGGTTATATATTTCGGCTTGTATTTTCATTTAGAATCATTATATCCACGTAATTCCAGAATGGTAAAAATAATGACAACTATAATTCCTTTTATTTGGCAAGAAAACCAGGATAAACTTTATATTACCTCTTGCTGCTTTTTTATTATCCTGGGGAAGAAGCATAAACCATCCACAACTCATGCTGATGTTGTCTGACATGAGTCATGTACTAGAATTTCTCGTGAATAAGCTGATCATTATTCTTGTCTCTCCAGTTACCTCACACACCTACCTAGAGCCCAAGCTGTCCCCACACACAACCCAGTTGGTTAAACTTCTTGTCACTTTAAGACACTGCTATGATATCTATAAACAGGTCACAGCTCTTAAATTTCAAAAAGCAGCTACAGGTTTTGATAGGCCATAAGTTGCTGAATTCCTAACTGGCTTTCTAACATGCTACAACAAGGCAATTGGTGCTTATTACATATTTCATCTTCTGGCAAAGATGCTGACCAGTTAGGTATGGATAAACCTGTTCAAGAACAAATTTGTCCAGGTTAAAAAATCCTTTGAATTAGATATTTAACTTCTCAGTGGGAAAAAAAGGAACAAGGTCTTCCAAGGACATCTGACAATGCTTCGTAGGACACCAGCTCATCAATGTTAGTTGTAATGAGATTTAAGTACTAAGAAATTGCAATCTAGTTTCTTGGATATAAAGAAGGAAATTAAATGGCAAATTACAGGAAGAAATGTAGAGTCTGAAAAGGCTATTTCATTTAAGGGGTTATTCTCTGTATCAGACTGTTCTCACGCTGCTAATAAAGACATATCTGAGACTAGGTAATTTATAAAAGAGGTTTAATGGACTCACAGTTACACCTGCCTGGGGAGGCCTAATAATCATGGTGTAAGGCAAATGAGGAGCAAAGTTATGTCTTACATGGCAGCAGACAAGAGAGTGTATGCAGGTTTTACTGCCCTTTGTAAAACCATCAGATCTTGTGAGATTCACCATCACAGCAACAGCATGGGAAATTACTTCCCACTAGGTCCTTCCCATGATGTGAGAATTATGGGAGCTACAATTCAAGATGAGATTTGGGTGGGGACACAGCCAAACCGTATCACTCTTTTTTTAGAGACAGAGTCTTTCTCTGTCACCTAGGCTAGAGTGCAGTGGCACAATCATAGCTCAATGTAACTGAACTTCCGGGCTCAAGTGATCCTCCTGCCTCAGCCTCCCCAGTAGCTAGGACTGAAGATGTGCACCACCATGTCTGATCAATTTTTTTATTTTTTTGCAGAGACATGGTCTTGCTCATGTTGCCCAGGCTGGTCTCAAGTGCCTGGCCTCAAGCAATCTGCCCATCCTGGCCTCCCAAAGTGCTGGGATTACAGGCATGAGTCACCATGCCCAGCTAAGATATTAGTCTTTTTAATATTCCACCTACTTCCAAAAGTATCTGTAGGAGGTTGATGGCTAACATTAAAGGGCACGGAATCAACAAAACTACATAACAACATCTAGAAAGAGGCATGAGAGGATGTTTTGGTGGGATGGAAATGTTCTATAATCTTGACTGAAATGGTGATTAACAGGTGTATGCATTTGTCAAAACTTGAAATGGGTACATTTTGTATTTTATTGTATGTAAATTGTACCTCAATAAAGTTGATTTGTAAAGAAACTAAAAACAAAACAAATTGGTAGAAAATAAAGAACCAAGGAATGAAAGGGTAATTGAGCATTAAACTTAGCACTGAATTTCCTAGCAGCCACGAGAAAAGAAAAAGGACAAATATTTGTTTTTCAAAGGAGATATTGCGTTTTGTTTTTTTTTTTTTTTCACCTAGTATTGAACTCAGTTAATTCATTGAGTAAATGTTTGCATCAGGGTCACTTCAACTGTCATTTCCAATCACTAGATCACAACAGTTTCCTTGGTCCCCACTAGGAATTAAAATGTAGGGAATATTAAGTTGTTTGGAAGGTAAGACAGTTAAACATCAAAGTCCTTTTTGCAAAACTCCATGACATTTAATTTCTACTTTTGAACTAATCATAATGTTGCCAGCAAAATGTCCACATTATATGTATGTATAATACTTTTTTCTTCTTAAAAAAAACAGGATACATGTGCAGAACGTGCAGGTTCGTTACATCAGTATACACGTGCCATGGTGGTTTGCTGCATGACCTGTCCTCTAAGTTCCTTTCCCTCACACCCCAACCTCCAAAAGGCCCTGGTGTGTGGTGTTCCCCTCTCTGTGTTCATGTGTTCTCAATGTTCAACTCCCACTTATGAGTGAGAACATGAGGCGTTTGGTTTTCTGTTCCTGTGTTAGTTTGCTGAGGATGATGGCTTCCAGCTTCATCCATGTCCCTGCAAAGGACAGATCTCATTCCTTTTTATGACTGTATAGTATTCCACATGGAATACTATACTTCTTTATCCAATCTATCACTGACGGGCATTTGGGTTAGTTCCATGTCTTTGCTATTGTAAACAGTGCTGCAATAAACATACGTGTGCATGTGTCTTTAGAGCAGGATGATTTATATTCCTTTGGGTATATATCCAGTAATGGGATTGCTGGGTCAAATGGTATTTCTGGTTCTAGATCCTTGAGGAATCGCCATACTGTCTACCTCAATGGTTGAACTAATTTACATTCCCACCAACAGTGTAAAAGTGTTCCTATTTCTCCACAGCCTTGCCAGCATCTATTGTTTCCTGACTTTTTAATAATCGCCATTCTCACTGGCGTGAGGTGGTATCTCATTGTGGTTTTGATTTGCATTTCTCTGGTGATCAGTGATGTTGAGCTTTTTTTCATGTTTCTTGGCTGCATAAATGACTTCCTTTTAGAAGTATCTGTTCATATCCTTTGCCCACTTTTTGATGGGTTTTCTTCTTGTAAATATGTTTAAGTTCCTTGTAAATTCTGGATATTAGACCTTTGTCAGATGGGTAGATTGCAAAAATTTTCTCCCATTCTGTAGGTTGCCTGTTAACTCTGATGATAGTTTCTTTTGCTGTGCAGAAGCTCTCTAAGTTTAATTAGATCCCATTTGTCAATTTTGGCTTTTGTTAAAATAGCTTTTGACATTTTTGTCATGAAGTATTTGCCCATGCCTATATCCTAGGAATAGTATTGCCTGGGTTTTCTTCTAGGGTTTTTATGGTTTGGAATTTTACATTTAAGTCTTTAATCCATCTTCAGTTAATTCTTGTATAAGGTATAAGGAAGGGGTCCAGTTTCAGCTTTCTGCATATGGCTAGCCAGTTTTCCCAGCACCATTTACTAAATAGGAGATCCTTTCCCCATTGCTTGTCTTTGTCAGGTTTGTCGAAGATCAGATGGTTGTAGATGTGTAGGTTTCTGAGGCCTCTGTTCTGCTCCATTGGTCTGTATGTCTGTTTTGGTACCAGTACCATGCTGTTTTGGTTACTGTAACCTTGTAGTATGTTTAAAGTCAAGTAGCGTGATGCCTCTAGCTTTGTTCTTTTTGCTTAGGATTGTCTTGGCTATACGGGGTTCTTCTTTGATTCCATATGAAATTTAAAATAGTTTTTTCTAATTCTGTGAAGAATGTCAATGGTAGTTTGACAGCAACAGCATTGAATCTATAAATTACTTTGGGCAGTATGGCCATTTTCACCATATTGATTCTTCCTATTCATGAGGATGGAATGTTTTTCCACTTGTTTGTGTCCTCTCTTAATTTCCTTGAGCAGTGGTTTGTAGTTCTCCTTGAAGAGGTTCTTCACATCCCTTGTTAGCTGTATTCCTAGGTATTTTATTCTCTTTGTAGCAACTGTGAATGGGAGTTCATTCATGATTTGGCTCTCTGCTTGTCTATTGTTGGTGTAAAGGAATACTTGTGATTTTTGCACAATGATTTTGTATCTTGAGACTTTGCTGAAGTTGCTTATCAGTTCAAGAAGTTTTTAGGTTGAGATGATGAGGTTTTCTAAATATAAAATCATGTCATCTGCAAACAGAGACAACTTGACTTCCTCTCTTCCTATCTGAATACCTCTTGCCTGATTGCCCCAGCCAGAATTTCCAATACTACATTGAATAGGAGTAGTGAGAGAGGGCATCCTTGTCTTGTATCAGTTTTCAAAGGGAATGCTTTTGGCTTTTGCCCATTCAGTGTAATATTGGCTGTGGGTTTGTCTTAAATAGCTCTTGTTATTTTGAGATATGTTCCATCAATACCTAGCTTATTGACAGTTTTTAAAATGAAGGGGTGTTGAATTTTATCTAAGGCCTTTTCTGCATCTATTGAGATAATCAAAATGTTCCTATTTTTCCACAGCCTCCCAGCATTTATTCTTCCTGACTTTTTAATAATCATCATTCTGACTGGCGTGAGATGGTATCTCGTGGTTTTATCTGCATTTCTCTGATGATCAGTGATGTTGAGCTTCTTTTCATACGTTTGTTGGCCACGTAAATGTCTTCTTTTGAGAAGTGTCTGTTGATTATCTTTTGCCCACTTTTTGATGGGGTTGTTTTTTTCTTGTAAATATGTTTTTGGTTTTTGTCTTTGGATCTGTTTATGTGATGGATTATGTTTATTGATTTACGTATGTTGAACCAGCCTTGCATCCCAGGGATGAAGCTGACTCGATGACATGGATTAAGTTTTTTGATGTGCTGCTGGGTTCGGTTTGGCAGTATTTTATTGAGGATTTTTGCATCAATGTTCATCAGGGACATTGGCCTGAAGTTTTCTTTTTTGTGTGTGTTTATCTTCCTGGTTTTGGTATCAAGATCATGCTGGCTTCATAAAATGAGTTAGGGAGGAGTCCCTCCTTTTCAGTTGTTTGGAATAGTTTCAGAAGGAATGGTACCAGCTTCTCTTTGTACTTCCGGTAGAATTTGGCTGTGAATCGTCTGGTTGTGGGCTTTTTCTAGTTGATAGGCCTCAATGTCAGAACTTGTTATTGGTCTACTCAGGGATTCTACTTTTTTCTGGGTTAGTCTTGGGAGGGTGTATGTGTCCAGGAATTTGTCCATTTCTTCTAGATTTTCTAGTTTATTTGCTTAGAGGTGTTCATAGTATTCTCTGATGGTAGTTTGTATTTCTGTGGGGTCAGTGGTGATATCCCTTTTATTATTTTTTATTGCATCTATTTGATTCTTCTCTCTCTTCTTATTAGTCTAGCTAGCAGTTTATCTATTTTGTTAATGTTTTCAAAACACCAGCTCCTGGATTTGTTGATTTTTTGGAGGGTTTTTCATGTCCCTATCTCCTTCAATTCTTCTCTTAGTTATTTATTGTCTTCTAGCTTTTGGATTAGTTTGCTCTTGCTGCTCTGGCTCTTTTAATTGTGATGTTAGGGTGTCGATTTGAGATCTTTCTAACTTTCTAATGTGGGCATTTAGTGCTAGAAATTTCCCTCTTAATACTGCTTTAGTGGTGTCCCAGAGATTCTGGAACATTGTCTCTTTGTTCTCATTGGTTTCAAAGAACTTCTTTATTTCTGCCTTAATTTCACTATCTATCCAGGAGTCATTAAGGAGCAGGTTATTCAATTTCCATGAAATTATGTGGTTTTGAGTGAGTTTCTTAATTGTGAGTTCTAATTTGACTGCACTGAGGTCTGAGAGGCTGTTTGTTATTATTTCAGTTCTTTTGCATTTGCTGAGGAGTGTTTTACTTCCAATTATGTGGTCGATTTTAGAATAAGTGCCATGTGGAAATGAGAAGAATGTATATTTTGCTGATTTGGGGTAGAGAGTTCTGTAGACGTCTACTAGGTCCATTTGACCGACAGCTAAGTTCAAGTCCTGAATTTCCTTGTTAATTTTCTGTCTCGTTGATCTACTACTGACAGTGGAGTGTTAAAGTCTCCCACTATTAATGTGTGGGGGTCTAAGTCTCTTTGTAGGTCCCTAAGAACTTGTTTTATGAATCTGGGTGCTCCTGTATTGGGTACATATATATTCAGAATAGTTAGCTCTTCTTGTTGAATTGTTCCCTTTACCATTACGCAATGCCCTTCTTTGCCTTTTTTGATCTTTGTTGGTTTACAGTCTGTTTTGTCAGAGACTAGGATTGCAACTCCTGCTTTTTTTGCTTTCTATTTACTTGGTAGATTTTCCTCCGTCCCTTTATTTTGAGCCTGTGTGTGTCTTTGCACATAAGATGGGGCTCCTGAATACAGCACACCAATGGATCTTGACTCCTTATCCAATTTGCCAGTCTGTGTCTATCTTTTAATTGGGACATTTAGCCCATTTACATTTAAGGTTAGTATTGTTACGTGTGAATTCAATCCTGTCATCATGATGCTATTTGGTTACTTTGCACACTAGATGCAGTTTCTTCGTGGTGTCAGTGGTTTTTATATTTTGGTGTGTTTTTGCAGTGGCTGGTATTGGTTTTTCCTTTCCATATTTAGTGCTTCTTTCAGGAGCTCTTGCAGTGCAGGCCTCATGGTAACAAAATCCCTCAGCATTTGCTTGTCTGGAAAGGATTTTATTTCTCCTTCGCTTATGAAGCTTATTAGTTTGGCTGGATATGAAATTCTGGGTTGAAAATTCTTTCCTTTAAGAATGTTGGATATTGGCCCGCAATCTCTTCTGGCTTGTAGAGCTTCTGCTGAGAAGTCTGCTGTTGGTCTGATGGACTTCCCTCCCTTTGTAGGTGACCTGGCCTTTCTCTCTGGCTGACCTTAACAGATCGACCTTGGAGAATCTAGTGATTAAGTGTCTTGGGGTTGATCTTCTCATGGAATATCTCAGTGGTGTTCTCTGTATTTCCTGAATTTGCATGTTGGCCTGTCTTGCTAGGTTGGGGAAGTTCTCCTGGAAAATATCCTGAAGTGTGTTTTCCAGCTTGTTTCCATTCTCCCCATCTTCTTCTGGTACCTCAATCAATCATAGGTTCATTTTTTTAATGAAGTCCCATATTTCTTGGAGGTTTTGTTCATTCTTTTTCATTTTTTTTTCTCTATTCTTGTCTGCGTGTCTTATTTCAGTAAGGTGGGCTTCAAACTCTGATATCCTTTCTTCTGCTTGGTTGATTTGGCTGTTGATATTTGTGTATGCTTCACAAAGTTCTTGTGCTGTGTTTTTCAGCTCCATCAGGTCGTTTATGTTCCTCTCTAAACTGGTTATTCTAGTTTAGCAATTCCTCCTCCAACATTTTATCAAGCTTCTTAGCTTCTTTGCATTGGGTAAGGACATGCTCCTTTAGCTCATCATAGTTTTTTATTATCCATTTTCTGAAGCTTACCTCTGTCAATTTGTCCATCTGATCCTCCATCCAGTTCTGTGCCCCTAATGGAGAGATGATGCAATCATTTGGAGAAGAAGAGGCACTCTGGCCTTGTGGGTTTTCAGCATTTTTTTGTTGACTCTTTTTCATCTTCATGAGTTTGTCTAGTTTCAGTCTTTGAGGCTACTGACCCTTGGATGGGGTTTTTGTGGGGTCTTTTTGTTGTTGATGCTGTTGTTGTCACTTTCTGCTTGTTTTTCTTTCAATAATCAGGGCTACTCTTCTCTAGAGCTGCTGCAGTTTGCTGGGGGTTCACTTCAGGCCCCATTCATCTGATTTGCTCCCACGCCTGGAGATGTCACTCAAGGAGGCTGGAGGGCAGCCAAGGTGGGTGCCTCCTCCTTCTTCTGGACCTCTAACCTCAAGGGGCACCAACCTGATGCCAGTAGGATTGCTCTTGTATAGGGTGTCTGACAATCTCTGTTGGAGGGTCTCACCCAGTTGGATGGCATGGGGAGCAGGACCCATTTAATGAAGCATTTTGTCCCTTGGTGGAGAGGGTGTGTTTCGCTGGGGGGAAACCCACTCGTCTGGGCTGCCCGGATTCCTCAGAACTACCAGGAGAAAAGGCAAAGTCTGTTGGTCTGCAGAGACTAAGGCCACCCCTCCTGCTAGGGACTCAGGCCCAGGGAGATCCCAATTCTGTCCCTGAGCCTCTGCCTGGAGTTATTGGAGATCCTGCAGGGAAGCCATGACCACTGAGGAAGAATAGGTCAGGGTTAGACCTGAAGAGGCACGCTAGCCACAGAATGCCACAGCCGGCGTGTTGGGCTGTGGGGACAAGTCTTGGGACCAAGCCGTCCAGCCTTCCTGGCTCCAGCAGGGGAAAAACGCAGCCTGGAGTTATAGAAATGGGTGCTGCCCTTCCCCCACCCAGAGAGCTTAGCGTGTTAGGCAGTTGCTAGTCCCAGTGCTAGCTGCTGCCCCTCCCCCAAGGAGCCAAATAGCAGACAGCCATAGCCAGTGCTGGTCACCCCTTTCCCTGGGAATTCGGTAGGCTTAAGCAGATTCCAGCTAAAAGGCTGTAAGAATCTGCACATCTGCACATTCCAGGGTTGGGATGCTAGGCCCTGGTGGCCTGGGTCTGCAAGTGGGATCTTCTGATCCGTGGGTTGCACAGTTCCATGGGAAAAGCAGTTTCCCCAGCTGGATAGCATGTTCACTCACCGCCTCCCTTAGCTGGGGGGAGGGGGGTTCCCCTTCCCCGTGTGGCTCTCAGGTGGGTTGCTGCACCACATTGCCCTTCCTTCTGTGGGACACATCAGCCTTCTAGTCAATTTTGATGAGAGAACCTGGATACCTTGGTTGCTGGTGAAGGATTCACATGCTTATTATGTTTTTTTCCAATAGGAGCCTCTGAACACCGCTGCTTTGAGTTGGCCATCTTGGCCCTGCCCATAATATTTCATGTGATATTTCAAGGCATGACATCTAACTTGAAAGTTGTAATGGTCTCCTTTCCCCAAATTGGAAAAACCAAGGCAATAAACTCTAAATTTTCCTGGCAATTTTCCCAATGCTTGTTTACTACCTGTTTTTTCATTCTGTTGGTCAGGTAGGAGAATAATTGAGAATAAGAACTCGGTTCCCATCAACACCTGGTGTTGGCAAAAGTGTATATCCACATACAACAAAGTTAGAACCTCAACTTATACCATACACAAAAATTACCTCAAAATGGATCAAAGACCTAACCATAAGAGATAAAACTATATAACTCATAGAAGAAAACACAGACATTAGATTTGGCAATGATTTCTTGGATATGATTCCAAAAGCACAGACAACAGAAGAATAAAGTAGGTAAACTGGACTACATCAAAATTAAAAACTTCTGTGCTTCAAAGGACACAACTGACAGAGTGAAAAGGCAGAACGGGAGAAAATGTTTGCAAATTGTATACCTGACAAAGGATTAATATCCACAATATATAAAGAACTCCTACAACAACAACAACAACAAAAATTTTTTAAATAGGCAAAGAACTGGAATAGGCATTTCTCCAAAGATACACAAATAGCCAGAAAGTGCGTGAAAAGATGCTCAATATCATTAATAATTAGGGAAGTGCAGACCTAAACCACAATGAGATACCACCTCACTACAAGAATGGCTACTGTTGGGAAAAAAAAAAAACACACACAGATAATAACAAGTATTGGCCAGGATGCAGAGAAACTGGAACCTTTGCATGCTATAGATAGTAATGTAAAATGGCACAGACGCTACGGAAAACAGTGTAGTGGTTCCTCAAAAAATTAAAAATAGAACTGCCATGTGATCCAGCAATTCCATTTCTGGGTACATACCCTCCAAAACTGAAAACATAAAGAGATATTTGCTCATGGCAGCATTATTCACAAGAGCCAAAGAGTAGAAGCAACTCAACTATCCATTGATAGATAAGCAAGATATGGTATATAAATAAATGGAATATTATTCATCCTGAAAAAGGAAGGAAATTCTGATAACATGCTGTAATACAGATGAACCCTGAAGAGAGTATGCTAAGTGAAATTGGCCAGTCACAGAAAGACAAAAACCGTTTGATTCCACTTATATGAGGTACCTAGAGTAGTCAAATCCATAGAGTTAAAAAGTAGAATGGTGGTTACCAGAAACTGCGTGGAGGGTGAAATGGAGAGTTGTTTAATGCAGGGGTCCCCAACCCCCAGACTGCTATTGGTCCATGGCCTGTTAGGAACTGGGCTGCCCAGCGTAAGATGAGCAGTGGGCGAGTGAGCATTACCACCTGAGCTCCACCTCCTGTAAGATCAGTGACAGCATTAGATTCTCAAAGGAGCACAAATCCTATTGTGAACTGCACATGTGAGGGATCTAGGTTGTGTGCTCCTTATGAGAATCTAATGCCTGATGATCTGAGGTGGAACAGTTTCATCACAAAACCATATCCCACCACTCCCATTCCATGGAAAAATTGTCTTCCATGAAACTAGTCCCTGGTGCCAAAAAGGCTGGAGACAGCTGGTTTCACAGAGTTTTAGTTTGGCAAGATGAAGAGTTCTGGAGAGTTTACACAACAATGTGAATGTACTTAACACTAATGAACTATATACTTATAAATGGTTAAGATAGTAAGTTTTATCTCATGTTTATTCTACCAAAATTAGACCTTTTTAAATTAAAAAAAAAAAAAAAAAGAACTAAGCTCTTGGGCTTGGGAGTAAGGAAGAACAAATCCCCTTCCTGGGACAAAAAGGAGGTGCCTTGGAGAGGGCCTTAGCCTCCAACCTAGAGGAGTGCCTAGGGTACTGCTTCTCAAACCATCTGTGATGGAGGGCCAGTCTTTGTTTTCTAATTTCCAGGACTCTGCAGACAAATATTATATTTCTAGAAACAAAATTTAAAGACTACAAAATACAAATCTAGGTTTTTATTAGATTCAACAGATACATCAAATTGCTATAAAATGTCCAAAGTGTTACTCTGAATTCTACATTTACCTCATCAGCACTGGTTGGTGGACCACAGTGAGCAGTACCTCTTGAGAGCTCCATCCCTCCCCTAGCTTGGCAACAAAGGGAGAAAAACAGGGCTTTGAAACAAGGCTGTGGAGTAAGAATTTGTCTTTTTAACAAACTTTTACGTATGATGAGCTTCTTCCAACTATGGGAAAATATTTCTCATATCTGGAAAAATTGGTCCTGTATGATGCTACTGAAGAGTGGGTGAAAGAATAAAATTTGAGGTTGCACTATCAGGCCCATCCTTAAAGGAGTGGTCTTTGATTTTGGGGAGTTAGGCATGGGGAAGTGAAGCAAAGTATGGCCCACAGAAGGAATTTTCTCTAACTCCAATCCATCCTGCCCTCAAAACTGTGTGTTGTTTGCTGAATAAAGACTAGATTCTTCAAAAAAAGATTATTAAACTTTAGCACACTGAACATCTCTACTAAGCCTAAGGAACACCAGTGTTCAGGAGCATAGTGAGAGAATCATAGCTTTAGACATTGTAGCTATTCTTTCTTTTTGGCAATTTTTATCTTTGAATTTATTTCCAGCAGTTATTCTTTTGAAAAAGTTTAGAAATCCACATATGAGAAATATTTTAAAAATTCAATTCAGAGCTATCTAGGACATTTTAAATGGATTTCTTTAGTCACCACTTTATCAAAACAATGAGGAACAGATGATTAGGCAACCTCTAGCAATGTTAGGACTAGAACCAGGAGACTTCTTCCCTGGGGGATGGCCTAATTTGCCCTTGGCACAGAAAACTACTATAAAAATAAATCAACAACATCAAGCAAAAGTAAAATGACAGATACAAAGAGATAAAATGTTAATGGATTTGAAAACACTTATAAGCTGGTCCACAAATTCCCACTTTTAAAGCTAACAGGAAACAAATAAAAACAATAACAACCAACAAACCCTCTATTTTACATCGTCACTGGCCACAAAAATGGTTTCCTTTCTGGGCTGCTTGAAGAAATGGAATTTGTACACTGATGTTAAGAAATATTCTGTTGGAATGAGAACACATGGACACAGGGAGGGGAACATCACGCACCGAGGCCAGTCGGGGTATGGGGGGCTGGGGGAGGGATAGCATTAGGAGAAATACCTATTATAGATGACGGGTTGATGGGTACAGCAAACTACCATGGCACGTGTATACCTATGTAACAAACCTGTATGTTCTGCACATGTATCCCAGAACTTAAAGTATATGTGGGTGCTTCCACAAGAAAGAGTAGAACCCAACAAATCAAATAGACACTAAAAACATGACAGCAACATAAGAAATACACAAACAAATTGCAAGAAATACATTCCACCACTTCCAGAGAGCAATTCTGTCACCTACCCATTCTTTGTCTTCTATCTAACCATTCTTTCAGAACTTTATACCTAATTTCTCAAGAGACAAGAAATTATCAACTCAAGCTTACTGCCTCATGGCAGATTATCTCCCTTGCCCAAAGCAAAAGCCTATAAAGGGACTGACTCGAAGGAAGACTAGGTAAGGGGAACATTCCATTCAGCCAAATATATAATTACTGTGGGTATATAACAGGTTAATAGGGATCTAGCAAGCCTCACTGGAGAACGAGTGAAGTATCTACCTTAACTAAGTCAGCTTTAACCAGACTATTCCATATACTGGTTTATGGCCCACACTTACTCATGTTTCTGACAATTAATTTAAACACCTAAACTTACAGAGGGCTGATGTGAACCTTGTATTTTCCAGTTTGAGTAACTCATCTGGGGAAGAGTAAACATTTTCCACTTGATTATAAATGTCAACTTGTTTACTAGAGTTACCAAGAAAAGGAGAGCAGATTAGACATCAACATGGTCATTGCTGCCAATCATTAAATAAGCAATCAAGGGAAGGCTAAAAGGTTTTTTGTTTTATTTTGCTTTAGCTTCAGTAACTCTGCATTTACTAATAGTTAATATGATTTCATAAAACAAACAGAAAAGCTTAAGCAAATGTCTTTCTCAAATCTATAAATTCTGGATAGCTGATACTTTGTGCTGATTAAATTTCCCCTTGTTACTTTTTGAAAAACTGATTCTCAAGATTATTTTTACAAAGTGAGTCTTTTCCAGCAACTGTATGCTGCAGAAAAATAACAGAAACTCAACAGAAACTGAGTCCCACCTTCAGTGCTTCCATCCAGAGGAATTTTGTGTAGAGCACCCAGTAATGAATAAAGAGTCCATCTGCAATCTTCTAAAAGGGCATTTTTGGGGTGCATTGTTTGTGTGAGAGATTCAAAGTATTAGCAGAACTGTCGTTTCTCTTCTGATTAAGCTTTGACCTATGTCTTCTATATGGCCCTTCTCTAGCACTCAGGCCAGAGTGAAGTCATCAAAATGTTTTCAGCTGCAGTGGAAAGTCCACAGGTCAAATTCTTTTTAATTATGGATGTTCCTCTGATATGATTCATTCAAAAAGCATAAAGTGAGCTCCAGGGTAATACAGCAAGTATGAAGCGAAATCACTTGCATTACTTAGTCATCAGTACATGAGTATAAACCACAAGCTTTTTTGGCTCAGGGCCCATTGTTTATTATGAAGGAAAACCTCAAAGCCAAAGTCAATTATAGCCATGACTTTCAATCTGACACACTTGTTAACCCTGTTAGAATGAATACGGCCCAGATGAACTCTGACCCAGTCATCACAATTGCAGAATTATTAAGATTAAATAAAAGCCTTGACCAAAAAATTCCACTTGAAATGATTCCTTTTTTGGTGAAGAGCTAATCGAAGTTGGGTTTTTTTTGTTTGTTTTTTTAAACATTAGGCACACTAGGCAACAAGATGTTTCTAGATAAAGAATTTTCTATTTTCTTCAGGAAATGAACATATCATATTTTATAAAATAAACACATCTCAGGCTCATAAATAGGGTATACTGACTCATTATGCTATGTGTGAGAGTTCAAAGACTGTGAAGATGGAAAAAAGAACATACCTGAGACCTATGGAAATTGTGAAAATAGGAAACAAAGAAAGAGACAGGAAAAGAGAAACAGAATTCTACAAAATTGCCATTAGCTACCTTATCACCAAATGGATAAACAAGTTACAAAGATGAAATCTTTGAAGAACACACAGGCTTGAGACAGCCCAGGTATCACCAAAGCACTCTCTTAATAAGTTCCCATTTATAAGATATATAACTGTGTGCCACAATTTCTATTAAAAAACATGCACGAAAGCTTGGCATTGGTGTAGCCCTGCCCAACTTCATGGGTCAGGAAAACAGCCTCAGTGAAGGTAACTCGCCAGGGGGTGGCGGAGCTGAAGCTAAATCTCAGGACTTCTGATTCTTAGTCCAGTGTTCCCTCTGTTACACCATGCTGGCTCACACAATGATCTTTTAGCTTCACTATCACTCAAGTTTTCTAATAACTACTACCAGTTGCTTTATGACGAAAAGCAGTACACTGTACTTAGTTACAGTTATAGGCTTGATTCTGAAGCCAGAATGCTTGCATTCAAATCCCAATTTTGCCACCTGCTACCTCTGTGGCTTTGGTCAAATTATAACCCTCAATCTCCTTATCTGTAAAATGGGGACAATAATAACACTTGCCTCACAGGGCTGCTGTGAGGATTAAATTAATAATATATATAAAGTTTTAAAACAAGCCTGGCATAGTATAAGTAAAATAAAAGTATCATTATTATTATATACCTTGCATTGGATATCAGGTGTTCCTCATTTCATATAATAGATGTATTTCCCAAAAGCTGTATGTAGAATATATTTCGTAAATTAATTCATATGTTAAACACAATATAGCAGCTTGCTACTTTTTAAAGGAAATAATTTTATTAAGCAAATAATATTTCTTCACTATGAATTTCTATAATTGAAATAATCTAGTCAGTAAATTTGAATTTTCTTAAGGGAAAATAATTTGTTGTTTTCATAATTACTTTTGTACTATTACAGAATAATTTGTTGCTTGTTTTTCATAATTACTTTTGTACTATTACCAAACATTAGTGTGCAAAACAATCACCCAGGGCACCTCTTAATATTCAGATTCCCACCCCTAATCCCACAAAGCCCCCTTGAGTTGGTTTAGGATGGAGTCCAGAAATCTGCATTTTTAAACACTCCCCGCCCTGCAAAAAAAAAAAGAAAAAAGAAAACTACATACAACACTCTGATGCAGGCAGTTCACAAAACCACTTTCAGAAACATTGGCTTCTACACAGGAATACAGTGGAGAGTGACAATTAGTCACCTAAATATAACTCTGGAAAAAATATATTTTCTCTCTGTGCATTTATGATTCTTCCTGACACAAATAACACATAAACCTTCACTTGCTCACAGAGTGGCTTCTTTAAATGTTGCCTACAACTCAACATGACTTTAAATGGACCCTTTATAGGTGGGAATGATATTTTAACACATACATACACACATATTCATATATCCAATATCAGACAAGATATGCACACTGAAAATTAAATTGACTGAACCAGCAAATAATGGCAGCCTATCTGGCAAGAAAAGTGACGTGGTTGACAGAGCTGTCATTCTGTCAGGCTGCTGGCCAGGGTCCAGGCTCCCACACACATCTATCCTTGTCTGATGTGTAAGCTAATAGCATTCTGGATCTACATCCTGCCCATTCCCCAGCCAGCTCCTTTTCTCTCCCTCCAGCAGCATCTTCTAACAAGAAACTGAAACTGAATCTGCCTATGTGTAGCTGAACAAGAGTCCTCTGTGATCCTGCTGTGTTTGAAAATTTTCATGGCTTTTACATTGCTGGGGCCAGGAATGAAACTTAAATACTCAATCTATAAAAGTAAACTCTTCAAAGACTCTTTGTTATCATCACCAGTGGATATTGGTGAGTATGTGTCATGTGTAGGCAGGCACATTTGTGGAATGTCTAATTGTGCTTTTCTGTGATAAAGCGAGATATGGTAAATAAATCTTCATTTCATCACTGACAGAAGTCAATTGCAGTGAAGAAAAAAAACCAACCAGACACACATTCTCAATTACGGTGACCTTTACGAAAAGATCCTTTTAAATATTAGCTTCCTTTCAAATACTTTGCTACTTGGCAGTAAACAGTATACTCTAGCAGGTGAACACAGAAGAAATAGCACGGCAATCCTAGCTAACAAAGTACATGCCACAGACAGACAGTGCCATGAACTTAGTATGCAACAAATGCAAGGTGACGAAATTGGGTGGAAGCAAAGAGATGATAGCAAAATGCAGCAGCAGAAAGGTGTGTATTAGGAAGAGAGCGCAGTCCTCTGGAAAGCTCATTAGATTAGGGATCAAGAGAACTAATGTCTAGTTCTAGTTTCAGTCATTGTTAATTGCAGATCTCTAAGCTGCAGCCTCCTCACAAGTAAAGTGAGGATATGACAATACCTGATCTACCTACTTTGCAGAGCTGCTATTATGCTAACACGAATTCATGTGTAAACATAACTGAATCACCTCTAATGCAGAAAAATATCTTTAGATATTTTCAAAGTGAACAAAAACACTTTCAGCTTCAATTAATTCTTATTTAAAGAAAGTTGAAAATCTGAATGAATGATTGTCCAAGAAAATATTAATTACCAAGCAGCCTCAGAAGAGTCAGAAAACTCTGAATAGACTACTTGCCAGGAGGGGATGGAAAAGAGAGAAAAATTAAGGAATTACTACTCACCCTCTACTCCACAAAAGCTTTCACATTTTACAGGTGAATTCTATCAAATCTTTATAAAATAGATAAGTTCAAATGTATTCAAAACAGTTTGAGGGTACATATAGAAAAGAAAAATATACAAAATTTTTAGGATGCCAGTCTAACACCTTAGAAAGAATAAACTACAATCATATAACGGTCGTATCAAAGATGCCAGGATGGCTCAGTGTTAGGAAATCTAGTAATATAATTCATCCCATTCATAGATCAAAGTAGAAAAATTCCATGATCACTTTCATAGAGATGAAGGAATTCAGCAAAGGCCTCTTGTGTTTGCTGCATGGGATGCTCTTCCCCTAGGTATTTGCATGGCTCACTCCCTCATTTCACTCAGGTCAAAGGTAACTTTCGTAGACGTTCTTCCCTGACCACTGTATCTAAAATAGCGCCCTTTCTCCACCTGATTACTCTATGTCCCCCTTTTATCCCTCTTTTATCTATGTCCCCCTTTTATCTTTTTATAAAAGGGATATATCCCTCTTTTAGTTTTCTTCTTAGCATTATTACCATGTAATATTTATATATTTATTTAGTGTCTGTCTCTATTAGCATATAAGCTCCATAAAACAACTGTATCCCTACAACTTAGAACATTATCTAACACATAGTTGGTGTTCAGTAAATCTCTGTTGCATGAATAAATAAAGAATTGGATTCTCTCTTAACATCTTGTGTGTTTTCAAACATTATCACATTTTATGTGGAAATACCATTAGATTGAATAATATAAAACTGCTGATATTTTACTTTTTCACCTACAAAAAGGAAAATTTTGTAAGGTTTAACGTAATAGAATCATTCCTGTTAAAGTTCAAATTGAGAAAAGGATGTGCACTATCACTGATGTTATTTTAAACTGTTCTGGCAGCAGTCAATGCAATCAGATAAAAAGAAATAGTAGGTATAAAAATTGGAAAGGAGGAGGTAAACTTACTACTTGCATATAATTTTATACCTATACACTCCAAGCTAAGCGGATAAAAAATTATTTAAAACATATATAAAAATATAATAAACAGCTGGATACAAAACTAATATATATAAATAACACACATATATGTAGCTGCACAGTATTTCCATAAACAAATAAGTTATAAATTTAGTGTAAGAAAAGACTCTATTTACAACAGCACAAAAAGATAAAATAAGTAAAAATAAACTTAAAAGGAAATGTGACAGGTCTATGTGAAGAAAACTTAAAAGTACTACTGAGGGATATAGTGATGTTGACTAGAAAGACAACTCTGTTCTCGGTTTGAAAGAACCAATATTATAAATTCTATCTAAATTAATATATACATATAACTCAAGTCTGCATCATTAATTTTTGAGGGGGAGGTTACTAGATAACTTAATAAAGTCATGGAGACCTGCAAGAATAGATAGACACATTCTCATAAGAATAATGAGAACAGGCAGCCCTACAACAATGAAGACTGTTTGGTATTGACATTTGCAGAGCCAGACCAACTGACAGAACAGAACAGAGAACCCAGAAATTGATTAAAATTCATAAGTACATTAGGTATAATAAAGGTATCATTTCAATGTAATGAGGAAAATTAAATTATACAATAAAAAGTGCTACAGCAACTGGTTAAACCAACTTGAAATAAGTAAATTAGAACTCTACTATGGTAGGTTGAAAAATGGTCTGCTCAAAAATATCCACTTTCAATCCTTGGAACCTGTGAATGTTCTCTCATTTGGAAAAAGGGTTAGTATCTTGAGATGAGGAGATAATCCTGGATTATCTTGGGTTGGCTCTAAATGCTACTGTAAGTATCCTTACAAGAGAGTAAAGGAGAAGACAAAGGAGAAGGCAATGTGAAGACCAGGCAACATTAAAGGGATGTGGCTATGAACCAAGGCATCAGGCAACCTCTAGAAGCTAGAAGAGGCATAGAATGAATTTTCCCCTGGAGTCTCTGTAGAAAGTACAATCCTGCCAACACCTTGATTTCAGACTTCTGGCCTCCAGAACTGTGACAGAATCAATTGCTACTTTTTAAGACACCAAATTTGTGGTAATTAATATAACAATTTCACTAAAATAATTCCAGGTGAATTGAAGACTTAACTCTAAAAAAAATCCATAAAAGTATTAAGTGGGAATCTGAGAGAATTTCAAGACTAATATTGGATGGGAGGTGCCTTCCTAAATAAAACCCCAAAAGTGCACCCCTCACTCCATTTCTAAATCTCATCACACTAAAATAAATTTTTTTACATGAGAAAAACGCCATAAACAAAGTAAAATAAAAAGCGATTAACTGGGAGAAATATTTGCCATACATGATATACAAAGGGTTAACCTCCTTAATATAAATAACTCTTACAAATCAGTAAGAAAAAAACAAATAGGCAAATGGGCAAAAGACATAAATAGTTCACAAGAAACAGGGTTTTAGGGGCTTTAAGAAAGCCCCTTTTAGCATCTTTTCTTGAGAACAGATGCTAAAAAATTATAAAAATGCAGGTGAAAACCACAAATTATACATTTTCACCTATCAGATTGGCAAAGATAAAAATTTCTAGAAGTTTTGCATGTGTGGGCAAATACCTGTGTCCAAATATACTAATTTCAGTATTGTTTATGAAAGAAAAAGGCTGAAAACAACATAACTGTCATTCAAGAGGGTATAGTTTTTTAGAAAAGTGTAATATAGCCATACAATTGAATAGGTACATAAAGTAAAAATAATGAGCTAAATATGTCTGGATGGATCTGGCCCAATCTTCCAATGTATACTAAGTAAAAAACAAAACCACAAATCGGCTTGTAAAACATGCTATATACCTGCATTTTTAAACAATGAATGTATCTACACATATCTCTCTCTCTCAGAGGATGTATAATAAATTGAGGCAGTTGGTATCTCTAAGTAGTAGAATGAAGGAACTGGGGGTTAAGTGAAAGAGAGGCTTTCAAATTTCCATTGTCTACCTTTAGTACCACTGGATTTCTTTTGTTTGTTTTTACTGTGTGTATGTACTACTTTAAATCTCAGACATGAAAACCACATACTAAATTGAAGCTACTCCTTTATCAAAACAACTCCTTATTAGATGTCAGAACAATAACCTGGAAATTCTAAGGCCAGGCTCCTGGTCTAGATTCTAGCAATGACTTGTTATCCAGCAGGTTTTAAAAGTTATCTTCTAGATGTTTCATTTTCTCCAGCGATAAGTTAGGTCTCTGACACCTTCTAATTATACACTGCTAATACTGCTATATTATACATTGCTAATATCAATGAATAATCAGCAAACAGTATTTATGTCAATATTTTTGAAGACATCTCAGTGATTTGTGTGTAAACATAGACACACATATTTGGAGCAGTTAGCCATTGAAATAACATGCACCATGTTTAACAAAATTTAAACTATGACTGTTTTCTTGACAAATCTTTAGTATGTTTCTAAACAAGGTTTCTGAAGTATAAAAAATCCCTAATAATAATGGAAAATACTCCATTAAAAACAGAAGTGTCAACACAGGCATAATCTATAAGTTTATCTGACTGCCAATGATGTGTTGACATGGATTAGTTTGTACACACATAAATACTTTTCAAATGACGGCTAAAGCATGCTATTTCGCTGGCCAGCCTTGATATGACCTCTTAGTTGTTGTGATATTATCCAATTCACTGTTCAGAGATGTTCCATCTGTATTGTTTATTAATATAAATTGTGAACAACCACATGGACATTACATAGTCTGTTCTGCTACAGTACATATAGCAGAGGACACAGTGCTTCCCCTCGACTGCCTCAAATCCTTTTAGCATTACTGGGCAATGTGCTTTCACTCACAGCAGGAGCACCTACCTCTAAAATGCTGGAGAGCTGGCAGTGCCTGAAGTGTCTTTCCCAAACCCATCTCCAACCATCACCAATGACCAACAAATAAGGGAGTATAAATACTGTAGCTCCCATGGCCCTGACCAGGACAACTCTGACCACAGTCTCCAGGGTTACCCTGCAGGATTAAGCCAAAGCGACCCTCCCTGGGACTTGGCTTGATACTGCACACTTGATGGCTTCATGACACATCTCTACTCCCCTACCGATTTTCTCTGGGAACATGTCCTAATAATTCACCTTTATGTAAATCTTAATCTCAGGGCCTGCTTCTAAGGAATGCATGCTAAGATGATGTGTTTTTATTTGAGGCAAATAGCTCCTAATAATGAGTAGATAGAGGACTGGTAGCAGTATAAAGATTGAGTTGGTTAATAAAAGGCTTTTTCCAGCACATTAATGTTTTAAAAAGTAACCAGCATCCAGTTTTCTCACAATTAAAGAGAAAACTTTAGGAATACATAAAGACATCAAGAAAAAACTTGAATATACCTCCAACAATACAAAAATACACGTCTGTAAGTCTATTCACTATAGCATTGTTAGTACTTAGAAAATACTGAAACAACCTAAATATCCTTACACAGAAGAATGGTTGAATTAACTATGATAAATTCATACAACGGAGTACTATGCAACTACGAAAATCAATGACAGTGAGCTCTATGAACTGATGTAGACTGATTTCTAAGGCATACTTCTACGTGAAAAAGAAGCAAAGCCAAAAAAAAGCAAATCAATATGACTTAATTTATATCAAGTTATACACCAAAATATATAAAAATCTTTAAATCAATCATACCTCAATAAAGTTGGGGGATGAAAAGAAGCTAAAATCCTAAACTGATCAATTCAAATTTCAAAAATGGCATAACAAAACAAGTTGTTGACATATTTATAAATAGTATTCCCAAAGTTCATTTAAAGTTAAATTTCACACTAAAATGTTAATGAAGAAACATTTAGATAACCAACTACTTTGTGGATAATCACAGATTAGCAATAATTTTGTGATAAAAGTTGGTTGTGGGTAGTATTTGTATATTAAAAATGGTGACATTTTACTCTATACATGTGTTCATATGTTGTAATTACACTTCACCAAAGATTTTCAAATGGAACTTAGACCAAAAAAGAAAAAAAGATGATTTACATTATGCTACCCTTCATGTAGGAAATACAGGGATGTAAGAAGATACTTACATATCTGCTCAAGAAATACACGAAAGATACACCAGGAACTAAAGAGATTATTTAGCTACAAGGGGTGGATAGGAAAGGGACTGAAAAAAAGGGTGACTGGGAATAGGAAAAGGGAGCAGGAATGAAGAGGAAGAGACATTTCTCTAAGCAAATCTCTTTTAAAGCTCTGACTCCTAGAACCATAGTAATATTTCACACACTCCAAAAAATAAACAGAATGTGAAGAAAATCCAAAAAAGGGAAATAAACACTAAAAAATGAACCTAACTGCATTTCAAATGGCTAACATAGCCGCAATCACTGGGGTGGTGAAGAAAGTATACTTTAAGGCTAAAGACAAGAAGAACTGTAAACAAACTATGCCATGTAGATAGGAAAAGTGATTCTTACAGGGATATGGGTTAGCAATTCTAAAACTAGTTTACGTATATGCCAGAACTGAACAAATAAGAGCTGGGTTTCTCATGGAGAAAGAAGTTACAAATACAGAAAGGAGAAAAGTTAGGGAACCTGTGGTACAGGACTGAAATCAGAAACATCAATTCAAACTCATGGTTTTACAAATATAACTACAGATTGATACATTCAGAAACACAGATGTGTGTAGATGGGTAGCTTAGTATGCATACATGTATTTCCTAGCTTTGTCAGCAGAGAGGACCTAGAAGCAATGGCACTGTAGTAGCAAGGAGCACAGCCAGCACACAGCCTTTCGTTTCTAACCACCATTCTCCAACAAAAGGAGCCACGGCTCTTTGGAGAAGTGGTCGATTCCAGAACGGGGGTAAGAAAAACAAAGATGAGTCTGTAACATCTTGTGGTGCCAGAAAGTAAGGAAGTACTAAAAAAATATATAGGCGCTTGAGAAAGATGCCAGGAGCCATTCTGAAGGAGCTTCTGTTGGCCAAAGCTGGAACAATTTGAGCAACAAACTAAATGATAGCATTGGAATTTACCTCACAGAATAAAGTAAGAGACCATACCAATATTTTAAAAATACTTGAAAAATAAATAAATGTGGGAGAAGGAACAACTTTTCCTCTAGGTAGAATTCCAATTAATAAACACAGAAGAAGAGAGGGAAACAGAAAATCACCCTTAGGCAAACACCATAGTAATAATTGTTATAGGCAAATTCATTCATGGATGATAAAATTAGCAAAATTGAGGAGAAACAGGATTTGCATAGTCTTAAAATATCACTCCCAAGAAGTTTATCAATTGAAAACAGAATGAAAGCAACTTTACAGTGGAGAAACTTGGCAGATATAATCTTACGCAAGTGGCCAAAGTTAGCATCACCAGTAATAAGACATCCACTGAGAAGGACACAACACCTCTCTTGTGTTATTTTTGCCAAACATGCATGGTCTCATTCCAAATATAAGAAAATATCAAGCAAACCCCAACTGAGGAAAAGTGTACACAATAACTGACCAGTATTCATTAAAAGCATCAAAATCATGAAACACAGGAAAGGTAACTGTTATGATGGGAGGAGACTAAGTACAATGTGGGATCCTGGAATAGAGAAAGAACATGAGTGAAAAACTGGCAAAAACTAACTAAGGTCTATAGTTTCAGTTGTTTTTTTTTTTTTTTTTTTTTTTTTTTTTGGAGGCAGGGTCTTACTCTGTCACCCAGGCTAGAGTGCAGTGGTGTGATCCTGGCTCACTGCAACCTCCACCTCCCGGGTTCAAGCAATTGTCCCGCCTCAGCCTCCTTAATAGCTGGGATTACAGGCGCACGCCACCACACCTGGCTAATTTTTGTGTTTTTAGTAGAGATAGGCTTTCACCATGTTGGCCAGGCTGGGCTGGTCTTGAACTCCCGATCTCAAGTGACCTGCCTGCCTCGGCCTCCCAAAGTGTCGGGATTACAAGCATGAGCTAATGAACCTGGCCTAGTTAATAGTATTATACTAATGTTAGTTTTATAGTTTTGATAATTAATTGTACTAAGATTATGTAAAGTGTTAAATTAGGAGGAAGTTGGGTGAATAGTATATATGTACTCTCTGTACTATTTCTGCAACTTTCCTAAATATCTAAAATTAAATTTAAAAAGTTCAAAAATTTAGAAACTGAAAATTCTGGCCAGGTGGAGTGGCTCATGCCTGTAATCCCAGCACTTTGGGAGTCTGAGGTGGGAGGACTGCTTGAGACCAGAAGTTCAAGACCAGCCTGGGCAACAGAATGAGACACTGTCTCTACAAAAAATTAAAACATTAGTTGGGTGTGACAGTGCATGCTTGTCGTGCTAGCTACCCAGGAGGCTGAGGAAGGAGAATCCTTTGAGCCCAGGAGTTTGAGGTTACAGTGAGCTATGATCGTGCCACTGTACTCCAGCATGGACAACAGAGCAAGATCCTGACTCTAAATAAATAAATAAAAATAAAAACGGAAAATTCTATAATAGTACCTATCTTTAATGTAAATGTAGCTGGTTTGATGGCTTTAGGAACCACTACCTATTCATCCATGCTAAGCTGTCTGAGGGAATACGAGCAGGCAGGATCTACTCTGCAGTGTTATTTACATATACAGCTCTATAAATAAAAGTGAGTTCATAATAACAGACCTACAAACTGCTTCATTTGCTTTTAACCCTCCTCAACTAAGATAATGCACATAGGCAGTGATTTGTTTGTTGTTTGTTTTAATCATAGGCAGGATGGGCTTCACATAATGGTTTACACTATGCTACAACTCTGATGGAATGGGCCTAGTTTTAAAATTCATGATTTTAGAGTCTTATGACACATACAAATGCCTAGGTTTAAAGACCATGAGTATCTGGCCTATTTTTCATATCTAAGTATGAAATAAGAAATAGAGAAGTTAGAACTCAAAAACAACATTGTTATGTTCTCCCCAATTCATTAAACATAACAATTTTCCTGTTTTAAAAAGCTATATTCTCACTTGGAATATGCTGGAGAAACCCAATATGGGTTGTCTTCTGCTGCTTTGGCATGACGCAAAATGGCTTCCCGAGGATTACTGTCATCGGTCTTGTCCAAAGCAATGTTCTTCACAATATAGGAAGACAGAGTACCCCCGTGGGTTCCAACTCGGCCACCACGACCTGTTGCAAAAGAAAAAAAATCAAATTAGAAACTGAATGAGCATGAGGATACATAGGTATATCTGTGCACACTGTACTTATCTGAGCACAAATCTCAAGAGTACTTGAGTTTCATCCTTTCAGCTTAGATTTATGACAATCAGAACCAAAGTAAGAGATCACCAAACCTCAACTTCCCCATAGCACTTTTAAATAGGAAGAGATTTTTTGGTTATGTCTCAGTTGCTTAACTTACAGAATGATACCAATATAGAAAAAATTACAGATAGTTTGCCATCTATATGCTTTAAAAAGTTCCTCTGGCATCAACATTTAGAATTCAATTAATAAAAATAAACAACATTCATTAGATGCTATTTAAATAAACATATCTTAGGGCTTGGCATCTTCCAAGTCCCTTACAGGTACTTTGCTGAGTATTACAAGAGAAAACAAATAAGCTGAACATACTGATTCATGTTGCTCTGCTGTACTATAATCTCCCTATGAAATAGGAACCTCTTTAAGGGCAGGGATTTGTTCCCCACTAGATCTCTAGCAGCTAGTATAGTGACTGGTACTCAGAAAGATGTAAGACTTTTTAGGAAGATAAACATATGAAAAGCCAAATAACACTAAAAGATTAATTTCATAAATCAAGATAAGAAGAAACTAAATAAGGCAGGAAATAATTAACTGTGAGATAATTTGTATGGCCAGTAACTATTATGGCACTTAGAGGAAGACAGCACTTCATGCTCAGGTGGTTGAACAGGTCTTTATGAAAGAGATGGATCCAATTTGTGAAAGCTCAGGAGGTAAAGAAGGTTATTTTCAATAAGCAGAATGGGTTAAGTACAAAAATGCAGAAAGAAGAAAGTTCAATGGGTATTTGGGGACAGGACTGAACCAACAGTAATCTCAAAAGATCAGAGCAGGAAAGAAGTAAGGTGTAAAGCTACAGGGGTAGATTTGATTTGGACTGTACAGAACCTTGAATCTCTGGAAAGACAATTGGACAGTGGGAAGCTTATGAAGGTTTGGAGGCTGTAGCAACATAAAAAGCTAATGGAGTTAGGGATTAAAGCTGTGTATAAGACAAATAGAAGTGAGGTGGGAGACAGGGAGTGACTTGAGACTAAGGTGCATAGTTGGAAGGGTTCACAATAATCCAAGAAAGAATCTTTTTTGGAAACTTTAGTTAGGATGGTGTTAGAAAAAAATGAAAAGAAATAATTAAGATAGATATGCAAAATGTTTTCTATGCTGAATGAGCAGACCAAATAGAAACTACACAGATGATAACAGAAAATGAAATTCTAATGAAGGTACGTGCTATACTATTAGCCAGTGCTGCTTGGCTTTCTTCTGGTACCTACTTCTTAAAAACTCTAAAGACTTTTATTCATCTTCTAGTGATATCAACACAAATCTAAATGATGGCCACATTCTGCCTTGTGTGAAACGTAATCCAGCCTGGATTCTGGTCAAAGTGCCCAGGGTTGTACATTAAGCCAGTATTGAGAGCAGTGGTTTTAACACGGGGTTCCAAGGTCCACTGAGCCCCCGAGTTCCCCTGAGGCCAGCTAGGAAAACTCTAGTTGGAGACCAAGCAGAAAGGGCCCCAGTCTTCCTCCCTATTTCAGTATAGAAGCTCAATTTTTATCAGCTTTATATATCTGGATTCTGCATCAGTTCTTCTGTTACTAAAAAGAAAACATTTTTAAAACACTAGTAAAATCTCTCTGAAGACAAAGAAGCATCCAGGCCCAAAAGACCTTCCCAATTTTATATCAATTACCCCACCCTGCCTCTGAACCCCCTCTGCAGGTCACTAGCTGGATCACAGTCACCTGGGCCTGCTACAGGAGGTTCGGGTTTATGCGACTTCAAGGGATCCAGTCTGTCCTTCTCCAGCTGTTTCCTTGTACTCCGTTGGCGGGGCTCACGGAACATAGGCAAGGCATGAGCTATAAGAAGTCACATTTGAAAAATTTCATTATAATAATAACCTCTCCATCCAAAAACATAGCTAAAGCATGACTAACTGAAAGATGAAATGGAAGTCATAATGACAGCCTTGATCTAATAATAAAAGACAGTCTTACTGTAACCAATTAGCCAATTTTGCTTGAGACCAGACTCATTGCTCACCTCTCCTGGCAGCTAACAGCACTCAGGAAATACTGTCAAATATTGTCACGGAAATATCGGTGAGGCTCCCCATCTCCCAAACCATGGGTAGCAGTTAAAACTTAATTACTGTGGTTTTGAAAAGAAACACATATTGGGACTGCCTCTTATTTTTTCTTACAGGACCCAAATGTGAATAATGCCAACAGCTTGCTGTCAGCCCCGAAGTTTCCTCAGATGTCTCATAAACACTGGAATCACTTCACACGTTTCTGAAATGTGACCACCTCTCAGGAGGAGTTGACAACACTGAGTAACCGGAAGGGAGAAACACTTATCCCACTGAAACTGGGATAAAGGTTGCCATGAATGCAAGCGGTGCCTAAATCTCTTGGCATGGGGACTTAATGGGGCCTTATCCCTCCTGCTATATGGTAGCAAAATAAGAAAATAAAAACCAAAGTAATATGTGTTCAATTGCTGTTAATGTTTACTCAATGTCAAAATTAAATTTTAGAATATAAAAGATTATAAGAATTTAAAAAGGGAAACAGTATAATATTCTAGGGGAAAAGGAAAGAGTTATTAGGGGAAGTATTAAATAACTCTTTTTTTGCCCCAGAAAAGTACCAGCACAGTTTCTTTTGACTCTTACATGCAGATTAAACCCCTTTTAAAAGAAACTTTTCCCAGGGGACCAGGGGAAGGAAGGGAAAGGTTAAAGGGAATTTATAATATCAATAAAATGTCTATAACACCTCAAAACCTCTTCCAGTATCCCCTCCTACCTTCTACCTATACTGCCAACTGGGGCCAGACCATATCACTCACCAGTAAAACATGCCTGCCTTGAGTCAGGGGAGCTGAGAAACATAGCCACCCGTCACTCAGTTGGGCAACACAACACAACAGTATTTTTAGGAGGGGGGAAAATAGCTTTTCACTTCAAACGACTGGAGGAATTTAAGTAGGCCGCATGTAATTACATGAGCTAGACTAGTTATGACACTGACTTTAACACTTCTACTCTTGCAAAAAGTGTCATGAGATCTCTTTACTGGTCATAAGCTCCAAGGGACTTGGTCTCATATGAGACCCACCACCAGTGAGAAAACCCGGCAGTACAGCGCCCCCTGGGCTCCAGACTGAGTCACTGATAAAGTCCACAGGGCCATCCGCTAATGATAATCGCTGTAGCATCCATTATTTCTTTCCTAGCTATCAACTGTTGCAGGTTTGAGATTGTGGCTCTGGGAACACACATCTGCCAGATTAATGAGGTTGTGTGACATACGTGAGAGAAACCACTCTGCCCTAGTAAGCTTTCTACTCATACCCCAGGTAGTTAATTTTATATACAAATTCCTGTGGATCAGTCTAGCATATGGTCATAGAATTTCAGAGAAAGCTGGAAGAGACCTTTCCTCTGGTCGCCGCACTTCCCTGATTAAAAGTTAAGTTGTTCAACATCAGTGGTGGAACTGGACAAACCCAGGCCTCCTGATTCCAAGACCAGCACTCTTTCTTGTTCACACTTAGAACAGACTATTACTCCTGAAAAAACTGCTATAAAGTAATGTACTGGACTCAAACATGCTTTTCCCTTTTCGGTTGAAAGCTGCATGAAATAACCCTGTCCCTGTGATGAGTCACAGAAGCCAAAGAGGTTAGCTGTTACATGACTCTTAATCCTATCCACATGAATGGGCAATTTTGTAATATATGTCTGAATTCTGAGGGCTTTTTCTGTCTCTAAAGCTATGCAATCAAAACCACATGAGAGTAGAAGAGAGATGCATGATTGAGAGGCATGTTAACGACTTACGGGTGATGATGTAGTCCTGAGTTAGAGTCTCAGCTTGTTTTGCCTTCCGCTGGGTTTTAACCACACATAATTTTGCTCCCCTAAGGGGTGTAAAAGCAAATTTTCTTTACTTGGTCTTAGAAACAGAAAATTTCATGTTGAAAACATGAGATACTTTCAGGAACATACTCTGTGCATGCACTCCATCTACGCAAGTCCTTGACTTTCTGACGGATGGCAACAGATGGGATCTCAGTGATAAAAGCTTAAACTTATGGAAAAGCAAGTCTGTCAGTTAGTGGTTATTACCAAGCAAGAGGGTTGGAGAGGTAACAGGGCAACAGGACACAAGTTTACAAAACCTATAGGAATAATGTGAAATTTTAAGATCTTAAATAATAAAATTACCCAACCTTTTCACTCTAAAGGTCACAGGGTTAAAATTTTAGTTTATGTCTCAGACGAAAGCAACCTGGGTGGTCTACACCCCAAATGGCATATGTCCACTTTTCAAATACAAGAGTACAAGTGTCTGGAACTGAGTTGGCTTGGCAGTGTTGCCGAGGGGCTACGGCCCAAGAATGTGTGGGATTAACCAAAAATGTGCTTAGAACATTGCACTTCTCCTTAGTAGTACAGAGTTATCCTTTTCAAGAGAAGCAAATACAAATAAGTAAATTTCTTAAAGCAAAGCTTCCACAGAAAGTGCCTTCTAAATCGGTGCTATCAAATGAGGCTCATCATTTTCTCAAGTGAAACAGACTCCCATCCTAAGTACATTAGCATTTTTAATTTCTTTTTTAAAAAAACAAATAAAATCCTATTTGTTTTCAAATACCATAAATATACTTCATTGTATAAGGCCAGGATTCCAACTCTAGTCCAGGAAGCTCTGAAGGAAGACGGGGCTGTCTGCTTCTATTCAGAGCAAAATTATGGCCAATGAATATTCATTAATAGAGGGTGGCTTTCCTTTCCTTAAAGGATGTGGGACCTTAAAACAGGTTTATATGGGACCGCAGTAAATTTCACATGTGAATTTTAATGCTAGTTAACCAAGTCTTACTCTAAAGAAAGAGCTAATCGTCACTGTACTTTAAGAGAGAGAAACAAAACCATCTTTTCTGGGTGATGACACATATCCATCTTCATGCCTAAGCAAAATGGAAATAACTGAGGAAATGACTGAACCTCTAGTTATGTTTTCAGACTTTTGAAATACAGTGGTATGCTTAAGTTTGAAACTTGGGTGGGCATGGGGGTTGAGGGGAAACGTATCTGTGCTGTCCCTTTCCGCGGACAGAGAATAATCTTGCCAAACATCCAAACCAGTAACTGCTAGAAGCCAAAAAAGAAAGAAGCAAAATGGACAAGTCGATTCCATTTCCTGTAAGTGGTTAGTTTCCTGCTTTGTTAAATCTCTTACATGTATCACTGCTAATGCCTCTGTCCAGGGTGGTATGCAAAGTGGGCAGAACGTTTTTCCCCCTTGCACTCAACATTTCAGCTAAACAACTGCAAATCCCCAGGAAACTTTCGCTTTGAATTCAGTGTGGATCAAGGGCGATATTCAAATCCTTTTTAAAGCACAATACCAGGAGTTTGAGGCTTTACTTTGTGCCAGCTGCATTTTCTAAATGGGTGGATCTCCATCAAAGTGGGAAATAAATAAAAGCGGGGGGTGGGAGGGAAATCCCTCCCCCCCAGCTGTTGTCATCCATCTAAAACAGGCAATACTTATGAAGTACCTCTGACTCTTGTTGGGGTCGTAATAGACTTTAGCCAATCCATTTCCAGTTCCAACCATGATCTGGTTCAGCTTTGGATGCCACAGGCAGCGAACAACACTCTGCAAAGGAAAAGCGCAGTGGTTGACTAAAGAGGCCAGATAAAAATGGAAACAATCCTGCTGGTACTTTGATGGATAGTCTACTATATCAAATATCATCCTGATGGTTTACCTCTAACTTTCAGACATTTTCTTTTAAACCATAAAGTTGTGTTCCTGAAGTAAAATTCCATTCCATCACTTATTATCTGGGTGATACTCCATAAAAATAAAAAAGATGTTCTCTTCCTGACATTATCTCCCTTTCTGGACAGCCTTGAAACCACAAAATTAGGTTTCCCAGGTCCATTACCACGTAAGGCTGGCATCATGGAATGCTAAATCCACATAACTCAGTTACACTTACCACTGAAGCGGATTTCATGCTCTTACACACATACAATATGTCCCTCTGGACAGCAGATTGAGACCAGGTGGTTATTGGTTTTAGTTCACAAAGATCCAAATCTCATAAAGCTTTTTCAGAAACAACACACATTTGTAGGCATTTAATAATGTCTCCCTATCTATGAGATAAAACAGCAGGACAACAGCAGAAGTAAAACAGAGATACAGAATACAAAGACTTGACATTAACCTGAATGAAAAGCTGTTTAAGAGAAGTTTCACTGAAGTTATGATCCTATGAATTCATTACTGGTAAGGAAAATAAGTGGTACTCTGGGGCTGAAAAGAACCACAAGTTCTCAGTGAGAACTACAGCCTGTTTTTAATTTTTGTCTGTGGTAAGAGGGCAGAGGTGGGAGGGATAGCACGGATAGAATTAAAGGAAAAAAAGATGAAGCTAATGTTGGTAAACAGAAACCCTATATACTAGGTTCTATAGAACTCACTCTGATAGAACAAGATATGAGTGGAAGCATTCATTCAACGTTTATTAATAATCTATCACTTGCCAAACTATATATAGGGACTAAAGGGGAAAAGGGTATGATTAGATATTAGCATTTTATAGTTCTAGTGGTAAAATGAAAATCACGACTACGTCTCCTAAATCTACTTTGGGCTGAATTTCTTTGGTTCCTTGTCTCTACTCATTCCACTCTTTTGTTAAGACAGAATATCTTGAAATCCCTGAGATCCTTTTTGATAGAATATTGACTCCCAGCTGGGCATGGTGGCATGCGCCTGTAGTCCCAGCTACTCAGGAGGCTGAGGCAGGAAGATTGCTTGAGCCTAGGAGTTTGAGGCTTCAGTGAGCTATGATTGTGCCACTGCATTCCAGCCTGGGTGACAGAGTGAGACTCTGTCTCTTAAAAAAAAAAAAAAAGAAAAGAAAAAAAGAAAGAAATAAAAATTCTGACTCCCATGTAAATGGCAAAAAAATAGGCCAAAAAAATAGGTAAATGGCTACAAACCCTTACCTGAGATTCCAGAGGAACTAAGGAGAAAGCTGAAAAGAGTCTACAAGACTCTTATTTAATTCATATCTGATTTAACAGACTTATTCTAGAAGAGTGGTTCTTAATCTATGTACCACTGAAGAGGATTGGGATATTGTACAGAGAAAATCAAATCAGAATGGCTGTGTTTTCCCCATCAGTTGGGGGGAAAATTAAGTTAAAGGGGCAGGTTTTCACAATTTTAGGCTTGCTTTCCACAATTTTTCTCAAATCTATGGTGCCTGCTACCCAGGCTAGCAAGTGCTAAAAGATGATAAAACAAATATAATAGTGAGTAAATATTAACAGAAAAACTTGAAAAAATAAGATTTATTTAATTTGACAGTTTGGGTATTTTGGGGGGGGTGCTGTTGCTTTGTATCTATGCTTGTAAAACCTAGTTTATAATACATACATATAAAAGTCACATTTTCTCCTAATAAAATTGCTCCTGGTTGGGAAGATGTAATTAAGTATATCAATAGCTCATGGTCTACAAAGTGCAGTTTCTAGTACTCCACCACTGAGACTAATTTGAGATAGACCACTGGAAATTCCCAGATGGTCACAGCCAGGTATATGGAAACATGAGGAGAGTCACAAACATAACTTCATGAAGTCATGTTTATGAAACCCTATGTAGAAGAAATCCATCTGAGCCAAGACTCATCTCTTTTAGTCTTTGCTTAAATGTCATTGCTATTCAAACCACCCGATTTAAAACTGTGCCCCAGAACTCCCCTTACTCTTCTTTTATAGCATGTATCATCTTTTAATATAATATATAACTTATTTATTAATGATGCTGATTGTCTGCCTTCCCCACTAGAACACATATTTCATGGGCAAAGATCTCAGTCAGTTTTGTTTGGCAACATACCCCAAGTGCCTAGATTAGTGTCTGGTGCTCAAAAAATGTTCACCAAAGGAATGAATTAAAAGCTACAGTTCACCCATGCCTAAATGGATTGCTTTGCTAGGTAGAGCTGGAGACAATTTTCAAATTAAAATCATTACTCCATGAGGAATACTTTGATTTCCTCATCATTATTATACTCAGGTATCCTACAAATGTAGCAGGGTTAGATTCCTCCTAATGTGGTCCTAGAGAGAGAGAATGTACATGAATCACAGAATAATGAAAGCGGCTGTCAAAGGCTTTCAGAAATCTCAGCCACCCATAAATGGCCCAGGACAATATTAAGGGCACAGTATTAGAGTTATTTCTCTTTCTTGGTTCTCTAGAGGTCTGGCTCAGCAGTCTAAGATTACTAGTTCTCAAATATGTTTTCAAGTGAGCAGGGTGCAGAATTGGAAAAGATCCACAATGTAGGCCTGATAAATTCCAAGACATCCAGCCAAACAGGCAGTTTCCAGGGGCAGCAGGTTACTGTTACTCTCTCCCTCTTCACTGAGGGTGTAAATGTTAGAGAGAAGCAACTGCCCAAGCCAACAGACCAAGGTCCGATTGCTTTCCAGGGAGTCCAAGGACACCTCATCTCTATTCCTGTTCACATCCTGTACCCTCCGGAGCCTTTACACACACATATAGCTGATTAGTATACATTCTTACGGAGAAGCATATTTACCCTCCTTTCATGCCGAAACAGGGAGAGGCAAATAAGACCCCTTAAACTAAACAGTCATTCCAGAGCCCCATGTACTGTGGCAATGAGTCACTAAAGCAGCAAATGAGAGGCCAGTGAGCAATCTGACTTAGGCAGAGGATACTTAAGGCTCAATTACCCTAAGACTGGTTATTAATCAAATACTACAAGGATTCTAAAACACGAAATGAAGAAACAAAATTTAAAGCCAAAGGTGGGTGGGCCTTTTTTGTTTATTAATATTTATTGTGTGTGTTTAGCTAACCTTTGTAAACTTTGCAGCTAATGCGGCTCCACACTTTATCCTGTCAAGGAAATGCATCTTATAGCAGAGAGCTGGCTACCTGCCAAACCAAACAATCCCTGAGACTGCAGCAGGGCTGGGAAGCAAGCTGAGCTGCCACGCTGCTAACTTGTCAAACATACATACCGGCTTTGCTTAACAACAATGCGACACGTGCCTGCTAGAAGCCTAAGGAACCAACATCAGAAGACAGATGAGCTATAAATACTTAGAAAGAGTACAATCCCTCGATCAACCAACCACCCCAAACTTTCTTCATCCTGTTCTTGAAGAAGTGCTTCTTTACTGGGAGTGTGACACATTCAGACCTACGGATTTACTGAGAAATGCAGCAAATAAAGCATAGAGAGCATATTTGAATAAAAGGACCAGAGAACCAGGAAGGAACATCAAGACATGAGATCTACAGAATCAAAGAGAAAGCCCTCACATTATATCATGAGATTCCAATGGCAGAAGGCCACTGCAGTGCAAAGAACTAGATTCTGAAATTAGTCTGCATATTTTAATAAACTTATTTGCTTAATTAAATTGACAAAGTGTTTTATTCTTACACTAATCTACTTCATTTCCTAAAACATGTGGGTTCACTAATGGCTTCCTCTAGCTGCCGAAACTGAACTATACATTTCAGCACAAAATGAAGCTTATTCTTTTAAACCAAAGCCCATTTTCATTTTAACCCTTTAATTTGGTAGTGGAGGGTAACCACAAATTTGCCCAAAAATAAGACACAAGAACTGAAATAGAAGACCGTAAGCATGACTAGAAGGAGTTACAAGACCTTAATGTGCTCAACAGAGAGATTTTTTTCTTCTCTGCAGAGACCAAAGAAAAAAGAGAGGGGTAGGACGGGGAGAAAGAGAGCACGATGTCAAGCTAGCAGTGTCAAAATTCCAAAATAGGAATTTTGGAATTACCCCTTAGCAAAAGTGAAAAGACCACAACAATTTCCAAATAATTTATTTCTGTGGTTTTTTTTTGTTTACTTTTAGAGGAACCAGGGAAGCAAATAAGGGGAGGAGGAGAAGGAAACCAAAGAGAGAAATGATTTACATTTTAGGACATGGTAGAAAGGAAATTATTAGGTACTGGAACTTTATATTATTTAACATAATTGAGTCCTCACAACTACTACAAAATTAATTATCTCATCCCATCTCACAGATGAAGAAACTGAGGCTGTAGAGAGTGGTAACTTTCCCAAGGTCACATAATAACTTGCACATAGAGGAGCTGGGTCAATAAGCAGGTTTCTCCAACTCCACTGTTCATTCCCTTACTACTTAACCATGCAAAGCCCTATTTGGAGAGATAGGGCAGAAAGAAGGTAGCCGACATTTAATCATATCCAAACCCACCTAACCCAGTAGAAACCTTAGCAAGTTTGTATTAAAAAGGAGATATTACTAAAATCATTTTTTAAAAAGCCCACTAGTTCCCAGTTCACAAATGTTACTATAAAAGAAATCAATGCCTGCATAACATCTTAGGGATCTGCAATGCACACATCTAAACACCGCCCTTATTCCACATGCTAAAAGAAAGCCAACAGCCTTCATAACTTTATACCTTAAACATGATTATGTTGAAACCCCATTTCCGGATCCTCCACAGCTGCTGACCCATACTGTAAACCAAACTCCATCTGGTTTTTTCACGTTTGGTTTTTGTCATATAGTACAAGAATGGATAAGCTAATGCAGTGATTCCCTGAACAAGCACTTTTCACAATTTTCAAATGAAAAGCCTGACACCTGTCCGTGAAGGAGTCTGTCACACAATTTTGCAGACTTGTATAGAGGCAGTCTTAGAGTTACAGACATCCTCGGGACTATCCCCATTTGAATGGGGGGTGTGTGTGTGTGTGTGTGTGTGTGTGTGTGTGTGTGTGTAGATTCCAGACACTAAGATCAAGATGTGTGTGTGTGTGTGTGTGTGTGTGTGTGTGCAGATTCCAGACACTAAGAAAGATCAAGATGTGTGTGTGTGTGTGTGTGTGCAGATTCCAGACACTAAGAAAGAAGATCAAGATGTGAACCCAAAACAAATAAAAAGAAAATAGATAAAAACAAAAAAATACTGGAGAAAGAACTTTCTTCAGACTTCCACAAGCCCAAGATATTCTTCACAGAGAAAGAAAAACTGTTTTCTATATTAAAATATTGGGCCAGGGAAGTATGAGAGTAACATGGGAATTGTTTCAACTTTTCCAGGCTATTTGTCCTGTCTTTGTTCCCTCCACTCTCTCCCAAAGCCTTGTTTTTCTCAAACTTGGGATGGCCTTGCCACACGCATGGGCCACAAGACTTGGCCTCATCCCTCTAAAGTTCAGGAAGCAAACATGGTGAGTAAGCCCCAGTCTCCAATAACTAAGACTCATCAGCACCACCTGATCTCTACAGACATCCCCTCAATGGAAAAGTTTAAAGGCAGACATTTTCTCTACACATCTTGCTAAGTGAGCATATGCCTCTCCTTTTCCCCTCCTCCACATTCCTCCAGTTCCAAGGAAATTCTACCATGGGCCAGACTTGTGGCAACTGTCTTTTTTTTTTTTTTTTTTTTTTTTTTTGGGCCAGAAATCATCTCAATCTTCTCCCTTCCGTATCCTGAAAAATTCTCTAATAGGCCAGATAGGAGTGCAATGGTGAAAAGAAAAAATGCCATAGTACTTTCATAAATGTGGGGGCTGCTGCAGAAAAACCAAGTAAGGGAAAGTGTTGCTTTGCACCTGTCATACATATTTGATACAGATGCATATATTATGCGTTTTAAAAACTGGCATCTAATTATCAAATTAATTCCCATGAAACTCACGGAAAATGCTTTTACTAAAATAACTCATTTACAGTCTGTGCTGTAAAATAAAGGTAACCACTAAAGCAGCAAAAATCTGGAACCTAGTAGTCATCCTTGGCACTAAATGAATCCCATCTGTATCTGATAATAAACCTGCTTAAAGAATTTCATCACAAGAAAAAGTTCTCAGAGAAAATGGAAGGTCTCTTGGGAAGTAAAATTAAATACAGTTTTGTTCATCTAATTCAAAACAGTAAAAGTTTGCTCCAACCCTGTTACTTGAGAAGAATTTGTGAAGGCAAAGAAGGCACAAGTAATGACTGAAGAAAGTCTGGTAATTATTCTTATCAATGATAGTCTGTGAGCAGGAAACAAACAGGAGACTGGGAACAGGAGTCCACAGGGTGAGTGACCCAGGTGGGTGGTCGTCCTACAAGGCAAATGACCCCAGAGGTCCCACCTCATGGGATCCACTTAGATGCAGCAGAGCTTCCCACTGGTGGGCACAGAATAGGATACCAAGACATGGTAGGTGTGTCAAGATATGGAGCCCCTCATGCCTAAGAGGAGCCTGGGGCGCTGGGGCCTCAGGCTAGTCATTTCCAGAGAAGAGGAGCCTTATCTGTTTATATGACATATTTATCATTTATTATGGAGACCAGGTTGTGAGAAGGCATGGGAAGCACTATATGGCTATTTCTCTTCATTTAAGACCCATAGTGTAAACCAAACTCCACCTGGTTTTTCTATGTTTGGGCTACACAGACCTGGGCTCCTTTACATTTCTTCATTTATCAACAGAGATAGGCATAAAGATAATGACCATCAATCCTGTGTTTATATAAATAAACCAGTAATGCATGAAACTTTTTAAATCTCTAACTGCTAGATAAGAAATATATGTAATCAGATCTTGGAAATCACTAAGTATGTAAAACCAAGAAAACACAGGAAAAGCTGAATCTTCCTGTATAGATGAACTACGCAGGATATGTAAAATATTATTTATCTTACTACAGTACAGGTAAAGATGTTTTAAATATCATACTCTTTTATTTAGTCCTTTGGGGGTCTCTCAACCCATCCTCCTACAAGACCACTATCTATCGTTTCCAAAAAGGAAAAATACTATCCCGGGATACATTTTAATTATAGAACTTGTTCTTCCCCACACTATATATAATTGTGAAAGTTTGGCCAGAATTCTGATAGAACAGCTGGAAAACTTGTTACCAAAGATCATTCATCAGATTCAGGCTGAGGGAGAAAAACTGTCAGAAAATCCTACAAGACATAAAGTCCTTCACTTGGTCCATCAGTGGGATGTGATATGGTGCTAGGGTTAGACAATGGAGCTCTAGTCATTATTGTATTATTTGTTTACACATTATGAAAAGAATAGTATCATTCTCAACATTTTTAAATATCTGCAAATCAAGTTCTCTTTTTTTATATTTTATAGAGGAAGTATGTTTCTCCCTAGTGAATAAGTATTACCTAATAATAATAAGTAAATATAACAATATAATAATAAAATTAAGTATCACCTAGTGGCTGATTCCCTATCTAGCTTTGCCATTTATGGCAATCATGTCTGCACAAGTTAAATACCTACTAAATAAATTTAAATACTTATTAAATATCAAATTTTGTGTAGAGAAGGGGAAAAAAAAGCTCCTGTTTAATCAAAAGGGATACATTGATTATTTCTATGGTTTCAAAGGACTAGAAATAGAAGCAGAAAAATCTTCATTTGCAAATGCTGGCACTACTAAGGAGTGGATGTTTTTAAATATAGCTTGTAATGGGGTTAAATGATACTAGGAAATGGATAAACTATTAAACTGGATAAGCCCTCCTTTTGGTCCTCATTCTTTTGCTTGTGAAGTCTAAGGCAGCACGTGATTGGCCCTTCATCTCACATTGTAACTTCCCAAATGAGATCACTGTTAAATCGGTGGCCATAGGAAAAGACACTTCACTGCAGGGTTTGAATCTGGATTCCTACAGTAAACGTTATTTCAAAGAAGAGAACATAGAATAGAGAATCTAAAAAACTGCACCTGAATCAAGAATCTGCTAGTTACAAAAAATTTATAAAGTTATTATTTTAAGAGAGAATGAGGCCAGGCGCGATGGCTCACTCATCACCTTGGGAGACTGAGCTGGGTAGATCACCTGAGATTGGGGGTTCAAGACCAGCCTGGCCAACGTGGTGAAACCCTGTTTCTACTAAGAAAAAACAAAAAAAACTAGCTGGGCATGGTAGTGCACGCTTGTAATCCCAGCTACTTGAGAGGCTGAGGCACAAGAATCACTTGAACCCGGGAGGTGAAGGTTGCAGTGAGCTGAGATCACACCACTGCACTCCAGCCTAGGCAACAGAGAAAGACTATGTTTCAAAAAATAAAAATAAAATTAAAAAGATTTTTTTAAAAGAAATAATAAAGATGAGAAAAACAAAGTGATAAGTACTATATCACATCAGTATTTGTCCCCTATTCTAATGAAGAGTAATGATTAGACTTCTGATAAAATAAAGTGTCAGATTCAAACAAATAACTTTTGCTTCAAAGCACAGAGTATATTTTACAAAATAGATCCAGGAAACATATAATATTCATTAATAGTATAATAACCAAAACAAATTATATTCACTAGAGTTTAAATTACCAGTATTTTAAGCATCTGCAGTAAATCTGTGTTTCCTCTAGTGAACCCAAAA